>NW_027362765.1:66516155-67116155 GCF_046119375.1 Phyllobates terribilis
AGCTCCAGTTGTAATGTAAATGTGAAATATATTATACACATTGTTCATATATAACAATATTATTTGGATACTAATTTGTTTTCAATAACAAATGGTCAAAGGTAATTGTGTACATTTTTTAAAATCATTTGCTGCTCTAAATTGTTTTCCCTATCTTTTGGAAATGTTACTGTGACTTTTTTTTCTCTTTAATAGACAGTTAGGTTCATATATATTTGGACAGAGACAACATTTTTCTAATTTTTCATTTTTTGGTTCTAGATATTACCACAATGATTTTTAAACAAAACAATTCAGATGCAGTTGAAGTTCAGACTTTCAGCTTTCATTTGAGGGTATCCACATTAAAAATGGATGAAGGGTTTATGAGTTTCAGCTCATTAACATGTGCGACCCTGTTTTTAAAGGGACCAAAAGTAATTGGACAATTGACTCCAAGGCTATTTCATGGACATTTGTGGGCAATCCCTTCGTTATGTCATTCTCAATTAAGCAGATAAAAGGCCTAGAGTTGATTTGAGGTGTGGTGCTTGCATTTGGAAGGTTTTGCTGTGATGTAAGCATGCTGTCAAAGGAGCTCTCCATGCAGGTGAAACAAGCCATCCTTAAGCTGCAAAAACAGAAAAAAAACATCCGAGAAATTGCTACAATATTAGGAGTGGCAAAATCTACAGTTTGGTACATCCTGAGAAAGAAAGAAAGCACTGGTGAACTCATCAATGCAAAAAGACCTGGGCGTCATCGGAAGACAACAGTGGTGGATGATCGCAGAATAATCTCCATGGTGAAAAGAAACCCCTTCACAACAGCCAACCAAGTGAACAACACTCTCCAGGAGGTAGGCGTATCAATATCCAAATCTACCATAATGAGAAGACTGCATGAAAGTAAATACAGAGGGTTCACTGCACGGTGCAAGCCACTCATAAGCATTAAGAATAAAAAGGCTAGACTGGACTTTGCTAAAAAAAACATCTAAAAAAGCCAGCACAGTTCTGGAAGAACATTCTTTGGACAGATGAAACCAAGATCAACCTCTACCAGAATGATGGAAAGAGAAAAGTATGGCGAAGGCGTGGTACAGCTCATGATCCAAAGCATACCACATCATCTGTAAAACATGGTGGAGGCAGTGTGATGGCTTGGGCTTGCATGGCTGACAGTGGCACTGTGTCACTAGTGTTTATTGATGATGTGACACAGGACAGAAGCAGCCGAATGAATTCTGAAGTATTCAGAGCCATACTGTGTGCTCAGATCCAGCCAAAGTGATTGGTCGTCGTTTCATACTACAGATGGACAATGACCCAAAACATAAAGCCAAAGCAACCCAGGAGTTTATTAAAGCAAAGAAGTGGAATATTCTTGAATGACCAAGTCAGTCACCTGATCTCAACCCAATTGAGCATGCATTTCACTTGTTCAAGACTAAACTTCAGACAGAAAGGCCCACAAACAAACAGCAACTGAAAACCACCGCAGTGAAGGCCTGGCAGAGCATCAAAAAGGAGGAAACACAGCGTCTGGTGATGTCCATGAGTTCAAGACTTCAGGCAGTCATTGCCAACAAAGGGTTTTCAACCAAGTACTAGAAATTAATATTTTATTTACAATTATTTAATCTGTCCAATTACTTTTGGTCCCTTTAAAAACAGGGTCGCACATGTTAAGGAGCTGAAACTCCTAAACCCCTCATCCAATTTTAATGTGGATACCCTCAAATGAAAACTTAAAGTCTGAACTTCAACTGCATCTGAATTGTATTGTTTAAAATTCATTGTGGTAATGTCTAGAACCAAAATTAGAAAAATGTTGTCTCTGTCCAAATATATATGGACCTAGCTGTATATAATTTTTATTGGTATTTTCATGAAACATAAGAACAAACCAGATTAAAGACGATAATCAGATACCCGTATGCAGACTGGGTATATAATGACATTGCTCATAGGATTGACTCGTAATACATACAATACAAGAATTAAGAACCATATAACTTACATCAACTAAGATGACATAAAATGTAGCTGACATTCTATCTTATTGAAGCCGTTGTGATGAAGTAATCCTTCTATACTCATACTATAAACCCTTACCTTATGATTTCTCTACCCTACTCTTTCTCCTTCTTTAATTTAAGCGTAGTGGTCTCAGGCAATTTTTAAGATCCACCAATATGTACCAAGCTGTAGAAGTGAAGGGTTCCACCATTTTCTTTTTTTTTCATTTAGTGAGCAACAGTTCACAATAAACTGCTTCCATTTCGGCAGAAATTTGCCAGCTTGCATTTCCTTATTACTAAGGGCGTCTTGTTGCTCCACTCCCATAAAATGTTTCATTTGAGCTGTCAATTCTGCAATGGGGGGAGTGTTGGGGTCTGTCCAATATTTAAGTAACTGTTTTTTTTGCCAGTATAAGCAGGGTGTGGAGCAATTTGGGTGGGCCTCCTATCTTCCCACCAGGGTTCTCTGTATTACTCCAGAAGTGCAACAAGGCTAGATAAGGAGAGAGGGTATATCCTGGACCCCAAATGGTGTTAATCATATCTGATACCGGTCCCCAATATGATACTGACGCAGGGCATGACCAAAGGCCATGTATAAGGTCTGTACATGGAAGGTGGCATTTAGCACATGCAGCCTATTTGATAGTGGATCTTTTCTAGGTATGTTAAAGGCATAAATGGCCCCATGCATAATTTTATACGGAGTTTCTCTCCACACTTCATTTATAATGTGTTTTCTTAATAAATTCCAACCTGTCCTGACCTTATCGGGAATCTCCACATCCTCCAACTGTTGCCTCCCATATTTAAAGAAAAATGTCCGGGTGCACCCCTAGTAGATTAGACCCTATTACAGAATAAAGAACAGATATTGAAGGGGTACCCATTGGAGATAGCAAAATGACATCCAACTCGTTTTGGGAAACCTCAAAAGGTAACATCTTTTAAATTGGCCATAATGGAGAGTTTGATTTGCTCATATTAGAAATAATGTTGGGGAGGTAGATTGTATCTGTCTAAACACTCTGTACAAGTCAACCATCTCTGCTCAGTTGGATGGAGAAGATGAGATATGTTGTCTACACCTGCCTGCCGCCATTTCAAAAATAGTTTATTTTCAGTACCCTGGGGGAATTCTGGGTTCTGCCATATCGGAAGATACTTTGAGATTCTGAAAGAAAGACCGTATTTTTTCCTGACTGCCTTCCATGCGGAAATAGTGTCCCTAAGGATCGTCGACTTCTTAACTGCCAGGGGTAAAGATGTAAATCGAGAATGAAGGAGGGCAATTTAGTTAAAGGGGCATGCATAGTCAGCTTCCAACATGTACTCAGAGTACGTATGTCTCTTGTGGAACCAGTCTATTGTGTAACGAAAGAGGCAGGCAAGATTGTAATTTCTGATGCTTGGAAAATTAATGCCTCCGTCGTCTTTGGAAGCCATTAGTTTGCTCAGACTAATCCTAGGACGTTTTCCCCTCCAGATAAAATAACTGAAGGCCCTATTGAGCATAGTTACGCCAGAGTGTTTCAGGAGTAATGGTAAGGTTAGTAATTGATACATAATCCTGGCTGTACTGATCATTTTACCAAATGTGCCCTACCCATAAAAGATAAGGGCAAATCTTGCCATGACTTTAATTGGCGAATGATTTTTTTTTATAAGAGGGGGATATGACATGTATTTTTTTTCTTTTACATTTTGTCAATACAACAATTATAAAAAGAGAAAACGTGTGTGTGGGGGGGGGGGGGGGGATCATGGCTAGTCATGACCGAGTGAGGATGCTTATCACTGAGCTCCTCAGCGTTTTCCATATAATCACCTGTATCCACTACCCAACATGGGTAAAAACATGGCTAAGAGAACAAGGAACCATTCCTCAACGAGGGCACCTCCCCCTCCAGGGGTCATTAGAGTTTTTCTAACCCTCATCAGATTCTGTTGGACCCAGATGCCCATGATGTCTCTGCTACTGCCATAATGGGGGAGCCAGGTGAGTCATCCCCAGAGTGCCCCTGCCAAACACCCATATGGAGAGACTCTCTCTGATCCTGCCATCATCCAATATCCCCTGCAGATCGTCACTCCGGTGATGGCGGGTAGATTAGCACCATTACAAGATGGTTGCCACACTATGCCGATAGCAATTCGGGTACAGCAACCCACGATCTCTGCACGTTGGCTCACATTGCCTCCGGTCCTCACAGCCTGACTTAATCTTTGGGAAGGGCTGACAACACTGCTGAGGTATGGGTTTTGCCTCATGGAAGGCCTCCCTTGCCACTGGGAGAACAGAGGTCCACCTCTTCAGTGTCACCAAACCTCATGCAAAAGAAATTCCAGAGGTCTTCATCCATATTAAAAGGGTGTAAGGAAGCGGTGTTCACACCATGCAGTAACTGAGGCAGTGACCCAAGCAAGCCCAACATAACCAGCTTTTATTCAGCACTTTTATTTCAGGTAAAAAAGAAAGTCCTCCGGTTCGCAGACGGGTTAACATAAGTCCATAACAACGGTTGCCGTGGGCAACGGCCGCGCCGGCCCGCTCAGGGCCTGACTGGTGGAGAGCCTTCCCAGGTGTAGGTTCAGCTACACACAGGTCCGCCAAGCTTTCCTGCTATGTTCCTAGCAGGTCCCAACACTGAACAACACTAATCCTTAAAGGAGGGTTTTTAAAGGACCTGTGGCAAGAGCCACTGGAAAACCTGGGTTGGAGGGAAGAGGCCGCCCCACTGCCTTCCTGTAGCCTCCTCCAAGAAACGACGGCCCTGCCGGGTTTTACTAATCTGCCTTAGCCATATAGCCTGACCAGGTCAATGCTCACCTTCATTCCTGCATTGCAGCCGCAGGTGTGTCTGTGACTGCAATGCACTTCAATGGGTTTAATAGGTTTAGTACCGTCCCTCGTATATGATACCCGTCACTGCCTCACATATCCCCCCCTCTGTTCAAACTTGTGGGGTTGAACATTTGTCATCATACAGGGTGCCCGGGACAGGGCATCCACGTTTCCCTGAGACTTCCCAGGGCGATGTTCTACAGAGAAACTGAAATTTTGCAGTGACAGAAACCACCTGGTGACTCGCGCATTCCTCTCCTTGACGTTCCTCATCCATACCAAGAGTGAGTGGTCCGTCACCAAGCGGAACTGACGCCCCAGTAAATAATAACGTAGCGATTCCAAGGCCCACTTAATAGCCAAACACTCCTTCTCTACCACGCTATAGTTTTTCTCTGCCAGGATAAGTTTTCTACTCAAGTAGGTGACCGGGTGCTCTTCACCATTCACTTTTTGTGGCAATACCGCCCCTAGGCCAAACTCCGAGGCTTATGTCTGCACAATGAAGGTTTCCTTAAAGTTGGGGCTGATGAGGACCGGCTGTCCACACAGGGCCAACTTCATGGACTGAAAGGCTTCTTCTGCCTGAGGGTTCGACCGAACCATTACCGATTTTTTTCCTTTCAAAAGATCGGTCAGGGCCGCCATTCTCCCAGCAAAATAAGGTATAAACCGGAGGTAATACCCTAGGATGCCAAGGAACACCCTCACCTGCTTTGTACTTGACGGTTTAGGCCAGTTTTTTATGGCCTCAACTTTATTGATTTGGGGCTTGATAACTCCTCGGCCAATCACATACCCCAAATATCGGGCTTCCTCTAGCCCTATCGCACATTTTTTCGCATTTGCAATTAACCCTGAGGCTCTGAGAGAATCCAGCGTATGCCAGTCAGTGCTAAAGATGATAATATCATCTAGATACACGGACGCGTACTCCTGATGATGCTTGAGCACTATGTCCATCAACCTCTGGAATGTAGCCGGGGCCCTATGTAACCCAAAAGGTAAGACCACATAGTGATATAGACCCTCCGGAGTTATGAAGGCGGTCTTTTCCTTCGCTGATTCCATGAGAGGTACCTGCCAGTAACCCTTGGTGAGATCGAGTGTGGTAAAGTACTGGGCCTGCCCTAGTCTCTCAATCAGCTCATCCACCCTGAACATTGGATATAGGTCAAATTTCGACACTTCATTTAATTTCCGAAAATCGTTACAGAAGCGTAACAATCCGTCTGGTTTCGGAATCAGTACGATGGGGCTAGCCCACTCACTCCGTGATTCCTCTATGAGGCCTAACTGGAGCATTTGTTTTACCTCAGCCGTGATGGCTTGCCTCTGGGCTTCGGGTACCCGGTACGGTCTCATTCGTACCCTTACCCCAGGTTCGGTGACAATGTCATGTTGGAGAACCGTAGTCCTACCTGGTAGCTCTTAGAACACATTGGTATTCTGCTGCACCTGTGAGCGAGCCTCCCATCGCTGCTGTTTAGTGAGAGCATCACTTATCCTGACCTCTCCCCCGGACGCATCCCTGAAAGTAGAGAATTCTCTGGCGACATGCCCGAAGTGACGTCTGTAACTAAACACGCTCGATCTTTCCATGGTTTTAGCAGGTTTACATGATAAAGCTACTCCGGTTTCCTCCTTCCGGGCTGATACACCCGGCAATTTACCTCCCCCATCTTTTTTCAAACCTCATATGGCCCTTGCCACTTGGCCATGAGCTTACTCCCGGCTGTGGGTACCAGTACTAACACCCGATCGCCCTTGTTAAAAGACCTGACTGTGTCTCTTTTATTATATGTGCGCCTCTGTGCTGCCTGGGCATCTAACAGATGTTCTTTCACGATGGGCATGACCGCCGCGAGCCGGTCCTGCATAATAGCCACGTGTTCAGTTATACTCCTATGTGGAATCGGCTCTTGTTCCCACGTCTCTTTGGCTACGTCCAACAGACCCCTAGGGTGTCTGCCGTACAATAACTCAAAGGGAGAGAACCCTGGGGTACCTCATGGATGGCGAACATTAAATAGGGTAGTAACATGTCCAAATCCCTTCCGTCCTTAGAAACCACCTTTTTTAACATGGACTTGAGGGTTTTATTGAACTGTTCTACTAGCCCGTCGGTTTGAGGGTGGTACACCGAGGTGCGCAATTGTTTTTTTTTAGCAGTTTGCACAGTTCCCTCGTCACATTGGACATAAAAGGGGTCCCTTGATCCGTCAGGATCTCCATAGCTAGCCCAAGGCGACAGAACATGGCAAACAGCTCCCGCGTGCAATCAGTTTCGCCGAGGTGTGGCGTAGCGGTACAGCTCCAGGTACCGGGTAGCATAGTCAATGACCACAAGTATATGTTGGTGGCCATGAGCGGATTTTACAATGGGCCCTACCAAGTCCATTGCAATCCGTTCAAAAGGTACCTCTATCACTGGCAAAGGCACCAATGGGCTACGGAAACTGGCGGGGGGTGTGGTCAGTTGACATTCGGGGCAGGATTCGCAGTACTTTTGGACCTTCGTGTAAATACCAGGCCAGAAGAACCGCTGCAAGATACGTTCTGCGTCTTTTTAACCCGTAAGTATCCACCCAGCAGGTGTGTGTGTGCCATCTCCAGAACTGCCCGATGAAACGACTGAGGTACCACTAACTGTTCCACGACCTCGTCCCTGATTTTGTCTACCCTAGAGAGCAACTCACCGTTGGCTACCATGCGTGGAAATACAGTATCTGAGTATCTGCACCGGGCTGTTGAGCTATGCCATTTACCTCTAACACCCTTTTTGTGGGATCCTGTAGCTGAGCTGTCCCAAACGTGTCCTGGGACACTTCCAGCTCGGGGATTGATGGGGTCTCCTCGACCTCTCCTGCCAGCACCTCTAGGGGAGACCTATCGGGGTCACACTCTGTCCTTAGGTTGGACACCCCTACGGCAGGTTCCCCTGACTCGGGTTCGTCGGGTAAAGTGCCTGTAACAAATTTTACTGGGGGAGAGTGGATTTTGTGTTTCCACAGAGTTCAGAACAGGGGCAAGTCTCTTCTCAACACAGTGCCATAGGGAAGAGTTTTTACCACCCCCACCACATGTTTTATGTCGCCACATGGCGTGGACAAAACTACCTCCGCGGTTGGGTACTCTCGGAGGTCCCCCATGGATACACACAACCCCGACTGTCTGTCCACTGGGGTTGTCTCCTACCACCAGCGACCCATGTACCAAAGTCACTAGGCACCCCGAGTCTAGGAGGGCCTCCGTGGGGTACCCATTAACCAGAACTGGCACAGTTGAGTTTCACTGTCCGAGGGGTCGGCACTCGCAGTGCAGACGGTCTGGGCGTACCTTGAGACCCAGCGGTTATACGCGCAGTCCATGGGCTCCGTAGTCAGGGGGCAGTTAGCAACCACATGTCCCGGCCCCTGACACCGCCAGCACATAATGGTGGGGGTACTGTAAGTTCTTATGACTGTTTGGGAGGGAACCGGTCTCCTGCTACTCTCACTCTGGGGTACCCCTTCAGCACGGGTACGGTGCTGACTGTCCTCAGCAGAGGGACGCGACCACTTTCCAAGTTCCTGGGTTGGCAGGGATCAGCGTGACAGCCGCGAGGGGGCAGAGTCCTGGATAAAGTCCTGAGTGGCCGAGTAGCGCTCGATCAGGCTGACCACCTGGTCGAGGGTGCCGGCGTCCCCTTGCCCCACCCAACATTGGATAGTGGCCGGCAGAATCCTCACCAGCCGGTCGACAACCAACCTCTCCACCATCTGGGCTGGAGTTAAAGACTCAGGCTGGAGCCACCTCTTGACCAGCTGCAAAAGGTCATAAGCCTGAGACCGAGCAGGTAGGGTCTCCACAAAGGCCCATGAAAATACGCGCTGAGCACTCACGTACGTATTGACCCCCAGCCGGGAAAGGATCTCACCTTTGAGCCTCTGGTAGTCCTGGGCGTTCTCCCGACTGAGGTCGAAACAGGTCTTCTGGGCATCACCGACCAAAAACGGAGCCACCACTTCTGCCCACTGGCCGGCTGGTAGGTTTTCCCGCTCTGCTGTGCATTCGTAGATGGTCAGGAAGGCTTCCACGTAGTCCTCCGGTCCCATCTTCCTCAACGCTGAGCGAAACTTGTCCCGGGCCTCTCGACGTTCCGGGTTCGGCATTGTGGCTGTTTCCCGCAGGGCAGAAATCTGTTGTAGCATCAGTTCATTTGTTTTTTGCTGCTGCTGGTACAGTAGCTGCTACTGCTGCTGATTATGCTGCTGTTGCCGCTGAAACTGCAGCTGCTGCTGCTGGGTGAGTACCAACTGCTTTAACAGCTCCTCCATTTTGTCCACGGGGTGGGGCTGAAAGGTGGCAGGCCGAATTGTGGTCATGCAGCTGCCGGTGAGGTATGCCTCAGTCACAATGCCTGCATTCTCCACCAAGCTGTAAGGTGGCGGTGTTCACACCGTGCAGCAACTGGGGCAGTGACCAAAGCAAGTCCAACATAAGCTTTTATTCAGCACTCACGGGTAAAACAGAAAGTCCTCCGGTTCGCAGCCGGGTTAACATAAGTCCATAACAAAAGGTTGCAACGGCAGCGCAGGCCCGCTTAGGGCCTGACGGGTGCAGAGCCTTCCCGGGCGTAGGTTCAGCTACACACAGGTCCGCCAAGCTTTTCTGCTATGTTCCTAGCAGGTCCCAACCCTGAACATTAATCCTTAATGCAGGGTTTTTAAAGGACCTGTGGCAAAAGCCACTGGAAAACCCGGGTTGGAGGGAGGAGGCTGCCCCACTGCCTTCCTGTAGCCTCCTCCAAGAAACGAAGGCCCTGCCGGGTTTTACTAATCTGCCTTAGCCAGATAGCCTGACCAGGTCAATGCTCACCTTCATTCCTTCATTGCAGACGCAGGTGTATCTGTGACTGCAATACACTTCAATGGGTTTAATAGGTCTCTGTACACATTCTGGGGGATATATACCGTCCCTCATATACGATCCCCATCACTGCCTCACAAGGGACATGCGTCCCTGACATGGGATTGACCCCGCTTCATTGGTTTCCCACAGGGCTCCCCTCTCTGCAATTGCCTACATCCCACATCAGTGGTTTTAGCCCATCTCACATTAAAAGACCAGGAAGACCTGACCGGGTCCTCACCTCCATTGGTGAATCAACCCTACTAGCCAGCAAGGTGATCTACTGTTCCATCATGGAACTCACACCTACACCCAACTACCACCCCAACCGCAGAACATTTACTAATTCACCGTTAAACCTCTTCCAACTGGTGTGTGCCATATGTACAGGGAAAGGGGGGCTTTTATTACACAAGCCTGTGATGTAATTCCACCTGGATTTACAGGACCAAATTAGTCTTGGTGGTCCACTACCCCTCACTTTTGGACAATTTCAGGTCTGCATCTCTTGCTGACCTAAGGGCGTTTCTGAAAGTATTTCCTACCAAAAATGACATCTCCGCTCTGGCCAATCAAGTAGAAGCCGAATGTAAATGGGAATTTTCCAAGTTCAATCCATGCACACTCCCAACCAGCGTGGACAAGTTATGCCAAACGCAAGAGACAAGCTGTTCTGCCCATCATGGAAAAAAAGTTAAAATTACTGTTGTCCCTTTACTAGGCTGTAATACTTAGTGATGGTGAATGTGGTAATATCACCATCTGGTCATTGTCATTGTATTGCATGTTTTTCTGTACATCAGTTTGTTGCATTGTGCATAATAAGGTGGTCCTGGTGAAGCAGTCATTTTGTAAGAAGCAGTGTAGCAGAACAGTTGTGCAAAACTTTCTCCTGCATTATGTTACTAAACCTCCATTATCCTGGATAAAGTATATCTGGCAAGGGAACAATCTCTGTTCCTGTGATATTGTGTTATACAGAACTGTTGTTAAATCAGACAGTGATTGTTACTAGGTCATGTGTTCACATGCATAAGCTCCATCTTGCTGTGTGTCTTCATTGTTAATTGTAAATGTTAGATATCTGATAGGCTAAGCTCAATACTTTTCCTGTTATTTGTATTCTTCTAGTTTTATTGCATACATTTCCTTTCTATACAACCATCTTTGATAAACAAGTTAAACTACAGAAAACGGTCTGCTTATTTTTGAAGACAAAAGAGGTTTATGCTGTATGTCAGATTGCACACCATGTGAACCTGTAAGACAGAACACGAGCACCTCCAACTTGCAAGCCTTACAAGAAACAGTGAGAAGTCACTCCAATCGCTCAACAGAACCTAGATGACTTGGAGAACAGGAACAGGAGGAACAATCTCCTATTTTGGACTTCCTTGGATGTCCTCTGGGGGCCCCAATAAAGTTGACAGAGTGCATACGGCTCTCTGTCCTACTGACCCAGAAGATCCCTGACCCAGAGACATATTTTGTCATGTCCACTTCTTTGCTATCAAGGAATATATTTTTCAAGCGGCACGGAAGAAAAAAATCTTTCAACAGGCCAATCCGAATTTTCCCAGATTTCTCTCACGACACCTGTGAGACAAGAACATTCCCTTTCATTGGAGTTTCCCCCTTTTTCCCTGACATTACAGAAGGGATCTCAATCAATTATGTTTCACTCCCTAGAGGATCTTCCAGCAAGTCTTCCGGGCTCTGGAGGTCGACCGGGAAACTCCTTGACCCAATCCACAGCTTCCCTCCATGGAGGACTCCCACCAGGGAAAAGCCATTAGGGTAACAAAAGACGACCCATCCCAAGATCCATAGGGAACCTGTCTCCGCGTCCTAGCCGCTACAGGAACACTTCGATGTTAGGGGATGCTTCTCTCACTTCCAATGCTCGCATCTCTGACTTTCTCTTTCTTAACAATGAACTTTATGAGGTTGTGGGGGTCACAAGACATGTTCCCATTCGCCCAGATATACATACAGCTTAGCAAGTTGGTGATTGTTCCAATATGGTTAGTTCTGTTGACAGAGGTTCTGGTCAATGCGAGTCAATCATTACCTATAGTTCTGCCGCCCGCCAGTCTGCTTATTGTTTTCTAGACTACTCTACTTCTACTTGGATGCTGGTTGATGTTACTATTAGTACATATCTCTCATTTACAATGAAGTGGTTTTGTGAAATTACTACCCTTTCTCTCTCTCAAGTAGGTTGGCCGCCCTTTACAGCACAAAAGCGCTTTAAATGTGATTCTCATTCTCTAATTCCTATTGCAGAGGCTTTTGGTTTACATTTGCTCTATTTGCTTTATGTCCTTTCTAACTTCTTTATTTTAATTTTATTTTGATCAAGGGGACCAAGTAGCCTGGTTGCATATTATCGGAATCCTAAGCGGATTGATACCTCACTTCCATTGGAAAAAGAGACTGCACTGCACTATGGTGACTTAAATGCCACTCTTGACTTGATAAACCACTCCAAGGGTAGATCCTATATTTCTTATACATTTGTGAAACATATAAAAAAGTGCTGTTGGAAATATAACTGTATGACACTTGGAAACGCCAACATCCATTGGAGATAGGAATACAGTTTCAATTCTAACCTTCTGGACTTGTATAGCAGACTAGACTATATTTTTCTTCAGGACAGTTCCCCGTCAATGGCTTTCACATACTAGCATTGGAAATGTTTCCTGGTTTGACCATGACAAGTGTTCTGTTCCCTTAACCCCTTTACCCCTGAAGGTGGTTTGCACATTAATGACCAGGCAAATTTTTACAATTCTGACCACTGTCACTTTATGCGGCAACTCTGGAACGCTTCACTGATCCTCCTGATTCTGAGATTGTTTTTTCGTGACATATTGTACTTCATGACAGTGCTAAAATTTCTTCGATATGACTTGCAGAAATGTGAAAAAAGAACAGAAATTTAGCAATTTTCAAAATCTGAATTTTCATTCCCTTTCATTAGAAAGATACAGGTGCATCTCACAAAATTAGAATATCATCAAAAAGTTAATTTATTTCAGTTCTTCAATACAAAAAGTGAAACTCTTTATATAGAGTAATTACAAACAGTGATCTATTTCAAGTGTTTATTTCTGTTAATGTTGATGATTATGGCTTACAGCCAATGAAAACACAAAAGTCATTATCTCAGTAAACTAGAATAATTAATAAAAAACACCTGCAAAGACTTCTTAAGCATTTAAAAAGGTCCCTTAATTTATTTCAGTAGGTTCCACAATTATGGGGAAGACTGCTGACTTGACAGATGTCCAGAAGGCAGTCATTGACGCTAAGTAAATGCAAAGTAAATTTTGCATTTCATTTGGAAATCAAAGTCCCAGAGTCTGGAGGAAGAGTGGAGAGGCCACAATCCAAGCTGCTTGAGGTCTAGTGTGAGTTGCCACAATCAGTGATGGTTTGGGCATAGGTCCACTGTGCATCTGCTGGCGTAGGTCCACTGTGTTTTATCAAGACCAAAGTCAGCGCAGCCATCTACCAGGAAATTTTAGAGCACTTCATGCTTCCCTCTGCCGACAAGCTTTTTGGAGATGAAAATTTCATTCTCCAGAAAGACTTGGAACCTGTCCACACTGCCAAAAGTACCAATACCTCGTTTAAAAACAACCGTATCACTTTGCTTGATTGGCCAGCAAACTCGCCTGACCTTAACCCCAGAGAGAATCTATGGGGTATTGTCAAGAGAAATATGAGAGACACCAGACCCAACAATGCAGACAAGCTGAAGGCTTCTATCAAAGCAGCCATGGCTTCCATAACACCTCAGCAGTGCCACAGGCTGATCGCCTCCATGCCACAGGTGCATTGATGCAGTAATTGATGCAAAAGGAGCCCCGACCAAGTATTGAGTGCATTTACTGAACATACATTTCAGTAGGCCAACATTTCAGATTTTAAAATCATTTTTTCAAGCTGTTGTTATAAAGTATTCTAATTTACTGAGATAATGACTTTTGTGTTTTCATTGGCTGCAAGCCATAATCATCAATATTAACAGAAATAAATACTTGAAATAGATCACTCTGTTTGTAATGACTCTATATAATATACAGTATGAGCTTCACTTTTTGTATTCAAGAACTGAAATAAATTAACTTTTTGATATTTAATTTTGTGAGATGCACCTGTATGTCTCACAAAATAGTTAAATAAATAACATTTCCCACATGTCTACTTTACATCAGCATAATTTTGGAACCAAAATTTTTTTTTGTTAGGGAGCTATAAGGGTTAAAAGTTGACCAGCGATTTGTCATTTTTCCAACAAAATGTACAAAACCATTTTTTTAGGGACCACATCACATTTGAAGTCCCTTTAGGGGTCTTTATGACAGAAAATACCCCAAAATGACATCACTAAAACTGCACCCCTCAAAGTGCTTGAAACATTCAAGAAGTTTATTAACCCTTCAGGTGCTTCACACGAATTTTTGGAATGTGGAAGAAAACAATGAACATTAACTTTTTTCACAAACATTTTACTTTCGACCCAATTTTGTTTATTTTCTCAAGGGTATCAGGAAAAAATGGACCCCAAAATTTTTTGTGCAATTTCTCCTGAGCCTGCCAATACCCCATGTGCGAGAAAACCACTGTTTGGGCCCACGGCAGGGTTTGGAACGGAAGGGAATTTGACTTTTTGAATGTAAAATTTGCTTAAATAATTAGCGGATGCCATGTCGCGTTTGGGGAGCCCCTGATGTGCCTAAACAGTGGAAACCCCCCACAAGTGACAGCATTTTGGAAACTAGACCCCTCAGAGAACTTATCTAGATGTGTGGTGAGTACCCTGAAACCCCAGGTGCTTCACAGAAGTTTATAACGTAGAGCCGTGAAAATAAAGAAAAAAACTTTTTCCACAAAAATGATCCTTTAGCTTTTATTATCACAAGTGTAAGAAGAGAAAATGGACCCCAAAAACTGTTGTGCAATTTCTCCTGAGTACACAGATACCCCATATGTGGGGAAAAAATATTGTTTGGGCGCACGGCAGGGTTCGGAAGGGAAGGAGCACTGTGTGACTTTTTGAACGCAAAATTGGCTGGAATCTAGAGCGGACAGCATGTCGCGTTTGGAGAAACCCTGATGTGTCTAAACAGTGGAAACCCCCCCACAAGTGACCCCATTTTGGAAACTACACCCTTCAAGGATTTTATCAAGGGCTATAGTAAACATTTTAATCTGAGAGGTACGACACAGAATTTGATAATATTAGGTCATCACATTGAATAAGTCATTCAATATGTGTATTTGAATCATTATTCAAATACTCAAGTGCCCGCTAATTGAGTTTGCATCGGGTACTTGGGTATGCACCATGTGTTGCAGGTGCTCAAGTGACATGCTCGAGACTCCGCCCCATATGTTTCACGGTTGTTAGACACCCAAAAAAAAATGCGGGGATCGCTCAATTGGCAGGCAATCCCCGCTAGGTTTTTTTGGCTGTATAACTGCCACGAAACATATGGGGTGGAGACTTGAGCATGTCACTAGAGCACCCTCGATACTCTGTGCATACCCGAGCACCCGATGCAAACTCAAGTAGCAAGCATTTGCGCTCAACACTATTCGCCATATTGACAATTATTTTTCTTTTCTTTAAAAATACCAACCCCAACACAACCCTAACCCTAGCACAAACCCTAACCCTAGCACAACCCTAGGCCAACCCTAGCCATAGAACAAACCCTAAACCTAGCACAAACCCTGACGCTAGCACAAACCCTCACCCTAGAGTTTATTTTTTATGCCATTCCTCGTGCGGTATAAGTGATTAGACGACTTTATTCTTCGGGTCGGTGCGATTACAGCGATACCAGATTCATATCTGGTTTTTATGTTTGACAGCTGTCACACACTAAAAGACGCTTTTTTGCAAAGACTAGTTTTTGCAATCATTTTTCCATATTTCGGCCGACAGTTATGTAAGGGCTTGTTTTTTGCGGGATGAGTTGATATTTTTATTGGTACCATTTTTGGGCAAATTACATTTTTTGATCGCTTTCTATTACGATTTTTGGGAGGTAGAATAAACAAAAACCAACAATTCAGGATTTTTTTTTTTTATGACATTCTGCGTGTGGTAAAATTGATAAGACAGTGTTATTCTTCGGGTCAGTATGTTTACAGCGATACTATATTTATATATTTTTTTATGTTTTGCCACTTTTGCACAAAAACTTTTAGAGAAAAAATAATTTTTTTGCCTCGCCTTATTTTGAGAGCTATAACTTTTTTATTTTTCGGCTGATGGAGCTGTATGGCAGCTTGTTTCTTGTGGGACAAGATGAAGTTTTCAGCGATACCATTTTTATTTACATTTATCTTTTTGATCACGTTTTATTCCATTTTTTGCTTGGCGGTATGATGATAAAGCATAGTTTTTTGCTTAGTTTTTTTTTTTACCGTGTTCACTTAAGGGGTTAACTAGTGGGTCAGTTGTATAGGTCAGGTCATTCCGGACGCGCCAATACCAAATATGTGTACTTTTATTGTTTGTTTATGAGTACTGTATATTATTTTTTAAAAATAATTTATTTTTATTTTTTTTTATTTTTTTTTTTTTTAGATTTTTACAATTTTTTCCCCCACTTTTTGACACTTTTTTTTTTTTTTTATAACTTTTACACTTTGTCCCACTATGGGAATTTCATTTTTTGCAGGCTGATCACTTGCAAAACATAGAGATGCAGCAGCATCTCTATGCTCTGCAGGCTGTCAGGCCTGCATGCACAACTTACTTTGATCGTGCAGTGCGTATGATCAAAGTAATTTCCTGATGCCTGGTGACCTGGATGTCGTCATGACGACATCCAGGTCACTATGGCAACTATCGGGACATTTCGGGAATTAATGTGCCGGAAGCAGTGCGGCACCGCTCCTGGCACATAGTACCGGGTGTCAGCTGTGAGGATAAGCTGACATCCGGCGGCGATTGCACCAGCATAGCCTCTGTGCGGGCGCGATCAGCAGGGCGTAATAATACGTACCTGGTCCAATAGGCCCAGGGCACAGGTATGTATTATTACGCCTGACATCAGAATGGGGTTAAAGTGCCCTCTCTTACCAAAACAGTGCGATCCTGGCTCTCCATGAGTCCTTACTACTAGATACACTATGCTCCTCTGACATACAAAATGACATAATTATATTGCGGATCATTCTTCCAAAGATGCAGCCACCGCAATTAAATGGGAACCTCTTAAATGTGTCCTAAAGGGGCAGTGTTCATCAAACATGGTGCAAAAATCAACAAGAACAGGGCACAGGGATAAAAAACAGCCCTCCAGAATGTCACTAAACTAGAAATGATTCACAAATAGGCACTTTTATTCACAACCCTTAGGTACCTTCTTAAGGACAGAATGGAAGCCAAACAAATGCTAGATATCTCCCATAGGCGCTTGTTTCAACTGGGCTATAGCCAATTCTATGGATTCGGAAAAAAGCCTTAGTTACTTACCGTTAACGGGATTTTTCGGAGCCCATGACAGCACCACGTGAGAGAGAGGATCCACCCATCAAAGACAGGAAACCTACAGGTTAAAAAGGGCGGCACCATAGGTGGGTGGAGCTATAAGACATTGAAATAAAGACAGAACTAACAAGGTCGCCGTACATAGGTACTCCTGTATGTCTGGGATGAGGGAGGGCAGTTGGGGATTATTCTGTTAAACTGTTTTCTGTTTTTTTTTTTTTTTTATTTTCTCACTGAACATGATATTCAAAAATCCGGAATAATACTATCGATCAACGATGTTACCTTTGCGAGAGATGTACCTTAATGTATCCAGAGTCCAATACTTGGAATACAGTTGTATAAAGTGAAAATTTCAATAAAAAGTATTGTTAAAAAAAAAAAGGGTGGCACGTCTCTCCCACCTCAGTTTAGTTAACAGAGCATGAGAGGACCGCAAGGTTAATTACAACACAACAAATTCATTTTGAACCAATACTTTAACTAACTTCCCTTGAGGGTGCAAAAAAGGAAATTAATTCTACAGGAGTGTGAAAACACCAGTGCAGGGAGGGAATATAAGGGTGCTGTCATGGGCGCCGAAAAATCCCGTTACCGGTAAGTAACTAAGGCTTTATTCGTACTCCCATGACAGCACCACGAGAGAATTACAGAGACGAAAGGAGACTAGGGAGGGACCACAGCTTGAAGCACCCTTCTCCCAAAGGTGAGATCAGAAGAGACACCCAAATCCAATCTATAATGCCTATAGAAGGTGGAGGGAGACGACCAGGTGGCCACCTTACATATGTCTTCAATGGAAACCCCTGTCTTCTCTGCCCAGGAGGTTGCTACTGCTCTGGTGGAATGAGCTCTCAACCCCTCCGGTACTTCCTTATCCCCTGAAGAGTAGGCGAGGGCAATGGCCTCTCTAATCCATCTCGCAATTGTAGATTTTGAGGCTTTATAACCTTTCCTAGCCCCCTGATGGCATATGAATAGGGAACTATCTTTCCTAAAACTGTGTGAAACCTCCAGGTATTTAAGTATGCACCTCCTGACATCCAAAGTGTGTAGTTTCTCCTCTTTTTGATTTTTAGGGGGAAAACAAAAAGTTGGAAGACTAATCTCCTGAGTCCTATGGAACCGAGAGACTACCTTTGGAAGAAAGGCTGGGTCGGGTTTTAATATAATTCTATCATCCAGAATTTGAGTAAATGGTGGGGATATAGAAAGAGCCTGTATGTCACTTACTCTCGTCGCTGAAGTCAGGGCAACTAACTGGGCTGTTTTGAGAAGAATAATTTTATGGGAGGCTAAATCCAGGGGCTCGAAGGGAGGATTAGTCAAAGCATTTAGGACTAGATTTAAATCCCAGGGAGAGGATTTAGATTTAATAATAGGCCTACACCTAAACAAAGCTTTTATAAATCGTGCTACCCAATAATTAGCCGCTATAATCGGAAGAAAACAAAGCTCCCAAGGCCGAAACTTGTACCTTCAATGTACTAGTGGTAAGGCCCTGTTCTAAACCCCGCTGCAGAAACTCTAGTATTTTCCCAATAGGGGGCCCATCCTCTGGTTTAAATTTTGAAAAGGACAGTAACTTTCTCCAGGTCCTAGCATAAATGCGGGTAGTAACGGGTTTTCTGCTACATAGGAGAGTATTCACTACATCTGTGGAGAAACCTTTGCTGGTTAACAGCTCCCTTTCAAATTCCATGCCGTTAAATGGCGATTTGAGGCTGGAGGATGGAAAACTGGACCCTGAGTGAGAAGGCCCGGAATCTCCGGAAGAACCCTGGGGTCTGTTATGGACATTCTCCGGAGACAAGGGAACCATGGTCTTCTGGGCCAAAAGGGGCATATGAGAATTATACTGGCTTTGTCTGCCCTGATCTTCCTTATAACTGATGGGAGCAGGTTCAAGGGAGGAAATGCATACGCCAAAGGGAATTCCCAGGGAACCATGAAGGCGTCCACTGCCAGAGGATTTTCCCTGGGGTTTAGGGAACAAAATGTTGTCACCTTTCGATTGGATTTTGTTGCAAATAAGTCCACTGTTGGAAGACCCCACATTGTCACAATCCTGGAGAATATCTGAGGGTTCAAAGACCATTCTCCTTCTTTTATGGAAGTACGGCTGAGAAAATCTGCTGTGACGTTTTCTTTCCCTCTTAGATGAACAGCAGAAACGGAGAGACAATGATCCTCTGCATTCTGAAGAAGTCTGTCCGCTATTCTCATTAAGTCTCTTGAACGGGTTCCCCCTTGGTGATTTATATACGCTACTGAGACTTGATTGTACGGACATCCTGGCCCTGTAAATATACAAGGAACTTGTTGAACGCATAATCAACCGCCAAAAGTTCCTTAACATTCGAGGAAAACCGCACCTCATTTTCTGACCAAGTCCCCTGAACTAAGTTACCTTCAAAATGAGCTCCTCAACCTGTAGCACTTGCATCTGTAGTCAAGACTGCAGTAGGCTTAAATTCCCAAGGGACCCCCCTAGAAAGATTAGTGTGTACTAACCACCAACGAAGGGATTGTAAGGAGCGAGGGGCCAAGGTAAACTCCCGGTCTAGATGTCCACCTAGGATCGAATCGTTATACAATATGTCCCATTGAAGTGCCCTTGAGTGAAGTTGGGACCAACGCACCGCGGAAAAACTCGAGGTCCCTAATAATGACATGGCCTTACGGAGTGTCATAGAGGGTCTATCCATACAATGTCTTACCAAGCCCTGGATTTTTGCAATCTTATCTTCTGATAAATAGCATAATTGTCTTTCAGAATCTAAAATGACCCCCAGAAACTGTTGAGCTTTTAATGGAGTCAATCTAGATTTTTCCAGATTTAAAAACCAACCTAGTCCTTCCAGGACAGAAATAGTTACCTGAAGGTGGGCCTTGCATTGGACAAAGGAGTTCCCCACTATCAGGAAATCATCAAGGTAAGGGATTATTAAGATGTCTCTTTCTCTTATATGGGCCATAACCTCTGCCACTAGCTTGGTAAAAATTTGCGGGGCTATAGCTAAACCAAAGGGAAGTGCAGTATACTGAAAGTGTTTAACCACCCCACCTATTTCAATGGCCACCCTCAGATACTTTTGATAGTCCTTATGAATGGGAACATGGTAATAAGCATCTTTAAGATCCAGAACTACCATATGACAGTGGGGAAAAAGCAATTTTATTATCGTTTTTAAGGATTCCATTTTAAAGGTGTCAATTTTAAGGAAGCTATTTAAAGATCTTAAATTTATGATTGTCCTGAAACACCCATCTGGTTTGGGGACCAGGAAGAGCGGGGAGTAGAATCCGCGACCCTCTTCTGAATCCGGAACCTCAATCAGGACATTTTTCTTTATTAGGATTTGAACTTCCGATACGAGGGCAGTCTGCCATTCTGAGGAGGAACTAGAGGGAATAATCAAGAATCTTCTGTAAGGAAGAGCTTGAAATTGAAATTTAAGACCAAATTTAATTAGGCTCAAGATCCAATTACTATGTGAAATTCGTTCCCAAGCTGGGAGGAATAACGACAATCTCCCTCCCACCTGGGTCGATTGTGATTTCCCTGGTTTCTGTTCGTTTTTGGAAGAAGAACCAAAGAGTAGGCCTCTACCTTTGCGACCTCTTTCTTCGAATTTTTCTTGTTCTCTGAAAAATCTCCTTTGAATAAATTTATTTTTCCGTAACGAATTCTTAAAATAGGGTAGAGGTACAGATGGAAATCCCTTCTTAGGATCTCCGGCTTTTTCCAACAGTTCGTCCATGGTCTGGCCGAAAAGATATTCTCCTTCGCAAGGGATTGTACAAAGTCTAGATTTCGTCTGTATATCTCCAGGCCAGCATTTAATCCATAGGGCTCGTCGAGCAGCATTTGACAGAGCTGATGATTTTGCTGCCAATCTAACCGAATCCACAGACGCATCAGCAAGAAAGGCGGCAGCACCCTGGACCCGGGGAAGGGAAGAAATAATCTCCTTCCTAGAGTCACCCTCCTTTAGCTGATTGTCTAACTGTTCTAGCCAAACCATTAGGGCTCTCGATGTGCAGGTGGCTGCTACTGCTGGTTTCAGAGCTCCTGCAGCTGTCTCCAACGCACCTTTCAGGAAGGTATCGGCTCGTCTGTCCAGGGGGTCTCTTAATGCTCCTGTGGCACCCCAGGGGTCTGGTTTCCACAGTAATAGCAATATTACGTCTGAGAGCAGGTGGGAGGTCTCCTGGTCAGGAATCCTATGCATGCCACACCTCCTGCCCAGTACTGGGAGGGGAAGAACTTCCCCTATATAAAACTAGGGCTGAGGCAGGGTTAGAAGAAGAAGAAGAAGAGGAGTCCCAGATGTAGACATAGTCTAGTCTGGAGAGGAGCGGCTATAGGAAAGAAAGATCAGGAGCTCAGTGGGAGCAGTGCTAAAAGGAGTCAGGGGCTGGAAGCTGTAGAGCTCGCCCTGATTGAAGAGTTCTTACCGGACCCGGAGTCCGAGGCTGTGGGGACTAATCCTTACCCAGCAGCAGAAACCGCCCGGCAGGGGATTTCAGGTCCTCTGGCCCAGAAACCCGAAGGCACGGTCACACGCAAGGGACCAGCACCGCCGTCCTGGAGCGGAGGCTACCAGAAGGCCCCGAGTCACCGGCCATACGGGTGAGCACCACACGGTACACTCAGGGACGTGGGCTACTTTTACCCGCCTCTAGCAAGGTAGCCAGAAGAGTACAATTAGTTGGGGAGGCCTACAACTCCGCCTGGCCAGGGGAGATCCTATCTGCTCACAGACTGACCAGGCCCCGATCGCTAGCCAGTACTCCGGGAGGGTCTACCTTTGCCACCAGTAAAGACCCTGAACTACACCGCACCGTCTCTGAGTGGTTCCTGGTGCCTGCGTGCAACTCTGCTAACCCCATCATTCACGTCGGCTGCCCTGAGGCCATACCCCTCCCGTCGGGGGTTATACCATCCACGCTGCACAACCGTACCACCGGCCTCAGCGGTCTGCCCTGCAGCGGCGGTTTCATAACCGCATTCAACGGGTGGCGTAGTCGAACACTCTAACATCTACTGCTAAAGACTGCCATTTAGTTTGACACCCTGGGCACGGACCGGGTCACCGCCACGAGGACTACTACCCCCAACAGATCCGGCTCCGGGTATTCCCCGCGTGCGCAACGCTGCACCACAGCACAGGCCCAGGGGGCGCGTCACTCCCATGTCGTCAAATGGGAGAGATGACTTCTTTGATGCCTTAGCGATGGCGACATCCAACCCTGGTGCTTTTGACCAAGAGGTACATGCGGCATCATCAAATGGATACCTCCTTTTAAAAGAGGGAGGAACGCTGCCCTTCCTGTCTGGTTTTTGCCACTCTCTGTCAATGAGATCTTTGACTCGCGTATTTATGGGGAAGCATCTTTTCTTCTTCTGACCTAATCCCCCAAACATTACATCCTCTACAGATTTTTCTGGCCTCGTGTCTATAATGCCAATGGTAGTCCGGACAGCTTTCACCAAGGCATCAACCTCTTGCAGAGGAAAACACTGTCTATCCGACTCGCCATCAGAGGAGGAGAGAGAGGAAGAAGAATCGTCTGAAATATCAGAATCTGAGCCCGGCTGAGGGTCCCTAGGAACATGACTGGACACAGATTTCCCCTGCAGTGCCTGGCCAATTTCTTCTCTAATTAAAGACTTTAGGCCCAAGGAAAATCCTGGGGTTTCTTCCGTCACTTCTTTGGCAATACAAGGCTGGCATAAGTTCTTAACATATGCATCAGGGAGCGGACTGCTGCATAGGGCACATTCCTTATGTTTAGACTTAAATGAACATTTCTTGCTCTGAAAGAAAGTTATAGACAGAGGAGGAGGAAGAATTAGTAGAACTTTCACGAAGATTCCACTTACTCCATGGAATATTTGGCACCGTAGAAGCATCTTAACCGGCGGAGAATCACGCCGAACAACCGGACCTTCTTTTCTTTTTGCGGTGAACTTTCTAGCTGAATGATTGGACCCAGACTGGGAATGTTGTTGCAACGCCAGTTGTGAGGGCTCCCCAGAGGGCTGCTCCTGCAGCAGTTGTTCTTGCTGAGGTGATAGCTGCTCCTGTGTATCTCCCATGTTTACCAAGGCAAAAAACAATGGGCTGGGAAGCACCTCGGTATGTTGCCAGGAACCTTTTATACTGGCCGTACCTGGTACCTGTGTTTTTTTTTGGGGGGGGGTTCAGGAAGGAGGTCACACCCCCACCCCCCTCCCCCCCGGTGGGCTAACCGCCGCTGTCAGCAGCTCCAGCGCCCTGTACTCCCGGCATCTTCATGCTCGCACGCGGCTTCCGGGTTGCGCGCACAAGCTCTGCCCACTTCCGGTGGTCTCCGACGCACCGGAAACACGTCACAGGGCCGCGCCTGTCACGTTCCCCGCCGGCGCGGCCCGGAACTCTTGCATTGCATAGTGGGGGGGAGGACGCCCGCATGTGGCTCCACGCATGGCGGACATCTACCTTCAGTGAGGGGATGTCGCGCCTGCTGCAACGCACACGGAGGCGCCCCAATGAGCCCTGCCGTGGCGTCTCCAGAAGTCCAGGACAGACCCGGGTTGGGAGACTTCATTACTCCAAACACCCTGTCGACTCCATCTGTGGCAAGAGACCGTCTTCATCCTGGTAACCTGAGAGGTCTCCCATCATGGACAAGAAACTTAAACTGAGGCGGGAGAGAGGTGCCGCCCTTTTTAACCTGTAGGTTTCCTGTCCTTGATGGGCGGATCCTCTCTCTCGTGGTGCAGTCATGGGAGTACGAATAAAATCTGGGAGTCTTGGAGAATGTTACTCACAGCCCTGAAGTCCAAAATGGCTCAAAAACATAATTTTTTTTTTTTTAATAGTTTTTAATAAACAATTTTTCAAACAATTACACATTACAGTCGACAAGATAAAATGTCTAGATTACAACATATTGATGCAGAACTTAAGCCATTTGCTGTCAATGAAGGCACATGAAAATAAAGTAATAAAAAAGAAAAAACACCGCGGTATATATTTGTCCTCTTTGTCGTATGCATGTGATGTCTACTGGATATATGAATCAATATGAATCGTAATCCAATAAAATAAAGTTCAAGTTCAGCTCAAACTCAACTTACATTACAACAAAATTTCAAACTTATTCTGTCTAAACCATTTTGGCTCAAAACCATATTCCTTGTATCAAACATTCAAAAGACCCTTTAGTGAATACAATCCCAGAGATTACTAGTTTCGTTCAACAATACTTTTCCAAATTAAATAAATTTACCTACCACACCCTCTGGTTCAGAATCCCCCATTACTATGTCCTCTCCTTTCCCGACAGTCCTGCAAAGCTACAGTCAATTTTCCTATTTAAATGTTGACTTCAACATGTACACTAAATTACTTTCAAATAGACTGAACCCCTATCTTCTGGGCTCAATTCACCCTGACCAGGTGGGCTTTCTCCCAGGCAGAGAGGCACGTGACAACACCCTCAAAACGCTTGACATCATTGTCTTTGGACACCGAAAAGATTTTTAACAGAATTTCCTGGCCTTTCCTCTCGCAAACTCTGGACCATATTGGTCTAGGGCCAATATTTATATCTAAAATACTTGCTATATATCACTCACCGACGGTCACACTAAAAATTAATGGTTTATTATCAGACACTTTTTCCATACATAAAGGCACCCAACAAAGCTGTCCTTTATCCCCCCTACTCTATATACTAATTATGGAAAACCCTAATATACATCAAGTCAATATTGCAGGGAGAGAATAGAAATGTTCATCATCTGCTAATGATCTCCTGATCTATATTACCAATCCACATATATCTGTCTTCTCTCTGATTGAAGTGATGTGTTTCGAGAAATGGTCACACTTCAAGATAAACATTGACAAATCTGAAGCATTGAATGTCTTTCTACCTCAACATTTAGTGAACACTCTGAAGTCCAACTTCCCCATTAAATGCCCCCCAAGTATCAATATAAACTATCTGTGCATCAATGTTCCCTCCGATCTCGAGGCTCTTCTCTCTCAACTTTCAATTGTTTTTCTCCCGATTAGCGTTGGATCTTAACTCCTGGAGCTGGAGAGAATTCTCCTAGTTTGGCAGAGTCAATGTTCTTGAGATGACAGTCCTACCTAGGCTGCTGTACCAGCTACAATCCATCCCAATGCATACCTTCCTCTTTTTGGGTTAAAATTCAATGTTGATGTAGTTGTTTTGTTTGGCCAACAAGTTGTCCAAGAATCCTGTATATGATTATAACCTGCCCAAAAGATGCTGGTGGTGTCGGTTTACCTGATTGCCGTCAATATTATCTAGCATCAGCCCATTCAAGGATCCTTTTTGCTGCATTACATTAAAGGGATATTCCCATCTTCAAGATACTATTCCAATATGTAGCAGGTGTAAAAATAATATTAGCAAATACCTCCAATTGGAAATGTAGTATATAAACTACATATTGGGACAAGATCTTGGAGATGGGAATAACCCTTTAAGTCAATACTTTGGGTCTGCATTGCACATGATATTTGCTCGGTGTCAGCATCCTCTTTCATGGACTTGGCCCCTTATGATGCATAATAATATTTCAGGATCATACCTCAAGCAGACACTGAAGACTAGATATACACACCAAGTGCGAGGGGTGTGTTGGTTGATCAATCAGAGGGGACCATTGTTGCCTATAACTGATCACTCTAGGTTTCCACCTGACGCTTCTGCACATTTCTTCCTAGCCGGCTCCAAAAAGATGTCCTTAGGTATATACCAAGTAGCTCCATTTGGTACGCTCTTATTCCTTTATTCTATCCTAGATGACTGTCCTCATAGGATACATCATAATTTTGAATACATACAGCTTCAACACTGTCACTGTTCACTGGACAGTCATCCGGAATCCATCTGCCCATTATCACCTTTCGAAATGTATCCCCCCCCCCCCCTATACCCTCTGCATGCTATTTTGGGTATCTACAAATTGCTGACAGACCCAGATCTGGAAAACCTTCCTCCATTTTCAAGGTTTGAGAGACTGCGCTCCTAGGAACATTTACGAAGGATTAGTGGAATAAATGCTTTTTCTTCTCCGACAAATCGATTATGGCCACCAAGTTACAAGCAACTAGCTATAAAATTGTTTCATGGTGGTACTGGGTCCCCACTGCTTTACATAAATGGTTGCCTGAGGGAGGTATCTAGTCTATGTTGGCATTGCGGGGTGCATGGAGCAATGATGACACATATATGGTGGTCTTGCCAGGCTCTAGGAGCTTTCTAAGATGGGGTCATCAGAGTTATTAAGGAGGTGATAGGAGTATCAGCACCTAGGACACCAGAGGCTACACTATTTGTACACCCATTTGGGCATAGAAAACATGTACGAGAAAATCACTATTAAAGGCATCTAGTTTAGGAAGTCAAAACAATAATAACATGCCAATGGAATTCAGTAGACCCACATTCTTTAGAAGAATGGGTCATAGAGATGGCTAGAATCCATGGTATGGAAAAGCTGACAGCCCAAACACAAGAAGAGACTATTACAACTGCTACCAAATGTTTTCACTGGGAAACCTTCCCCTATTTTCCACTTTACAAAACTATCCTAAGGTGCTTTACAGTTTGTCCCTTCTTTACACTACCATAGACCAATAAATTGTCAAATACTTTCCCACCAATCGACGTCCTTATATCCTGATTGTAATCCAATCTACTCTATAAAGCGATGAATTCCCTTGGATCGCCTTGATTTTTCTTTTTCTTTTCCTTACTTCCCATCCTTTAAGAATCTTGCTTATCCATATACTACATCGATTTTATGATATTTGTACCATGATTATCTCTCTTTATTCATATGCATTGATGCTTTATGTAGTGAAGTCTATATATCGCTTTTTCCTGTTCTTCCTCTTTCAGACTTGGATTTTCTGTTTATTGTTATAATATGCTGTTACAAAATCAATAAAACTCAGTTTAAAAAATAAATGGCTACTGTCCTGTGTGAGTTTTTAGATGTTTAACAAGATTTGTTTTCTCACTAAAACATTTCCCACATTCTGAACATGAAAATGGTTTCTCCCCTGTGTGAATTCTCAGATGTGCAACAAGACTAAATTTGTGTGTAAAACATTTCCCACATTCTGAACATGAATATGGCTTCTCCCCTCTGTGAGTTTTCTGATGTGAAACAAGACTAAATTTTTGTGTAAAACATTTCCCACATTCTGAACATGAAAATGGCTTCTCCTCTCTGTGAATTTTCTGATGCGAAACAAGAGTAAATTTGTGTGTAAAACATTTCCCACAATCTGAACATGAAAATGGCTTCTCCCCTCTGTGAATTTTCTGATGTAAAACAAGACTAAATTTGTGTGTAAAACATTTCCCACATTCTGAACATGAAAATGGCATCTCCCCTGTGTGAATTCGCTGATGGTTAAAAAGTAAATATTTCCTACTGTAACATTTTCCACAATCTGAACAAGAAAATGGCTTTTCCCCTGTGTGAATTCTCTGATGATTATAAAGTGCAGATTTCTTACGGTAACATTTTTCACATTCTGAACATGAAAATGGCTTCTTACCTGGGTGATTTTTCAGATGTGCAACAAGATTTGTTTTCCGATTAAAACATTTTCCACATTCTGAACATGAAAATGGCTTCTCCCCGGTGTGAATTTTCAGATGTACATCACGAGAGGTTTTCCGATTAAAACATTTCCCACATTCTGAACATGAAAATGGTTTCTCCCCTGTGTGTATTATCTGATGTGTAACAAGATATGATTTCATTGTAAAACATTTCCCACATTCTGAGCATGAAAATGGCTTCTCCCCCATGTGTATTCTCTGATGTGTAACAAGATATGATTTCATTGTAAAACATTTCCCACATTCTGAACATGAAAATGGCTTCTCCCCTGTGTGACTTTTCTGATGTGAAGCAAGTCTTGATTTAGTATTGAAATATTTTCCACATTCTGAACATGAAAATGGTTTCTCCCCAATGTCAGCTATTTCATGTTCAACAGCCCTTCTGTGACTTTTGTTTTGTTTATTTGTCTTTGATGAAGCAGAAACGAGGACCTGTTGAAAAGGATCAGATGGCAGATTTTTTCTGATAACATCTTGAGGTGTGTCCGGTATAATGGCATGTTCTTCACAAGTATCTGGTGTGACACCAAGATTATCTGCTGAAAAATCTGAGAGTATCAGACGTCCCTCAGAGCTCCTGGTACAGTCACCTGCTAAGAATAAAAAAGATTTTATTATTTTTCAGTGACATTACAATGGAATTATATTACTATTTATAATTATATATTTCATAGTATTTCCATGCAAATGGTAATACAATTCAATTATTGACAGACTAAGACAACAGACCACAAAGAGGGACTGAGATTACAGTGTTAGGTCACCAGGTTATGTCCTTACTAATGTTCACTATTATATTATAGTCATCTTCTCCGTTCATGTTTCCCCGTGATTGTCATGAATCGGCTTCAGTTACATGTTCAGAGCAGACTCTTAAAAGGGATCTGTAATCAGTTTTATTAGGCGACTCCTTCTCATACATTCTCTGACAGGTACAAGCCCTGTAACACAGAGCAAAGTACATTGGAGCAGATTGGTCATGTACACAAGCTATGGCTTTGGAGAAAAAAGTTTTTTATATCTTTTTATTAATGTAACTAAACATTGGATACAAGAAAGGAGAACAAGTCCTTCATATCCTTATATATGCCATGCAAGCCAATAGAGACATTGGCTGAATATACCAATATGGAAGCACTGGGGGATCTGAAAATGTATTTGCAGCAGTGTCCTCAGCAAACATAGTTGTCCATCCCTGGTTCTTTTGTAGATCACTTAGAAAGCGACGTCTATTTGTACTACCTAGCAGATCAGTTACATAACATTATAAGGTCAGTCTTCCCCTAGGCCTATGGCTGATTGTTTTCTAACTACCAGGGTGGCTGTTTACTTTAATTTCTGGAGAGACCACCTTATACTAATAATAATGTCCTGATAGTGTCAATTAAAGACCCTATGTAATTTACATGTATTATTACTATTTATTTACTTATTTCACGTTATCTACTCATTTTCTTTTTATCCTAGGTTCTGGTTGCAAGGCTGCATCGCTGCTCTTCAAAATCTTTACACAGCGAGCCACGAAAGACGTGTACTGTACAAGACCATAGTTGCTGATCTATGGTGCAGAGCACATTCAAGCTTAATTCCAAGAGTAAGAGTGTCCACATAATCCTACACATGTGAACAGAGACCAGGCACCGCTATCTGTAAGAAATAATGGCATCTTCCAGCAAGACTGAGAACACACCACCATTTCTCGAAACTCTGTGGTGTTCACCAAGTCGTAAGTCAGTGACCAACAGCAACTTTACTGGGCTGGAGTTGGGTTTGGCACAAGTGGATGACTGGGAGTGTACACGTGTTTCATGGTCACACAATCAGGGACAGAAGCCTGACAGTGAGACAGAAATAGAGGCGTAGGAGTATGAAAAACAGTACTTGTGGATAATGCAAATGATGACACTAACCGGGTACTACTTGGGGATGCAGCCTGGCTACCAAAAATACAAGTACGGGAAGAACGTGTAGGAGGTGTGAGAAGGCCACTGGTAAAATACTGGAGGGGAGAGGTGTGTCACTGAAGATGCTAGCTTCAGTGATATGAACCTGGAAAAAATTCTCAAGCATACTATACGCTGAAAGGGGTTAATCGGACATTTGAAGGGCTGGGTTTTTGTGAACAGCTGAAGAGTGGGTGGGAGGCTTTCACCATATCTCCAACCCCAAGGTGTGATCCAGAAAGTAAATGTGGAGCCTTCGGACTCATTCAGTGTTTGAGGTGTCTAGAGATGAAAACCACGAGCACAGCTCTGGAGTTAAGAGAATCTGAACCTTGTTTTGTTTCCCTGAGGTGGAGGATCCCCACAGTCACACAGACTGTACTATATGCTATTTTGGTTTTCCCCTTATGCCAGAAGGGCAATGTTTTGTTTTCCGAATGTTGGACTGATTTATGCAGTACATTTTTTTTTAAATAAACCAGTTGAACATATAAACAAAGTATTCCTGTGACTACCTCTTCAAGAGCCAAGTGAGTTGATTTACCACAGAGGATAGATTAGGTATTACTCATAAAGGCCAGCGTGCTTTTCCCTAATGAGTAGTTTGTGCTGCTTCATGTATTTAATGCAGAGATATACAGGTGCTTCTCAAAAAATTATAATATCAAAAAGTTAATTTACTTCAGTTCTTCAATACAAAAAGTGAAACTCATTATATAGAGTCATTACAAACAGAGTGATCTATTTCAAGTGTTTATTTCTGTTAATGTTGATGATTATGGCTTACAGCCAATGAAAACATAAAAGTCATTATCTCAGTAAATTAGAATAGTTAACAAAAAACACCTGCAAAGGCTTCCTAAGTGTTTAGAAAGGTCCCTTAGTCTGTTTCAGTAGGTTCCACAATCATGGGGAAGACTGCTAACTTGACAGATGTCCAGAAGGCAGTCACTGACACACTGAACAAGGAGGGTAAGCCACAAAAGGTCATTGCTAGAGAAACTGGCTGTTCACAGAGTGCTGTATCTAATCATATTAATGGAAAGTTGAGTGGAAGGAAAAATGTGGTAGAAAAAGGTGCACAAGGAACCAGGATAACCGCAGCCTTGAAAGGATGGTTAAGAAAAGGCCATTTACACATTTGGGGGAGATTCACAAGGAGAGGACTGATGCTGGAGTCATTGCTTCAAGAGCCACCGCACACAGATGTATCCAGGACATGACAAGTGTCGCATTCCTTGTGTCAAGCCACTCATGACCAATAGACAATGCCACAAGCGTCTTATCTGGGCCAAGGTGTTTTCAGATGAAAGTAAATTTTGCATTTCATTTGGAAATCAATGTCCCAGAGTCTGGAGGAAGAGTGGAGAGGCCACAATCCAAGCTGCTTGAGGTCTAGTGTGAAGTTTCCACAATCAGTGATGGTTTGGGGAGCCATGTCATCTGCTGGTGTAGGTCCACTTTGTTTTAGCAAGACCAAAGCGGTCTATCAGGAAATTTTAGAGCACTTCATGCTCTCCTCTGCCGACAAGCTTTTTGGAGATGGAAATTACATTCTCCAGCAGGACTTGGTTCCTGTCCACACTGCCAAAATTACCAATACCTGGTTTAAAAACAACAGTATCACTGTGCTTGATTGGCCAGCAAACTCGCCTGACCTTAACCCCATAGAGAATCTATGGGGTATTGTCAAAAGTAAGATGAGAGACACCAGACCCAACAATGCAGACCAGCTGAAGGCTTCTATCAAAGCAACCATGGCTTCCATAACACCTCAGCAGTGCCACAGGCTGATTGCCTCCATGCCACGCCGCATTGATGCAGTAATTGATGCAAAAGGAGCCCCGACCAAGTATTGAGGGCATTTACTGAACATATATTTCAGTAGGCCAACATTTCGGATTTTGAAAACATTTTTCAAGCTGTTGTTATAAAGTATTCTAATTTACTGAGATAATGACTTTTGTGTTTTCATTGGCTGTAAGCCATAATCATCAACATTAACAGAAATAAACACTTGAAATAGATCACTCTGTGTGTAATGACTATATAATATATGAGTTTTACTTTTTGTATTGAAGAACTGAAATAAATTAACTTTTTGATAATATTCTAATTTTGTGAGAAGCACCTGTAGTTCCTAGTCTTTTCTGGTGTCACCAGAATGGGCCTGTAATTATCTTTTCACTGCTGAAATATCTAGTAACCGGATGAACCTACAAGCTGTGGCAGTCCATCTAAGAAGGCCAAGCATTTAATGATAAGTTATCATTTTTTTCTGGTATACATTGCAGGGGTCTCCCTTTATATTTAGATACCGGACGCTGGCTGTATTAATATACGTAGCTTACATCATATGAAGCTTGAACAGGGACAATGTTACGTGCACGCCGAAAGGTTAAGATAGGGGCGAGACAGGTCTCATGAATTCTTGGAATCCTGGGGGAACCGTTACTCAGGGCAACCATATACTGCAGCTATCTCAGGCATGAGATGTATTCACTTGCTGGCATAGACACACTTGACAAGAGTCCTTGGGAAACAGTTTAACAGTAGAATTTGATGTGGATGCACAGTCAGTACAGATTAAGTCCTTTACAGCAACAAGCTTTCCCTTATTCCACATCAAACAGCTTCTTCACAAAGGCACAGTAGTACACAACATTCTTTAAAGCACAGTGAGATGGAGGAGGGGCGGAGGGGTTTGCTGAGGGAGATTATCCCTGTGACACAATTCCTTCCAGTCCTCATCTTCCTGCCCAATTACAGACTTTCTCCACTAGCAGTACAAGGGATTTTAAGTCTAGTGTTGCCTGAAACATTTATACCACTCTGTATATCTGACATAGATATACAATCTGCAGGTCTTTAGGATTCATATATAACATTATCTTGGACATATCTACACCATTGAATATCTGTTTATATCAGCTGTAGGTCATCCAGAACATACTGCCCTATATGGGAATTTGTTACTGCACTGGATTTATTTTTTGTGTTTTTAATAGAATTTAATAAATAATTGTTTCAAGGATATACATGTTCAACCTTGGCTAATACTCATTTAAAATTTAATTTTTTTTTAAATAAGTGGCGCTGGTAGGTAAGCCTAAATAATTCCTGCAGCAAGTATGACAGTAACCACAATCTGTCAGAAATAAATGCATTTGTAATAAAATAAAGGGTAACTTGCGCTGGATTTAGGCGAACGAAAAAAGAATTATAGTTAAAATGATTACTTTATTAGTAAAATCACACATGCAGTAGTCAAGGTTAAAAAAGTTGGTAGTAAGATATCTTGCGAAGTGCAGTCCCCAAGGAAGGTGGAAGTAGTGGGGTGGCGTAAGATTCCGGGTAGTATTTTCTTGCCTAGTTTAAAATAAATAGAAGGGGAGGAGAGGAGGCTGAAGTGGAGTCCCGGCCGGTGACTAACTACTCCGCCTCCTCTCCTCCAGGATCACCCACGATCCCCAAGTACCACCGCTCATCTTCAATAGATCCATACTACGGCACTCCAGGATCCCGAGCCGCAACTGATAATGCGCCTTAGGACCCGGTATATTGCCACTTATCCGCAATGACCTGTTGTATCCCAGGACAAGACAGCCTCGCTAACAGCACTTCCGAGCTCCAGGAAGCTAGTGTACCTGGCACTCTCTCACCTTGTAACAGCCAGTAACGACCGTACACAGCACTAAAACCTCTGAATGATATCCGAAAAGTAAGTAAAAGCCCTACTTACAGCATGCACCACCGTGCTCCACTGCCTAATACTAAAGCCTAATTATAAAGGCAAACAGAACAGTGTGCTCTTCACCTGTACCTGGGTTACTACCTCCCCTCCCCCCCTTCTCTCCCCCTCCCTGGGCTCTGTATTACAGATCGCATTCACACTACAATTAGAAGGGACACACCATCCCTAATTGGAGGCAATTCAAGTCTTCCATTTTCAAATCTCCGATCCCCAGAGACCACAAGCTATCTCAGCTCCATATGGGAATTCTATCCACCTACAGGTACTATTCCTAGCCATTACTACCTTATAAACGAAGTTTTCTTAATTTATATTATTAGTTTTCTTGACTCTCCTTCCTCCATAGCTTTAGGATCGTCCTATTCTCCCCTGACAGCTTACCCTCCAGTGGAGACACAAGGGAAGAACCACACCAGGTGCCCCACTGCTTTGAATTGACCCTGTTGTCATTTATATCACGTCCTTATATACTTAATCCTAATCTAACATTTATTATAGTGTTCCCCTGCTCTACACAACAGTTTGACCTGGAAGCATATCTACTAAAAAGCTGGAACACCCTATCAACAACCATTTGATATAAGAAAAGCATAGGTAAGGTTTCCTACTACAAAGTCTCCAACTATACCAAAAGGATCTCCTTTATCTTAATCAACATCTTTTCTAGCTTAACTTCAGTGACGAGAAAAACTACTCCACAGGATCACCCTTCACCCTACCACCATAAGGTAAGAATAGCAGACCGCCATTCCTCCTAAATTATTATCCTAAATACTATTTATTTTAAACTAGGGAAGAACCTACTACCCGGAATCTTACACCACCCCACTACTTCCACCTTCCTTGTGCACTGCACTTTGCAAGATACTACCATACTACCAACTTTTTTAACCTTTGATTAGTTTATTATTAGTAAAATCACACATGCAGTAAATCATTTTAACCATAATTCTTTTTTTCGTTCGCCTAAATCCAGCGCAAGTTACCCTTTATTTGTTACCCTCTTGTCTAATACTCTGCTACTCATTAATAAAGGTTCAAAAAAATCATTGCACTGAATGGACACATCAAAGGCACGTGTGTATATCTTTCTTGTGTATAAAAACAAACCCCAGTCAGAGTGCTCAGCGCACAGCACTTCAGGATGTGAATGTAGATTTAGGCCTCAATCGGACATCGGGTTTTTGGTCATGCTTGAATAACGTTGCGCTAGATCCATTTTTAGTCTATGTATCAGCTTTTGAAATGTGTGTGTGATTAGTTTTTTTCTCATCTGGAAAAAAAAATCTAGAGATATTTCAAAGCATTTGTAAGATGGCAGCCAGACACATCATTAATGGGAGATATGTAGCACATATAGTGCGGAGAGTGTTAATAGGGCGTGGCAAGGGCAGGTTTTTTGTGCAGTCACATATCCCCACCCTGGAGCGTGGTATGGCGGATATAAGGAAGTCTAACCGTATCATTATTGCAGTGTGCGTGGAGGTAAGAAGGCCTCCTTGGTGATGACTCCAGACTAAGTTGGTATACTGGATGCTATCCAGTCTGAGACTGAGAATCCAAGACTATCAAAGTGCTGTTATTTGAACTGTTTACTTTTTTTGCCTTCACCTAAAGGCCATTTATTTTCTTACCTTGTGACATAACCAGGGGCGGAACTACCGCCCGTGCAGCCGGTTCATTGAACGGGGGCCCCGAGGGAGAGGGGGCCCCTCCAGCCTCCAGCAGGGCCGCCATCAGGGCATGACTGCCCTGACTCCAGTATGGGGCCCGGCCGGTAGGGGCCCCCCTCTTGTGCGTCTCTCTCCTCATGGGGCCCCCGGCCCCATGCTATGCGCCGGGTCCGGGACATTTCAGCGCTGAGCTGCGCTGTTGCAGCAGCGCCTTCATGATTCCCCTGACTTCCGGTCATGTGACGGTGCCGTCACATGGCCGGAAGTCAGGAGAACCTGCTGTCAGCGATTTGGACGAGCGCCAGGATTCTGCAGGGATCGCATGGGGGTAAGTATAACAAGTTTTATTTTTTTTAAAATACAATTAACTAGGAGTGGAGAGATGGGAGAAGCACATGTGTGTGTGTGTGTGTGTGTGTGTGTGTGTATGTGTGTGTGGGGGGGGGGAGATGGGAGATGCACATGTGTGTGGGGGGGGAGATGGGAGATGCACATGTGTGTGTGTGGGGGGGAGATGGGAGATGCACATGTGTGTGGGGGGGGGGGGGAGATGGGAGAAGCACATGTGTGTGGGGGGGGGAGATGGGAGATGCACGTGTGTGGGGGGGGAGATGGGAGATGCACATGTGTGTGGGGGGGGAGATGGGAGATGCACATGTATGTGGGGGGGGAGATGGGAGATGCACATGTGTGTAGGGGGGGGGAGATGGGAGATGCACATGTGTGTGTGGGGGGGATGGGAGATGCACATGTGTGTGGGGGGGGATGGGAGATGCACATGTGGGGGGGGGATGGGAGATGCACATGTGTGTGGGGGGGGGGAGATGGGAGATGCACATGTGTGTGTGGGGGGGGGGAGATGGGAGATGCACGTGTGTGGGGGGGGGAGATGGGAGATGCACGTGTGTGGGGGGGGGGAGATGGGAGATGCACATGTGTGTGGGGGGGGATGGGAGATGCACATGTGTGTGGGGGGGGATGGGAGATGCACATGTGGGGGGGGGATGGGAGATGCACATGTGTGTGGGGGGGGAGATGGGAGATGCACATGTGTGTGTGGGGGGGGAGATGGGAGATGCACGTGTGTGGGGGGGGGAGATGGGAGATGCACGTGTGTGGGGGGGGGAGATGGGAGATGCACGTGTGTGGGGGGGGGAGATGGGAGATGCACATGTGTGGGGGAGATGGGAGATGCACATGTGTGGGGGGGAGATGGGAGATGCACATGTGTGGGGGGGGAGATGGGAGATGCACATGTGTGGGGGGGGGGAGATGGGAGATGCACATGTGGTGGAGGGGGATGAGAGAGATGCACATGTGTGGGGGGGAGATGGGAGATGCACATGTGGTGGAGGGGGATGAGAGAGGGGCACATGTGGGGGAGGGGGATGAGAGAGGGGCACATGTGGGGGAGGGGGATGAGAGAGGGGCACATGTGGGGGAGGGGGATGAGAGAGGGGCACATGTGGGGGAGGGGGATGAGAGAGGGGCACATGTGGGGGAGGGGGATGAGAGAGGGGCACATGTGGGGGAGGGGGATGAGAGAGGGGCACATGTGGGGGGGAGGGGGTGAGAGAGTGGCACATGTGGGGGGGAGGGGGTGAGAGAGGGGCACATGTGGGGGGGAGGGGGTGAGAGAGGGGCACATGGAGGGGGATGAGAGCTGCACATGGGGGGGTTTGAGAGCTGCACATGGGGGAATTGGGAGTAGGGGGATAATGAGCTGCACATAACGAATGTGGGGTGGGGGAGAGTAAATGATAAATGATGATGGGGTGGGGAGAGCACGGACATGATATAATGAATTGGGGCAGGGGGTGCATGTAAATATTGAATGCGGGGAGCAGGAAGTATAGAGTAGGGGGCGTTGCGGATGCAGGAGTGTGACTGGTAACAAATTGGCGGAAAGAGTAGAGGTTCTAATTAAATTATATATTAAGTGCCTATTTACAGTTAATGGGGGCACAGTGGTGGATTACAATTTATATTTGGAATGGTAGGTTGCCTAATAACTAACCATATATTGATGGTGGATGCACGTCTGTATTCAGCTGCGTAATGTAGAAGTTGGGGAATGTGCTCTAGATAACTGTGTTATTTTATGCAGAGACGAGTCCTGGCTGGAAGACGTGATGGCGGTCTGTGCTGGATGAAGGAGAAAAGCGAAGATGAAGGACTTCACCTAGAGACGTCACCGGTGAGTCAGTCTATTACATGTACACTGTGTATAATGTCACTGGTGATCACTGTATTACCTGTACACTGACACTATATACAGAGCTCCTGTGTATAATGTCACTGGTGATCACTGTATTACCTGTACACTGACACTATATACAGAGCTCCTGTGTATAATTTCACTGGTGATCACTGTATTACCTGTACACTGACACTATATACAGAGCTCCTGTGTATAATGTCACTGATGATCACTGTATTACCTGTACACTATATACAGAGCTCCTGTGTATAATGTCACTGTATTACCTGTACACTGACACTATATACAGAGCTCCTGTGTATAATTTCACTGGTGATCACTAGATTACCTGGACACTTACGTTATACATACCATGTATAGAGCTCCCGTGTATAATGACACTTATGGTAATATTAGTAATGTGGTGGTAATATTAGTAATGTAGTGGTAATATGTGGTCTGGTCATGGTGTGGCAGTTTTTCTCCCTTCTGTGTGGTATTATTCGGTCACTATGTTGTGGTAATATGTGGTCTGGTCATGGTGTGGAGGTATTCCCTGTATGTGGTATTATTGGTCATTTAAAAAAAAATGTATATGACACATTCCCTTAAAGAAAACTAAATAAAAATATATCTAAAAAGAGTATTGGATATTTTAAGAAAATTTTAATAGGTTAGAGTAGGGCCCGCCCAGAAGAGTCTACCTTATCGTGGTGGCGGCTTTAAAAATCTTTTGGCCAAAACAAAAGCTGATGGCTATGTATGTGGCGCCGTCACATGGCCGAACGTCAGGAGAACCTGGTGGCAGCGACGTGGACGAGCGCCAGGATTCTGCAGGGATTGCATGGGGGTAAGTATAACAAGTTTTATTTTTTTTAAATACAATTAATTAACTAGGAGTGGGGGGAATCAGAGATGCACATGGGGGGGGGTGAGAGATGCACATGGGGGGGGTGAGAGATGCACATGGGGGGGTGAGAGATGCACATGGGGGGGGTGAGAGATGCACATGGGGGGGTGAGAGATGCACATGGGGGGGTGAGAGATGCACATGGGGGGGTGAGAGATGCACATGGGGGGGATGAGAGATGCACATGGGGGGGATGAGAGATGCACATGGGGGGGATGAGAGATGCACATGGGGGGGATGAGAGATGCACGGGGGGTGAGAGCTGCACATGGGTGGGATGAGAGCTGCACATGGGGGGGATGAGAGCTGCACATGGGGGGGTGAGAGATGCACATGGGGGGTTATGTTTACATAACTTTGTTGCCTTATGAAGGGCAGGGGGGGCCCCCCAAAATTTCTTGCACAGGGGCCCACTACAGTCTGTGTCCGCCCCTGCATAAACCAATCTGGACGTTTTACTTAAACCGCGTCCCGTGCTTACCACAAGCGCAACTGAGTGAGTAGAAACTTTACAGTTGGTGCAAAAACTCAGCAAGAATCCCGAGGGGCACATGTGACTGCTGTGGGGAAGGCACATGTGACTGCGCTGGGGAAACCACATGTCTTGAGTAAAAGCGACTGCAGGAGCAAAAGCAGACAATATTGAGAAGCTGATAATGAAACTATAGGAAGACTATAAAGGAGAGCCTTGCAAAAGTTGACCGCTGGTGATTATGTCGAGGCATTCTTGACGGTTTTTTTGGAATGGTGGCAGAACTGGAGAAATTGCCTCCTGAGCAGTGGGCAGGTTCTGGCGCCATGTCCAATGGGGGGAACCGCAGAAGGCCTATAATGACCTGGCCTTCTGGATCTTAGGAGTGACTGACTGTCAGGGCACATTGGGTGCACCACTGGGTCAATCACGGTGACAAACCTCCCCAGTCTCAAATGTTTGACCTCCTACACCAGGTTCAAAAGTGGTGGCAACCAGAATCTTCCTCCCTAGCACAGATGGTGGAGAGGGTCATCCTGGACATGTTCACACTCTCCCAAGGCCGATGCAGTTCATGGCTGCCCAGGGAGATCCCCAGAATGCTGATGACCAGGTGGCCTGGTGGAAAGGTACCATGCGGTCGAGAGTTCCTTGGGGAAGCAGGGGTCTTAACATCTCCATAATGGGGTTCCCAAAGGGGAGCTGACACCCAAAAGAAGAGAACTAGAGCCACATCTGGGGGGGCATCCAAGAGCCCAGGACGGGCTGAGTTGTTGCCAAAGGCCCCATCTAATTGTGTGATTTGTTGGAGTTGTCACATCCTGGGTCACATAGCTGCCCGTTGCACCATGACCACTGAGTCAATAGACTGCAGCATCGGTTGGTACAGCTCGTATTCTGCATTTTCTGCCTCCAGTGTTCACCCTCAATCCGGCAAGGGGCCGCAGGTATGTCCCATATCAGTGAACTGAGTGGCAATGACAGGTCTGTTGGAAGTTTGCTAACCTTAATGAGGACAACACTTCCTCATCGGTTGATTCCTGGGAAGATGGTGGGACTCCGCTGTATCCATGAGGATGCTGAAGACACAAACTGTGGCACCGAACCCATGAGGTTGGCGTAGCCAAAGACCCATTACATCATATTACTATATGGCGGGACTTTGCCTTGTTTTGGCACTTGTGGGGGAAAGTGAGGTCACCTGTTTACACACACAACAACCAGGTCATCCTTAAACACTGCATCCCCAGAGGGCAACATCCCAGAGCTGAGGCTTTTGGGGGAGGGGATGCAGGAGAGGGAACAACTTAGGTCTCTGAATTGGGCGGTACAAATCTCTTAAAAGGAGCATTTGATAATGTAAAGGTAGTAATAGGGTTGCTTAAGAGCTGGGGGCAGACACCAGATACCTTTATTTAGTCATGAATGGTGAATTATTATATTGTCGTCAAGCAGAGGAGTGAGGTCATAGAATAACTACTAGTGCCGGACCCTACAAACAGACACAGTGTTAGACATGGCTCATACTCATGTCTTAGGAGGTCATCTGGGGGTAGACAAAACCCAGGAACGAATTCTCCAGAAGTTTTACTATCCCAGATGTTACCAGGAGAATATAAATTATTGTAGGTCCTGTCCCACCTGCCAGTTAACCTCCCCGGTTGCTCATTTCCGTAGTCCATCAGTGCCATCACCCATCATTGAGTTTCTGTTTTATCTCCTAGCCATGGATTTAGTGGGATCCCTGGTCAAGTCCACCAAAGAGCATCAGTATATCCTGATGGTCCTAGATTATTCAACATGATACCCAAAGGAAGAACCATTAAAAAACTCCGCTAAGAGTATAGCCCAAGACCTGTTCCATATCTTTTCCTGAAACGGGACTGCCAAAAGAGATCCTGATGGACTAAGGGACTCTGTTCATGTCGAAAGTCATGAGAAAGTTGTGCAAAGCCCTGTAGATCACACATCTCAGAACCTCGGTGTACCACCCGCAGATGGACTGTCTCATGGAAAGATTTAATAAAACCTTGAAGGTCATTCTAAAGAAGGTGGTCTACTGCCGTATCTGCTATTCTTCATCAGAGAAGTTCCCTAGGCCTCTACAGGGTTTTCCCCATTTGAGCTGTTGTATGGTCAACACCACCGTGGACTCCTGAATAAAGCGAAGAGACCCGAGAAGCAGAGGGTACACCCTATGGAAGCGTAATCGATCATGTGTCCCAAATGCAAGAAAGGATTGCTGAAGTGATGCCCATCGTGAGAGAGCACCTCCTCCAGGTGCAAAAGGCCTAGTCAAGGGTATACAATTGGTCGGCAGGGGTGAGACAGTTCAGCCCTGGGGATCGGGTACTAATTCAGGTAAACATAGTGGACAGATAGTGGAGAGTAAATTTCTGGCCAAGTGGCAGGGCCCCTACAAAGTAGTCAAAAAGGTTGGCAAAATCAAATATAAAGTCCACCAACCAGGGACAAGGAAGACCCATTAAGTGTACCACGTCAACTTGATCAAACCAAGGTGAGATAGCGAGCCCGTGGAAGCTCTATGTTTGGTGGCTAAGTCTGAAGCAGACACGCAAGATGTCACATGCCAAAAAGCAACAGTGCCGAGAATTGCTTCATTGGAAAAGAGATCTATTTTCAGAGTTGCCGGGTTGTAATCACGTCATAGAACATGAAGTCTTCGCGGAGCCTCATGTTTGGGTGAATTTGAAGCCATATCTGATTCCCGGACCTCAACGATAGGTAATTTCAAAGGAGGTGAAACGGATGTTAAACTTAGGAGTCACTAAAGAGTACAAGAGCGGCTGTTTTAGTCCCATAGTCTTGATGCCATAACCAGATGGCGAATGCAATGATTACCGGAAGCTCAATGAAGTTTCTATGACAAATTTTCAACACCAATATGGTTGTTTCCAGTATGTCAGGTTGCAATTTGGGTTTCAAGGAGCTTCAGCCACCTTCCAGAGAGCCATGGACCGAATCCTAACTCCCCACAAGACGTACGCCGCAGCATACCTGGATTACATTATGGTGTTAAGCCAGGATTGGGGACGTTATCTAGGCATAGTCCTGGGGATATTTGATGATTTTAGGAAGGCATGATTTTCCATCAACTCAAAGAAATGTGCCATGGGGATGGAAGAAGCCAAGTACTTGGGCTATGTTGCAGGGAGTAGCAAGATCAATCACAATGTGAATAAGGTTGACGCAATCCAGAATTGGCCACAGCCGCTCCCAAAGAAGCAGACCAGAGCTTTTTCTGGGCATCATGGGCTACTACAGTTGGTTTATCCCTAATTTTGCCATGACACTTTAAGATACTACCTATTAGGCAGGAAGCTCAGGTTAGTGTCAGACCATGCCCCGCTGAGGTGGAAACGAGAAAACAAGGGGAAGAAGGAGAACAAGGGAACCAATGTCCGAGTGACAAGGTGGTTCTTAGCTCTTAAGGATGTTAGCCCCAATGTAGAGTATAGGCCCGGAAAACTACAATGCTGATGCTCTGCCGAAAGTCCACTGTATAATGGCGGAAGGTGCCAAGCCCCCCGACTTTAGGAAAAGGAGGGTATGTAAGATGGCAGCCAGACAAATCATTAAAAGGAGATATGCATTACGGAGGTGATGGTCCTCAGTGATGTAAGCCTCGAGGCAAGCTCAAGCATGTATGGTGGGCGTGGCAATGGCCAAGTTTACAAACATGTAAGATGGGTGTGACTGGCTGCTCACATATTCCCTCCCCGGAGCATGGTGTGGCGGATATAATGAAGTCCAGCTGTATCATTACACAATGTGCGGAGGTAAGAAGGTATACTGGATGCTATCCAGCCTGAGTGTCCTAGACTATCACTAAAGAGCCGTTATTTGAACTGCTTGCTTTGTTTTTCCTGCAGTGAAAGGCCGTTTGTTTCCTTTGCCTCTGGCATGGTTTATGGAATCTAAATAAACCAGCCTGGATGTTTTAGTAAACCAGCTTCCTGTGTAGAAACTTTACACTTCTAATTAGTGATGAGTGAAGCCGTGGATGTTTGATTCGCCAGGTTCAGTTGGACTTTTTAAAAAGTCTGGTTCAGGATCCAAACTTGACCCCGGACATCGAACCAGATATACAGTAAAGACCAAAAGTTTGGACACACCTTCTCATTTAAAGATTTTTCTGTATTTTCATGACTCTGAAAATTGTCATTCACACTGAAGGCATCAAAACTATGAATTAACATATGTGGAATTATATACGTAACAAAAAAGTGTGAAACAACTGAAAATATGTCTTATATTCTAGGTTCTTCAAAGTAGCCACCTTTTGCTTTGATGACTGCTTTGCACACTCTTGGCATTCTCTTGATGAGCTTCAAGAGGTAGTCACCGGAAATGGTTTTCACTTCACAGGTGTGCCCTGTCAGGTTTAGTAAGTGGGATTTCTTGCCTTATAAATGGGGTTGGGACCATCAGTTGTGTTGTGCAGAAGTCAGGTGGATATACAGCTGATAGTCCTACTGAATAGACTGTTAGAATTTGTATTATGGCAAGAAAAAAGCAGCTAACTAAAGAAAAACGAGTGGCCATCATTACTTTAAGAAATGAAGGTCAGTCAGTCCGAAAAATTGGGCAAACTTTGAATGTGTCCCCAAGTGCAGTTGCAAAAACCATCAAGTGCTACAAAGAAACTGGCTCACATGAGGACCGCCCCAGGAAAGGAAGACTAAGTGTCACCTCTGCTTCTGAGGATAAGTTTATCTGAGCCACCAGCCTCAGAAATCGCAGGTTAACAGCAGCTCGGATTAGAGACCAGGTCAATGCCACACAGTGTTCTAGCAGCAGACACATCTCTTCAACAACTGTTAAGAGGAGACTTTGTGCAGCAGGCCTTCATGGTAAAATAGCTGCTAGGAAACCACTGCTAAGGACAGGCAACAAGCAGAAGAGACTTGTTTGGGCTAAAGAACACAAGGAATGGACATTAGAGCAGTGGAAATCTGTGCTTTGGTCTGATGAGTCCAAATTTGAGATCTTTGGTTCCAACCACTGTGTCTTTGTGCGACGCAGAAAAGGTGAACGGATGGACTCTACATGCCTGGTTCCCACCGTGAAGCATGGAGGAGGTGTGATGGTGTGGGGGTGCTTTGCTGGTGACACTGTAGGGGATTTATTCAAAATTGAAGGCATACTGAACCAACATGGCTACCACAGCATCTTGCAGTGGCATGCTATTCCATCCGGTTTGCGTTTAGTTGGACCATCATTTATTTTTCAACAGGACAATGACCCCAAACACACCTCCAGGGTGTGTAAGGGCTATTTGACCAAGAGGGAGAGTGATGGGGTGCTACGCCAGATGACCTGGCCTCCACAGTCACCAGACCTGAACCCAATCGAGATGATTTGGGGTGAGCTGGACCGCAGAGTGAAGGCAAAAGGGCCAACAAGTGCTAAGCATCTCTGGGAACTCCTTCAAGATTGTTGGAAGACCATTTCCGGTGACTACCTCTTGAAGCTCATCAAGAGAATGCCAAGAGTGTGCAAAGCAGTCTGTAACGGGTCTGGGAGGTGGAACCTCTGAGCAACTATACAAGGGGGCAGTCCTTGTAAGGAAGCGGGTGGCTCCCAGGGAAGACGGGCAGGTAGTCACGGCAAGTGACAGGGACAGTCTCTGGGTAGAAGGGCAGGTAGTCACGGCAAGTGACAGGGACAGTCTCTGGGTAGAAGGGCAGGTAGTCACGGCAAGTGACAGGGACAGTCTCTGGGTAGAAGGGCAGCAGACAGGTGGCTGGTGAGCGCTCCCAGGTGAGCGGGCGAGAGTCTCTGGACAGGCAGGTGGTCACGGCAAGTGACGGCAGAACCTCCAGGTAGACTAGCAGACAGGTAGCAGGTGGACGCTCCCAGGTGAGCGGGCAAGAGTCTCTGGACAGGCAGGTGGTCACGGCAAGTGACGGCAGAGCCTCCAGGTAGACTAGCAGACAGGTAGCAGGTGGACGCTCCCAGGTGAGCGGGCAAGAGTCTCTGGACAGGCAGGTTGTCACGGCAAGTGATGGCAGAGCCTCCAGGTAGGCTAGCAGGCAGGTAGCAGGTGAGCGGGCAAGAGTCTCTGGACAGGCAGGTGGTCACGGCAAGTGACGGCAGAGCCTCCAGGTAGGCTAGCAGGCAGGTAGCAGGTGAGCGCTCCCAGGTGAGCGGGCAGGCTGGTCCATAGACAGACTGACAGGTGTCGGAAGGCAGACCGTCGGACCGCAGGCTTGCAAGCAGGTAAGCGGATATCAGGCAGATATCAAGCAGGAAACTGGCAGGTGACTGGCAGGTAACAGGCAGGAATCTGGCAGGTGACTGGCAGGTAACAAGCAGGAATCTGGCAGGTGACTGGCAGGTAACTAGCAGGAATCTGGCAGGTGACTGGCAGGTAACTGGTAACGGGACCTGAGGGCTGAAGCAGAGTGAAGGCTTTGCAACAACATTGCTCGGGCACCTCCATTTTGGAGGAGGTGCCTTATATATGGAGAGGTCTTCCGGCCATTGGCCGGGGACTCCTTAGGACGGCGCGTGCGGCCCCTTTAAGAGAGGGGGAGCGCGCGCGCACCCTAAGCACAGAGGCCGGGAAGCAGCGCGCGCTGCCAGCAGAGCGGGAGGAAGCCGCCGGGCACGGAGCGGAGAGGTGAGGGGAACGGCGTCCCTGCCTAGGAGGGGGCAGGGACGCCGACGCTACACAGTCATCAAACCAAAAGGTGGCTACTTTGAAGAACCTAGAATATAAGACATATTTTCAGTTGTTTCACACTTTTTTGTTAAGTATATAATTCCACATGTGTTAATTCATAGTTTTGATGCCTTCAGTGTGAATGTACAATTTTCATAGTCATGAAAATACAAAAAAAATCTTTAAATGAGGTGTGTCCAAACTTTTGGTCTGTACTGTAAGTCAATGGGGACCTGAACTCCAGTGCTGTAAAATGGCTGCAAAATGGCTGGAGTAAGGGCTATGAGCCTGCAAAAGGAGGAAAAATTGGGGAAAGAGCAGAACAATTGCCCTTTAAACAAATGTTGATAGGAAAATTACTTAAAGGGGTTCTATCACCATAGCAATCATGATAAAATAGGAAGAAAATGAATAGCATTAAAATTTTGACAGTGCCCTTACAAGGACTGAGACTTGCTACCACCAGTCCAGTTGAAAATTTCATCCCAAAGAAGCTGCTGAAACATTTAATCCACAGACAGGGTGTGGAGTCAGAGTCGTGGAGTCGGAGCCCATTTTGGTGGAGTCCGAGTCGGAGTCGGTATAAAATGGACCAACTCCGACTCCTAAAATATATAATAAATAGGGTACAGTAGTTCAATGCAGTTTGTGGGGAATATTTTTTCATAAGAATTTGGGAAAGTTATGAAATGTCCTATAAATGTCTGTCCTATTCCTGATCTAAGGGTTTAGACTTTTAGCTGAGATGAATCTGTGCTACAGTAAATTTATCACTTACATATGAGCCATGTATGAGGAAGTCGGAGCCAGAGTCGTGGAGTCGGTGTCATGGAAATTGAGGAGTCGGAGTCAGAGTTGGAGGTTTGGCTTACCAACTCCATAGCCCTGCCCACAGAGCATGTTTTCACATTTCCCTGAGAAAGCAGATTAAAAATTTTCACACCCAGATAATGGGCCACTGTACCCCCCACAGGCAGGGTTGCAGAGTACACACAGCAGCTTTTGTCAAAGTACTCCCACAGATATGGGTTAAAGAATACACTCAGCGGCTTTTGGCACAATACTATCACAGACATGATTGTCTAACAGTAGAAAAATATGTTTAGATGCAAACCTGCAGCTGAAGATTCCAAAATCTTTTGGTTATGCATGGTACTATCACAGAAACCAGTGCAGAGTACACAGTGTTTTTTAAAAATTGTGCACATGCAAAAACTAATACTGTCCGTCATTCCAGCTGCATCCTGTCCCTATGCTAAGCAGAGTAGAAATCAAAAATACGAACCTTCAACCAGGAGTGTGAGGAGCTGGCCACTTACTAAGACTTTTATTGTCATCGATTTTATTGTTATCCTTTAATAAAACACAGCAGGCAAATCTCTCGTAATGTTCTGCTTGCTCGTCAGTATGTGCACTAATTTCATTTTTAAAGTGTCCAGCATTCCAGTAGTCTCATTAGTATTTCAGGAGTCTCTAGCCATTGTTCTAATCAGACACTAGTCACATTATGGGGATGGGGAAAGTAGATCGGGCAGAGCAGCCACCACAGGGAGTCACACATGCAGTAACAGGTGGAGTTTGGCCTGAGAAAAAATACCTCCACTAATGCACACATAGCTTTGAGGGGGCTGATCTCAGTGAAGGAGAAAAAAGAAGCCTCATGTTTAGTGAGAAGTTGGTGGAATGACGGCGAAGGGCTAGGATCTATGGCTGTGGACCTGGACCCGATGGATGGATGGCCTATTGAGTGTTGGAGATCAGTTATCGACGGAGCATGATAAACGCACTACAGTTGTGGGATATGTAGTTTGGATTTAAACTTGCTTAAAAGATTGTTGCTACTAGATACCTATGCTGCCATCGTATTATCTGTCGTCTGGAGGATCGTGGACTGTGTCTACAGACTGTACTGGCTGGAGAACTTATCTGTGGGCCAACCAAAAGTTGGGAGGCAGTGAGCATTGCCTGTTACAACGGCAGTGGAACTACTGATCCTGGGTTGGAAATTTGAAGACTGAAAGAACTGTACTTTGACCATTTACCTGGAGTTGTAAAACCTTGATGTAAGGAATAAAATATTGTTGCATCGTTAACCTGCCTAGGTGATTATGTACAAACCACAACCTCACATCTTGACAAGGAGTAACAAGTCCAAGTGGAGGAGGAGGAGGAGGAGACATAAATAAAATAAATAAAGATTCAAGTGATGAGTAATCAAACACTGTTTTTCGGCATATTTTTGTATTTTTTCATTGTTTTTTATTTTTATGTAACGGACTTAAAAACAACCTAGAATTTACAAAAATAAAACTAGCCATCTACAATGCTCAAAAAAATAAAGGGAACACTCAAATAACACATCCTAGATCTGAATGAATGAAATATTCTCATTGAATACTTTGTTCTGTACAAAGTTGAATGTGCTGACAACAAAATCACACACAAATCATCAATGGAAATCAAATTTATTAACCAATGGAGGCCCTGATTTGGAGTCACCCCCAAAATTAAAGTGGAAAAACACACTACAGGCTGATCCAACTTCAATGTAATGTCCTTAAAACAAGTCAAAATGAGGCTCAGTATTGTGTGTGGCCTCCACGTGCCTGTATGACCTCCCTACAACGCCTGGGCATGCTCCTGATGAGGTTGCGGATGGTCTCCTGTTGGATCTCCTGCCAGACCTGGACTAAAGCATCCGCCAACTCCTGAACAGTCTGTGGTGCAGCGTGACGTTGGTGGATGGAGCAAGACATGATATCCCAGATGTGCTCAATCGGATTCAGGTCTGGGGAACGGGCGGGCCAGTCCATAGCTTCAATGCCTTCATCTTGCAGGAACTGCTGACACACTCCAGCCACATGAGGTCTGGCATTGTCCTGCATTAGGAGGAACCCAGGGCCAACTGCACCAGCATATGGTCTCACAAGGGGTCTGAGGATCTCATCTTGGTACCTAATGGCAGTCAGGCTACCACTGGCAAGTACATGGAGGGCTGTGCGGCCCTCCAAAAAAATGCCAACCCACACCATTACTGACCCACTGCCAAACCGGTCATGCTGAAGGATGTTGCAGGCAGCAGATCGCTCTCCACGGTGTCTCCAGACTCTGTCACGTCTGTTACATGTCCTCAGTGTGAACCTGCTTTCATCTGTGAAGAGCACAGGACGCCAGTGATGACTTTGCCAATCCTGGTGCTCTGTGGCAAATGCCAAGCGTCCTGCACGGTGTTGGGCTGTGAGCACAACCCCAATCTGTGGACGTCGGGCCCTCATACCACCCTCATGGAGTCGGTTTCTAACCGTTTGTGAAGACACATGCACATTTGTGGCCAGCTGGAGGTCATTTTGCAGGGCTCTGGCAGTGCTCGTCCTGTTCCTCCTTGCACAAAGGGCGAGGTAACGGTCCTGCTGCTGGGTTGTTGCCCTCCTATGGCTCCCTCCATATCTCTTGGTATCTGCTCCATGCTCTGGACACTGTGCTGACAGACACAGCTACCCTTCTTGCCACAGCTCGCACTGATGTGCCATCCTGGATGAACTGCACTACCTGAGCAACTTCTGTGGGATGTACTGTAGACACCGCCTCATGCTACTGTACCTCTAGGGGTGAGAGCAATGGCAAAATGAAAAAGTGACCAAAACAACAGCCAAAATGGATGAGAACAGAGAAATGGTGTGTGGTCACCACCTGCAGAACCACTCCTTTATAGGGGGTATCTTGCTAATTGCCTATCATTTCTACCAGTTGTCTGTTCCATTTGCACAACAGCAGGAGAAATTGATTCACACTCAATGTTGCTTCATAACTGGACAGGTAGATTTCACAGAAGTATTATTGACTTGGAGTTACATTGTGTTGTTTAAGTGTTCCCTTTATTTTTTTGAGCAGTGTATAACCATAGGCATAGATCCAAGTGGAGGAAGAGGTGGACATGGCAGTATGAGTGAAAGAGGCAAGGGCAGAGTAATCCAACACTATTTATTTTTTTAGGAAACTGAATTAAAAATAACATAGATAGAACCCAAAACAAACTAACAAGCTACAACCAGGGGGCAGATATCCAACTGAAGGAGGAGGTGGCAGTGTAGATGGAATAGGTGGAGGAAGAGGTAGCCGACACAGTTTTTTGGGTTTTATATTTGGGGAGGAGGCACCCAAATGAAACAAATGGCAAATAGAGTTCAAGACTGGTTGGGTGGGCTGTTATAGTAGTCTAGTCATCCAAAGGTATGGAAGAGTCCTGCATGATCCACACCTGGTTCATTTTAAGGAATTGTAGGTTCCCCTCATTGGATGTGGACAAGAGGATGCGCTTGTCTGTAATAACACCTTCTGTTGTGCTAAACACACATTCTGACATTACATTAGCCACAGGGCATTCCAGCACCTCCAAGGGATAAAAGGCAAGCAGAGGCCATGTGTCTAATTTGAAGACCCAGAAGTTAAATGGGGCAGACCCATATGTTAGTACGTGGAGATGTGTGGACATAGTGCGCCACTATGTTGTTTTAACATTGGCTCCTGCTAATACGGACCCAATTACATGTTGGTGCTGTATGTTGTGGCAAGCTCAAAGTTTAACCACATTTCGGCCATGGAAACCCTGCCTTCCGAGGTGCTGTTGGTACCCCAGCTGCGTTGGAAACTTCCTCCTCCTCTGTGTTCTTCCACTAAGCCCCTGCTGTCAGGTAGGAATGGCTCTGGAAATGTCCACAGTCTAAAAGCTGCAGCCTTTCAACAAGCATTATTAGACTGGAGAACACAAACAGCAAACCAGACATACAGTACAAAGTCAGTGTTCGGTACCGGACAGTAGGTGTATAGTACGGACCCTAAACTTTCCTGTAAGGGCTCGCTCATCCCTAATTCTCATATCAATTGCTCAGTGAAAAACAAACAGCATGATGACACACAGACGAAGATACAAAAGGAACATTGGGGTCCTTCTGGGTTTGAATATGTGTTAGTTTTTAGAAATCAAAGTTGTGCAATGATGTTTTTATTTTACAGTTATCCAAACTGACATGAATAAAAAAAAATCAACCATTTTTAGTCACACCATTTGTCGATTACCATAAATAATTTGTTCGCTTAATTGCATTGATTACACAAAGTATGTCATGTTTATTTTAATTGTTTTGCGCCTTCATTTTATCTTCTAATGTACTGGCATATAGAGATATCTGTATAGACCAGTATATTATAAGATGTAATGAAGAATGCTATTGAGGTTTTTAGGCTGAGAGAATTCTCCTGTACATAACAGTGAAGCCTCTGGCTGGTAATGTTTCTGCCTTATATATCAGAGGTCACCAACACTAACATGCTTCAAAAGTGTATTTAGAGACCTCCATTGTGCACAGTGACCTGTGATGGACAGGATTGTGAGTAAGGAGTTATCTCCTCTGCAGCAGCTCAGAAATGTGCTCTGGATGCAGCGGAGAAACATTCGTACAAAATACAGCAAAAGAAAAAAAAAAGCGTGAAACACTGAAAAGTCACACCAGTATAAGGAAGGTGTGCCAAAGTGGATGGAACATGAACGGGGCTTGCTGGTACCCTCCAAATTCATCGCTAGGGGCATAACTTACACCCATCAGAAATGTTGCTCCAATCCATCCTTGACTTGGGTACCATTTCTGGAGAAGAACACAGAGGAGCTCACCACTGAGAAGTAGTACTGTGTGCACGTCTGAATAAAAGACTGGTGTGCAAATATGGAGGAGATTATATAAAAATTAACTTGGCACTCAAATGACTCAAATAAATGATGTAATTTTAATAGGGGAAGCAGGTGAAGTACAAAAACAAACGTTTCGGTCCCAATGGACCTTCATCGGTGTACAGAATGGTTGGATGAGAGGCATAAGGGGCAGGTGCCCGGATGGTGCGGTAGCTGAGCAGTGGTAAAAGCAAGATTGAAAATACTGGCAGGGAACGCGGTGTTCACCGCTTGTTCCAGATGGCACATAGAGATGGTGCACCATCTGGAACAAACGGTGGACACCGCGTTCCCCTGCCAGTATTTTCAATCTTGCTTTTACCACTGCTCAGCTACCGCACCATCCGGGCACCTGCCCCATATGCCTCTCATGCAACCATTCTGTACACCGATGAAGGTCCATTGGGACTGAAAAGTTTGTTTTTGTACTTCACCTGCTTCCCCTATTAAAATTACATCATTTATTTGAATCATTTGAATGCAAAGTTAATTTTTATATTGCTTCGGGTTGGTACCCTACTTGAGCAACTCTATACCCCAGGAGTGCGGTAGTTTTCTATATATGAATCTGGAGGAGATTTTCCAAGACTTACTTTTTATTTTTTACTATGGGCCTTAAAACTAAACAGATAGGTATTTGCTAACAGAGGCAATTACCTGTCTGCTGCACTTATCGCTGGGTCACAGTGGTCACCGACCACTCCTGCCGGTGATTTAGCTGCTCCACGTCAATCGAGCAGCTTTTCTTCTTCTGAGCTGTTCTGCCAACAAGGATTGACTTCCAATATAATGGTGACTGACAGCCGGCTTCCCACAGTTAAACTATCAATCAGCATGACATCGGCAACAGAGCAGTCGATGAGAAGCCGAATCACCAGTAAGAGTGCTCTGTAGCTGCTATGTGTCGGCAGAGATCAGCAACAGGAACAAAAGCGACTACCTGTGTGATAGCTCTTAACACATTATAAAAATAAAAAAAGAATAGTCCCGAATAACACCCTGATGAATCAGCCCCTACATCCACAACAAAAGTTTCATGTGAACATATCTGAAAAAAAACCCGAAAATCTAAAGTTACTCTACAAGTCAGTGACTGAGTAGAATCTGTGACCTCGCCATTTAGTGATCCTAACTCACCTGTGCGGTTATCTGTAGGAATATCCTCTTTACACCGCTCATCACCCCTCACATATGTCTCTGTAGTATTAATATGGGTCAGATCTTTACCCTGAAACAAAGATTGTAAAAGTCACAGACAGATGAAGACATTTGAGAAGATCGAGACAACATCTAATGTCTATGATCAGCTTTATCCTGTCACCTCCACCAGATATAAAACATACACTGAATGGCCACATTGTGAGAAGATCCAGACAACATCTAATGTCTATGATCAGCTTTATCCTGTCACCTCCACCAGATATAAAACATACCGTATTTTTCAGACTATAAGACGATGCGGGGTGATGCTGGGAGTCCCACCCAGGCAGGAAGAAGGGGCTGCTCGGTGGCAGGAGTGGGGAGATACTGCGGGTACTGTGCTTTGAGAAGGGGATGTCTGGAGGTGCGACGCTGAGTGTCCCAGGGTGGTAAGAATGGGTGTCTGACAGTCCTCAGCTGTGCGGGGGCTCCCTCGGCTTTTTGTGAAAGTCTGGAGCCCCTGCACTTCCTTGTTCTCTATGCGTTGGACTGGATTAGAGCAGGGAACACTTAGGACAGGTGAGTATATGGATTTTTTAATTTTATTCTTATTTTTTACAGGTGGAGACACCAGGAGCAGACTACAACACTCAGCATTAACCCCTGCTGGTGCTGATCACAGCGCCGGCAGGAGATTATGATGAGGGTAGCGTTCAGCACCTGGCGCTTAGGAACCGTGCTAACTCTACCGCTGATTCCCAAACGTCGGTACGTGTGCTCCTGATGTGGCACACGGACATGTCCGGTACCGGAAATATCCGGACATGTGAAACTGGCCTTAAGATCTGTGTAAAGTAATAGAAGATCCTGGCACCTCTTTAAGTGAATTGATGTAGGACATCAAGTATATTTCTGGTGCTGCAGTATATACTGTTATCAGAGGACACTGATGAAAAATACTGTAACTATATGGCTAATGCTGTGGTTTATTGTAGTCGCTTATGTGATAGATATGGACTGTAGGCAGCTGCGCAGGGAAGAGTTGCAGAGGGTCAGCCCTGCAGCTGGGAGAAGTCTTGGGAGATGTTTCTAGGTGGTTTACTGCATATACACTGTATCATAGCATCCAACCGTCCAGTTTTCGGTGGTACTGTCCAGCCTTGAGGGCTCAGTCCCGCATCCTGTCGCGCCTCAGCTGTTCTCCCGGCTGTTGAGGGTGGTGGGTTGCGGCTGCTAAAGAAAATGAATATTCACTCTTCTCCACTCCCATGGGCGTGGAGAAGAGTGAATATTCATTCTCTTTAGTAGCGGGCACAGAATATCGCTGAGCCGCAGCAGGAGCTGCGGCCGTGCTGACAACGCGCGTTATTAAGAAGAATGAATATTCACTCCTCTCCACGCCTATAGTCCCGGCGTGGAGAGGAGTGAATATTCCCCACAGCTCACCTCGGCGTCTGAGGGAGTATGGAAGTGATGTCATGCGTTGCTCAGATGCAGAGATCAGCTACTGACAGACAGGAGGCAGCACTGGAGCAGAGGGGAGGAATGTGAGTAAAAGTGTTTATTTTTTTTCATGTGTGCAGTGATGGAGGGCCATGCGTACCAGGATTGGCTCTGAGGGGGCCTGTGCGTACCAGGATTGGCTCTGAGGGGGCCCATGCGTACCAGGAATGGGGATGAGGGGGCCCATGCGTAAATGAGGGGGCCATGCGTGCCAGGAATGGGGAAGAGGGCCGTCTGCTGAAGACCCCTCATTACCAGCACCCCTCTGACAACGCCTCCTGCCAGTGGAGAAAGAAATGGTAAATGTGCGTGGATTGGGATGTGGCCAAGGGCGTGGCCAAAATTTCCCATGGAGCGCTGTATGATCTGTCCAGCTTTCTCTTCTTAAAAAATTGGGACGTATGACTGTAGTTGTAGTGCATGTTTCCTATGTGGGCAGTTCGAGCATTGTGATACAAACCCCGTCTGACTCTTCCCTTATACTGGTGGGTAAAACAAGACTGAACATAAGATATTCACAGCCGTCTACACATCATAGGGGAGATTTCATGATACCTTCTCTCCATCTACCTGATGATTCTGAGGAACACAGGGATCTTCTTGTTTACAGTCCTGTGGAAGAAGAGGATGGTGACATCTCTCTGGTGTTGTCCTCTTACTGGGTAGAACTGGAAGAAACACATACAGGGACTGAATTCATGCCTTACATACAGAGAATTATAGGCCATGTGTATTTAGTCCTGTCTATTACCTGGTGATGTGAGGGGCTGGGGAACCTCCATCATGACGTCCTTGTACAGATCTTTGTGTTCTTCTAAATATTCCCACTCCTCCATGGAGAAATAGACGGTGACATCCTGATACCTTATAGGAACCTGACACATACAATGATATTGTCATCACCCGATTCCTTCATAGATTGTATATAGCATTCCCATCAGTGTTACCTCTCCAGTCAGCAGCTCAATTATCTTGTAGGTGAGTTCTAGGATCTTCTGGTCATTGATGTCTTCATTTATCAGGGGGTGAGGTGGAGGCCCTGTGATTGGGCTCAGGGGTCTTCCCCATCCCTCAGACACAGGGGCCTGACAGCTCTCACTAGAGGTCTTCTTCACTACTGTGTAATCCTGGTTATGGAGAGACACATTAATAAATCTCACTACAGACATTTACAGAGTCCTCACCTCTCCAGTTCTGTCCATCTGTTATTCCCATAGAGAAGAATGATGTAATGGGACGTCCTCAGAATCTCTCACCTCTCCAGTAAGCCGGAAGAGAATCTCCAAGGTGAAGTGTAATATCCTCTCCGCAATCTTGTCCCTGTCCCTATCCATCCTTGACAGGTCACTCAGGAAAATGCTTTTATACAGAAGATCTCCACTAAGGAGGATCCGGTATTGTAGGGACCTGAATGGGGATAAGATGACGATGTAACATCAAAGATCCCATGTAAGAAATCTCCGGAGCGGTTACCGGCTTCACATGATCAGTACATCCAGTCATGACCCCATCCTGCCCCATCACATTATAGTCACATACAGAGATTCATCACATAATGTTTCCTATCCAGCACCAGAAACCTAGAATAAATCAAAATTATCTCAGCCATTTCCTCCCACTCCCAAACAACAGGACTACCTGGCACCTCGCAAAGAGAGGATGTGACAGCACCATCACCAGCAGTGTTACCGAGCATCTCCTCACTGTCCCATGTAAGCGTTTAGCTGTTCATCCCCCAAACACTGAAGAGAAAGCAAAAGTACCCGCCTTCCCACCCATGAGACCTGGTCCTAAATGAGAGCATTTCAAAATTCCTGGACTTTGAAATGCTGCCAGTCAGGCTGGTGGAGACGGCCATTTTTAAAAAACTAATGGTGGTGGCTGTCCGAAAGTACATGGTTCCCAGCCACCACTACTTTTCCAGATCAGTGGCAAGGTCCACATAACCACCGATATGTGGAACAGTAAGCACAGCCAGGGATGTTATATCTCCCTAACTGCCCACTGGGTAAATGTAGTAGCAGCTGAGATAGAGGCGGAAGGAGTCATAGCCCATGTCCTACCACCACTGAGGATTGCTGGATGCTTTTCTGTCCATGTTGCCTTCTCCGCTTCCTCATTCGGTCAGCCTAAAACCTGCACCACCAACTTCAGCACAGCCAGAGGAAACAGACAGCAGGTTGTTCTGAAACGCATCTATTTTGGGATTGGAGGGGGTTGGGAAGATCCCACACCAAACAGGAGCTGTGTAGGCGGATCAAACAATAGACAGATGATTGGATAGGGCCGCTGAAACTCAAAACGGGTCTGGTGATGTGCGATAATGGACAAAATCTCATAGCAGCTCTGGCCTAGCCAGTTTAACGCACATCCCTTGCCTGGCGCATGTGCTGAATTTGGTGGATATCAAATCCTTAATGCAACATTCTGCCACAGGGAGTATATATGTGGGCTAACACCCTGGTATTAAATCCATAAAGTACTTGTGCAAAGAAAAAAGTGCTAAGGCATAGTGCAAAACATGGATGGCCAGTAAGCTGCAGTTACAAAATACAAGACAGCCATGTACACAAAGGCAGACAGTGAAAGGCATAGATGGGATTATATCCTACACCACCAGGTTGTATCCTAACTGGCTTTTCGCGTTAGCTTCTTCCTGAGGGGGGTTGAGATATGAATGGGGGATAGATTGCGGTCTTTTTATATCATTGGTGGCAGCGGTTTGAAAATGACGCTCCAAATCGACAAGACCGGAAGTCAGGTCAATGCCGAAGGCGTCACACGGCACAAGGTCTCACCCACATCCGTCGCGCCAGGATGAGGGCAGGAGACACGCAGCGCTACAGTCGCATCTCCCCGGCAACCCTCACCCTGCTGCTTGCCTGTCTGCGCTGCAGCGTCTCTTTTGCCTTCCCGCCTCATATGTGACGTACCCACAAGGTAGAACCCCACCTTGCATATGCGGAAGACACTGTGCAAGCAATAGTTGAGTTTCAGCCGCAGTAAGCACAGGTGAGTTGCTCTGCAGAACACCACCACTGAGTGGGCCTCCATGCGTGACGTGTGTGCCATGTTGTGCTGCTTCGAGCGCTCCACCAACATGGCCAGGGCTGGTGATGCCATCATCAGCGTTACTATCCAAATTCTATGCCTGCTTGAAAAAATGCTTCAGGCAATGATGGATGAGGTGGTGGCACAGGAGGAAGAGGAGGGAACATTCACACCACTATCAGGCCATTCATCCACACATGGCTTGTAGGGTGGGTTTCTGTACCAACATAGGCCACAATTATCAGCCAGTGGACAGATTTGGTGGATGATGACGAGGAGGAAGCGGGTTCACAGCAGGGAGGAACTCAAAGAAACTCACGGGCATCATTGGAGAGTGGCTGGGGTGATACAGAGGACCAAGACTATACATCTCCCAGGGAGGACAACTTGTCATTGCCTCTGAGCAGCCTGGCACATACAAGTCAATACATGCTGCTGTACCTGTGCAACGACCGCCAAGTTGCCCAGATTGTTACCAGTACCGATTACTGGGTGGCCACCCTGCTGGATCCTCGGCTACAAGGACAACCTACCATCCTTACTTCCGTCACTGGAAAGGGATTGGAAAAATGCGTGGTAGACGCAGTACTGATGGCTTTTCCACCTGACAGCGAGTGCTCAGTAAAAGAATAAAGCAGAGGACGAGGAGGAGGAAGTCGCCAATGTAGTTGGGTACCGGCACCACCTCAGAATGGAGGGTTAGCATGAGGGTTGTGGAGCCGGTAAGCCAAAATACAGACTGACATTTCCCTGACTCCCAACTACACAGCACAGCCTCACTGCGCAGCATGTATATAAAGTGCAGCACGGATTTATCTCAACTAAAAGCCTAAATCCTTAAATCAGGAATAGGACAGACATTTATAGGACATTTCATAACTTTCCCAAATTCTTATGAAAACATTTACAGCACATCCTGCACTGAACTAATGAACCCAATTTATTATATATTTTAGGAGTTGGTCCATTTTATACCGACTCCAACTCCATCAAAATAGACACTGACTCCACAGCCTGGGTTATCAAGGCGGGAATGTGGAAAACATTCCTCAGCACGCCACAACATCAGGTACCACCATATGATACAGTCCGTAGTAGCAGGAGGCATTAAATTGGACACATAGCCTGAGCTTGCCTTTTACACTTTGGAGGTGCTGGTCTGCCCTGCGGTAAGTGTACTATCGGAAAGCGTGTTTAGCACGACAGAGGGTGTGATCACAGATAGTCGCATCCGCCTGTCCACAGCCAATGTGGGCAAGCTCACATTCATTAAAATGAATGAGGCGTGAATACTACAGGACTTGTCCATACCATTGGCTGACTAGAGACGTAGACCAGCCGCACCTAGCCATTATTATACTCCACCGCAGTTATTTCATTCTATTTGCCATTCTCAATGATTTGGGACCTCCCCAAACTAAAAATATATAATTATATCTATACAGGTGCATCTCACTAAATTAGAATATCATCAAAAAGTTACATTTATTTCAGTTCATCAATTCGAAAAGTGAAACTCAGTCAGCAGTCTTCCCCATGATTGTGGAGCCTACTGAAAACAGACTAAGGGACCATTTTAAACGCTTAGGAAGCCTTTGCAGGTGTTTTTGGTTAATTATTCTACTTTACTGAGATAATGAATTTTGTGTTTTCATCGGCTGTAAGCCATAATCATCAACATTAACAGAAATAAACACTTGAAAAATATCACTCTGTTTGTAATGACTCTATATAATATATGAGCTTCACTTTTTGTATTGAAGAACTGAAATAAATGAACTTTTTGATGATATGCTAATTTAGTGAGATGCACGTGTATCTATCTATTTATCTATCTATCTACACATGCTGCCATGCTTAGGTTGGGAGAGCATTTGGCCAGTTCAAGCATTGTGATGCAATCCCCGTCCGAGTTATACAAATGTCTGACTCTTCCCTTATACTAGTGGATAAAACAAAACTGAACATAAGACCTTCACAGCCGTCTACACATGATAGGGAAGATCTCATGACACCTTCTCTCCATCTACCGGATGATCCTGAGGAACATTGTAATCTTTTTGTTTTCAGTCCAGTAGAAGAGAATGGGGACATCTCTCTGGTGTCCTCTTAAAGGATAGCACATCTCTGATGATGATGAAGAAACACTAGTGCTGTGATGAATATTCAAGATAATCCCATGTCAATCATTGTGCCCTGTTTGGCGGGGATTATAGAGATCTTCAATGTACAGTAATTCGACACTCCCACAAGGCAGGGGGCCGAGAGGCAGGGAGCGAAATACCTCACAGCAGCTGTGAGCTGCACAGGACGACCCCCTGTGGACTCCAATCCATGCGGTCCTTTGTGTGGGATATTATAATTCAACACCAAGTTATGGGAATATGATACATCCCAGTGATTCACTAAGTAGATTTTTAGAAACCCAAGAGAATGGGGAATGTCACCCTGGCTTTCAGCACAGTCCAGCGCGTAGGGAAAGAGATACACGGCACAGCCTTGCGGGGGCCGTTAGGGCCCTGGTGTTTGGTATCCACGCATAGCAGGGGCCCGGCTGGATCCGACGACACCAGAACCGGCTCCCTGGAACCGTCTATTAAGGAGGCATAGCCCGTTTTAGTTTTTGGGAGCTTTTAGCTAAGAGAGACCAGGGGTGGAGATTTAGGCTCAACCAAGGGGCAGTAAGGGGAGCGACCCAGAGAGGTTAAGAGCCCCTGCAGCTAGAGCCCAGTGTCCTTTTCCTTGGGAGGTCGTGACGTCACGTCATGTAGGAGAAGTCCTGCAACAAAGAGAGGGGTCCCCACAAGCCTCCCATGTGGCAGCCCTTCCCCCAAAAGCATGGTGATTCTCTCTACGGAACATCACTTCCCCACTGAGTAGGCCTCCATACGTGACATGTGTGGACAGCACGGATGACGTCATCATCAGCATTACTATCCCATTTCCATGCCTACTTGAAAAAATGCTTCAAATGATGATGGATGAGGTGGTGGCACAGAAGGAAGAGGAGAGACAGGAAACATTCATATCATTACCAGGCCGGTTAGCCACACATGGCTCAGAGGGTGGGCTCCCGTACCAACAGCGGCCGGGTACACTGTCCAGCCAGGGGTCAGTTTTGGAGGATGAGGAACAGCAGGGTGGCAATCAAAGCAGCTCACAAGCATCACTGGAGCGTGGTTGGGGGACTCAAAGGACACAGAAGATACACCTACCACCAAGGACAGCTTGTCGTTTCTTCTGGGCAGCCTGGCACACAATACCAATGACAATACATGCTGCTGTCACTGCATGGCTTTCCTCTTGTTGGACTTGTTTTGCTTGGATGGTGCTTATGATTAGTGTTGAGCGAGTATGTTCTATTAACCCTTTCGCCGAGTATGCTCGGGCCGAGCTCCGAGTATTTATAGCTGCTCGGTGATATGGTTGAATCACTCCCGTGTGCATGATTTGCAACTGTTTGACAGTTTTATTACATGTGAGGAATGTCTATTTCTTACACATTCCTCACATGTAATAAAACTGTCAAACAGTTGCAAATCATGCACACGGGAGCGATTCAACCATATCACCGAGCAGCTATAAATACTCGGAGCTTGGCCCGAGCATACTCGGACAGAACATATGCGCTCAACACTACTTATGATAACATTCAGACTAACTTTTTCCGAGCACTCCTGCAAGAACTCCTCAGGCTCAAATGGCATCTCTGACCCGTAGCGTTCAGTTTGGCCGTAGTAAGGACATAAATCAAAGGGTTATGGTCAGTATATATACACATCAAACTCTTTGCTTTTATAGAGGTAATCTCTAAATCGTTCACACAAAGCCCATTTCAATGCCAGAAACCCCAGCTTTCCCAAATGTAGATGGTAATTCTTATCAGTGTCTGTCAACGTTCTGGAACCGTAACCGATAGCCCTCAGTTTTCCATCTTGATGCTGATACAGGACAGCTCCCAGTCCCACTTGAGAAGCGTCACAATGAAGGACAAATGGTTGTTTGAAATCGAGATATCCCGTTATGGGTGGTTGTACAAGGTAATCCACTAGTTCTTCCAATATTTCCTGGTGACCCGATGTCCAGAAAATGGGTTGCTGGGACGACACTTCGTTGCTTCCCTTAGGACCGGTACTGCCCGTGCTCTTTTTCTGCATGGATGTTGTTGAATCTGTCACCCCCCACCCTCCCCAAGAGGAGGTATAAATGGAGCTGAAATCCAGAAGAAGTTTTGGATGCAAGTACGGTTGTAGAAGAGGAATTCTAATATATTCATCAACTACCCCACAGTAGTTGCTGGTCTTGTAAGGTCATTACTGGGGAGATTTCCACTGGGTCCATGGTATATCCTTCTCCGGACACGATTTTCCCAGGAATCTCACTTGTCTCGTGAACAGTTCACACTTCTTTGGAGTTAGCTTTACTCCGCTTTGCTGATACCACTGTAGTAGTGTCCTAACGTGTTCAACATGCTCAGCGAAGGTCTTACTGTGTGCCACATTGTCATCCAGGTACAGCTGGCAGATAACGTCCCTTAATCCTTCTAAACATGCTTCCATGCTCCTCTGGAATTCTGCTGAGGCTGAACTAAGCCCACAGTGTGAAGAATGCTTTCAAGGGTCTACTAGATTCTTCAACAAATCATGGTGGTATGCCTTACCCTGGTCAAGAACAAAAAACCAGGTACTTCCTGACAAACTATCCAGCATTTCTGGAATCTTTGGTATCGGGTGCTGATCAGGTATTGACTTCCTGTTTAGTTCCTGGTAATCACAACAGAACCTTAACATGCGGTCCTTCTTCCTGACATAGACAGCAGGAGAGGAGTAAGATGACTTTGATTTTTGGACCCAACCTCTGTTAATTAGATCTTGCAGATCTTCTTTCACTTTGCTGAGCAAAGGTTTTGGCACAGACACGTAACTTCTGGTCACTGGAGTCGTGTCTTTAAGGTTGATATTCAAGTGCAACGACAGGATACAGCCTATATTAGAGTCATCCTTTGAGAACGCATGACACTTCTCTCAACATTTGTTTTGCTACCGCTAGATCTTCAGCACATAAGTGTTCAAGAGGTACTGGGGGAACCCAGGACTTTGAGGTTGGTTGTGCGATTCCCTCCCCTGGGCAACCCTTGTTTCTTGGCGGGGAGACCGAATTCACGGTAGACACCTGGGCGGTCTAACACTGGCTGGATACACTATTTTAACGGTTTCAAAGTGGTCTAACACAGTCTGGATTCAGTCTAATCTCATGCTTCATTGCATTCATCACTGGTACTGTCACTCGGGCAAAACCACCAGTAGGTATCATAAGCACACTCTCACCTTAGATTAGTCCTTCCTTAAGTTCTGATCTGAGGAGTCTTTTGACACAGTCTCCTCTAGAGTTTTCTTCCCGGTTTCACCCGAAATCCACACCTCAGTCCCACCATTCGATTTGCGGGGATGATGGTTGGGTGCAGGCCTACCTTTACTTATTTTATGTACATTGCATTCGATGATTTCTTTATCCTACAAATTACATTTTCCGCCACGGTGTTGGATATGGCAAGAGATGTGGCGATTGCATCCACCATAAGTGTCTCTGAATTGTGTTTCGCGATGACCTCACTGATTACGCGGTAACCCAGGATAGGTTCTTTTGCCATGTGCTTAACGCTGGACACGAGAAAGGTTACCAATAACTCGATGGTGTTGCTGTTCTTTCTGGCCTTGAGTTGAAAAGTCACTTCCAACCAGCCTATGAAAGGGTTTTCGGTCTGGTTGATAGCTTTACCGTGGAATTCCACTGGTCCTAAGAATTCTTTTAGTGGATGAAAGCAGGCATGTGGCAGGTGGCACCTTCTACAGCCTTCATTTAGGAGGCTCACTTGGGCACCTGTGTCCCACAGTGCTTTCACCAGGAGTTCAGCTGGCATTGTATAAAGCACTTTTCACCGATTAGGCTTTCTTTACTGACCGTGGAATCCTCTTGTTCCCAGGAGTGCATCGTCTGACGCCCACACTGGGCATTAAATATCTGATGCCCCTGTTTCTCTTCCAGCTGTTGTAAATTGTAACACACGTGGGGATAGTGTTGATGCAGCCGTTTTACCTCATGCGCCGTTCTGGGGGTTGGGTGTGTTTGTAGTTGCTGCTTGGGCCTCATCCGTGTCGCGGTTACCAGTTGCCCTGCACTGGCAACCTCCTGTCTTTTAACCCAAAGGATCATTATCATTGACATTAATTGACAATGTCCTTCCTCACCACACCTTAAACAATGGGCACATACCGCACTCATTTGATGAACAACCAGGTATCTTCTATTTTGGAACCCGCTCCTGGGTCTGAGAGATACGGACTCTGACCTGGAAAGAATCAACTTTTTCACCTCTGTCAACTCAGCTAGCAGTTCTTTTATTACCGTATATACTCGAGTATAAGCCAAGGTACCTAATTTTACCACAAAAAACTGGGAAAACTTATTGACTTGAGTATAAGCCTACGGTGAGAAAAGCAGCAGTTAATGGTAAATTTCTCCATCCTGGTACGCATTGGCCCCCTCTTCCCCCAAATCCTGGGATGCATGGCCCCCTCTTCGCCCATATCCTGGGATGCATGGCCTCCTCATCCCCATTAAAAAAAAATTTCTCGTTACGCCGTTTATATTGATAGATTGGGCAATTCTGAAAGCGGCGATACCAAATATGTGTATGTGGGTGTTTTTTATTATTATTTTATTTTGAATGGGGCGAAAGGTGATTTAAACTTTTACATATTTATTTTTTTTAATATTTTAAAAACTTTATTTTTATTTTTTTTACACTTTCTGCATGCTTCAATAGTCTCCATAGGAGATTAGAAGTAGCAGTTGTGATTGCTTCTACTGCATACATGCGGTGAGCAGATCGCCTGTATGCAGTAGAAATGCTCACTTGCTATGAGCGCTGACCACTGGGTGGCGCTCATAGCAATTGAGACATGACAACCACAGGGGTCTGCTGCAGACCCCGGGTTGTCATGCCAACCCATCGGTGACCCGCGATCATGTGACGGGGTCACAAATGGGCGGGGTTAATGCCACGCTTCCGGTGCGGCGATGTTAAATGCCACTGTCAGATTCACATTTAACTGGTTAACAGCCGCGGGTGGATCGCGATTCCACCTCCGGCTGTTACACATGTCCGCTGTAAGAATCAGCTGACCTGTGCCCGGTTCAGTGCGGGCTCAGCGCCGGAGCCCTCACTGAACCGGGGGTGATGGCCTGGGGCGTACTAATACGCCCCAGGCTTTAAAGGAGTTAAAACTATGAATTGCTCTTTCAATTCCTGGAGCTCTGTCTGTGGAAGGAGATTCCCATTCTTGGCGATTGGCACCGTCCCTCCATCTTTCAACCTCAACATGGGTATAAACTGTATTACCATCATGTTCCTATGATGTCCTCATCTTCTCTCTCCCCCAGCTCATCCATCTGTTCATTAATAGCGGTTAAGAGCTGTCTGCAGGTGCATGCTTTAGAGATCTGTTCTTCTGACATCTTTACATGCCCTGCTACTGCCCTCAATTCTTCATGGGTTAACTGAAGAAGCAGCTCACTAACACTGTTAATTTGCGTTTCCACATCCATAGCTGCTTCAATACTGGTCCCCTTTAACTGGTGTAGCAAATTTGAGTGGAGGTACTGTGCTGCTGTTTCTTGCACTTACTGTGCCTCGGATCTCGACAATCTGATTCCCTCACAGGATTCCCTGTACGGGCCACCAATGTTTCATGCACACCACTAGGTGACAATACAAATGAACATGAATTATTTGAAATCCCGGGGGAATATCAATCAAGGCGACCAAAAATCAGAGCTTCCACAGTCTTGAGGTATATCAGCCTCCAGGCACACACAGATATGACAGTTTCCAGTTAAAGCTAATCACAGGGGTTTATTCTGGCTTATCTTCATCAAACAGAATCATTACTCTCTTTACAATGCTTCCAGTACAATTATGAAAGTCTCTTCACACTTGAATGAGTCCTGTGCGGTGATTCTCTCACTATTATCTTGATGCACAGATCCTAGCTGTCAGTACTGCATTTCTGATTCCAGACACTGCTTCTCTCAACAATCTGGTCTTGATAGGATAAACTAAGACAAGTGAGACTGAGACCTTGCTAGCGCACAACAGCTTCTTCCTACAGCTCTCAGACAATAACTTCTCCAGAATTCCTCTGGAGCTGTGCTAACAACTCCCTGTCTCATGTGGCTGTGCTAACCCCTCTAGATGCTGGATTCTTTTGAAAACACCAGCACAACTTATGTCTGACACACTCATCTACAAATCATCAACCTCTCCGCGCACCGTCCTATCATCAGGAAAGGTCTGTATTGCAAAAGGGATTAACTTTCTCCTCCCTGGCGTCTGTAGACAAGTTCATGTTACTTAAAGATTTAGATCTATTTTGCATGAAGATTATTTTCAAGGTAAAATACAACAAACCAGATCTCTTATCTGAATTTTCCTTGCCCACCGACAGACAAGTTTTTGTAGATCTTTTAGATCTACTTTAGGGCAATCAAACTTTTGCAGGTAGGCAAAAATTCCCACATAGAACTGGGATTGTAGCGGACGGTAATCTATCACTAGTGCCCTTAGTCTCCACCTTCTTTGAAGTTAAGAAGGAGGAAATCAAAAACCTCCAAATTAACCACATCTATCAAAACATGTCTGCTGCTCAGAGATGGGCTTTATCTAGCCTCCAAAATAATCAAGATTTTTTGATAAAAGGAGGCTGAGAAAGGGGTCAACATTGTCCCAAGGCCGAGAAAACGGGAATTAGACTTGCCGGTAATTGTATTTACAGGAGTCTATCCTGAAAGCACCATGCAGGACGTCCTTCTTATCCTTTCAGGAACAGGAAACACCAAGAGGTTAAAAACCCTCCCTTTCCTCCACCCATCAGTGTATTTCTAAGTACCACACCAGAATGGATGCAACAAAATTTATTACAACTCTATATACCAATGTGAAGTAACATTGTACATAAACAAGTAAGGGAGGGAAACTAACTTCTGTCAGGATAGACTCCTGGAAATACAAATCACCGGTGAGTCTAATTACTGTTTTCCAGGACGTCCCCCTGACAGCACCATGGAGATGACCCACTAACACATCCAGTTTATAATGTTTAGAGAATATACTTAAGCTTGACCATATTGCGGCAGTACATATCTGCTCCACCAAGGCCCCCACCTTTTCAGCTCATGAAGTGGCCACTGATCGGGTTGAATGGGCTCTCAACCCTCGCAGAGAGACCTTCATTGTGTTCTATAGGCCAGATCTATCGTCGACCTAATCCATCTAGCAATATACTTTTTTTTAAGGTTTTTTTGCTCCTATTTTCCCCCCATATTGGATAAACAGGTTGTGATTCAGTCTCCAATTCTGGGTGGCGATTAAATAAGAGATGACTAACGGACATCCAGGGAATGAAAAAAAAATGTCTCCTTCTGATTTTTAGGATTTTGACAAAAGGATGGTAGAACTACTTCCTGATTTAGATCTCGGATAGATACAACTTTGGGCAGAAAGACGGATCAAACCTAAGAACTATCCTATCCTCGTAAATCTGTAGGTACAGATCTCTCATGGATAACGCCTGCAATTCTCCCACCCCTTTTAGCCATTGTAATTGCTACTAGAAAGGCTTTTTTAAAAGTGAGCCTGCCGATGCTCAACTTCTTGGCTGTATTTAGAACGAGGTTGAGGTCCAAAGGTGGAATAAATTTCTTCACCCAGGGTTTTAAACTCTGAACCGCCCTGGAAAATCTAGCTATCCACGGATTATCTGTCAATTCAGTGTTCAAGAATGCGCTTAGGGCCAAAACGTGGACTCTCAACGTACTTGGCCTTAATCCTTTGTTAAACCCTACTTGTAAGAAATCTAAGATTTTTGGAATACCGGGGTTAGAAATATCAATCGCTACATCTATGTATTGCGAACAGAACCTATTCTAGATCATCTTATATCTGGCTGAGGAGACCGGTGTACGACTTGCCTGTAAGGCAGTAATCACTTGATCAGAAAGCCCCCGGGACCTCAGGATCTGCCTCTCAGGATCCATGCTGAAAGATATAATTTGTCCACATTTTGGCAAAACTGGACCTTGATGAAAAAGGTCCCCTCTCAAGGGAAGCAGGACCGGATCCTCCAGCGCCACCTCTGCCAAGAGGAAACCAGCTCCTCTTCGGCCAAAAGGGAACTATCAATATTATTCTTGCCTGATCCTCCTGCACCTTTCTTAACACTTTTGGAATCAAGGGTAGCAGTGGGAATGCATAACAGGCCCTTGCTCCACCTATCCCCTCCGGATTGTCCTGGGGATTCAGGGAGTAGAATTTCCTGACTTCAGTATTTTCGCAAAAAGGTCTACTTGTGGGTTACCCCAACGACTGGTCAGACGGAGAAAAAAAATCTGCATATTTAGTTCCCATTCTGTGGGACAGATCTTCCGCTTGCTTAGGAAGTCTGTCACCTGATTTTTGGGCCCCCACTAGGTGGACAGCAGATATTGATAAGACTGTGAGATTTTGGAAGTGTCCACCATATCAGGAATCTTCTTACTACTCCGGACAGAGACATCACCTTGTCTAGGGATATCTGACGCCTGTCCCAGGCCAACACAACCACTTTTTGTAGTTCTCCAGTGTGAAACTGACTCCACTTGACACATGGAATGCAGGCTGTCATCAATCCAAGAATCCTCATTGCACTTCTGATAGAGCAACAACTCCTTGAGAACTGGCCTCTCTCTTTTCGTAATGATTTCTGTTTCACTATGGGTAGAAATGAGGTTCTTAGGAGAGAGTCTAAGGTAACCCCCCCAATAAGCCCTTTCTGGGTTCGGGATCTAGATCCGATTTGCCCAATTTATTAGCCAAACTAGCCTCTGAAGAGTAGAAACAGAAACCTCAATGTGATCTAGAAGCTCCTGACGAGAACCCGCCAACAGAATGAAATTGTCCATGTAAGGAACCAGGATAATCCCTGTTTGTCTTAAGTGGGCTACAATATCCACTACAAGTTTTGTAAAAACCTGCGGAGCTGAGGCTGGACCACAAAACTGGAAGTGATGAATTTGCTCCCTGGATCTTATTGTGAAACGGAGATATCTTTGATAATCCTGATGAAATGGAAACATGGCACATTTTTTCAGCTTCCCTGTATTTTCCTTATTTTTTTTAGCTGTTATTGATGAGTTAGTGGGACCCCTGTCCTATAAAACATAGAGTGACATTATATTTAGAAAGGAGTGGACCATAAGTACTGCAAAGTTCATTCCCCCTCACGAGGGTGTTACTAACTACCAAAACTCATGTGTACCACAGGCAGCTCTGATGGGGTCTCTGTTTTGCCAGAATCCTCCATCTTAGACAGTCTCCAGCTCCAGCAGGACAAATCAGATACAGGTACTTACTTATCTACTGCCTGTCTGGCATTTTCTCTGCTTCATGCGTTCCATCCTGGAACGCACGCCGGCTGTACCTTTAGATTTTTTCAAACAGCGCACGGTTGGAAATAGTCACTGGAGTTACGTCCCACAACTGGATCTGGGTCTTCAACGTGCAGGAGGGTTGCGCCGGAGCCAAGAGCCCTCGCCAGAGGGAAGCAGCTCGGAAGCCAGGAGCAGCACTACACTGGCTGAGGAATGCCCTTTGGGGGGTGTCGGCCAGGGACCTCTTGGTCCCGATCCCCCTGATACCACTATATTTTTGAGGCACAATGATGCACTATGAAGCATTATGAGGCACTATGAGGCACAACGATGCACTATGAAGCACAAGGGTGCTCAATGAGGCACTATGAATCACAGAGGCACTATGATGCACCATGAGGCACCAGTCATGCTCGAAGGAGCTAGACAAGAGGCCAAACTCAGAGTTACATTCCAGACAGTAATCCAACTGAACTCAGGATAAACCTCCATCTTGAGTAGTACATCTCAATTGTCAGACTAGCCCCACTTGAAGGAGCTAATTAATGAGGCGCAGCTGGAGGGCAGTCTTCACAGAGACAAAGTGTTGTGTTAACACCATGTGCCCTACTATGGATGGATTAGCTAGTAGCTAGACTGCAGCACTTGTATATTCAAACAAAAATGAGAAAACATGCTCAGCATAAGTCAAACTCTGAAGCCCAATCATCAGGCCCTGTGCATACAAAACATACGACAAACTAGAGCCAAATCATGAGATATAGCCCAGACATGAGGTCTAACTTTAACCTAGATGTCGGAGGCCTAGCTGCGCATCTGAAATCAAACCTCAGAATGAGGCTCTAGGCCGAGCTTCGGCATAAGGAATGAGGCTGGCATCAGCCCAGAGGTGTAGCCCTTCCAAATGACATTACACCGTGCACTTATCTGTGCTGGCTCCACACCCATTAGAGGAACAGGGGGAGTTGGTAATGCAGAGAGCTCATCATGGAGGGACGTAGCATCACATCAGGATTGCTGCATTACTGCACATGAAGCATAGGTTGGTTCAAGTTTCGCGCCCTGCCTAGCGCGCACTCCCCTGACGCCACCGGAAGTGCGCAGGAACCCGTGCAGGATGCAGGCACCGGAGCCAATAGCACTCACCAGAAGGAAACGGCTCCCAAGCCAGGAGCAGTGCTACATTGGCTGGGCTGAGGAACCCCAGTTGGGGGGTGTAAGCCGCGGACAGGAAGAAGGAGAAGCTGAGCCACTCGATCCCCTGAGCCAGCTAAAAGGTATGATCCCCTGCACTCCTCTTCTTTCTCTCTGTTCCTACCCTGGAGGGACTGGAAAAAAAACACTGAGGGGAGGAAGGGAAGGGTTTTTAACCTCTCGGTGTTTCCTATCCATGAAAGGATAAGAAGGACGTCCTCCATGGTGCTGTCAGGGGGACGTCCTGGAAACATGTATATTGCTGAAGTGCACAAACAACTAAATAATCGCGATTACTATTTCAGGCTCCGCTCAGATCCTACTGCTGTTTGCACCTTGAAACTGTAACGTTTGTTATGCAGAGCTTTCACATTGGGAATAATTAACAAGCTAGAAAAAGACTACATCTTTGTCAAAATAAACTATTATTCCAACTTTTTATGCCTTGTCTAAAGTGCATAAATGTCTTGACTGCCCACCGGGAAGACCAATTGTGTCGGGGATTGTGTGAGAAGGCATGCATTTATATAGATTTTTTTCTTCAACCACTTGTCTTAAATTTACCCTTACCTTAGTGACTCGTCCCACTTGATACAAATACTGGACTCCGTGAAGTTACCAAACAACACACAACAGACGTTGAATCTCTTTACTCTAATATTGCACATAAAGATGGTCTGGCTGCAGTCATGCATTTCTTAGATCTGAACAGTGGAGGTAACTGCATGCATGATTCCTTCATTGTAGATTACTAAATTTTGTTTGACACAATTATTTTGTTTTTAACTATACTTTCGGCAAAATTCTGGTACAGTAATGGGTGCACGTTGTGCGCCCTCCTTTGCCAACCTCTTTTTGGGTTGGTGGGAGGGATCACGTGCACCCATCAGCTTCCTTTTAAAAATCGGTCTCAAAATGGTGTCACTTCATAGACGACATTTTAATTATTATTTGGATGGGCACTGAACAGGAGGCACTCCAGTTCATTGATGAATTAAACAGCAATACCTTATATATCCATCTGACACATACCATCTCTTCTGTTGTAGTTTGCTTCTTGGACTTGGAAGTCACTCTAATGGGCGACACAATCGCAACTAAACTATATAGAAAATCAACAGCAACCAATAGCTTGCTCCATTACCAAAGTTTTTACCCTCAGTTCTTAAAAGATAGGATCCCTGTTAGACAATTCTTCAAAAGGCCCAACCAAACTCACACAAATGTAATTACACTAGTGATCTGTTAAAAATGGTGTCGAGATGGATATTGTAACAACCCTGGCGGCGTGCTGGCATGGCTTACCATCTCCCACCATGCCAGAAAGCCAAGTTACCTACCAGTCCAGGTTGTGCACTGTGCTCCTCTGCTTGCTGTGTGCATGTCTCTTGTCTGCTGGCTTAGGGCGGCGGCGCTGGCACTTCCTGATTTTTAAAGTTACAGTGTGTGCACTCCTAATGTGTCCCCAGCCTATTGCTGTGAGTCACTGGATACTTAAACCTCCTCCACCCAGTAGGAGGTGCCTGAGCAACACTTTCTTTCAGTGTGTTCTGTGCAACTGTGAGTTGCAAGGTCCTGTCCTGAATCTTGTCTGTTTTAGCCACCCTGGAGGCTGAGTACCCAGGCCCGTTACCTGTATCTGTGACTTCTAGTCTATTTCCGCCACCCAGGGGGCTGAATGCCCAGGCTCGTTCCTGTGTCAGTCCGTGTCTGAACTGTGTCCTAGCCCGTTACCTGTTTGTCTCTATGTCTTATCCTTTCCTTTTCCTGCAGTGTCTGAACCAGTACCTAACTCATACTCGATGTCTCTGTACTTCTGTTTGTGAGTTTTGTGTCCACTCGCTACTTCATAGCAAGTACCTTGTGTGTATCTGGTTCTGCTTGTCCCGTTTCCTTGCCTCCGTATCTACCTCCTGTGTTCTAGCTATCTTCCTGTGTTTCCCAGTCTGTTCCATGTGAACAGAGCCCTGTCCTGTCGGCCCGCACCTGCGGCTCGGCTCTGCTCCGCCTGTCCTCCGCACCTGCTGCTCGGCTCCGCTCCGCCTGTCCTCGGCACCTGCGGCTCGGCTCTGCTCCGCCTGTCCTCCGCACCTGCGGCTCGGCTCCGCTCCGCCTGTCCTCCGCACCTGCGGCTCGGCTCCGCTCCGCCTGTCCTCCGCACCTGCGGCTCGGCTCCGCTCCGCCTGTCCTCCGCACCTGCGGCTCGGCTCTGCTCCGCCTGTCCTCCGCACCTGCGGCTCGGCTCTGCTCCGCCTGTCCTCCGCACCTGCGGCTCGGCTCTGCTCCGCCTGTCCTCCGCACCTGCGGCTCGGCTCTGCTTCGCCAGTCCTCCGCACCTGCGGCTCGGCTCCGCTCCGCCAGTCCTCCGAACCTGCGGCTCGGCTCCGCTACGCCTGTCCTCCGAACCTGCGGCTCGGCTCTGCTCCGCCTGCCCTCCGCACCTGCGACTTTGTTCCTGTATCCCAGTCTGTACTGGTACCTATCCAGCCGGTTTACCTACCTGCCAGTATGACGGCCAAACTCCAGAAGTAAGTACTTATGGCGGGCTACCAATAACAGCTGATCGGCAGGGGTGCCAGGTGTCGGACCCCAGCTGATCACACATTGATGCCCTATCCTAAAGACAGGGCATCAATGTAAAAGTGGACAACCTCTTTAATTAGATTATATAAGTGGTGTGAACGTTTTATTGTCCTAATATCTAAGTAAGATCTGAGACCTGGTGCCCTTCTGTCTCTAGAGAAGATTACTCAGATGTTGTAGTAAGTTATAAATCCTCCTGGCAGATTTGGTCCTGTGTGGAGGGGATCACTGAGGACATACATTTTTGTTCCCAGACACTTCAATGTTTTTGTGATTTGAAGTTGCCTTTTAATATAAAACTTTCATATTGTTTATACTGAGTCCTGGACCACAGGAATGTTTGGCCACAGTAAAAGGGAGTTTTTGTCGGCAATCGTAGGGCGATGAGACCTCATCTTTGCTCTCAGTATCTGTCCTGTTTCTCCAACACAAACTCCCAATAGGACATATAGTGCACAGAATTAAGTACACCCCATTTGAAGAGGAACATGTGAATGTCCCGGAATATTATAGTCCTGTGTGCTGGGATCAGTATCCTGTCTGTGGTCATTACATGAGGGCGGGTTTTATAGTTCTTCGTAGTAATACAAACACGTGATCAGGGCTGTAAGCCAAACCACCGACTCCCTTATACGTTGCTCATGTTTAAGTGATAAATTTACTGTAGCACAGATTCATCTCAGCTAAAAGCCCAGACCCTTATATCAGGAATAGGACAGACATTTATAGGACATTTCAGAACTTTGCCAAATCCTTATGAAAAAAATATTCCTCACAAACTGCATTGAACTACTGTACCCAATTTATTATATATTTTAGGAGATGGAGTCGGTCCATTTTAAACCGACTTTGATTCAGACTCTGACTCCACCAAAATGGGCTCCGACACCAACTCCACAGCCCAGCATGCTATCATCAGAGCAAAGGGGCAGAGTCCCGATGCTTCCACCAGGACTGAGTCCTGTCCCCTCTATCACACAGTCCCTGCTCCCTCATTACCGGTCCCCAGTGCAAAGTCCCGATGCTTCCCCCAGGACTGAGTCCTGTCCCCTCTATCACACAGTCCATGCTCCCTCATTACTGGTCCCCAGTGCAGAGTCCCGGTGCTTCCCCCAGGACTGAGTCCTGTCCTCTCTATCACACAGTCCCTGCTCCCTCATTACCGGTCCCGAGTGCAGAGTCCCGGTGCTTCCCCCAGGACTGAGTCGTGTCCCCTTTATCACACAGTCCCTGCTCTCTCATTACCTGTCCCCAGTGCAGAGTCCCGGTGCTTCCCTCAGGACTGAGTCCTGTCCCCTCTATCACACAGTCCCTGCTCCCTCATTACCGGTCCCCAGTGCAGAGTCCTGATGCTTCCCCCAGGACTGAGTCCTGTCCCCTCTATCACACAGTCCATGCTCCCTCATTACCAGTCCCCAGTGCAGAGTCACGGTGCTTCCCCCAGGACTGAGTCCTGTCCCCTCTATCACACAGTCCCTGCTCCCTCATTACCGGTCCCCAGTGCAGAGTCCCGGTGCTTCCCCCAGGACTGAGTCCTGTCCTCTCTATCACACAGTCCCTGCTCCTTCATTACCGGTCCACAGTGCAGAGTCCCGATGCTTCCCCCAGGACTGAGTCGTGTCCCCTTTATCACACAGTCCCTGCTCCCTCATTACCGGTCCCCAGTGCAGAGTCCAGGTGCTTCCCCCAGGACTGAGTCCTGTCCTCTCTATCACACAGTCCCTGCTCCCTCATTACCGGTCCACAGTGCAGAGTCCCGGTGCTTCCCCCAGGAGTGAGTCGTGTCCTCTTTATCACACAGTCCCTGCTCTCTCATTACCTGTCCCCAGTGCAGAGTCCCGGTGCTTCCCCCAGGACTGAGTCGTGTCCCCTCTATCACACAGTCCCTGCTCTCTCATTACCGGTCCCCAGTGCAGAGTCCCGGTGCTTCCCCCAGTACTGAGTCCTGTCCCCTCTATCACACAGTCCATGCTCCCTCATTACCAGTCCCTAGTGCAGAGTCACGGTGCTTCCCCCAGGACTGAGTCGTGTCCCCTCTATCACACAGTCCCTGCTCCCTCATTACCGGTCCCCAGTGCAGAGTCCCAGTGCTTCCCTCAGGACTGAGTCCTGTCCCCTCTATCACACAGTCCCTGCTCCCTCATTACCGGTCCCCAGTGCAGAGTCCCGATGCTTTCCCCAGGACTGAGTCCTGTCCCCTCTATCACACAATCCATGCTCCCTCATTACCAGTCCCCAGTGCAGAGTCACGGTGCTTCCCCCAGGACTGAGTCCTGTCCCCTCTATCACACAGTCCCTGCTCCCTCATTACCGGTCCCCAGTGCAGAGTCCCGGTGCTTCCCCCAGGACTGAGTCCTGTCCTCTCTATCACACAGTCCCTGCTCCCTCATTACCGGTCCACAGTGCAGAGTCCCGATGCTTCCCCCAGGACTGAGTCGTGTCCCCTTTATCACACAGTCCCTGCTCCCTCATTACCGGTCCCCAGTGCAGAGTCCCGGTGCTTCGCCCAGGACTGAGTCCTGTCCTCTCTATCACACAGTCCCTGCTCCCTCATTACCGGTCCACAGTGCAGAGTCCCGGTGCCTCCCCCAGTACTGAGTCGTGTCCTCTTTATCACACAGTCCCTGCTCTCTCATTACCTGTCCCCAGTGAAGAGTCCCGGTGCTTCCCCCAGGACTGAGTCGTGTCCCCTCTATCACACAGTCCCTGCTCTCTCATTACCGGTCCCCAGTGCAGAGTCCCGGTGCTTCCCCCAGTACTGAGTCCTGTCCCCTCTATCACACAGTCCATGCTCCCTCATTACCAGTCCCTAGTGCAGAGTCACGGTGCTTCCCCCAGGACTGAGTCGTGTCCCCTCTATCACACAGTCCCTGCTCCCTCATTACCGGTCCCCAGTGCAGAGTCCCGGTGCTTCCCCCAGGACTGTGTCGTGTCCCCTTTATCACACAGTCCCTGCTCTCTCATTACCTGTCCCCAGTGCAGAGTCCCGGTGCTTCCCCCAGTACTGAGTCCTGTCCCCTCTATCACACAGTCCATGCTCCCTCATTACCAGTCCCTAGTGCAGAGTCACGGTGCTTCCCCCAGGACTGAGTCCTGTCCTCTCTATCACACAGTCCCTGCTCCCTCATTACCGGTCCCCAGTGCAGAGTCCCAGTGCTTCCCCCAGGACTGAGTCCTGTCCCCTCTATCACACAGTCCCTGCTCCCTCATTACCGGTCCCCAGTGCAGAGTCCCGGTGCTTCACCCAGGACTGAGTCCTGTCCCCTCATTACCGGTCCCCAGTGTAGAGTCCCGGAGCTTCCCCCAGGACTGAGTCGTGTCCCCTTTATCACACAGTCCCTGCTCTCTCATTACCTGTCCCCAGTGCAGAGTCCCGGTGCTTCCCCCAGGACCGAGTCCTGTCCCCTCTATCACACAGTCCCTGCTCCCTCATTACCGGTCCCCAGTGCAGAGTCCCGGTGCTTCCCCCAGGACTGAGTCCTGTCCCCTCTATCACACAGTCCATGCTCCCTCATTACCAGTCCCTAGTGCAGAGTCACGGTGCTTCCCCCAGGACTGAGTCCTGTCCCCTCTATCACACAGTCCCTGCTCCCTCATTACCGGTCCCCAGTGCAGAGTCCTGGTGCTTCCCCCAGGACTGAGTCCTGTCCTCTCTATCACACAGTCCCTGCTCCCTCATTACTGGTCCACAGTGCAGAGTCCCGATGCTTCCCCCAGGACTGAGTGGTGTCCACTTTATCACACAGTCCCTGCTCTCTCATTACCTGTCCCCAGTGCAGAGTCCCGGTGCTTCCCCCAGGACTGAGTCCTGTCCCCTCTATCACACAGTCCCTGCTCTCTCATTACCGGTCCCCAGTGCAGAGTCCCGGTGCTTCCCCCAGTACTGAGTCCTGTCCCCTCTATCACACAGTCCATGCTCCCTCATTACCAGTCCCTAGTGCAGAGTCACGGTGCTTCCCCCAGGACTGAGTCGTGTCCCCTCTATCACACAGTCCCTGCTCCCTCATTACCGGTCCCCAGTGCAGAGTCCCGGTGCTTCCCCCAGGACTGAGTCGTGTCCCCTTTATCACACAGTCCCTGCTCTCTCATTACCTGTCCCCAGTGCAGAGTCCCGGTGCTTCCCCCAGTACTGAGTCCTGTCCCCTCTATCACACAGTCCATGCTCCCTCATTACCAGTCCCTAGTGCAGAGTCACGGTGCTTCCCCCAGGACTGAGTCCTGTCCCCTCTATCACACAGTCCTTGCTCCCTCATTACCGGTCCCCAGTGCAGAGTCCCGGTGCTACCCCAGGACTGAGTCCTGTCCTCTCTATCACACAGTCCCTGCTCCCTCATTACCGGTCCCCAGTGCAGAGTCCCAGTGCTTCACCCAGGACTGAGTCCTGTCCCCTCTATCACACAGTCCCTGCTCCCTCATTACCGGTCCCCAGTGCAGAGTCCCGGTGCTTCTCCCAGGACTGAGTCCAGTCCCCTCATTACCGGTCCCCAGTGCAGAGTCCCGGTGCTTCCCCCAGGACTGAGTCGTGTCCCCTTTATCACACAGTCCCTGCTCTCTCATTACCTGTCCCCAGTGCAGAGTCCCGGAGCTTTCCCCAGGACTGAGTCCTGTCCCCTCTATCACACAGTCCCTGCTCCCTCATTACCGGTCCCCAGTGCAGAGTCCCGGTGCTTCCCCCAGGACTGAGTCCTGTCCCCTCTATCACACAGTCCATGCTCCCTCATTACCAGTCCCTAGTGCAGAGTCACGGTGCTTCCCCCAGGACTGAGTCCTGTCCCCTCTATCACACAGTCCCTGCTTCCTCATTACCGGTCTCCAGTGCAGAGTCCTGGTGCTTCCCCCAGGACTGAGTCCTGTCCTCTCTATCACACAGTCCCTGCTCCCTCATTACCGGTCCACAGTGCAGAGTCCCGATGCTTCCCCCAGGACTGAGTGGTGTCCACTTTATCACACAGTCCCTGCTCTCTCATTACCTGTCCCCAGTGCAGAGTCCCGGTGCTTCCCCCAGGACTGAGTCCTGTCCCCTCTATCACACAGTCCCTGCTCCCTCATTACCGGTCCCCAGTGCAGAGTCCCGGTGCTTCACCCAGGACTGAGTCCTGTCCCCTCTATCACACAGTCCCTGCTCCCTCATTACCGGTCACCAGTGCAGAGTCCCGGTGCTTCCCCCAGGACTGAGTCGTGTCCCCTTTATCACACAGTCCCTGCTCTCTCATTACCTGTCCCCAGTGCAGAGTCCCGGTGCTTCCCCCAGGACTGAGTCCTGTCCCCTCTATCACACAGTCCATGCTCCCTCATTACCAGTCCCTAGTGCAGAGTCACGGTGCTTCCCCAGGACTGAGTCCTGTCCCCTCTATCACACAGTTCATTCTCCCTCATTACCGGTCCCCAGTGCAGAGTCCCGGTGCTTCCCCCAGGACTGAGTCCTGTCCTCTCTATCACACAGTCCCTGCTCCCTCATTACCGGTCCCCAGTGCAGAGTCCCGGTGCTTCCCCCAGGACTGAGTCCTGTCCCCTTTATCACACAGTCCCTGCTCTCTCATTACCTGTCCCCAGTGCAGAGTCCCGGTGCTTCCCCCAGTACTGAGTCCTGTCCCCTCTATCACACAGTCCATGCTCCCTCATTACCAGTCCCTAGTGCAGAGTCACGGTGCTTCCCCCAGGACTCAGTCCTATCCCCTCTATCACACAGTCCTTACTCCCTCATTACCGGTCCCCAGTGCAGAGTCCCGGTGCTTCCCCCAGGACTGAGTCCTGTCCTCTCTATCACACAGTCCCTGCTCCCTCATTACCGGTCCCCAGTGCAGAGTCCCAGTGCTTCACCCAGGACTGAGTCCTGTCCCCTCTATCACACAGTCCCTGCTCCCTCATTACCGGTCCCCAGTGCAGAGTCCCGGTGCTTCTCCCAGGACTGAGTCCAGTCCCCTCATTACCGGTCCCCAGTGCAGAGTCCCGGTGCTTCCCCCAGGACTGAGTCGTGTCCCCTTTATCACACAGTCCCTGCTCTCTCATTACCTGTCCCCAGTGCAGAGTCCCGGAGCTTCCCCCAGGACTGAGTCCTGTCCCCTCTATCACACAGTCCCTGCTCCCTCATTACCGGTCCCCAGTGCAGAGTCCCGGTGCTTCCCCCAGGACTGAGTCCTGTCCCCTCTATCACACAGTCCATGCTCCCTCATTACCAGTCCCTAGTGCAGAGTAACGGTGCTTCCCCCAGGACTGAGTCCTGTCCCCTCTATCACACAGTCCCTGCTCCCTCATTACCGGTCTCCAGTGCAGAGTCCTGGTGCTTCCCCCAGGACTGAGTCCTGTCCTCTCTATCACACAGTCCCTGCTCCCTCATTACCGGTCCACAGTGCAGAGTCCCGATGCTTTCCCCAGGACTGAGTGGTGTCCACTTTATCACACAGTCCCTGCTGTCTCATTACCTGTCCCCAGTGCAGAGTCCCGGTGCTTCCCCCAGGACTGAGTCCTGTCCCCTCTATCACACAGTCCCTGCTCCCTCATTACCGGTCACCAGTGCAGAGTCCCGGTGCTTCCCCCAGGACTGAGTCGTGTCCCCTTTATCACACAGTCCCTGCTCTCTCATTACCTGTCCCCAGTGCAGAGTCCCGGTGCTTCCCCCAGGACTGAGTCCTGTCCCCTCTATCACACAGTCCATGCTCCCTCATTACCAGTCCCTAGTGCAGAGTCACGGTGCTTCCCCAGGACTGAGTCCTGTCCCCTATATCACACAGTTCATGCTCCCTCATTACCGGTCCCCAGTGCAGAGTCCCGGTGCTTCCCCCAGGACTGAGTCCTGTCCTCTCTATCACACAGTCCCTGCTCCCTCATTACCGGTCCCCAGTGCAGAGTCCCGGTGCTTCCCCCAGGACTGAGTCCTGTCCCCTTTATCACACAGTCCCTGCTCTCTCATTACCTGTCCCCAGTGCAGAGTCCCGGTGCTTCCCCCAGTACTGAGTCCTGTCCCCTCTATCACACAGTCCATGCTCCCTCATTACCAGTCCCTAGTGCAGAGTCACGGTGCTTCCCCCAGGACTGAGTCCTGTCCCATCTATCACACAGTCCTTGCTCCCTCATTACCGGTCCCCAGTGCAGAGTCCCGGTGCTTCCCCCAGGACTGAGTCCTGTCCTCTCTATCACACAGTCCCTGCTCCCTCATTACCGGTCCCCAGTGCAGAGTCCCAGTGCTTCACCCAGGACTGAGTCCTGTCCCCTCTATCACACAGTCCCTGCTCCCTCATTACCGGTCCCCAGTGCAGAGTCCCGGTGCTTCTCCCAGGACTGAGTCCAGTCCCCTCATTACCGGTCCCCAGTGCAGAGTCCCGGTGCTTCCCCCAGGACTGAGTCGTGTCCCCTTTATCACACAGTCCCTGCTCTCTCATTACCTGTCCCCAGTGCAGAGTCCCGGAGCTTCCCCCAGGACTGAGTCCTGTCCCCTCTATCACACAGTCCCTGCTCCCTCATTACCGGTCCCCAGTGCAGAGTCCCGGTGCTTCCCCCAGGACTGAGTCCTGTCCCCTCTATCACACAGTCCATGCTCCCTCATTACCAGTCCCTAGTGCAGAGTCACGGTGCTTCCCCCAGGACTGAGTCCTGTCCCCTCTATCACACAGTCCCTGCTCCCTCATTACCGGTCTCCAGTGCAGAGTCCTGGTGCTTCCCCCAGGACTGAGTCCTGTCCTCTCTATCACACAGTCCCTGCTCCCTCATTACCGGTCCACAGTGCAGAGTCCCGATGCTTCCCCCAGGACTGAGTGGTGTCCACTTTATCACACAGTCCCTGCTCTCTCATTACCTGTCCCCAGTGCAGAGTCCCGGTGCTTCCCCCAGGACTGAGTCCTGTCCCCTCTATCACACAGTGCATGCTCCCTCATTACCAGTCCCTAGTGCAGAGTCACGGTGCTTCCCCAGGACTGAGTCCTGTCCCCTCTATCACACAGTTCATGCTCCCTCATTACCGGTCCCCAGTGCAGAGTCCCGGTGCTTCCCCCAGGACTGAGTCCTGTCCTCTCTATCACACAGTCCCTGCTCCCTCATTACCGGTCCCCAGTGCAGAGTCCCGGTGCTTCCCCCAGGACTGAGTCCTGTCCTCTCTATCACACAGTCCCTGCTCCCTCATTACCGGTCCCCAGTGCAGAGTCCCGATGCTTCCCCCAGGACTGAGTCCTGTCCCCTCTATCACACAGTCCCTGCTCCCTCATTACCGGTCCCCAGTGCAGAGTCCCGGTGCTTCACCCAGGACTGAGTCCTGTCCCCTCTATCACACAGTCCCTGCTCCCTCATTACCGGTCACCAGTGCAGAGTCCCGGTGCTTCCCCCAGGACTGAGTCGTGTCCCCTTTATCACACAGTCCCTGCTCTCTCATTACCTGTCCCCAGTGCAGAGTCCCGGTGCTTCCCCCAGGACTGAGTCCTGTCCCCTCATTACCGGTCCCCAGTGCAGAGTCCCGGTGCTTCCCCCAGGACTGAGTCGTGTCCCCTTTATCACACAGTCCCTGCTCTCTCATTACCTGTCCCCAGTGCAGAGTCCCGGTGCTTCCCCCAGGACTGAGTCCTGTCCCCTCTATCACACAGTCCCTGCTCCCTCATTACCGGTCCCCAGTGCAGAGTCCCGGTGCTTCCCCCAGGACTGAGTCCTGTCCCCTCTATCACACAGTCCATGCTCCCTCATTACCAGTCCCTAGTGCAGAGTCACGGTGCTTCCCCCAGGACTGAGTGCTGTCCCCTCTATCACACAGTCCCTGCTCCCTCATTACCGGTCTCCAGTGCAGAGTCCTGGTGCTTCCCCCAGGACTGAGTCCTGTCCTCTCTATCACACAGTCCCTGCTCCCTCATTACCGGTCCACAGTGCAGAGTCCCGATGCTTCCCCCAGGACTGAGTCCTGTCCCCTCTATCACACAGTCCATGCTCCCTCATTACCAGTCCCCAGTGCAGAGTCACGGTGCTTCCCCCAGGACTGAGTCCTGTCCCCTCTATCACACAGTCCCTGCTCCCTCATTACCGGTCCCCAGTGCAGAGTCCCGGTGCTTCCCCCAGGACTGAGTCCTGTCCTCTCTATCACACAGTCCCTGCTCCTTCATTACCGGTCCACAGTGCAGAGTCCCGATGCTTACCCCAGGACTGAGTCGTGTCCCCTTTATCACACAGTCCCTGCACCCTCATTACCGGTCCCCAGTGCAGAGTCCCGGTGCTTCCCCCAGGACTGAGTCCTGTCCTCTCTATCACACAGTCCCTGCTCCCTCCTTACCGGTCCACAGTGCAGAGTCCCGGTGCTTCCCCCAGGACTGAGTCGTGTCCTCTTTATCACACAGTCCCTGCTCTCTCATTACCTGTCCCCAGAGCAGAGTCCCGGTGCTTCCCCCAGGACTGAGTCGTGTAACCTCTATCACACAGTCCCTGCTCTCTCATTACCGGTCCCCAGTGCAGAGTCCCGGTGCTTCCCCCAGTACTGAGTCCTGTCCCCTCTATCACACAGTCCATGCTCCCTCATTACCAGTCCCTAGTGCAGAGTCACGGTGCTTCCCCCAGGACTGAGTCGTGTCCCCTCTATCACACAGTCCCTGCTCCCTCATTACCGGTCCCCAGTGCAGAGTCCCGGTGCTTCCCTCAGGACTGAGTCCTGTCCCCTGTATCACACAGTCCCTGCTCCCTCATTACCGGTCCCCAGTGCAGAGTCCTGATGCTTCCCCCAGGACTAAGTCCTGTCCCCTCTATCACACAATCCATGCTCCCTCATTACCAGTCCCCAGTGCAGAGTCCCGGTGCTTCCCCCAGGACTGAGTCCTGTCCCCTCTATCACACAGTCCCTGCTCCCTCATTACCGGTCCCCAGTGCAGAGTCCCGGTGCTTCCCCCAGGACTGAGTCCTGTCCTCTCTATCACACAGTCCCTGCTCCCTCATTACCGGTCCACAGTGCAGAGTCCCGATGCTTCCCCCAGGACTGAGTCGTGTCCCCTTTATCACACAGTCCCTGCTCCCTCATTACCGGTCCCCAGTGCAGAGTCCCGGTGCTTCCCCCAGGACTGAGTCCTGTCCTCTCTATCACACAGTCCCTGCTCCCTCATTACCGGTCCACAGTGCAGAGTCCCGGTGCTTCCCCCAGGACTGAGTCGTGTCCTCTTTATCACACAGTCCCTGCTCTCTCATTACCTGTCCCCAGTGCAGAGTCCCGGTGCTTCCCCCAGGACTGAGTCGTGTCCCCTCTATCACACAGTCCCTGCTCTCTCATTACCGGTCCCCAGTGAAGAGTCCCGGTGCTTCCCCCAGTACTGAGTCCTGTCCCCTCTATCACACAGTCCATGCTCCCTCATTACCAGTCCCTAGTGCAGAGTCACGGTGCTTCCCCCAGGATTGAGTCGTGTCCCCTCTATCACACAGTCCCTGCTCCCTCATTACCGGTCCCCAGTGCAGAGTCCCGGTGCTTCCCCAAGGACTGAGTCGTGTCCCCTTTATCACACAGTCCCTGCTCTCTCATTACCTGTCCCCAGTGCAGAGTCCCGGTGCTTCCCCCAGTACTGAGTCCTGTCCCCTCTATCACACAGTCCATGCTCCCTCATTACCAGTCCCTAGTGCAGAGTCACGGTGCTTCCCCCAGGACTGAGTCCTGTCCCATCTATCACACAGTCCTTGCTCCCTCATTACCGGTCCCCAGTGCAGAGTCCCGGTGCTTCCCCCAGGACTGAGTCCTGTCCTCTCTATCACACAGTCCCTGCTCCCTCATTACCGGTCCCCAGTGCAGAGTCCCAGTGCTTCACCCAGGACTGAGTCCTGTCCCCTCTATCACACAGTCCCTGCTCCCTCATTACCGGTCCCCAGTGCAGAGTCCCGGTGCTTCTCCCAGGACTGAGTCCAGTCCCCTCATTACCGGTCCCCAGTGCAGAGTCCCGGTGCTTCCCCCAGGACTGAGTCGTGTCCCCTTTATCACACAGTCCCTGCTCTCTCATTACCTGTCCCCAGTGCAGAGTCCCGGAGCTTCCCCAGGACTGAGTCCTGTCCCCTCTATCACACAGTCCCTGCTCCCTCATTACCGGTCCCCAGTGCAGAGTCCCGGTGCTTCCCCAGGACTGAGTCCTGTCCCCTCTATCACACAGTCCATGCTCCCTCATTACTAGTCCCTAGTGCAGAGTCACGGTGCTTCCCCCAGGACTGAGTCCTGTCCCCTCTATCACACAGTCCCTGCTCCCTCATTACCGGTCTCCAGTGCAGAGTCCTGGTGCTTCCCCCAGGACTGAGTCCTGTCCTCTCTATCACACAGTCCCTGCTCCCTCATTACCGGTCCACAGTGCAGAGTCCCGATGCTTCCCCCAGGACTGAGTGGTGTCCACTTTATCACACAGTCCCTGCTCTCTCATTACCTGTCCCCAGTGCAGAGTCCCGGTGCTTCCCCCAGGACTGAGTCCTGTCCCCTCTATCACACAGTCCATTCTCCCTCATTACCAGTCCCTAGTGCAGAGTCACGGTGCTTCCCCAGGACTGAGTCCTGTCCCCTCTATCACACAGTTCATGCTCCCTCATTACCGGTCCCCAGTGCAGAGTCCCGGTGCTTCCCCCAGGACTGAGTCCTGTCCTCTCTATCACACAGTCCCTGCTCCCTCATTACCGGTCCCCAGTGCAGAGTCCCGGTGCTTCCCCCAGGACTGAGTCCTGTCCTCTCTATCACACAGTCCCTGCTCCCTCATTACCGGTCCCCAGTGCAGAGTCCCGATGCTTCCCCCAGGACTGAGTCCTGTCCCCTCTATCACACAGTCCCTGCCCCCTCATTACCGGTCCCCAGTGCAGAGTCCCGATGCTTCACCCAGGACTGAGTCCTGTCCCCTCTATCACACAGTCCCTGCTCCCTCATTACCGGTCACCAGTGCAGAGTCCCGGTGCTTCCCCCAGGACTGAGTCGTGTCCCCTTTATCACACAGTCCCTGCTCCCTCATTACCGGTCCCCAGTGCAGAGTCCCGGTGCTTCTCCCAGGACTGAGTCCAGTCCCCTCATTACCGGTCCCCAGTGCAGAGTCCCGGTGCTTCCCCCAGGACTGAGTCGTGTTCCCTTTATCACACAGTCCCTGCTCTCTCATTACCTGTCCCCAGTGCAGAGTCCCGATGCTTCCCCCAGGACTGAGTCCTGTCCTCTCTATCACACAGTCCCTGCTCCCTCATTACCGGTCCCCAGTGCAGAGTCCCGGTGCTTCCCCCAGGACTGAGTCCTGTCCTCTCTATCACACAGTCCCTGCTCCCTCATTACCGGTCCCCAGTGCAGAGTCCCGGTGCTTCACCCAGGACTGAGTCCTGTCCCCTCTATCACACAGTCCCTGCTCCCTCATTACCGGTCACCAGTGCAGAGTCCCGGTGCTTCCCCCAGGACTGAGTCGTGTCCCCTTTATCACACAGTCCCTGCTCTCTCATTACCTGTCCCCAGTGCAGAGTCCCGGTGCTTCCCCCAGGACTGAGTCCTGTCCCCTCTATCACACAGTCCATGCTCCCTCATTACCAGTCCCTAGTGCAGAGTCACGGTGCTTCCCCAGGACTGAGTCCTGTCCCCTCTATCACACAGTTCATTCTCCCTCATTACCGGTCCCCAGTGCAGAGTCCCGGTGCTTCCCCCAGGACTGAGTCCTGTCCTCTCTATCACACAGTCCCTGCTCCCTCATTACCGGTCCCCAGTGCAGAGTCCCGGTGCTTCCCCCAGGACTGAGTCCTGTCCCCTTTATCACACAGTCCCTGCTCTCTCATTACCTGTCCCCAGTGCAGAGTCCCGGTGCTTCCCCCAGTACTGAGTCCTGTCCCCTCTATCACACAGTCCATGCTCCCTCATTACCAGTCCCTAGTGCAGAGTCACGGTGCTTCCCCCAGGACTCAGTCCTGTCCCCTCTATCACACAGTCCTTACTCCCTCATTACCGGTCCCCAGTGCAGAGTCCCGGTGCTTCCCCCAGGACTGAGTCCTGTCCTCTCTATCACACAGTCCCTGCTCCCTCATTACCGGTCCCCAGTGCAGAGTCCCAGTGCTTCACCCAGGACTGAGTCCTGTCCCCTCTATCACACAGTCCCTGCTCCCTCATTACCGGTCCCCAGTGCAGAGTCCCGGTGCTTCTCCCAGGACTGAGTCCAGTCCCCTCATTACCGGTCCCCAGTGCAGAGTCCCGGTGCTTCCCCCAGGACTGAGTCGTGTCCCCTTTATCACACAGTCCCTGCTCTCTCATTACCTGTCCCCAGTGCAGAGTCCCGGAGCTTCCCCCAGGACTGAGTCCTGTCCCCTCTATCACACAGTCCCTGCTCCCTCATTACCGGTCCCCAGTGCAGAGTCCCGGTGCTTCCCCCAGGACTGAGTCCTGTCCCCTCTATCACACAGTCCATGCTCCCTCATTACCAGTCCCTAGTGCAGAGTAACGGTGCTTCCCCCAGGACTGAGTCCTGTCCCCTCTATCACACAGTCCCTGCTCCCTCATTACCGGTCTCCAGTGCAGAGTCCTGGTGCTTCCCCCAGGACTGAGTCCTGTCCTCTCTATCACACAGTCCCTGCTCCCTCATTACCGGTCCACAGTGCAGAGTCCCGATGCTTTCCCCAGGACTGAGTGGTGTCCACTTTATCACACAGTCCCTGCTGTCTCATTACCTGTCCCCAGTGCAGAGTCCCGGTGCTTCCCCCAGGACTGAGTCCTGTCCCCTCTATCACACAGTCCCTGCTCCCTCATTACCGGTCACCAGTGCAGAGTCCCGGTGCTTCCCCCAGGACTGAGTCGTGTCCCCTTTATCACACAGTCCCTGCTCTCTCATTACCTGTCCCCAGTGCAGAGTCCCGGTGCTTCCCCCAGGACTGAGTCCTGTCCCCTCTATCACACAGTCCATGCTCCCTCATTACCAGTCCCTAGTGCAGAGTCACGGTGCTTCCCCAGGACTGAGTCCTGTCCCCTATATCACACAGTTCATGCTCCCTCATTACCGGTCCCCAGTGCAGAGTCCCGGTGCTTCCCCCAGGACTGAGTCCTGTCCTCTCTATCACACAGTCCCTGCTCCCTCATTACCGGTCCCCAGTGCAGAGTCCCGGTGCTTCCCCCAGGACTGAGTCCTGTCCCCTTTATCACACAGTCCCTGCTCTCTCATTACCTGTCCCCAGTGCAGAGTCCCGGTGCTTCCCCCAGTACTGAGTCCTGTCCCCTCTATCACACAGTCCATGCTCCCTCATTACCAGTCCCTAGTGCAGAGTCACGGTGCTTCCCCCAGGACTGAGTCCTGTCCCATCTATCACACAGTCCTTGCTCCCTCATTACCGGTCCCCAGTGCAGAGTCCCGGTGCTTCCCCCAGGACTGAGTCCTGTCCTCTCTATCACACAGTCCCTGCTCCCTCATTACCGGTCCCCAGTGCAGAGTCCCAGTGCTTCACCCAGGACTGAGTCCTGTCCCCTCTATCACACAGTCCCTGCTCCCTCATTACCGGTCCCCAGTGCAGAGTCCCGGTGCTTCTCCCAGGACTGAGTCCAGTCCCCTCATTACCGGTCCCCAGTGCAGAGTCCCGGTGCTTCCCCCAGGACTGAGTCGTGTCCCCTTTATCACACAGTCCCTGCTCTCTCATTACCTGTCCCCAGTGCAGAGTCCCGGAGCTTCCCCCAGGACTGAGTCCTGTCCCCTCTATCACACAGTCCCTGCTCCCTCATTACCGGTCCCCAGTGCAGAGTCCCGGTGCTTCCCCCAGGACTGAGTCCTGTCCCCTCTATCACACAGTCCATGCTCCCTCATTACCAGTCCCTAGTGCAGAGTCACGGTGCTTCCCCCAGGACTGAGTCCTGTCCCCTCTATCACACAGTCCCTGCTCCCTCATTACCGGTCTCCAGTGCAGAGTCCTGGTGCTTCCCCCAGGACTGAGTCCTGTCCTCTCTATCACACAGTCCCTGCTCCCTCATTACCGGTCCACAGTGCAGAGTCCCGATGCTTCCCCCAGGACTGAGTGGTGTCCACTTTATCACACAGTCCCTGCTCTCTCATTACCTGTCCCCAGTGCAGAGTCCTGGTGCTTCCCCCAGGACTGAGTCCTGTCCCCTCTATCACACAGTCCATGCTCCCTCATTACCAGTCCCTAGTGCAGAGTCACGGTGCTTCCCCAGGACTGAGTCCTGTCCCCTCTATCACACAGTTCATGCTCCCTCATTACCGGTCCCCAGTGCAGAGTCCCGGTGCTTCCCCCAGGACTGAGTCCTGTCCTCTCTATCACACAGTCCCTGCTCCCTCATTACCGGTCCCCAGTGCAGAGTCCCGGTGCTTCCCCCAGGACTGAGTCCTGTCCTCTCTATCACACAGTCCCTGCTCCCTCATTACCGGTCCCCAGTGCAGAGTCCCGATGCTTCCCCCAGGACTGAGTCCTGTCCCCTCTATCACACAGTCCCTGCTCCCTCATTACCGGTCCCCAGTGCAGAGTCCCGGTGCTTCACCCAGGACTGAGTCCTGTCCCCTCTATCACACAGTCCCTGCTCCCTCATTACCGGTCACCAGTGCAGAGTCCCGGTGCTTCCCCCAGGACTGAGTCGTGTCCCCTTTATCACACAGTCCCTGCTCTCTCATTACCTGTCCCCAGTGCAGAGTCCCGGTGCTTCCCCCAGGACTGAGTCCTGTCCCCTCATTACCGGTCCCCAGTGCAGAGTCCCGGTGCTTCCCCCAGGACTGAGTCGTGTCCCCTTTATCACACAGTCCCTGCTCTCTCATTACCTGTCCCCAGTGCAGAGTCCCGGTGCTTCCCCCAGGACTGAGTCCTGTCCCCTCTATCACACAGTCCCTGCTCCCTCATTACCGGTCCCCAGTGCAGAGTCCCGGTGCTTCCCCCAGGACTGAGTCCTGTCCCCTCTATCACACAGTCCATGCTCCCTCATTACCAGTCCCTAGTGCAGAGTCACGGTGCTTCCCCCAGGACTGAGTGCTGTCCCCTCTATCACACAGTCCCTGCTCCCTCATTACCGGTCTCCAGTGCAGAGTCCTGGTGCTTCCCCCAGGACTGAGTCCTGTCCTCTCTATCACACAGTCCCTGCTCCCTCATTACCGGTCCACAGTGCAGAGTCCCGATGCTTCCCCCAGGACTGAGTCCTGTCCCCTCTATCACACAGTCCATGCTCCCTCATTACCAGTCCCCAGTGCAGAGTCACGGTGCTTCCCCCAGGACTGAGTGCTGTCCCCTCTATCACACAGTCCCTGCTCCCTCATTACCGGTCTCCAGTGCAGAGTCCTGGTGCTTCCCCCAGGACTGAGTCCTGTCCTCTCTATCACACAGTCCCTGCTCCCTCATTACCGGTCCACAGTGCAGAGTCCCGATGCTTCCCCCAGGACTGAGTCCTGTCCCCTCTATCACACAGTCCATGCTCCCTCATTACCAGTCCCCAGTGCAGAGTCACGGTGCTTCCCCCAGGACTGAGTCCTGTCCCCTCTATCACACAGTCCCTGCTCCCTCATTACCGGTCCCCAGTGCAGAGTCCCGGTGCTTCCCCCAGGACTGAGTCCTGTCCTCTCTATCACACAGTCCCTGCTCCTTCATTACCGGTCCACAGTGCAGAGTCCCGATGCTTACCCCAAGACTGAGTCGTGTCCCCTTTATCACACAGTCCCTGCACCCTCATTACCGGTCCCCAGTGCAGAGTCCCGGTGCTTCCCCCAGGACTGAGTCCTGTCCTCTCTATCACACAGTCCCTGCTCCCTCCTTACCGGTCCACAGTGCAGAGTCCCGGTGCTTCCCCCAGGACTGAGTCGTGTCCTCTTTATCACACAGTCCCTGCTCTCTCATTACCTGTCCCCAGAGCAGAGTCCCGGTGCTTCCCCCAGGACTGAGTCGTGTACCCTCTATCACACAGTCCCTGCTCTCTCATTACCGGTCCCCAGTGCAGAGTCCCGGTGCTTCCCCCAGTACTGAGTCCTGTCCCCTCTATCACACAGTCCATGCTCCCTCATTACCAGTCCCTAGTGCAGAGTCACGGTGCTTCCCCCAGGACTGAGTCGTGTCCCCTCTATCACACAGTCCCTGCTCCCTCATTACCGGTCCCCAGTGCAGAGTCCCGGTGCTTCCCTCAGGACTGAGTCCTGTCCCCTGTATCACACAGTCCCTGCTCCCTCATTACCGGTCCCCAGTGCAGAGTCCTGATGCTTCCCCCAGGACTAAGTCCTGTCCCCTCTATCACACAATCCATGCTCCCTCATTACCAGTCCCCAGTGCAGAGTCCCGGTGCTTCCCCCAGGACTGAGTCCTGTCCCCTCTATCACACAGTCCCTGCTCCCTCATTACCGGTCCCCAGTGCAGAGTCCCGGTGCTTCCCCCAGGACTGAGTCCTGTCCTCTCTATCACACAGTCCCTGCTCCCTCATTACCGGTCCACAGTGCAGAGTCCCGATGCTTCCCCCAGGACTGAGTCGTGTCCCCTTTATCACACAGTCCCTGCTCCCTCATTACCGGTCCCCAGTGCAGAGTCCCGGTGCTTCCCCCAGGACTGAGTCCTGTCCTCTCTATCACACAGTCCCTGCTCCCTCATTACCGGTCCACAGTGCAGAGTCCCGGTGCTTCCCCCAGGACTGAGTCGTGTCCTCTTTATCACACAGTCCCTGCTCTCTCATTACCTGTCCCCAGTGCAGAGTCCCGGTGCTTCCCCCAGGACTGAGTCGTGTCCCCTCTATCACACAGTCCCTGCTCTCTCATTACCGGTCCCCAGTGAAGAGTCCCGGTGCTTCCCCCAGTACTGAGTCCTGTCCCCTCTATCACACAGTCCATGCTCCCTCATTACCAGTCCCTAGTGCAGAGTCACGGTGCTTCCCCAAGGATTGAGTCGTGTCCCCTCTATCACACAGTCCCTGCTCCCTCATTACCGGTCCCCAGTGCAGAGTCCCGGTGCTTCCCCAAGGACTGAGTCGTGTCCCCTTTATCACACAGTCCCTGCTCTCTCATTACCTGTCCCCAGTGCAGAGTCCCGGTGCTTCCCCCAGTACTGAGTCCTGTCCCCTCTATCACACAGTCCATGCTCCCTCATTACCAGTCCCTAGTGCAGAGTCACGGTGCTTCCCCCAGGACTGAGTCCTGTCCCATCTATCACACAGTCCTTGCTCCCTCATTACCGGTCCCCAGTGCAGAGTCCCGGTGCTTCCCCCAGGACTGAGTCCTGTCCTCTCTATCACACAGTCCCTGCTCCCTCATTACCGGTCCCCAGTGCAGAGTCCCAGTGCTTCACCCAGGACTGAGTCCTGTCCCCTCTATCACACAGTCCCTGCTCCCTCATTACCGGTCCCCAGTGCAGAGTCCCGGTGCTTCTCCCAGGACTGAGTCCAGTCCCCTCATTACCGGTCCCCAGTGCAGAGTCCCGGTGCTTCCCCCAGGACTGAGTCGTGTCCCCTTTATCACACAGTCCCTGCTCTCTCATTACCTGTCCCCAGTGCAGAGTCCCGGAGCTTCCCCAGGACTGAGTCCTGTCCCCTCTATCACACAGTCCCTGCTCCCTCATTACCGGTCCCCAGTGCAGAGTCCCGGTGCTTCCCCAGGACTGAGTCCTGTCCCCTCTATCACACAGTCCATGCTCCCTCATTACTAGTCCCTAGTGCAGAGTCACGGTGCTTCCCCCAGGACTGAGTCCTGTCCCCTCTATCACACAGTCCCTGCTCCCTCATTACCGGTCTCCAGTGCAGAGTCCTGGTGCTTCCCCCAGGACTGAGTCCTGTCCTCTCTATCACACAGTCCCTGCTCCCTCATTACCGGTCCACAGTGCAGAGTCCCGATGCTTCCCCCAGGACTGAGTGGTGTCCACTTTATCACACAGTCCCTGCTCTCTCATTACCTGTCCCCAGTGCAGAGTCCCGGTGCTTCCCCCAGGACTGAGTCCTGTCCCCTCTATCACACAGTCCATTCTCCCTCATTACCAGTCCCTAGTGCAGAGTCACGGTGCTTCCCCAGGACTGAGTCCTGTCCCCTCTATCACACAGTTCATGCTCCCTCATTACCGGTCCCCAGTGCAGAGTCCCGGTGCTTCCCCCAGGACTGAGTCCTGTCCTCTCTATCACACAGTCCCTGCTCCCTCATTACCGGTCCCCAGTGCAGAGTCCCGGTGCTTCCCCCAGGACTGAGTCCTGTCCTCTCTATCACACAGTCCCTGCTCCCTCATTACCGGTCCCCAGTGCAGAGTCCCGATGCTTCCCCCAGGACTGAGTCCTGTCCCCTCTATCACACAGTCCCTGCCCCCTCATTACCGGTCCCCAGTGCAGAGTCCCGATGCTTCACCCAGGACTGAGTCCTGTCCCCTCTATCACACAGTCCCTGCTCCCTCATTACCGGTCACCAGTGCAGAGTCCCGGTGCTTCCCCCAGGACTGAGTCGTGTCCCCTTTATCACACAGTCCCTGCTCCCTCATTACCGGTCCCCAGTGCAGAGTCCCGGTGCTTCTCCCAGGACTGAGTCCAGTCCCCTCATTACCGGTCCCCAGTGCAGAGTCCCGGTGCTTCCCCCAGGACTGAGTCGTGTTCCCTTTATCACACAGTCCCTGCTCTCTCATTACCTGTCCCCAGTGCAGAGTCCCGGTGCTTCCCCCAGGACTGAGTCCTGTCCTCTCTATCACACAGTCCTTGCTCCCTCATTACCGGTCCCCAGTGCAGAGTCCCGGTGCTTCCCCCAGGACTGAGTCCTGTCCTCTCTATCACACAGTCCCTGCTCCCTCATTACCGGTCCCCAGTGCAGAGTCCCGATGCTTCCCCCAGGACTGAGTCCTGTCCCCTCTATCACACAGTCCCTGCCCCCTCATTACCGGTCCCCAGTGCAGAGTCCCGATGCTTCACCCAGGACTGAGTCCTGTCCCCTCTATCACACAGTCCCTGCTCCCTCATTACCGGTCACCAGTGCAGAGTCCCGGTGCTTCCCCCAGGACTGAGTCGTGTCCCCTTTATCACACAGTCCCTGCTCTCTCATTACCTGTCCCCAGTGCAGAGTCCCGGTTCTTCCCCCAGGACTGAGTCCTGTCCCCTCTATCACACAGTCCATGCTCCCTCATTACCAGTCCCTAGTGCAGAGTCACGGTGCTTCCCCAGGACTGAGTCCTGTCCCCTCTATCACACAGTTCATGCTCCCTCATTACCGGTCCCCAGTGCAGAGTCCCGGTGCTTCCCCCAGGACTGAGTCCTGTCCTCTCTATCACACAGTCCCTGCTCCCTCATTACCGGTCCCCAGTGCAGAGTCCCGGTGCTTCCCCCAGGACTGAGTCCTGTCCTCTCTATCACACAGTCCCTGCTCCCTCATTACCGGTCCCCAGTGCAGAGTCCCAGTGCTTCTCCCAGGACTGAGTTCAGTCCCCTCTATCACACAGTCCCTGCTCCCTCATTACCGGTCCCCAGTGCAGAGTCCCAGTGCTTCTCCCAGGACTGAGTCCAGTCCCCTCTATCACACAGTCCATGCTCCCTCATTACCAGTCTCTAGTGCAGAGTCACGGTGCTTCCCCCAGGACTGAGTGCTGTCCCCTCTATCACACAGTCCCTGCTCCCTCATTACCGGTCTCCAGTGCAGAGTCCTGGTGCTTCCCCCAGGACTGAGTCCTGTCCTCTCTATCACACAGTCCCTGCTCCCTCATTACCGGTCCACAGTGCAGAGTCCCGATGCTTCCCCCAGGACTGAGTCCTGTCCCCTCTATCACACAGTCCATGCTCCCTCATTACCAGTCCCCAGTGCAGAGTCACGGTGCTTCCCCCAGGACTGAGTCCTGTCCCCTCTATCACACAGTCCCTGCTCCCTCATTACCGGTCCCCAGTGCAGAGTCCCGGTGCTTCCCCCAGGACTGAGTCCTGTCCTCTCTATCACACAGTCCCTGCTAATTCATTACCGGTCCACAGTGCAGAGTCCCGATGCTTCCCCCAGGACTGAGTCGTGTCCCCTTTATCACACAGTCCCTGCACCCTCATTACCGGTCCCCAGTGCAGAGTCCCGGTGCTTCCCCCAGGACTGAGTCCTGTCCTCTCTATCACACAGTCCCTGCTCCCTCATTACCGGTCCACAGTGCAGAGTCCCGGTGCTTCCCCCAGTACTGAGTCCTGTCCCCTCTATCACACACTCCATGCTCCCTCATTACCAGTCCCTAGTGCAGAGTCACGGTGCTTCCCCCAGGACTGAGTCGTGTCCCCTCTATCACACAGTCCCTGCTCCCTCATTACCGGTCCCCAGTGCAGAGTCCCGGTGCTTCCCTCAGGACTGAGTCCTGTCCCCTGTATCACACAGTCCCTGCTCCCTCATTACCGGTCCCCAGTGCAGAGTCCCGATGCTTCCCCCAGGACTGAGTCCTGTCCCCTCTATCACACAATCCATGCTCCCTCATTACCAGTCCCCAGTGCAGAGTCCCGGTGCTTCCCCCAGGACTGAGTCCTGTCCCCTCTATCACACAGTCCCTGCTCCCTCATTACCGGTCCCCAGTGCAGAGTCCCGGTGCTTCCCCCAGGACTGAGTCCTGTCCTCTCTATCACACAGTCCCTGCTCCCTCATTACCGGTCCACAGTGCAGAGTCCCGATGCTTCCCCCAGGACTGAGTCGTGTCCCCTTTATCACACAGTCCCTGCTCCCTCATTACCGGTCCCCAGTGCAGAGTCCCGGTGCTTCCCCCAGGACTGAGTCCTGTCCTCTCTATCACACAGTCCCTGCTCCCTCATTACCGGTCCACAGTGCAGAGTCCCGGTGCTTCCCCCAGGACTGAGTCGTGTCCTCTTTATCACACAGTCCCTGCTCTCTCATTACCTGTCCCCAGTGCAGAGTCCCGGTGCTTCCCCCAGGACTGAGTCGTGTCCCCTCTATCACACAGTCCCTGCTCTCTCATTACCGGTCCCCAGTGAAGAGTCCCGGTGCTTCCCCCAGTACTGAGTCCTGTCCCCTCTATCACACAGTCCATGCTCCCTCATTACCAGTCCCTAGTGCAGAGTCACGGTGCTTCCCCCAGGACTGAGTCCTGTCCTCTCTATCACACAGTCCCTGCTCCCTCATTACCGGTCCCCAGTGCAGAGTCCCAGTGCTTCCCCCAGGACTGAGTCCTGTCCCCTCTATCACACAGTCCCTGCTCCCTCATTACCGGTCCCCAGTGCAGAGTCCCAGTGCTTCACCCAGGACTGAGTGGTGTCCACTTTATCACACAGTCCCTGCTCTCTCATTACCTGTCCCCAGTGCAGAGTCCCGGTGCTTCTCATAGGACTGAGTCCAGTCCCCTCATTACCGGTCCCCAGTGCAGAGTCCCGGAGCTTCCCCCAGGACTGAGTCGTGTCCCCTTTATCACACAGTCCCTGCTCTCTCATTACCTGTCCCCAGTGCAGAGTCCCGATGCTTCCCCCAGGACCGAGTCCTGTCCCCTCTATCACACAGTCCATGCTCCCTTATTACCAGTCCCTAGTGCAGAGTCACGGTGCTTCCCCCAGGACTGAGTCCTGTCCCCTCTATCACACAGTCCCTGCTCCCTCATTACCGGTCCCCAGTGCAGAGTCCTGGTGCTTCCCCCAGGACTGAGTCCTGTCCTCTCTATCACACAGTCCCTGCTCCCTCATTACCGGTCCACAGTGCAGAGTCCCGATGCTTCCCCCAGGACTGAGTGGTGTCCACTTTATCACACAGTCCCTGCTCTCTCATTACCTGTCCCCAGTGCAGAGTCCCGGTGCTTCCCCCAGGACTGAGTCCTGTCCCCTCTATCACACAGTCCCTGCTCTCTCATTACCGGTCCCCAGTGCAGAGTCCCGGTGCTTCCCCCAGTACGGAGTCCTGTCCCCTCTATCACACAGTCCATGCTCTCTCATTACCAGTCCCTAGTGCAGAGTCACGGTGCTTCCCCCAGGACTGAGTCGTGTCCCCTCTATCACACAGTCCCTGCTCCCTCATTACCGGTCCCCAGTGCAGAGTCCCGGTGCTTCCCTCAGGACTGAGTCGTGTCCCCTTTATCACACAGTCCCTGCTCTCTCATTACCTGTCCCCAGTGCAGAGTCCCGGTGCTTCCCCCAGTACTGAGTCCTGTCCCCTCTATCACACAGTCCATGCTCCCTCATTACCAGTCCCTAGTGCAGAGTCACGGTGCTTCCCCCAGGACTGAGTCCTGTCCCCTCTATCACACAGTCCTTGCTCCCTCATTACCGGTCCCCAGTGCAGAGTCCCGGTGCTTCCCCCAGGACTGAGTCCTGTCCTCTCTATCACACAGTCCCTGCTCCCTCATTACCGGTCCCCAGTGCAGAGTCCCAGTGCTTCACCCAGGACTGAGTCCTGTCCCCTGTATCACACATTCCCTGCTCCCTCATTACCCATCCCCAGTGCAGAGTCCCGGTGCTTCTCCCAGGACTGAGTCCAGTCCCCTCATTACCGGTCCCCAGTGCAGAGTCACGGTGCTTCCCCCAGGACTGAGTCCTGTCCCCTCTATCACACAGTCCCTGCTCCCTCATTACCGGTCCCCAGTGCAGAGTCCTGGTGCTTCCCCCAGGACTGAGTCCTGTCCTCTCTATCACACAGTCCCTGCTCCCTCATTACCGGTCCACAGTGCAGAGTCCCGATGCTTCCCCCAGGACTGAGTGGTGTCCACTTTATCACACAGTCCCTGCTCTCTCATTACCTGTCCCCAGTGCAGAGTCCCGGTGCTTCCCCCAGGACTGAGTCCTGTCCCCTCTATCACACAGTCCCTGCTCTCTCATTACCGGTCCCCAGTGCAGAGTCCCGGTGCTTCCCCCAGTACTGAGTCCTATCCCCTCTATCACACAGTCCATGCTCCCTCATTACCAGTCCCTAGTGCAGAGTCACGGTGCTTCCCCCAGGACTGAGTCGTGTCCCCTCTATCACACAGTCCCTGCTCCCTCATTACCGGTCCCCAGTGCAGAGTCCCGGTGCTTCCCCCAGGACTGAGTCGTGTCCCCTTTATCACACAGTCCCTGCTCTCTCATTACCTGTCCCCAGTGCAGAGTCCCGGTGCTTCCCCCAGTACTGAGTCCTGTCCCCTCTATCACACAGTCCATGATCCCTCATTACCAGTCCCTAGTGCAGAGTCACGGCGCTTCCCCCAGGACTGAGTCCTGTCCCCTCTATCACACAGTCCTTGCTCCCTCATTACCGGTCCCCAGTGCAGAGTCCCGGTGCTTCCCCCAGGACTGAGTCCTGTCCTCTCTATCACACAGTCCCTGCTCCCTCATTACCGGTCCCCAGTGCAGAGTCCCAGTGCTTCACCCAGGACTGAGTCCTGTCCCCTGTATCACACATTCCCTGCTCCCTCATTACCGGTCCCCAGTGCAGAGTCCCGGTGCTTCTCCCAGGACTGAGTCCAGTCCCCTCATTACCGGTCCCCAGTGCAGAGTCCCGGTGCTTCACCCAGGACTGAGTCCTGTCCCCTCTATCACACAGTCCCTGCTCCCTCATTACCGGTCTCCAGTGCAGAGTCCCGGTGCTTCCCCCAGGACTGAGTCCTGTCCTCTCTATCACACAGTCCCTGCTCCCTCATTACCGGTCCACAGTGCAGAGTCCCGATGCTTCCCCCAGGACTGAGTGGTGTCCTCTCTATCACACAGTCCCTGCTCCCTCATTACCGGTCCCCAGTGCAGAGTCCCGGTGCTTCCCCCAGGACTGAGTCCTGTCCTCTCTATCACACAGTCCCTGCTCCCTCATTACCGGTCCCCAGTGCAGAGTCCCGATGCTTCCCCCAGGACTGAGTCCTGTCCCCTCTATCACACAGTCCCTGCTCCCTCATTACCGGTCCCCAGTGCAGAGTCCCGGTGCTTCACCCAGGACTGAGTCCTGTCCCCTCTATCACACAGTCCCTGCTCCCTCATTACCGGTCACCAGTGCAGAGTCCCGGCGCTTCCCCCAGGACTGAGTCGTGTCCCCTTTATCACACAGTCCCTGCTATCTCATTACCTGTCCCCAGTGCAGAGTCCCGGTGCTTCCCCCAGGACTGAGTCCTGTCCCCTCTATCACACAGTCAATGCTCCCTCATTACCAGTCCCTAGAGCAGAGTCACGGTGCTTCCCCAGGACTGAGTCCTGTCCCCTCTATTACACAGTTCATGCTCCCTCATTACAGGTCCCCAGTGCAGAGTCCCGGTGCTTCCCCCAGGACTGAGTCCTGTCCTCTCTATCACACAGTCCCTGCTCCCTCATTACCGGTCCCCAGTGCAGAGTCCCGGTGCTTCCCCCAGGACTGAGTCCTGTCCCCTTTATCACACAGTCCCTGCTCTCTCATTACCTGTCCCCAGTGCAGAGTCCCGGTGCTTCCCCCAGTACTGAGTCCTGTCCCCTCTATCACACAGTCCATGCTCCCTCATTACCAGTCCCTAGTGCAGAGTCACGGTGCTTCCCCCAGGACTGAGTCTTGTCCCCTCTATCACACAGTCCCTGCTCCCTCATTACCGGTCCCCAGTGCAGAGTCCCGGTGCTTCCCCCAGGACTGAGTCCTGTCCCCTCTATCACACAGTCCCTGCTCCCTCATTACCGGTCCCCAGTGCAGAGTCCCGGTGCTTCCCCCAGGACTGAGTCTTGTCCCCTCTATCACACAGTCCCTGCTCCCTCATTACCGGTCCCCAGTGCAGAGTCCCAGTGCTTCACCCAAGACTGAGTCCTGTCCCCTCTATCACACAGTCCCTGCTCCGTCATTACCGGTCCCCAGTGCAGAGTCCCGGTGCTTCTCCCAGGACTGAGTGCAGTCCCCTCATTACCGGTCCCCAGTGCAGAGTCCCGGTGCTTCCCCCAGGACTGAGTCGTGTCCCCTTTATCACACAGTCCCTGCTCTCTCATTACCTGTCCCCAGTGCAGAGTCCCGGAGCTTCCCCCAGGACTGAGTCCTGTCCCCTCTATCACACAGTCCCTGCTCCCTCATTACCGGTCCCTAGTGCAGAGTTCCGGTGCTTCCCCCAGGACTGAGTCCTGTCCCCTCTATCACACAGTCCCTGCTCCCTCATTACCGGTCCACAGTGCAGAGTCCCGGTGCTTCCCCCAGGACTGAGTCTTGTCCCCTCTATCACACAGTCCCTGCTCCCTCATTACCGGTCCCCAGTGCAGAGTTCCGGTGCTTCCCCCAGGACTGAGTCCTGTCCCCTCTTTCACACAGTCCCTGCTCCCTCATTACCGGTCCCCAGTGCAGAGTCCCGGTGCTTCCCCCAGGACTGAGTCTTGTCCCCTCTATCACACAGTCCCTGCTCCCTCATTACCGGTCCCCAGTGCAGAGTCCCGGTGCTTCCCCCAGGACTGAGTCCTGTCCCCTCTATCACACAGTCCCTACTCCCTCATTACCGGTCCCCAGTGCAGAGTTCCGGTGCTTCCCCCAGGACTGAGTCCTGTCCCCTCTATCACACAGTCCCTGCTCCCTCATTACCGTTCCCCAGTGCAGAGTCCCGGTGCTTCTCCCAGGACTGAGTCCTGTCCCCTCATTACCGGTCCCCAGTGCAGAGTTCCGGTGCTTCCCCCAGGACTGAGTCCTGTCCCCTCTATCACACAGTCCCTGCTCCCTCATTACCGGTCCCCAGTGTAGAGTCCCGGTGCTTCCTCCAGGACTGCGTCCTGTCCCCTCTATCACACAGTCCCTGCTCCCTCATTACCGGTCCCCAGTGCAGAGTCCTGGTGCTTCCCCCAGGACTGAGTCCTGTCCACTCTATAACACAGTCCCTGCTCCCTCATTACCGGTCACCAGTGCAGAGTCCCGGTGCTTCCCCCAGGACTGAGTCCTGTGCCCTCTATCACAGAGTCCCTGTTCCCTCATTACCGGTCCCTAGTGCAGAGTCACAGTGCTTCTCCCAGGACTGAGTCCTGTCCCCTCTATCACACAGTCCCTGCTCCCTCATTACCGGTCCCCAGTGCACAGTCCCGGTGCTTCCCCCAGGACTGAGTCCCGCCCCCTCTATCACACAGTCCCTGCTCCCTCATTACCGGTCCCCAGTGCAGAGTTCCGGTGCTTCCCCCAGGACTGAGTCCTGTCCCCTCTATCACACAGTCCCTGCTCCCTCATTACCGTTCCCCAGTGCAGAGTCCCGGTGCTTCCCCCAGGACTGAGTCTTGTCCCCTCTATCACACAGTCCCTGCTCCCTCATTACCGATCCCCAGTGCAGAGTTCCGGTGCTTCCCCCAGGACTGAGTCCTGTCCCCTCTATCACACAGTCCCTGCTCCCTCATTACCGGTCCCCAGTGCAGAGTCCCGGTGCTTCCCCCAGGACTGAGTCTTGTCCCCTCTATCACACAGTCCCTGCTCCCTCATTACCGGTCCCCAGTGCAGAGTCCCGGTGCTTCCCCCAGGACTGAGTCCTGTCCTCTCTATCACACAGTCCCTGCTCCCTCATTACCGGTCCCCAGTGCAGAGTCCCGGTGCTTCCCCCAGGACTGAGTCCTGTCCTCTCTATCACACAGTCCCTGCTCCCTCATTACCGGTCCCCAGTGCAGAGTCCCAGTGCTTCACCCAGGACTGAGTCCTGTCCCCTCTATCACACATTCCCTGCTCCCTCATTACCGGTCCCCAGTGCAGAGTCCCGGTGCTTCTCCCAGGACTGAGTCCAGTCCCCTCATTACCAGTCCCCAGTGCAGAGTCCCGGTGCTTCCCCCAGGACTGAGTCGTGTCCCCTCTATCACACAGTCCCTGCTCTCTCATTACCTGTCCCCAGTGCAGAGTCCCGGAGCTTCCCCCAGGACTGAGTCCTGTCCCCTCTATCACACAGTCCCTGCTCCCTCATTACCGGTCCCCAGTGCAGAGTCCCGGTGCTTCCCCCAGGACTGAGTCCTGTCCCCTCTATCACACAGTCCATGCTCCCTCATTACCAGTCCCTAGTGCAGAGTCACGGTGCTTCCCCCAGGACTGAGTCCTGTCCCCTCTATCACACAGTCCCTGCTCCCTCATTACCGGTCTCCAGTGCAGAGTCCTGGTGCTTCCCCCAGGACTGAGTCCTGTCCTCTCTATCACACAGTCCCTGCTCCCTCATTACCGGTCCACAGTGCAGAGTCCCGATGCTTCCCCCAGGACTGAGTGGTGTCCACTTTATCACACAGTCCCTGCTCTCTCATTACCTGTCCCCAGTGCAGAGTCCCGGTGCTTCCCCCAGGACTGAGTCCTGTCCCCTCTATCACACAGTCCATGCTCTCTCATTACAAGTCCCTAGTGCAGAGTCACGGTGCTTCCCCAGGACTGAGTCCTGTCCCCTCTATCACACAGTTCATGCTCCCTCATTACCGGTCCCCAGTGCAGAGTCCCGGTGCTTCCCCCAGGACTGAGTCCTGTCCTCTCTATCACACAGTCCCTGCTCCCTCATTACCGGTCCCCAGTGCAGAGTCCCGGTGCTTCCCCCAGGACTGAGTCGTGTCCTCTCTATCACACAGTCCCTGCTCCCTCATTACCGGTCCCCAGTGCAGAGTCCCGATGCTTCCCCCAGGACTGAGTCCTGTCCCCTCTATCACACAGTTCATGCTCCCTCATTACAGGTCCCCAGTGCAGAGTCCCGGTGCTTCCCCCAGGACTGAGTCCTGTCCTCTCTATCACACAGTCCCTGCTCCCTCATTACCGGTCCCCAGTGCAGAGTCCCGGTGCTTCCCCCAGGACTGAGTCCTGTCCCCTTTATCACACAGTCCCTGCTCTCTCATTACCTGTCCCCAGTGCAGAGTCCCGGTGCTTCCCCCAGTACTGAGTCCTGTCCCCTCTATCACACAGTCCATGCTCCCTCATTACCAGTCCCTAGTGCAGAGTCACGGTGCTTCCCCCAGGACTGAGTCCTGTCCCCTCTATCACACAGTCCTTGCTCCCTCATTACCGGTCTCCAGTGCAGAGTCCCGGTGCTTCCCCCAGGACTGAGTCATGTCCTCTCTATCACACAGTCCCTGCTCCCTCATTACCGGTCCCCAGTGCAGAGTCCCAGTGCTTCACCCAGGACTGAGTCCTGTCCCCTCTATCACACAGTCCCTGCTCCCTCATTACCGGTCCCCAGTGCAGAGTCCCGGTGCTTCTCCCAGGACTGAGTCCAGTCCCCTCATTACCGGTCTTCAGTGCAGAGTCCCGGTGCTTCCCCCAGGACTGAGTCGTGTCCCCTTTATCACACAGTCCCTGCTCTCTCATTACCTGTCCCCAGTGCAGAGTCCCGGAGCTTCCCCCAGGACTGAGTCCTGTCCCCTCTATCACACAGTCCCTGCTCCCTCATTACCGGTCCCTAGTGCAGAGTTCCGGTGCTTCCCCCAGGACTGAGTCCTGTCCCCTCTATCACACAGTCCCTGCTCCCTCATTACCGGTCCACAGTGCAGAGTCCGGGTGCTTCCCCCAGGACTGAGTCTTGTCCCCTCTATCACACAGTCCCTGCTCCCTCATTACCGGTCCCCAGTGCAGAGTCCCGGTGCTTCCCCCAGGACTGAGTCCTGTCCTCTCTATCACACAGTCCCTGCTCCCTCATTACCGGTCCCCAGTGCAGAGTCCCGGTGCTTCCCCCAGGACTGAGTCCTGTCCTCTCTATCACACAGTCCCTGCTCCCTCATTACCGGTCCCCAGTGCAGAGTCCCAGTGCTTCACCCAGGACTGAGTCCTGTCCCCTCTATCACACATTCCCTGCTCCCTCATTACCGGTCCCCAGTGCAGAGTCCCGGTGCTTCTCCCAGGACTGAGTCCAGTCCCCTCATTACCAGTCCCCAGTGCAGAGTCCCGGTGCTTCCCCCAGGACTGAGTCGTGTCCCCTCTATCACACAGTCCCTGCTCTCTCATTACCTGTCCCCAGTGCAGAGTCCCGGAGCTTCCCCCAGGACTGAGTCCTGTCCCCTCTATCACACAGTCCCTGCTCCCTCATTACCGGTCCCCAGTGCAGAGTCCCGGTGCTTCCCCCAGGACTGAGTCCTGTCCCCTCTATCACACAGTCCATGCTCCCTCATTACCAGTCCCTAGTGCAGAGTCACGGTGCTTCCCCCAGGACTGAGTCCTGTCCCCTCTATCACACAGTCCCTGCTCCCTCATTACCGGTCTCCAGTGCAGAGTCCTGGTGCTTCCCCCAGGACTGAGTCCTGTCCTCTCTATCACACAGTCCCTGCTCCCTCATTACCGGTCCACAGTGCAGAGTCCCGATGCTTCCCCCAGGACTGAGTGGTGTCCACTTTATCACACAGTCCCTGCTCTCTCATTACCTGTCCCCAGTGCAGAGTCCCGGTGCTTCCCCCAGGACTGAGTCCTGTCCCCTCTATCACACAGTCCATGCTCTCTCATTACAAGTCCCTAGTGCAGAGTCACGGTGCTTCCCCAGGACTGAGTCCTGTCCCCTCTATCACACAGTTCATGCTCCCTCATTACCGGTCCCCAGTGCAGAGTCCCGGTGCTTCCCCCAGGACTGAGTCCTGTCCTCTCTATCACACAGTCCCTGCTCCCTCATTACCGGTCCCCAGTGCAGAGTCCCGGTGCTTCCCCCAGGACTGAGTCGTGTCCTCTCTATCACACAGTCCCTGCTCCCTCATTACCGGTCCCCAGTGCAGAGTCCCGATGCTTCCCCCAGGACTGAGTCCTGTCCCCTCTATCACACAGTTCATGCTCCCTCATTACAGGTCCCCAGTGCAGAGTCCCGGTGCTTCCCCCAGGACTGAGTCCTGTCCTCTCTATCACACAGTCCCTGCTCCCTCATTACCGGTCCCCAGTGCAGAGTCCCGGTGCTTCCCCCAGGACTGAGTCCTGTCCCCTTTATCACACAGTCCCTGCTCTCTCATTACCTGTCCCCAGTGCAGAGTCCCGGTGCTTCCCCCAGTACTGAGTCCTGTCCCCTCTATCACACAGTCCATGCTCCCTCATTACCAGTCCCTAGTGCAGAGTCACGGTGCTTCCCCCAGGACTGAGTCCTGTCCCCTCTATCACACAGTCCTTGCTCCCTCATTACCGGTCCCCAGTGCAGAGTCCCGGTGCTTCCCCCAGGACTGAGTCATGTCCTCTCTATCACACAGTCCCTGCTCCCTCATTACCGGTCCCCAGTGCAGAGTCCCAGTGCTTCACCCAGGACTGAGTCCTGTCCCCTCTATCACACAGTCCCTGCTCCCTCATTACCGGTCCCCAGTGCAGAGTCCCGGTGCTTCTCCCAGGACTGAGTCCAGTCCCCTCATTACCGGTCTTCAGTGCAGAGTCCCGGTGCTTCCCCCAGGACTGAGTCGTGTCCCCTTTATCACACAGTCCCTGCTCTCTCATTACCTGTCCCCAGTGCAGAGTCCCGGAGCTTCCCCCAGGACTGAGTCCTGTCCCCTCTATCACACAGTCCCTGCTCCCTCATTACCGGTCCCTAGTGCAGAGTTCCGGTGCTTCCCCCAGGACTGAGTCCTGTCCCCTCTATCACACAGTCCCTGCTCCCTCATTACCGGTCCACAGTGCAGAGTCCGGGTGCTTCCCCCAGGACTGAGTCTTGTCCCCTCTATCACACAGTCCCTACTCCCTCATTACCGGTCCCCAGTGCAGAGTTCCGGTGCTTCCCCCAGGACTGAGTCCTGTCCCCTCTATCACACAGTCCCTGCTCCATCATTACCGTTCCCCAGTGCAGAGTCCCGGTGCTTCTCCCAGGACTGAGTCCTGTCCCCTCATTACCGGTCCCCAGTGCAGAGTCCCGGTGCTTCCCCCAGGACTGAGTCCTGTCCCCTCTATCACACAGTCCCTGCTCCCTCATTACCGTTCCCCAGTGTAGAGTCCCGGTGCTTCCTCCAGGACTGCGTCCTGTCCCCTCTATCACACAGTCCCTGCTCCCTCATTACCGGTCCCCAGTGCAGAGTCCTGGTGCTTCCCCCAGGACTGAGTCCTGTCCTCTCTATAACACAGTCCCTGCTCCCTCATTACCGGTCCGCAGTGCAGAGTCCCGGTGCTTCCCCCAGGACTGAGTCCTGTGCCCTCTATCACACAGTCCCTGTTCCCTCATTACCGGTCCCTAGTGCAGAGTCACAGTGCTTCCCCCAGGACTGAGTCCTGTCCCCTCTATCACACAGTCCCTGCTCCCTCATTACCGGTCCCCAGTGCACAGTCCCGGTGCTTCCCCCAGGACTGAGTCCCGCCCCCTCTATCACACAGTCCCTGCTCCCTCATTACCGGTCCCCAGTGCAGAGTTCCGGTGCTTCCCCCAGGACTGAGTCCTGTCCCCTCTATCACACAGTCCCTGCTCCCTCATTACCGTTCCCCAGTGCAGAGTCCCGGTGCTTCCCCCAGGACTGAGTCTTGTCCCCTCTATCACACAGTCCCTGCTCCCTCATTACCGATCCCCAGTGCAGAGTTCCGGTGCTTCCCCCAGGACTGAGTCCTGTCCCCTCTATCACACAGTCCCTGCTCCCTCATTACCGGTCCACAGTGCAGAGTCCCGGTGCTTCCCCCAGGACTGAGTCTTGTCCCCTCTATCACACAGTCCCTGCTCCCTCATTACCGGTTCCCAGTGCAGAGTCCCGGTGCTTCCCCCAGGACTGAGTCCTGTCCCCTCTATCACACAGTCCCTGCTCCCTCATTACCGGTCCCCAGTGCAGAGTCCCGGTGCTTCCCCCAGGACTGAGTCCCGCCCCCTCTATCACACAGTCCCTGCTCCCTCATTACCGGTCCCCAGTGCAGAGTTCCGGTGCTTCCCCCAGGACTGAGTCCTGTCACCTCTATCACACAGTCCCTGCTCCCTCATTACCGGTCCCCAGTGCAGAGTCCCGGTGCTTCCCCCAGGACTGAGTCCTGTCTCCTCTATCACACAGTCCCTGCTACCTCATTACCGGTCCCCAGTGCACAGTCCCGGTGCTTCCCCCAGGACTGAGTCCTGTCCCCTCTATCACACAGTCCCTGCTCCCTCATTACCGGTCCCCAGTGCAGAGTCCCGATGCTTCCCCCAGGACTGAGTCCTGTCCCCTCTATCACACAGTCCCTGCTCCCTCATTACCGGTCCACAGTGCAGAGTCCCGATGCTTCCCCCAGGACTGAGTGGTGTCCACTTTATCACACAGTCCCTGCTCTCTCATTACCTGTCCCCAGTGCAGAGTCCCGTTGCTTCCCCCAGGACTGAGTCCTGTCCCCTCTATCACACAGTCCATGCTCCCTCATTACCAGTCCCTAGTGCAGAGTCACGGTGCTTCCCCAGGACTGAGTCCTGTCCCCTCTATCACACAGTTCATGCTCCCTCATTACCGGTCCCCAGTGCAGAGTCCCGGTGCTTCCCCCAGGACTGAGTCCTGTCCTCTCTATCACACAGTCCCTGCTCCCTCATTACCGGTCCCCAGTGCAGAGTCCCGGTGCTTCCCCCAGGACTGAGTCCTGTCCTCTCTATCACACAGTCCCTGCTCCCTCATTACCGGTCCCCAGTGCAGAGTCCCGATGCTTCCCCCAGGACTGAGTCCTGTCCCCTCTATCACACAGTCCCTGCTCCCTCATTACCGGTCCCCAGTGCAGAGTCCCGGTGCTTCACCCAGGACTGAGTCCTGTCCCCTCTATCACACAGTCCCTGCTCCCTCATTACCGGTCCCCAGTGCAGAGTCCCGGTGCTTCCCCCAGGACTGAGTCGTGTCCCCTTTATCACACAGTCAATGCTCCCTCATTACCAGTCCCTAGTGCAGAGTCACGGTGCTTCCCCAGGACTGAGTCCTGTCCCCGCTATCACACAGTTCATGCTCCCTCATTACAGGTCCCCAGTGCAGAGTCCCGGTGCTTCCCCCAGGACTGAGTCCTGTCCTCTCTATCACACAGTCCCTGCTCCCTCATTACCGGTCCCCAGTGCAGAGTCCCGGTGCTTCCCCCAGTACTGAGTCCTGTCCCCTCTATCACACAGTCCATGCTCCCTCATTACCAGTCCCTAGTGCAGAGTCACGGTGCTTCCCCCAGGACTGAGTCCTGTCCCCTCTATCACACAGTCCTTGCTCCCTCATTACCGGTCCCCAGTGCAGAGTCCCGGTGCTTCCCCCAGGACTGAGTCATGTCCTCTCTATCACACAGTCCCTGCTCCCTCATTACCGGTCCCCAGTGCAGAGTCCCAGTGCTTCACCCAGGACTGAGTCCTGTCCCCTCTATCACACAGTCCCTGCTCCCTCATTACCGGTCCCCAGTGCAGAGTCCCGGTGCTTCTCCCAGGACTGAGTCCAGTCCCCTCATTACCGGTCCCCAGTGCAGAGTCCCGGTGCTTCTCCCAGGACTGAGTCCTGTCCCCTCATTACCGGTCCCCAGTGCAGAGTCCCGGTGCTTCCCCCAGGACTGAGTCCTGTCCCCTCTATCACACAGTCCCTGCTCCCTCATTACCGGTCCCCAGTGTAGAGTCCCGGTGCTTCCTCCAGGACTGCGTCCTGTCCCCTCTATCACACAGTCCCTGCTCTCTCATTACCGGTCCCCAGTGCAGAGTCCTGGTGCTTCCCCCAGGACTGAGTCCTGTCCTCTCTATAACACAGTCCCTGCTCCCTCATTACCGGTCCCCAGTGCAGAGTCCCGGTGCTTCCCCCAGGACTGAGTCCTGTCCCCTCTATCACACAGTCCCTGCTCCCTCATTACCGATCCCCAGTGCAGAGTTCCGGTGCTTCCCCCAGGACTGAGTCCTGTCCCCTCTATCACACAGTCCCTGCTCCCTCATTACCGGTCCCCAGTGCAGAGTCCCGGTGCTTCCCCCAGGACTGAGTCTTGTCCCCTCTATTACACAGTCCCTGCTCCCTCATTACCGGTCCCCAGTGCAGAGTCCCGGTGCTTCCCCCAGGACTGAGTCCTGTCCCCTCTATCACACAGTCCCTGCTCCCTCATTACCGGTCCCCAGTGCAGAGTCCCGGTGCTTCCCCCAGGACTGAGTCCCGCCCCCTCTATCACACAGTCCCTGCTACCTCATTACCGGTCCCCAGTGCAGAGTTCCGGTGCTTCCCCCAGGACTGAGTCCTGTCCCCTCTATCACACAGTCCCTGCTCCCTCATTACCGGTCCCCAGTGCAGAGTCCCGGTGCTTCCCCCAGGACTGAGTCCTGTCTCCTCTATCACACAGTCCCTGCTACCTCATTACCGGTCCCCAGTGCACAGTCCCGGTGCTTCCCCCAGGACTGAGTCCTGTCCCCTCTATCACACAGTCCCTGCTCCCTCATTACCGGTCCCCAGTGCAGAGTCCCGATGCTTCCCCCAGGACTGAGTCCTGTCCCCTCTATCACACAGTTCCTGCTCCCTCATTACCGGTCCCCAGTGCAGAGTCCCGGTGCTTCCCCCAGGACTGAGTCCTGTCCCCTCTATCACACAGTCCCTGCTCCCTCATTACCGGTCCCCAGTGTAGAGTCCCGGTGCTTCCCCCAGGACTGAGTCCTGTCCCCTCTATCACACAGTCCCTGCTCCCTCATTACCGGTCCCCAGTGTAGAGTCCCGGTGCTTCCTCCAGGACTGAGTCCTGTCCCCTCTATCACACAGTCCCTGCTCCCTCATTACCGGTCCCCAGTGCAGAGTCCTGGGGCTTCCCCCAGGACTGAGTCCTGTCCCCTCTATCACACAGTCCCTGCTCCCTCATTACCGGTCCACAGTGCAGAGTCCCGGTGCTTCCCCCAGGACTGAGTCTTGTCCCCTCTATCACACAGTCCCTACTCCCTCATTACCGGTCCCCAGTGCAGAGTTCCGGTGCTTCCCCCAGGACTGAGTCCTGTCCCCTCTATCACACAGTCCCTGCTCCCTCATTACCGTTCCCCAGTGCAGAGTCCCGGTGCTTCTCCCAGGACTGAGTCCTGTCCCCTCATTACCGGTCCCCAGTGCAGAGTCCCGGTGCTTCCCCCAGGACTGAGTCCTGTCCCCTCTATCACACAGTCCCTGCTCCCTCATTACCGTTCCCCAGTGTAGAGTCCCGGTGCTTCCTCCAGGACTGCGTCCTGTCCCCTCTATCACACAGTCCCTGCTCCCTCATTACCGGTCCCCAGTGCAGAGTCCTGGTGCTTCCCCCAGGACTGAGTCCTGTCCTCTCTATAACACAGTCCCTGCTCCCTCATTACCGGTCCGCAGTGCAGAGTCCCGGTGCTTCCCCCAGGACTGAGTCCTGTGCCCTCTATCACACAGTCCCTGTTCCCTCATTACCGGTCCCTAGTGCAGAGTCACAGTGCTTCCCCCAGGACTGAGTCCTGTCCCCTCTATCACACAGTCCCTGCTCCCTCATTACCGGTCCCCAGTGCACAGTCCCGGTGCTTCCCCCAGGACTGAGTCCCGCCCCCTCTATCACACAGTCCCTGCTCCCTCATTACCGGTCCACAGTGCAGAGTCCCGATGCTTCCCCCAGGACTGAGTGGTGTCCACTTTATCACACAGTCCCTGCTCTCTCATTACCTGTCCCCAGTGCAGAGTCCCGTTGCTTCCCCCAGGACTGAGTCCTGTCCCCTCTATCACACAGTCCATGCTCCCTCATTACCAGTCCCTAGTGCAGAGTCACGGTGCTTCCCCAGGACTGAGTCCTGTCCCCTCTATCACACAGTTCATGCTCCCTCATTACCGGTCCCCAGTGCAGAGTCCCGGTGCTTCCCCCAGGACTGAGTCCTGTCCTCTCTATCACACAGTCCCTGCTCCCTCATTACCGGTCCCCAGTGCAGAGTCCCGGTGCTTCCCCCAGGACTGAGTCCTGTCCTCTCTATCACACAGTCCCTGCTCCCTCATTACCGGTCCCCAGTGCAGAGTCCCGATGCTTCCCCCAGGACTGAGTCCTGTCCCCTCTATCACACAGTCCCTGCTCCCTCATTACCGGTCCCCAGTGCAGAGTCCCGGTGCTTCACCCAGGACTGAGTCCTGTCCCCTCTATCACACAGTCCCTGCTCCCTCATTACCGGTCCCCAGTGCAGAGTCCCGGTGCTTCCCCCAGGACTGAGTCGTGTCCCCTTTATCACACAGTCAATGCTCCCTCATTACCAGTCCCTAGTGCAGAGTCACGGTGCTTCCCCAGGACTGAGTCCTGTCCCCGCTATCACACAGTTCATGCTCCCTCATTACAGGTCCCCAGTGCAGAGTCCCGGTGCTTCCCCCAGGACTGAGTCCTGTCCTCTCTATCACACAGTCCCTGCTCCCTCATTACCGGTCCCCAGTGCAGAGTCCCGGTGCTTCCCCCAGTACTGAGTCCTGTCCCCTCTATCACACAGTCCATGCTCCCTCATTACCAGTCCCTAGTGCAGAGTCACGGTGCTTCCCCCAGGACTGAGTCCTGTCCCCTCTATCACACAGTCCTTGCTCCCTCATTACCGGTCCCCAGTGCAGAGTCCCGGTGCTTCCCCCAGGACTGAGTCATGTCCTCTCTATCACACAGTCCCTGCTCCCTCATTACCGGTCCCCAGTGCAGAGTCCCAGTGCTTCACCCAGGACTGAGTCCTGTCCCCTCTATCACACAGTCCCTGCTCCCTCATTACCGGTCCCCAGTGCAGAGTCCCGGTGCTTCTCCCAGGACTGAGTCCAGTCCCCTCATTACCGGTCCCCAGTGCAGAGTCCCGGTGCTTCTCCCAGGACTGAGTCCTGTCCCCTCATTACCGGTCCCCAGTGCAGAGTCCCGGTGCTTCCCCCAGGACTGAGTCCTGTCCCCTCTATCACACAGTCCCTGCTCCCTCATTACCGGTCCCCAGTGTAGAGTCCCGGTGCTTCCTCCAGGACTGCGTCCTGTCCCCTCTATCACACAGTCCCTGCTCTCTCATTACCGGTCCCCAGTGCAGAGTCCTGGTGCTTCCCCCAGGACTGAGTCCTGTCCTCTCTATAACACAGTCCCTGCTCCCTCATTACCGGTCCCCAGTGCAGAGTCCCGGTGCTTCCCCCAGGACTGAGTCCTGTCCCCTCTATCACACAGTCCCTGCTCCCTCATTACCGATCCCCAGTGCAGAGTTCCGGTGCTTCCCCCAGGACTGAGTCCTGTCCCCTCTATCACACAGTCCCTGCTCCCTCATTACCGGTCCCCAGTGCAGAGTCCCGGTGCTTCCCCCAGGACTGAGTCTTGTCCCCTCTATTACACAGTCCCTGCTCCCTCATTACCGGTCCCCAGTGCAGAGTCCCGGTGCTTCCCCCAGGACTGAGTCCTGTCCCCTCTATCACACAGTCCCTGCTCCCTCATTACCGGTCCCCAGTGCAGAGTCCCGGTGCTTCCCCCAGGACTGAGTCCCGCCCCCTCTATCACACAGTCCCTGCTACCTCATTACCGGTCCCCAGTGCAGAGTTCCGGTGCTTCCCCCAGGACTGAGTCCTGTCCCCTCTATCACACAGTCCCTGCTCCCTCATTACCGGTCCCCAGTGCAGAGTCCCGGTGCTTCCCCCAGGACTGAGTCCTGTCTCCTCTATCACACAGTCCCTGCTACCTCATTACCGGTCCCCAGTGCACAGTCCCGGTGCTTCCCCCAGGACTGAGTCCTGTCCCCTCTATCACACAGTCCCTGCTCCCTCATTACCGGTCCCCAGTGCAGAGTCCCGATGCTTCCCCCAGGACTGAGTCCTGTCCCCTCTATCACACAGTTCCTGCTCCCTCATTACCGGTCCCCAGTGCAGAGTCCCGGTGCTTCCCCCAGGACTGAGTCCTGTCCCCTCTATCACACAGTCCCTGCTCCCTCATTACCGGTCCCCAGTGTAGAGTCCCGGTGCTTCCCCCAGGACTGAGTCCTGTCCCCTCTATCACACAGTCCCTGCTCCCTCATTACCGGTCCCCAGTGTAGAGTCCCGGTGCTTCCTCCAGGACTGAGTCCTGTCCCCTCTATCACACAGTCCCTGCTCCCTCATTACCGGTCCCCAGTGCAGAGTCCTGGGGCTTCCCCCAGGACTGAGTCCTGTCCCCTCCATCACACAGTCCCTGCTCCCTCATTACCGGTCCACAGTGCAGAGTCCCGGTGCTTCCCCCAGGACTGAGTCTTGTCCCCTCTATCACACAGTCCCTACTCCCTCATTACCGGTCCCCAGTGCAGAGTTCCGGTGCTTCCCCCAGGACTGAGTCCTGTCCCCTCTATCACACAGTCCCTGCTCCCTCATTACCGTTCCCCAGTGCAGAGTCCCGGTGCTTCTCCCAGGACTGAGTCCTGTCCCCTCATTACCGGTCCCCAGTGCAGAGTCCCGGTGCTTCCCCCAGGACTGAGTCCTGTCCCCTCTATCACACAGTCCCTGCTCCCTCATTACCGTTCCCCAGTGTAGAGTCCCGGTGCTTCCTCCAGGACTGCGTCCTGTCCCCTCTATCACACAGTCCCTGCTCCCTCATTACCGGTCCCCAGTGCAGAGTCCTGGTGCTTCCCCCAGGACTGAGTCCTGTCCTCTCTATAACACAGTCCCTGCTCCCTCATTACCGGTCCGCAGTGCAGAGTCCCGGTGCTTCCCCCAGGACTGAGTCCTGTGCCCTCTATCACACAGTCCCTGTTCCCTCATTACCGGTCCCTAGTGCAGAGTCACAGTGCTTCCCCCAGGACTGAGTCCTGTCCCCTCTATCACACAGTCCCTGCTCCCTCATTACCGGTCCCCAGTGCACAGTCCCGGTGCTTCCCCCAGGACTGAGTCCCGCCCCCTCTATCACACAGTCCCTGCTCCCTCATTACCGGTCCCCAGTGCAGAGTTCCGGTGCTTCCCCCAGGACTGAGTCCTGTCCCCTCTATCACACAGTCCCTGCTCCCTCATTACCGTTCCCCAGTGCAGAGTCCCGGTGCTTCCCCCAGGACTGAGTCTTGTCCCCTCTATCACACAGTCCCTGCTCCCTCATTACCGATCCCCAGTGCAGAGTTCCGGTGCTTCCCCCAGGACTGAGTCCTGTCCCCTCTATCACACAGTCCCTGCTCCCTCATTACCGGTCCACAGTGCAGAGTCCCGGTGCTTCCCCCAGGACTGAGTCTTGTCCCCTCTATCACACAGTCCCTGCTCCCTCATTACCGGTCCCCAGTGCAGAGTCCCGGTGCTTCCCCCAGGACTGAGTCCTGTCCCCTCTATCACACAGTCCCTGCTCCCTCATTACCGGTCCCCAGTGCAGAGTTCCGGTGCTTCCCCCAGGACTGAGTCCCGCCCCCTCTATCACACAGTCCCTGCTCCCTCATTACCGGTCCCCAGTGCAGAGTTCCGGTGCTTCCCCCAGGACTGAGTCCTGTCACCTCTATCACACAGTCCCTGCTCCCTCATTACCGGTCCCCAGTGCAGAGTCCCGGTGCTTCCCCCAGGACTGAGTCCTGTCTCCTCTATCACACAGTCCCTGCTACCTCATTACCGGTCCCCAGTGCACAGTCCCGGTGCTTCCCCCAGGACTGAGTCCTGTCCCCTCTATCACACAGTCCCTGCTCCCTCATTACCGGTCCCCAGTGCAGAGTCCCGATGCTTCCCCCAGGACTGAGTCCTATCCCCTCTATCACACAGTCCCTGCTCCCTCATTACCGGTCCACAGTGCAGAGTCCCGATGCTTCCCCCAGGACTGAGTGGTGTCCACTTTATCACACAGTCCCTGCTCTCTCATTACCTGTCCCCAGTGCAGAGTCCCGTTGCTTCCCCCAGGACTGAGTCCTGTCCCCTCTATCACACAGTCCATGCTCCCTCATTACCAGTCCCTAGTGCAGAGTCACGGTGCTTCCCCAGGACTGAGTCCTGTCCCCTCTATCACACAGTTCATGCTCCCTCATTACCGGTCCCCAGTGCAGAGTCCCGGTGCTTCCCCCAGGACTGAGTCCTGTCCTCTCTATCACACAGTCCCTGCTCCCTCATTACCGGTCCCCAGTGCAGAGTCCCGGTGCTTCCCCCAGGACTGAGTCCTGTCCTCTCTATCACACAGTCCCTGCTCCCTCATTACCGGTCCCCAGTGCAGAGTCCCGATGCTTCCCCCAGGACTGAGTCCTGTCCCCTCTATCACACAGTCCCTGCTCCCTCATTACCGGTCCCCAGTGCAGAGTCCCGGTGCTTCACCCAGGACTGAGTCCTGTCCCCTCTATCACACAGTCCCTGCTCCCTCATTACCGGTCACCAGTGCAGAGTCCCGGTGCTTCCCCCAGGACTGAGTCGTGTCCCCTTTATCACACAGTCAATGCTCCCTCATTACCAGTCCCTAGTGCAGAGTCACGGTGCTTCCCCAGGACTGAGTCATGTCCTCTCTATCACACAGTCCCTGCTCCCTCATTACCGGTCCCCAGTGCAGAGTCCCAGTGCTTCACCCAGGACTGAGTCCTGTCCCCTCTATCACACAGTCCCTGCTCCCTCATTACCGGTCCCCAGTGCAGAGTCCCGGTGCTTCTCCCAGGACTGAGTCCAGTCCCCTCATTACCGGTCCCCAGTGCAGAGTCCCGGTGCTTCTCCCAGGACTGAGTCCTGTCCCCTCATTACCGGTCCCCAGTGCAGAGTCCCGGTGCTTCCCCCAGGACTGAGTCCTGTCCCCTCTATCACACAGTCCCTGCTCCCTCATTACCGGTCCCCAGTGTAGAGTCCCGGTGCTTCCTCCAGGACTGCGTCCTGTCCCCTCTATCACACAGTCCCTGCTCTCTCATTACCGGTCCCCAGTGCAGAGTCCTGGTGCTTCCCCCAGGACTGAGTCCTGTCCTCTCTATAACACAGTCCCTGCTCCCTCATTACCGGTCCCCAGTGCAGAGTCCCGGTGCTTCCCCCAGGACTGAGTCCTGTCCCCTCTATCACACAGTCCCTGCTCCCTCATTACCGATCCCCAGTGCAGAGTTCCGGTGCTTCCCCCAGGACTGAGTCCTGTCCCCTCTATCACACAGTCCCTGCTCCCTCATTACCGGTCCCCAGTGCAGAGTCCCGGTGCTTCCCCCAGGACTGAGTCTTGTCCCCTCTATTACACAGTCCCTGCTCCCTCATTACCGGTCCCCAGTGCAGAGTCCCGGTGCTTCCCCCAGGACTGAGTCCTGTCCCCTCTATCACACAGTCCCTGCTACCTCATTACCGGTCCCCAGTGCAGAGTTCCGGTGCTTCCCCCAGGACTGAGTCCTGTCCCCTCTATCACACAGTCCCTGCTCCCTCATTACCGGTCCCCAGTGCAGAGTCCCGGTGCTTCCCCCAGGACTGAGTCCTGTCTCCTCTATCACACAGTCCCTGCTACCTCATTACCGTTCCCCAGTGCACAGTCCCGGTGCTTCCCCCAGGACTGAGTCCTGTCCCCTCTATCACACAGTCCCTGCTCCCTCATTACCGGTCCCCAGTGCAGAGTCCCGATGCTTCCCCCAGGACTGAGTCCTGTCCCCTCTATCACACAGTTCCTGCTCCCTCATTACCGGTCCCCAGTGCAGAGTCCCGGTGCTTCCCCCAGGACTGAGTCCTGTCCCCTCTATCACACAGTCCCTGCTCCCTCATTACCGGTCCCCAGTGTAGAGTCCCGGTGCTTCCCCCAGGACTGAGTCCTGTCCCCTCTATCACACAGTCCCTGCTCCCTCATTACCGGTCCCCAGTGTAGAGTCCCGGTGCTTCCTCCAGGACTGAGTCCTGTCCCCTCTATCACACAGTCCCTGCTCCCTCATTACCGGTCCCCAGTGCAGAGTCCTGGGGCTTCCCCCAGGACTGAGTCCTGTCCTCTCTATCACACAGTCCCTGCTCCCTCATTACCGGTCCCCAGTGCAGAGTCCCGGTGCTTCCCCCAGGACTGAGTCCTGTCCCCTCTATCACACAGTCCCTGTTCCCTCATTACCGGTCCCTAGTGCAGAGTCACAGTGCTTCTCCCAGGACTGAGTCCAGTCCCCTCATTACCGGTCCCCAGTGCAGAGTCCCGGTGCTTCCCCCAGGACTGAGTCGTGTCCCCTTTATCACACAGTCCCTGCTCTCTCATTACCTGTCCCCAGTGCAGAGTCCCGGAGCTTCCCCCAGGACTGAGTCCTGTCCCCTCTATCACACAGTCCCTGCTCCCTCATTACCAGTCCCTAGTGCAGAGTCACGGTGCTTCCCCCAGGACTGAGTCCTGTCCCCTCTATCACACAGTCCCTGCTCCCTCATTACCGGTCTCCAGTGCAGAGTCCTGGTGCTTCCCCCAGGACTGAGTCCTGTCCTCTCTATCACACAGTCCCTGCTCCCTCATTACCGGTCCACAGTGCAGAGTCCCGATGCTTCCCCCAGGACTGAGTGGTGTCCACTTTATCACACAGTCCCTGCTCTCTCATTACCTGTCCCCAGTGCAGAGTCCCGGTGCTTCCCCCAGGACTGAGTCCTGTCCCCTCTATCACACAGTCCATGCTCCCTCATTACCAGTCCCTAGTGCAGAGTCACGGTGCTTCCCCCAGGACTGAGTCCTGTCCCCTCTATCACACAGTCCTTGCTCCCTCATTACCGGTCCCCAGTGCAGAGTCCCGGTGCTTCCCCCAGGACTGAGTCATGTCCTCTCTATCACACAGTCCCTGCTCCCTCATTACCGGTCCCCAGTGCAGAGTCCCAGTGCTTCACCCAGGACTGAGTCCTGTCCCCTCTATCACACAGTCCCTGCTCCCTCATTACCGGTCCCCAGTGCAGAGTCCCGGTGCTTCTCCCAGGACTGAGTCCTGTCCCCTCTATCACACAGTCCCTGCTCCCTCATTACCGGTCCCCAGAGCACAGTCCCGGTGCTTCCCCCAGGACTGAGTCCTGTCCTCTCTATCACACAGTCCCTGCTCCCTCATTACCGGTCCCCAGTGCAGAGTCCCGATGCCTCCCCCAGGACTGAGTCCTGTCCCCTCTATCACACAGTCCCTGCTCCCTCATTACCGGTCACCAGTGCAGAGTCCCGGTGCTTCCCCCAGGACTGAGTCGTGTCCCCTTTATCACACAGTCCCTGCTCTCTCATTACCTGTCCCCAGTGCAGAGTCCCGGTGCTTCCCCCAGGACTGAGTCCTGTCCCCTCTATCACACAGTCCATGCTCCCTCATTACCAGTCCCTAGTGCAGAGTCACGGTGCTTCCCCAGGACTGAGTCCTGTCCCCTCTATCACACAGTTCATGCTCCCTCATTACCGGTCCCCAGTGCAGAGTCCCGGTGCTTCCCCCAGGACTGAGTCCTGTCCTCTCTATCACACAGTCCCTGCTCCCTCATTACCGGTCCCCAGTGCAGAGTCCCGGTGCTTCCCCCAGGACTGAGTCCTGTCCTCTCTATCACACAGTCCCTGCTCCCTCATTACCGGTCCCCAGTGCAGAGTCCCAGTGCTTCTCCCAGGACTGAGTCCAGTCCCCTCATTACCGGTCCCCAGTGCAGAGTCCCGGTGCTTCCCCCAGGACTGAGTCGTGTCCCCTTTATCACACAGTCCCTGCTCCCTCATTACCGGTCCCCAGTGCAGAGTCCCGGTGCTTCCCCCAGGACTGAGTCCTGTCCCCTCTATCACACAGTCCATGCTCCCTCATTACCAGTCCCTAGTGCAGAGTCACGGTGCTTCCCCCAGGACTGAGTGCTGTCCCCTCTATCACACAGTCACTGCTCCCTCATTACCGGTCTCCAGTGCAGAGTCCTGGTGCTTCCCCCAGGACTGAGTCCTGTCCTCTCTATCACACAGTCCCTGCTCCCTCATTACCGGTCCACAGTGCAGAGTCCCGATGCTTCCCCCAGGACTGAGTCCTGTCCCCTCTATCACACAGTCCATGCTCCCTCATTACCAGTCCCCAGTGCAGAGTCACGGTGCTTCCCCCAGGACTGAGTCCTGTCCCCTCTATCACACAGTCCCTGCTCCCTCATTACCGGTCCCCAGTGTAGAGTCCCGGTGCTTCCCCCAGGACTGAGTCCTGTCCTCTCTATCACACAGTCCCTGCTCCTTCATTACCGGTCCACAGTGCAGAGTCCCGATGCTTCCCCCAGGACTGAGTCGTGTACCCTTTATCACACAGTCCCTGCACCCTCATTACCGGTCCCCAGTGCAGAGTCCCGGTGCTTCCCCCAGGACTGAGTCCTGTCCTCTCTATCACACAGTCCCTGCTCCCTCATTACCGGTCCACAGTGCAGAGTCCCGGTGCTTCCCCCAGGACTGAGTCGTGTCCTCTTTATCACACAGTCCCTGCTCTCTCATTACCTGTCCCCAGTGCAGAGTCCCGGTGCTTCCCCCAGGACTGAGTCGTGTCCCCTCTATCACACAGTCCCTGCTCTCTCATTACCGGTCCCCAGTGCAGAGTCCCGGTGCTTCCCCCAGTACTGAGTCCTGTCCCCTCTATCACACAGTCCATGCTCCCTCATTACCAGTCCCTAGTGCAGAGTCACGGTGCTTCCCCCAGGACTGAGTCGTGTCCCCTCTATCACACAGTCCCTGCTCCCTCATTACCGGTCCCCAGTGCAGAGTTCCGGTGCTTCCCCCAGGACTGAGTCCTGTCCCCTCTATCACACAGTCCCTGCTCCCTCATTACCGGTCCCCAGTGCAGAGTCCCGGTGCTTCCCCCAGGACTGAGTCCTGTCTCCTCTATCACACAGTCCCTGCTACCTCATTACCGGTCCCCAGTGCACAGTCCCGGTGCTTCCCCCAGGACTGAGTCCTGTCCCCTCTATCACACAGTCCCTGCTCCCTCATTACCGGTCCCCAGTGCAGAGTCCCGATGCTTCCCCCAGGACTGAGTCCTGTCCCCTCTATCACACAGTTCCTGCTCCCTCATTACCGGTCCCCAGTGCAGAGTCCCGGTGCTTCCCCCAGGACTGAGTCCTGTCCCCTCTATCACACAGTCCCTGCTCCCTCATTACCGGTCCCCAGTGTAGAGTCCCGGTGCTTCCCCCAGGACTGAGTCCTGTCCCCTCTATCACACAGTCCCTGCTCCCTCATTACCGGTCCCCAGTGTAGAGTCCCGGTGCTTCCTCCAGGACTGAGTCCTGTCCCCTCTATCACACAGTCCCTGCTCCCTCATTACCGGTCCCCAGTGCAGAGTCCTGGTGCTTCCCCCAGGACTGAGTCCTGTCCTCTCTATCACACAGTCCCTGCTCCCTCATTACCGGTCCCCAGTGCAGAGTCCCGATGCTTCCCCCAGGACTGAGTCCTGTCCCCTCTATCACACAGTCCCTGTTCCCTCATTACCGGTCCCTAGTGCAGAGTCACAGTGCTTCTCCCAGGACTGAGTCCAGTCCCCTCATTACCGGTCCCCAGTGCAGAGTCCCGGTGCTTCCCCCAGGACTGAGTCGTGTCCCCTTTATCACACAGTCCCTGCTCTCTCATTACCTGTCCCCAGTGCAGAGTCCCGGAGCTTCCCCCAGGACTGAGTCCTGTCCCCTCTATCACACAGTCCCTGCTCCCTCATTACCGGTCCCCAGTGCAGAGTCCCGGTGCTTCCCCCAGGACTGAGTCCTGTCCCCTCTATCACACAGTCCATGCTCCCTCATTACCAGTCCCTAGTGCAGAGTCACGGTGCTTCCCCCAGGACTGAGTCCTGTCCCCTCTATCACACAGTCCCTGCTCCCTCATTACCGGTCTCCAGTGCAGAGTCCTGGTGCTTCCCCCAGGACTGAGTCCTGTCCTCTCTATCACACAGTCCCTGCTCCCTCATTACCGGTCCACAGTGCAGAGTCCCGATGCTTCCCCCAGGACTGAGTGGTGTCCACTTTATCACACAGTCCCTGCTCTCTCATTACCTGTCCCCAGTGCAGAGTCCCGGTGCTTCCCCCAGGACTGAGTCCTGTCCCCTCTATCACACAGTCCATGCTCCCTCATTACCAGTCCCTAGTGCAGAGTCACGGTGCTTCCCCAGGACTGAGTCCTGTCCCCTCTATCACACAGTTCATGCTCCCTCATTACCGGTCCCCAGTGCAGAGTCCCGGTGCTTCCCCCAGGACTGAGTCCTGTCCTCTCTATCACACAGTCCCTGCTCCCTCATTACCGGTCCCCAGTGCAGAGTCCCGGTGCTTCCCCCAGGACTGAGTCCTGTCCTCTCTATCACACAGTCCCTGCTCCCTCATTACCGGTCCCCAGTGCAGAGTCCCGATGCTTCCCCCAGGACTGAGTCCTGTCCCCTCTATCACACAGTCCCTGCTCCCTCATTACCGGTCCCCAGTGCAGAGTCCCGATGCTTCACCCAGGACTGAGTCCTGTCCCCTCTATCACACAGTCCCTGCTCCCTCATTACCGGTCACCAGTGCAGAGTCCCGGTGCTTCCCCCAGGACTGAGTCGTGTCCCCTTTATCACACAGTCCCTGCTCTCTCATTACCTGTCCCCAGTGCAGAGTCCCGGTGCTTCCCCCAGGACTGAGTCCTGTCCCCTCTATCACACAGTCCATGCTCCCTCATTACCAGTCCCTAGTGCAGAGTCACGGTGCTTCCCCAGGACTGAGTCCTGTCCCCTCTATCACACAGTTCATGCTCCCTCATTACCGGTCCCCAGTGCAGAGTCCCGGTGCTTCCCGCAGGACTGAGTCCTGTCCTCTCTATCACACAGTCCCTGCTCCCTCATTACCGGTCCCCAGTGCAGAGTCCTGGTGCTTCCCCCAGGACTGAGTCCTGTCCTCTCTATCACACAGTCCCTGCTCCCTCATTACCGGTCCCCAGTGCAGAGTCCCAGTGCTTCTCCCAGGACTGAGTCCAGTCCCCTCATTACCGGTCCCCAGTGCAGAGTCCCGGTGCTTCCCCCAGGACTGAGTCGTGTCCCCTTTATCACACAGTCCCTGCTCTCTCATTACCTGTCCCCAGTGCAGAGTCCCGGTGCTTCCCCCAGGACTGAGTCCTGTCCCCTCTATCACACAGTCCCTGCTCCCTCATTACCGGTCCCCAGTGCAGAGTCCCGGTGCTTCCCCCAGGACTGAGTCCTGTCCCCTCTATCACACAGTCCATGCTCCCTCATTACCAGTCCCTAGTGCAGAGTCACGGTGCTTCCCCCAGGACTGAGTGCTGTCCCCTCTATCACACAGTCACTGCTCCCTCATTACTGGTCTCCAGTGCAGAGTCCTGGTGCTTCCCCCAGGACTGAGTCCTGTCCTCTCTATCACACAGTCCCTGCTCCCTCATTACCGGTCCCCAGTGCAGAGTCCTGGTGCTTCCCCCAGGACTGAGTCCTGTCCTCTCTATCACACAGTCCCTGCTCCCTCATTACCGGTCCCCAGTGCAGAGTCCCGATGCTTCCCCCAGGACTGAGTCCTGTCCCCTCTATCACACAGTCCCTGTTCCCTCATTACCGGTCCCTAGTGCAGAGTCACAGTGCTTCTCCCAGGACTGAGTCCAGTCCCCTCATTACCGGTCCCCAGTGCAGAGTCCCGGTGCTTCCCCCAGGACTGAGTCGTGTCCCCTTTATCACACAGTCCCTGCTCTCTCATTACCTGTCCCCAGTGCAGAGTCCCGGAGCTTCCCCCAGGACTGAGTCCTGTCCCCTCTATCACACAGTCCCTGCTCCCTCATTACCGGTCCCCAGTGCAGAGTCCCGGTGCTTCCCCCAGGACTGAGTCCTGTCCCCTCTATCACACAGTCCATGCTCCCTCATTACCAGTCCCTAGTGCAGAGTCACGGTGCTTCCCCCAGGACTGAGTCCTGTCCCCTCTATCACACAGTCCCTGCTCCCTCATTACCGGTCTCCAGTGCAGAGTCCTGGTGCTTCCCCCAGGACTGAGTCCTGTCCTCTCTATCACACAGTCCCTGCTCCCTCATTACCGGTCCACAGTGCAGAGTCCCGATGCTTCCCCCAGGACTGAGTGGTGTCCACTTTATCACACAGTCCCTGCTCTCTCATTACCTGTCCCCAGTGCAGAGTCCCGGTGCTTCCCCCAGGACTGAGTCCTGTCCCCTCTATCACACAGTCCATGCTCCCTCATTACCAGTCCCTAGTGCAGAGTCACGGTGCTTCCCCAGGACTGAGTCCTGTCCCCTCTATCACACAGTTCATGCTCCCTCATTACCGGTCCCCAGTGCAGAGTCCCGGTGCTTCCCCCAGGACTGAGTCCTGTCCTCTCTATCACACAGTCCCTGCTCCCTCATTACCGGTCCCCAGTGCAGAGTCCCGGTGCTTCCCCCAGGACTGAGTCCTGTCCTCTCTATCACACAGTCCCTGCTCCCTCATTACCGGTCCCCAGTGCAGAGTCCCGATGCTTCCCCCAGGACTGAGTCCTGTCCCCTCTATCACACAGTCCCTGCTCCCTCATTACCGGTCCCCAGTGCAGAGTCCCGATGCTTCACCCAGGACTGAGTCCTGTCCCCTCTATCACACAGTCCCTGCTCCCTCATTACCGGTCACCAGTGCAGAGTCCCGGTGCTTCCCCCAGGACTGAGTCGTGTCCCCTTTATCACACAGTCCCTGCTCTCTCATTACCTGTCCCCAGTGCAGAGTCCCGGTGCTTCCCCCAGGACTGAGTCCTGTCCCCTCTATCACACAGTCCATGCTCCCTCATTACCAGTCCCTAGTGCAGAGTCACGGTGCTTCCCCAGGACTGAGTCCTGTCCCCTCTATCACACAGTTCATGCTCCCTCATTACCGGTCACCAGTGCAGAGTCCCGGTGCTTCCCCCAGGACTGAGTCGTGTCCCCTTTATCACACAGTCCCTGCTCTCTCATTACCTGTCCCCAGTGCAGAGTCCCGGTGCTTCCCCCAGGACTGAGTCCTGTCCCCTTTATCACACAGTCCCTGCTCTCTCATTACCGGTCCCCAGTGCAGAGTCCCGGTGCTTCCCGCAGGACTGAGTCCTGTCCTCTCTATCACACAGTCCCTGCTCCCTCATTACCGGTCCCCAGTGCAGAGTCCTGGTGCTTCCCCCAGGACTGAGTCCTGTCCTCTCTATCACACAGTCCCTGCTCCCTCATTACCGGTCCCCAGTGCAGAGTCCCAGTGCTTCTCCCAGGACTGAGTCCAGTCCCCTCATTACCGGTCCCCAGTGCAGAGTCCCGGTGCTTCCCCCAGGACTGAGTCGTGTCCCCTTTATCACACAGTCCCTGCTCTCTCATTACCTGTCCCCAGTGCAGAGTCCCGGTGCTTCCCCCAGGACTGAGTCCTGTCCCCTCTATCACACAGTCCCTGCTCCCTCATTACCGGTCCCCAGTGCAGAGTCCCGGTGCTTCCCCCAGGACTGAGTCCTGTCCCCTCTATCACACAGTCCATGCTCCCTCATTACCAGTCCCTAGTGCAGAGTCACGGTGCTTCCCCCAGGACTGAGTGCTGTCCCCTCTATCACACAGTCACTGCTCCCTCATTACTGGTCTCCAGTGCAGAGTCCTGGTGCTTCCCCCAGGACTGAGTCCTGTCCTCTCTATCACACAGTCCCTGCTCCCTCATTACCGGTCCACAGTGCAGAGTCCCGATGCTTCCCCCAGGACTGAGTCCTGTCCCCTCTATCACACAGTCCATGCTCCCTCATTACCAGTCCCCAGTGCAGAGTCACGGTGCTTCCCCCAGGACTGAGTCCTGTCCTCTCTATCACACAGTCCCTGCTCCTTCATTACCGGTCCACAGTGCAGAGTCCCGATGCTTCCCCCAGGACTGAGTCGTGTCCCCTTTATCACACAGTCCCTGCACCCTCATTACCGGTCCCCGGTGCAGAGTCCCGGTGCTTCCCACAGGACTGAGTCCTGTCCTCTCTATCACACAGTCCCTGCTCCCTCATTACCGGTCCACAGTGCAGAGTCCCGGTGCTTCCCCCAGGACTGAGTCGTGTCCTCTTTATCACACAGTCCCTGCTCTCTCATTACCTGTCCCCAGTGCAGAGTCCCGGTGCTTCCCCCAGGACTGAGTCGTGTCCCCTCTATCACACAGTCCCTGCTCTCTCATTACCGGTCCCCAGTGCAGAGTCCCGGTGCTTCCCCCAGTACTGAGTCCTGTCCCCTCTATCACACAGTCCATGCTCCCTCATTACCAGTCCCTAGTGCAGAGTCACGGTGCTTCCCCCAGGACTGAGTCGTGTCCCCTCTATCACACAGTCCCTGCTCCCTCATTACCGGTCCCCAGTGCAGAGTCCCGGTGCTTCCCTCAGGACTGAGTCCTGTCCCCTGTATCACACAGTCCCTGCTCCCTCATTACCGGTCCCCAGTGCAGAGTCCCGATGCTTCCCCCAGGACTGAGTCCTGTCCCCTCTATCACACAATCCATGCTCCCTCATTACCAGTCCCCAGTGCAGAGTCCCGGTGCTTCCCCCAGGACTGAGTCCTGTCCCCTCTATCACACAGTCCCTGCTCCCTCATTACCTGTCCCCAGTGCAGAGTCCCGGTGCTTCCCCCAGGACTGAGTCCTGTCCCCTCTATCACACAGTCAATGCTCCCTCATTACCAGTCCCTAGTGCAGAGTCACGGTGCTTCCCCAGGACTGAGTCCTGTCCCCTCTATCACACAGTTCATGCTCCCTCATTACAGGTCCCCAGTGCAGAGTCCCGGTGCTTCCTCCAGGACTGAGACCTGTCCTCTCTATCACACAGTCCCTGCTCCCTCATTACCGGTCCCCAGTGCAGAGTCCCGGTGCTTCCCCCAGGACTGAGTCCTGTCCCCTTTATCACACAGTCCCTGCTTTCTCATTACCTGTCCCCAGTGCAGAGTCCCGGTGCTTCCCCCAGTACTGAGTCCTGTCCCCTCTATCACACAGTCCATGCTCCCTCATTACCAGTCCCTAGTGCAGAGTCACGGTGCTTCCCCCAGGACTGAGTCCTGTCCCCTCTATCACACAGTCCTTGCTCCCTCATTACCGGTCCCCAGTGCAGAGTCCCGGTGCTTCCCCCAGGACTGAGTCCTGTCCTCTCTATCACACAGTCCCTGCTCCCTCATTACCGGTCCCCAGTGCAGAGTCCCAGTGCTTCACCCAGGACTGAGTCCTGTCCCCTCTATCACACAGTCCCTGCTCCCTCATTACCGGTCCCCAGTGCAGAGTCCCGGTGCTTCTCCCAGGACTGAGTCCAGTCCCCTCATTACCGGTCCCCAGTGCAGAGTCCCGGTGCTTCCCCCAGGACTGAGTCGTGTCCCCTTTATCACACAGTCCCTGCTCTCTCATTACCTGTCCCCAGTGCAGAGTCCCGGAGCTTCCCCCAGGACTGAGTCCAGTCCCCTCATTACCGGTCCCCAGTGCAGAGTCCCGGTGCTTCCCCCAGGACTGAGTCGTGTCCCCTTTATCACACAGTCCCTGCTCTCTCATTACCTGTCCCCAGTGCAGAGTTCCGGAGCTTCCCCCAGGACTGAGTCCTGTCCCCTCTATCACACAGTCCCTGCTCCCTCATTACCGTTCCCTAGTGCAGAGTTCCGGTGCTTCCCCCAGGACTGAGTCCTGTCCCCTCTATCACACAGTCCCTGCTCCCTCATTACCGGTCCCCAGTGCAGAGTTCCGGTGCTTCCCCCAGGACTGAGTCCTGTCCCCTCTTTCACACAGTCCCTGCTCCCTCATTACCGGTCCCCAGTGCAGAGTCCCGGTGCTTCCCCCAGTACTGAGTCTTGTCCCCTCTATCACACAGTCCCTGCTCCCTCATTACCGGTCCACAGTGCAGAGTCCCGGTGCTTCCCCCAGGACTGAGTCCTGTCCCCTCTATCACACAGTCCCTGCTCCCTCATTACCGTTCCCCAGTGCAGAGTCCCGGTGCTTCTCCCAGGACTGAGTCCTGTCCCCTCATTACCGGTCCCCAGTGCAGAGTCCCGGTGCTTCCCCCAGGACTGAGTCCTGTCCCCTCTATCACACAGTCCCTGCTCCCTCATTACCGGTCCCCAGTGTAGAGTCCCGGTGCTTCCTCCAGGACTGCGTCCTGTCCCCTCTATCACACAGTCCCTGCTCCCTCATTACCGGTCCCCAGTGCAGAGTCCTGGTGCTTCCCCCAGGACTGAGTCCTGTCCTCTCTATAACACAGTCCCTGCTCCCTCATTACCGGTCCCCAGTGCAGAGTCCCGGTGCTTCCCCCAGGACTCAGTCCTGTGCCCTCTATCACACAGTCCCTGTTCCCTCATTACCGGTCCCTAGTGCAGAGTCACAGTGCTTCCCCCAAGACTGAGTCCTGTCCCCTCTATCACACAGTCCCTGCTCCCTCATTACCGGTCCCCAGTGCACAGTCCCGGTGCTTCCCCCAGGACTGAGTCCCGCCCCCTCTATCACACAGTCCCTGCTCCCTCATTACCGGTCCCCAGTGCAGAGTTCCGGTGCTTCCCCCAGGACTGAGTCCTGTCCCCTCTATCACACAGTCCCTGCTCCCTCATTACCGTTCCCCAGTGCAGAGTGCCGGTGCTTCCCCCAGGACTGAGTCTTGTCCCCTCTATCACACAGTCCCTTCTCCCTCATTACCGATCCCCAGTGCAGAGTTCCGGTGCATCCCCCAGGACTGAGTCCTGTCCCCTCTATCACACAGTCCCTGCTCCCTCATTACCGGTCCCCAGTGCAGAGTCCCGGTGCTTCCCCCAGGACTGAGTCTTGTCCCCTCTATCACACAGTCCCTGCTCCCTCATTACCGGTCCCCAGTGCAGAGTCCCGGTGCTTCCCCCAGGACTGAGTCCTGTCCCCTCTATCACACAGTCCCTGCTCCCTCATTACCGGTCCCCAGTGCAGAGTCCCGGTGCTTCCCCCAGGACTGAGTCCCGCTCCCTCTATCACACAGTCCCTGCTCCCTCATTACCGGTCCCCAGTGCAGAGTTCCGGTGCTTCCCCCAGGACTGAGTCCTGTCCCCTCTATCACACAGTCCCTGCTCCCTCATTACCGGTCCCCAGTGCAGAGTCCCGGTGCTTCCCCCAGGACTGAGTCCTGTCTCCTCTATCACACAGTCCCTGCTACCTCATTACCGGTCCCCAGTGCACAGTCCCGGTGCTTCCCCCAGGACTGAGTCCTGTCCCCTCTATCACACAGTCCCTGCTCCCTCATTACCGGTCCCCAGTGCAGAGTCCCGATGCTTCCCCCAGGACTGAGTCCTGTCCCCTCTATCACACAGTTCCTGCTCCCTCATTACCGGTCCCCAGTGCAGAGTCCCGGTGCTTCCCCCAGGACTGAGTCCTGTCCCCTCTATCACACAGTCCCTGCTCCCTCATTACCGGTCCCCAGTGTAGAGTCCCGGTGCTTCCCCCAGGACTGAGTCCTGTCCCCTCTATCACACAGTCCCTGCTCCCTCATTACCGGTCCCCAGTGTAGAGTCCCGGTGCTTCCTCCAGGACTGAGTCCTGTCCCCTCTATCACACAGTCCCTGCTCCCTCATTACCGGTCCCCAGTGCAGAGTCCTGGTGCTTCCCCCAGGACTGAGTCCTGTCCTCTCTATCACACAGTCCCTGCTCCCTCATTACCGGTCCCCAGTGCAGAGTCCCGGTGCTTCCCCCAGGACTGAGTCCTGTCCCCTCTATCACACAGTCCCTGTTCCCTCATTACTGGTCCCTAGTGCAGAGTCACAGTGCTTCTCCCAGGACTGAGTCCAGTCCCCTCATTACCGGTCCCCAGTGCAGAGTTCCGGTGCTTCCCCCAGGACTGAGTCGTGTCCCCTTTATCACACAGTCCCTGCTCTCTCATTACCTGTCCCCAGTGCAGAGTCCCGGAGCTTCCCCCAGGACTGAGTCCTGTCCCCTCTATCACACAGTCCCTGCTCCCTCATTACCGGTCCCCAGTGCAGAGTCCCGGTGCTTCCCCCAGGACTGAGTCCTGTCCCCTCTATCACACAGTCCATGCTCCCTCATTACCAGTCCCTAGTGCAGAGTCACGGTGCTTCCCCCAGGACTGAATCCTGTCCCCTCTATCACACAGTCCCTGCTCCCTCATTACCGGTCTCCAGTGCAGAGTCCTGGTGCTTCCCCCAGGACTGAGTCCTGTCCTCTCTATCACACAGTCCCTGCTCCCTCATTACCGGTCCACAGTGCAGAGTCCCGATGCTTCCCCCAGGACTGAGTGGTGTCCACTTTATCACACAGTCCCTGCTCTCTCATTACCTGTCCCCAGTGCAGAGTCCCGGTGCTTCCCCCAGGACTGAGTCCTGTCCCCTCTATCACACAGTCCATGCTCCCTCATTACCAGTCCCTAGTGCAGAGTCACGGTGCTTCCCCAGGACTGAGTCAAGTCCCCTCTATCACACAGTTCATGCTCCCTCATTACCGGTCCCCAGTGCAGAGTCCCGGTGCTTCCCCCAGGACTGAGTCCTGTCCTCTCTATCACACAGTCCCTGCTCCCTCATTACCGGTCCCCAGTGCAGAGTCCCGGTGCTTCCCCCAGGACTGAGTCCTGTCCTCTCTATCACACAGTCCCTGCTCCCTCATTACCGGTCCCCAGTGCAGAGTCCCGATGCTTCCCCCAGGACTGAGTCCTGTCCCCTCTATCACACAGTCCCTACTCCCTCATTACCGGTCCCCAGTGCAGAGTCCCGATGCTTCACCCAGGACTGAGTCCTGTCCCCTCTATCACACAGTCCCTGCTCCCTCATTACCGGTCACCAGTGCAGAGTCCCGGTGCTTCCCCCAGGACTGAGTCGTGTCCCCTTTATCACACAGTCCCTGCTCTCTCATTACCTGTCCCCAGTGCAGAGTCCCAGTGCTTCCCCCAGGACTGAGTCCTGTCCCCTCTATCACACAGTCCATGCTCCCTCATTACCAGTCCCCAGTGCAGAGTCCCGGTGCTTCCCCCAGGACTGAGTCCTGTCCCCTCTATCACACAGTCCATGCTCCCTCATTACCAGTCCCTAGTGCAGAGTCACGGTGCTTCCCCAGGACTGAGTCCTGTCCCCTCTATCACACAGTTCATGCTCCCTCATTACCGGTCCCCAGTGCAGAGTCCCGGTGCTTCCCCCAGGACTGAGTCCTGTCCTCTCTATCACACAGTCCCTGCTCCCTCATTACCGGTCCCCAGTGCAGAGTCCCGGTGCTTCCCCCAGGACTGAGTCCTGTCCTCTCTATCACACAGTCCCTGCTCCCTCATTACCGGTCCTCAGTGCAGAGTCCCGATGCTTCCCCCAGGACTGAGTCCTGTCCCCTCTATCACACAGTCCCTGCTCCCTCATTACCGGTCCCCAGTGCAGAGTCCCGATGCTTCACCCAGGACTGAGTCCTGTCCCCTCTATCACACAGTCCCTGCTCCCTCATTACCGGTCACCAGTGCAGAGTCCCGGTGCTTCCCCCAGGACTGAGTCGTGTCCCCTTTATCACACAGTCCCTGCTCTCTCATTACCTGTCCCCAGTGCAGAGTCCCGGTGCTTCCCCCAGGACTGAGTCCTGTCCCCTCTATCACACAGTCCATGCTCCCTCATTACCAGTCCCTAGTGCAGAGTCACGGTGCTTCCCCAGGACTGAGTCCTGTCCCCTCTATCACACAGTTCATGCTCCCTCATTACCGATCCCCAGTGCAGAGTCCCGGTGCTTCCCCCAGGACTGAGTCCTGTCCTCTCTATCACACAGTCCCTGCTCCCTCATTACCGGTCCCCAGTGCAGAGTCCCGGTGCTTCCCCCAGGACTGAATGCTGTCCTCTCTATCACACAGTCCCTGCTCCCTCATTACCGGTCCCCAGTGCAGAGTCCCAGTGCTTCTCCCAGGACTGAGTCCAGTCCCCTCATTACCGGTCCCCAGTGCAGAGTCCCGGTGCTTCCCCCAGGACTGAGTCGTGTCCCCTTTATCACACAGTCCCTGCTCTCTCATTACCTGTCCCCAGTGCAGAGTCCCGGTGCTTCCCCCAGGACTGAGTCCTGTCCCCTCTATCACACAGTCCATGCTCCCTCATTACCAGTCCCTAGTGCAGAGTCACGGTGCTTCCCCAGGACTGAGTCCTGTCCCCTCTATCACACAGTTCATGATCCCTCATTACCGGTCCCCAGTGCAGAGTCCCGGTGCTTCCCCCAGGACTGAGTCCTGTCCTCTCTATCACACAGTCCCTGCTCCCTCATTACCGGTCCCCAGTGCAGAGTCCCGGTGCTTCCCCCAGGACTGAGTCCTGTCCTCTCTATCACACAGTCCCTGCTCCCTCATTACCGGTCCCCAGTGCAGAGTCCCGGTGCTTCCCCCAGGACTGAGTCCTGTCCTCTCTATCACACAGTCCCTGCTCCCTCATTACCGGTCCCCAGTGCAGAGTCCCGATGCTTCCCCCAGGACTGAGTCCTGTCCCCTCTATCACACAGTCCCTGCTCCCTCATTATCGGTCCCCAGTGCAGAGTCACAGTGCTTCTCCCAGGACTGAGTCCAGTCCCCTCATTACCGGTCCCCAGTGCAGAGTCCCGGTGCTTCCCCCAGGACTGAGTCGTGTCCCCTTTATCACACAGTCCCTGCTCTCTCATTACCTGTCCCCAGTGCAGAGTCCCGGTGCTTCCCCCAGGACTGAGTCCTGTCCCCTCTATCACACAGTCCCTGCTCCCTCATTACCGGTCCCCAGTGCAGAGTCCCGGTGCTTCCCCCAGGACTGAGTCCTGTCCCCTCTATCACACAGTCCATGCTCCCTCATTACCAGTCCCTAGTGCAGAGTCACGGTGCTTCCCCCAGGACTGAGTGCTGTCCCCTCTATCACACAGTCACTGCTCCCTCATTACCGGTCTCCAGTGCAGAGTCCTGGTGCTTCCCCCAGGACTGAGTCCTGTCCTCTCTATCACACAGTCCCTGCTCCCTCATTACCGGTCCACAGTGCAGAGTCCCGATGCTTCCCCCAGGACTGAGTCCTGTCCCCTCTATCACACAGTCCATGCTCCCTCATTACCAGTCCCCAGTGCAGAGTCACGGTGCTTCCCCCAGGACTGAGTCCTGTCCCCTCTATCACACAGTCCCTGCTCCCTCATTACCGGTCCCCAGTGCAGAGTCCCGGTGCTTCCCCCAGGACTGAGTCCTGTCCTCTCTATCACACCGCCCTGCTCCTTCATTACCGGTCCACAGTGCAGAGTCCCGATGCTTCCCCCAGGACTGAGTCGTGTCCCCTTTATCACACAGTCCCTGCACCCTCATTACCGGTCCCCAGTGCAGAGTCCCGGTGCTTCCCCCAGGACTGAGTCCTGTCCTCTCTATCACACAGTCCCTGCTCCCTCATTACCGGTCCACAGTGCAGAGTCCCGGTGCTTCCCCCAGGACTGAGTCGTGTCCTCTTTATCACACAGTCCCTGCTCTCTCATTACCTGTCCCCAGTGCAGAGTCCCGGTGCTTCCCCCAGGACTGAGTCGTGTCCCCTCTATCACACAGTCCCTGCTCTCTCATTACCGGTCCCCAGTGCAGAGTCCCGGTGCTTCCCCCAGTACTGAGTCCTGTCCCCTCTATCACACAGTCCATGCTCCCTCATTACCAGTCCCTAGTGCAGAGTCACGGTGCTTCCCCCAGGACTGAGTCGTGTCCCCTCTATCACACAGTCCCTGCTCCCTCATTACCGGTCCCCAGTGCAGAGTTCCGGTGCTTCCCCCAGGACTGAGTCCTGTCCCCTCTATCACACAGTCCCTGCTCCCTCATTACCGGTCCCCAGTGCAGAGTCCCGGTGCTTCCCCCAGGACTGAGTCCTGTCTCCTCTATCACACAGTCCCTGCTACCTCATTACCGGTCCCCAGTGCACAGTCCCGGTGCTTCCCCCAGGACCGAGTCCTGTCCCCTCTATCACACAGTCCCTGCTCCCTCATTACCGGTCCCCAGTGCAGAGTCCCGATGCTTCCCCCAGGACTGAGTCCTGTCCCCTCTATCACACAGTCCCTGCTCCCTCATTACCGGTCCCCAGTGTAGAGTCCCGGTGCTTCCTCCAGGACTGCGTCCTGTCCCCTCTATCACACAGTCCCTGCTCCCTCATTACCGGTCCACAGTGCAGAGTCCTGGTGCTTCCCCCAGGACTGAGTCCTGTCCTCTCTATAACACAGTCCCTGCTCCCTCATTACCGGTCCCCAGTGCAGAGTTCCGGTGCTTCCCCCAGGACTCAGTCCTGTGCCCTCTATCACACAGTCCCTGTTCCCTCATTACCGGTCCCTAGTGCAGAGTCACAGTGCGTCCCCCAAGACTGAGTCCTGTCCCCTCTATCACACAGTCCCTGCTCCCTCATTACCGGTCCCCAGTGCACAGTCCCGGTGCTTCCCCAAGGACTGAGTCCCGCCCCCTCTATCACACAGTCCCTGCTCCCTCATTACCGGTCCCCAGTGCAGAGTTCCGGTGCTTCCCCCAGGACTGAGTCCTGTCCCCTCTATCACACAGTCCCTGCTCCCTCATTACCGTTCCCCAGTGCAGAGTCCCGGTGCTTCCCCCAGGACTGAGTCTTGTCCCCTCTATCACACAGTCCCTTCTCCCTCATTACCGATCCCCAGTGCAGAGTTCCGGTGCTTCCCCCAGGACTGAGTCCTGTCCCCTCTATCACACAGTCCCTGCTCCCTCATTACCGGTCCCCAGTGCAGAGTCCCGGTGCTTCCCCCAGGACTGAGTCTTGTCCCCTCTATCACACAGTCCCTGCTCCCTCATTACCGGTCCCCAGTGCAGAGTCCCGGTGCTTCCCCCAGGACTGAGTCCTGTCCCCTCTATCACACAGTCCCTGCTCCCTCATTACCGGTCCCCAGTGCAGAGTCCCGGTGCTTCCCCCAGGACTGAGTCCCGCCCCCTCTATCACACAGTCCCTGCTCCCTCATTACCGGTCCCCAGTGCAGAGTTCCGGTGCTTCCCCCAGGACTGAGTCCTGTCCCCTCTATCACACAGTCCCTGCTGCCTCATTACCGGTCCCCAGAGCAGAGTCCCGATGCTTCCCCCAAGACTGAGTCCTGTCTCCTCTATCACACAGTCCCTGCTACCTCATTACCGGTCCCCAGTGCACAGTCCCGGTGCTTCCCCCAGGACTGAGTCCTGTCCCCTCTATCACACAGTCCCTGCTCCCTCATTACCGGTCCCCAGTGCAGAGTCCCGATGCTTCCCCCAGGACTGAGTCCTGTCCCCTCTATCACACAGTTCCTGCTCCCTCATTACCGGTCCCCAGTGCAGAGTCCCGGTGCTTCCCCCAGGACTGAGTCCTGTCCCCTCTATCACACAGTCCCTGCTCCCTCATTACCGGTCCCCAGTGTAGAGTCCCGGTGCTTCCCCCAGGACTGAGTCCTGTCCCCTCTATCACACAGTCCCTGCTCCCTCATTACCGGTCCCCAGTGTAGAGTCCCGGTGCTTCCTCCAGGACTGAGTCCTGTCCCCTCTATCACACAGTCCCTGCTCCCTCATTACCGGTCCCCAGTGCAGAGTCCTGGTGCTTCCCCCAGGACTGAGTCCTGTCCTCTCTGTCACACAGTCCCTGCTCCCTCATTACCGGTCCCCAGTGCAGAGTCCCGGTGCTTCCCCCAGGACTGAGTCCTGTCCCCTCTATCACACAGTCCCTGTTCCCTCATTACTGGTCCCTAGTGCAGAGTCACAGTGCTTCTCCCAGGACTGAGTCCAGTCCCCTCATTACCGGTCCCCAGTGCAGAGTCCCGGTGCTTCCCCCAGGACTGAGTCGTGTCCCCTTTATCACACAGTCCCTGCTCTCTCATTACCTGTCCCCAGTGCAGAGTCCCGGAGCTTCCCCCAGGACTGAGGCCTGTCCCCTCTATCACACGGTCCCTGCTCCCTCATTACCGGTCCCCAGTGCAGAGTCCCGGTGCTTCCCCCAGGACTGAGTCCTGTCCCCTCTATCACACAGTCCATGCTCACTCATTACCAGTCCCTAGTGCAGAGTCACGGTGCTTCCCCCAGGACTGAATCCTGTCCCCTCTATCACACAGTCCCTGCTCCCTCATTACCGGTCTCCAGTGCAGAGTCCTGGTGCTTCCCCCAGGACTGAGTCCTGTCCTCTCTATCACACAGTCCCTGCTCCCTCATTACCGGTCCACAGTGCAGAGTCCCGATGCTTCCCCCAGGACTGAGTGGTGTCCACTTTATCACACAGTCCCTGCTCTCTCATTACCTGTCCCCAGTGCAGAGTCCCGGTGCTTCCCCCAGGACTGAGTCCTGTCCCCTCTATCACACAGTCCATGCTCCCTCATTACCAGTCCCTAGTGCAGAGTCACGGTGCTTCCCCAGGACTGAGTCCTGTCCCCTCTATCACACAGTCCCTGCTCCCTCATTACCGGTCCCCAGTGCAGAGTCCCGGTGCTTCCCCCAGGACTGAGTCCTGTCCTCTCTATCACACAGTCCCTGCTCCCTCATTACCGGTCCCCAGTGCAGAGTCCCGATGCTTCCCCCAGGACTGAGTCCTGTCCCCTCTATCACACAGTCCCTACTCCCTCATTACCGGTCCCCAGTGCAGAGTCCCGATGCTTCACCCAGGACTGAGTCCTGTCCCCTCTATCAAACAGTCCCTGCTCCCTCATTACCGGTCACCAGTGCAGAGTCCCGGTGCTTCCCCCAGGACTGAGTCGTGTCCCCTTTATCACACAGTCCCTGCTCTCTCATTACCTGTCCCCAGTGCAGAGTCCCGGTGCTTCCCCCAGGACTGAGTCCTGTCCCCTCTATCACACAGTCCATGCTCCCTCATTACCAGTCCCCAGTGCAGAGTCCCGGTGCTTCCCCCAGGACTGAGTCCTGTCCCCTCTATCACACAGTCCATGCTCCCTCATTACCAGTCCCTAGTGCAGAGTCACGGTGCTTCCCCAGGACTGAGTCCTGTCCCCTCTATCACACAGTTCATGCTCCCTCATTACCGGTCCCCAGTGCAGAGTCCCGGTGCTTCCCCCAGGACTGAGTCCTGTCCTCTCTATCACACAGTCCCTGCTCCCTCATTACCGGTCCCCAGTGCAGAGTCCCGGTGCTTCCCCCAGGACTGAGTCCTGTCCTCTCTATCACACAGTCCCTGCTCCCTCATTACCGGTCCCCAGTGCAGAGTCCCGATGCTTCCCCCAGGACTGAGTCCTGTCCCCTCTATCACACAGTCCCTGCTCCCTCATTACCGGTCCCCAGTGCACAGTCCCGATGCTTCACCCAGGACTGAGTCCTGTCCCCTCTATCACACAGTCCCTGCTCCCTCATTACCGGTCACCAGTGCAGAGTCCCGGTGCTTCCCCCAGGACTGAGACGTGTCCCCTTTATCACACAGTCCCTGCTCTCTCATTACCTGTCCCCAGTGCAGAGTCCCGGTGCTTCCCCCAGGACTGAGTCCTGTCCCCTCTATCACACAGTCCATGCTCCCTCATTACCAGTCCCTAGTGCAGAGTCACGGTGCTTCCCCAGGACTGAGTCCTGTCCCCTCTATCACACAGTTCATGCTCCCTCATTACCGGTCCCCAGTGCAGAGTCCCGGTGCTTCCCCCAGGACTGAGTCCTGTCCTCTCTATCACACAGTCCCTGCTCCCTCATTACCGGTCCCCAGTGCAGAGTCCCGGTGCTTCCCCCAGGACTGAGTCCTGTCCTCTCTATCACACAGTCCCTGCTCCCTCATTACCGGTCCCCAGTGCAGAGTCCCAGTGCTTCTCCCAGGACTGAGTCCAGTCCCCTCATTACCGGTCCCCAGTGCAGAGTCCCGGTGCTTCCCCCAGGACTGAGTCGTGTCCCCTTTATCACACAGTCCCTGCTCTCTCATTACCTGTCCCCAGTGCAGAGTCCCGGTGCTTCCCCCAGGACTGAGTCCTGTCCCCTCTATCACACAGTCCATGCTCCCTCATTACCAGTCCCTAGTGCAGAGTCACGGTGCTTCCCCAGGACTGAGTCCTGTCCCCTCTATCACACAGTTCATGCTCCCTCATTACCGGTCCCCAGTGCAGAGTCCCGGTGCTTCCCCCAGGACTGAGTCCTGTCCTCTCTATCACACAGTCCCTGCTCCCTCATTACCGGTCCCCAGTGCAGAGTCTCGGTGCTTCCCCCAGGACTGAGTCCTGTCCTCTCTATCACACAGTCCCTGCTCCCTCATTACCGGTCCCCAGTGCAGAGTCCCGATGCTTCCCCCAGGACTGAGTCCTGTCCCCTCTATCACACAGTCCCTGCTCCCTCATTACCGGTCCCCAGTGCAGAGTCCCGATGCTTCACCCAGGACTGAGTCCTGTCCCCTCTATCACACAGTCCCTGCTCCCTCATTACCGGTCACCAGTGCAGAGTCCCGGTGCTTCCCCCAGGACTGAGTCGTGTCCCCTTTATCACACAGTCCCTGCTCTCTCATTACCTGTCCCCAGTGCAGAGTCCCGGTGCTTCCCCCAGGACTGAGTCCTGTCCCCTCTATCACACAGTCCATGCTCCCTCATTACCAGTCCCTAGTGCAGAGTCACGGTGCTTCCCCAGGACTGAGTCCTGTCCCCTCTATCACACAGTTCATGCTCCCTCATTACCGGTCCCCAGTGCAGAGTCCCGGTGCTTCCCCCAGGACTGAGTCCTGTCCTCTCTATCACACAGTCCCTGCTCCCTCATTACCGGTCCCCAGTGCAGAGTCCCGGTGCTTCCCCCAGGACTGAGTCCTGTCCTCTCTATCACACAGTCCCTGCTCCCTCATTACCGGTCCCCAGTGCAGAGTCCCAGTGCTTCTCCCAGGACTGAGTCCAGTCCCCTCATTACCGGTCCCCAGTGCAGAGTCCCGGTGCTTCCCCTAGGACTGAGTCGTGTCCCCTTTATCACACAGTCCCTGCTCTCTCATTACCTGTCCCCAGTGCAGAGTCCCGGTGCTTCCCCCAGGACTGAGTCCTGTCCCCTCTATCACACAGTTCCTGCTCCCTCATTACCGGTCCCCAGTGCAGAGTCCCGGTGCTTCCCCCAGGACTGAGTCCTGTCCCCTCTATCACACAGTCCCTGCTCCCTCATTACCGGTCCCCAGTGTAGAGTCCCGGTGCTTCCCCCAGGACTGAGTCCTGTCCCCTCTATCACACAGTCCCTGCTCCCTCATTACCGGTCCCCAGTGTAGAGTCCCGGTGCTTCCTCCAGGACTGAGTCCTGTCCCCTCTATCACACAGTCCCTGCTCCCTCATTACCGGTCCCCAGTGCAGAGTCCTGGTGCTTCCCCCAGGACTGAGTCCTGTCCTCTCTGTCACACAGTCCCTGCTCCCTCATTACCGGTCCCCAGTGCAGAGTCCCGGTGCTTCCCCCAGGACTGAGTCCTGTCCCCTCTATCACACAGTCCCTGTTCCCTCATTACTGGTCCCTAGTGCAGAGTCACAGTGCTTCTCCCAGGACTGAGTCCAGTCCCCTCATTACCGGTCCCCAGTGCAGAGTCCCGGTGCTTCCCCCAGGACTGAGTCGTGTCCCCTTTATCACACAGTCCCTGCTCTCTCATTACCTGTCCCCAGTGCAGAGTCCCGGAGCTTCCCCCAGGACTGAGGCCTGTCCCCTCTATCACACGGTCCCTGCTCCCTCATTACCGGTCCCCAGTGCAGAGTCCCGGTGCTTCCCCCAGGACTGAGTCCTGTCCCCTCTATCACACAGTCCATGCTCACTCATTACCAGTCCCTAGTGCAGAGTCACGGTGCTTCCCCCAGGACTGAATCCTGTCCCCTCTATCACACAGTCCCTGCTCCCTCATTACCGGTCTCCAGTGCAGAGTCCTGGTGCTTCCCCCAGGACTGAGTCCTGTCCTCTCTATCACACAGTCCCTGCTCCCTCATTACCGGTCCACAGTGCAGAGTCCCGATGCTTCCCCCAGGACTGAGTGGTGTCCACTTTATCACACAGTCCCTGCTCTCTCATTACCTGTCCCCAGTGCAGAGTCCCGGTGCTTCCCCCAGGACTGAGTCCTGTCCCCTCTATCACACAGTCCATGCTCCCTCATTACCAGTCCCTAGTGCAGAGTCACGGTGCTTCCCCAGGACTGAGTCCTGTCCCCTCTATCACACAGTCCCTGCTCCCTCATTACCGGTCCCCAGTGCAGAGTCCCGGTGCTTCCCCCAGGACTGAGTCCTGTCCTCTCTATCACACAGTCCCTGCTCCCTCATTACCGGTCCCCAGTGCAGAGTCCCGATGCTTCCCCCAGGACTGAGTCCTGTCCCCTCTATCACACAGTCCCTACTCCCTCATTACCGGTCCCCAGTGCAGAGTCCCGATGCTTCACCCAGGACTGAGTCCTGTCCCCTCTATCAAACAGTCCCTGCTCCCTCATTACCGGTCACCAGTGCAGAGTCCCGGTGCTTCCCCCAGGACTGAGTCGTGTCCCCTTTATCACACAGTCCCTGCTCTCTCATTACCTGTCCCCAGTGCAGAGTCCCGGTGCTTCCCCCAGGACTGAGTCCTGTCCCCTCTATCACACAGTCCATGCTCCCTCATTACCAGTCCCCAGTGCAGAGTCCCGGTGCTTCCCCCAGGACTGAGTCCTGTCCCCTCTATCACACAGTCCATGCTCCCTCATTACCAGTCCCTAGTGCAGAGTCACGGTGCTTCCCCAGGACTGAGTCCTGTCCCCTCTATCACACAGTTCATGCTCCCTCATTACCGGTCCCCAGTGCAGAGTCCCGGTGCTTCCCCCAGGACTGAGTCCTGTCCTCTCTATCACACAGTCCCTGCTCCCTCATTACCGGTCCCCAGTGCAGAGTCCCGGTGCTTCCCCCAGGACTGAGTCCTGTCCTCTCTATCACACAGTCCCTGCTCCCTCATTACCGGTCCCCAGTGCAGAGTCCCGATGCTTCCCCCAGGACTGAGTCCTGTCCCCTCTATCACACAGTCCCTGCTCCCTCATTACCGGTCCCCAGTGCACAGTCCCGATGCTTCACCCAGGACTGAGTCCTGTCCCCTCTATCACACAGTCCCTGCTCCCTCATTACCGGTCACCAGTGCAGAGTCCCGGTGCTTCCCCCAGGACTGAGACGTGTCCCCTTTATCACACAGTCCCTGCTCTCTCATTACCTGTCCCCAGTGCAGAGTCCCGGTGCTTCCCCCAGGACTGAGTCCTGTCCCCTCTATCACACAGTCCATGCTCCCTCATTACCAGTCCCTAGTGCAGAGTCACGGTGCTTCCCCAGGACTGAGTCCTGTCCCCTCTATCACACAGTTCATGCTCCCTCATTACCGGTCCCCAGTGCAGAGTCCCGGTGCTTCCCCCAGGACTGAGTCCTGTCCTCTCTATCACACAGTCCCTGCTCCCTCATTACCGGTCCCCAGTGCAGAGTCCCGGTGCTTCCCCCAGGACTGAGTCCTGTCCTCTCTATCACACAGTCCCTGCTCCCTCATTACCGGTCCCCAGTGCAGAGTCCCAGTGCTTCTCCCAGGACTGAGTCCAGTCCCCTCATTACCGGTCCCCAGTGCAGAGTCCCGGTGCTTCCCCCAGGACTGAGTCGTGTCCCCTTTATCACACAGTCCCTGCTCTCTCATTACCTGTCCCCAGTGCAGAGTCCCGGTGCTTCCCCCAGGACTGAGTCCTGTCCCCTCTATCACACAGTCCATGCTCCCTCATTACCAGTCCCTAGTGCAGAGTCACGGTGCTTCCCCAGGACTGAGTCCTGTCCCCTCTATCACACAGTTCATGCTCCCTCATTACCGGTCCCCAGTGCAGAGTCCCGGTGCTTCCCCCAGGACTGAGTCCTGTCCTCTCTATCACACAGTCCCTGCTCCCTCATTACCGGTCCCCAGTGCAGAGTCCCGGTGCTTCCCCCAGGACTGAGTCCTGTCCTCTCTATCACACAGTCCCTGCTCCCTCATTACCGGTCCCCAGTGCAGAGTCCCGATGCTTCCCCCAGGACTGAGTCCTGTCCCCTCTATCACACAGTCCCTGCTCCCTCATTACCGGTCCCCAGTGCAGAGTCCCGATGCTTCACCCAGGACTGAGTCCTGTCCCCTCTATCACACAGTCCCTGCTCCCTCATTACCGGTCACCAGTGCAGAGTCCCGGTGCTTCCCCCAGGACTGAGTCGTGTCCCCTTTATCACACAGTCCCTGCTCTCTCATTACCTGTCCCCAGTGCAGAGTCCCGGTGCTTCCCCCAGGACTGAGTCCTGTCCCCTCTATCACACAGTCCATGCTCCCTCATTACCAGTCCCTAGTGCAGAGTCACGGTGCTTCCCCAGGACTGAGTCCTGTCCCCTCTATCACACAGTTCATGCTCCCTCATTACCGGTCCCCAGTGCAGAGTCCCGGTGCTTCCCCCAGGACTGAGTCCTGTCCTCTCTATCACACAGTCCCTGCTCCCTCATTACCGGTCCCCAGTGCAGAGTCCCGGTGCTTCCCCCAGGACTGAGTCCTGTCCTCTCTATCACACAGTCCCTGCTCCCTCATTACCGGTCCCCAGTGCAGAGTCCCAGTGCTTCTCCCAGGACTGAGTCCAGTCCCCTCATTACCGGTCCCCAGTGCAGAGTCCCGGTGCTTCCCCTAGGACTGAGTCGTGTCCCCTTTATCACACAGTCCCTGCTCTCTCATTACCTGTCCCCAGTGCAGAGTCCCGGTGCTTCCCCCAGGACTGAGTCCTGTCCCCTCTATCACACAGTCCATGCTCCCTCATTACCAGTCCCTAGTGCAGAGTCACGGTGCTTCCCCAGGACTGAGTCCTGTCCCCTCTATCACACAGTTCATGCTCCCTCATTACCGGTCCCCAGTGCAGAGTCCCGGTGCTTCCCCCAGGACTGAGTCCTGTCCTCTCTATCACACAGTCCCTGCTCCCTCATTACCGGTCCCCAGTGCAGAGTCCCGGTGCTTCCCCAAGGACTGAGTCCTGTCCTCTCTATCACACAGTCCCTGCTCCCTCATTACCGGTCCCCAGTGCAGAGTCCCGGTGCTTCCCCCAGGACTGAGTCCTGTCCTCTCTATCACACAGTCCCTGCTCCCTCATTACCGGTCCCCAGTGCAGAGTCCCGATGCTTCCCCCAGGACTGAGTCCTGTCCCTTCTATCACACAGTCCCTGCTCCCTCATTACCGGTCCCCAGTGCAGAGTCACAGTGCTTCTCCCAGGACTGAGTCCAGTCCCCTCATTACCGGTCCCCAGTGCAGAGTCCCGGTGCTTCCCCCAGGACTGAGTCGTGTCCCCTTTATCACACAGTCCCTGCTCTCTCATTACCTGTCCCCAGTGCAGAGTCCCGGTGCTTCCCCCAGGACTGAGTCCTGTCCCCTCTATCACACAGTCCTTGCTCCCTCATTACCGGTCCCCAGTGCAGAGTCCCGGTGCTTCCCCCAGGACTGAGTCCTGTCCCCTCTATCACACAGTCCATGCTCCCTCATTACCAGTCCCTAGTGCAGAGTCACGGTGCTTCCCCCAGGACTGAGTGCTGTCCCCTCTATCACACAGTCACTGCTCCCTCATTACCGGTCTCCAGTGCAGAGTCCTGTTGCTTCCCCCAGGACTGAGTCCTGTCCTCTCTATCACACAGTCCCTGCTCCCTCATTACCGGTCCACAGTGCAGAGTCCCGATGCTTCCCCCAGGACTGAGTCCTGTCCCCTCTATCACACAGTCCATGCTCCCTCATTACCAGTCCCCAGTGCAGAGTCACGGTGCTTCCCCCAGGACTGAGTCCTGTCCCCTCTATCACACAGTCCCTGCTCCCTCATTACCGGTCCCCAGTGCAGAGTCCCGGTGCTTCCCCCAGGACTGAGTCCTGTCCTCTCTATCACACAGTCCCTGCTCCTTCATTACCGGTCCCCAGTGCAGAGTCCCGATGCTTCCCCCAGGACTGAGTCCTGTCCCCTCTATCACACAGTTCCTGCTCCCTCATTACCGGTCCCCAGTGCAGAGTCCCGGTGCTTCCCCCAGGACTGAGTCCTGTCCCCTCTATCACACAGTCCCTGCTCCCTCATTACCGGTCCCCAGTGTAGAGTCCCGGTGCTTCCCCCAGGACTGAGTCCTGTCCCCTCTATCACACAGTCCCTGCTCCCTCATTACCGGTCCCCAGTGTAGAGTCCCGGTGCTTCCTCCAGGACTGAGTCCTGTCCCCTCTATCACACAGTCCCTGCTCCCTCATTACCGGTCCCCAGTGCAGAGTCCTGGTGCTTCCCCCAGGACTGAGTCCTGTCCTCTCTATCACACAGTCCCTGCTCCCTCATTACCGGTCCCCAGTGCAGAGTCCCGGTGCTTCCCCTAGGACTGAGTCCTGTCCCCTCTATCACACAGTCCCTGTTCCCTCATTACTGGTCCCTAGTGCAGAGTCACAGTGCTTCTCCCAGGACTGAGTCCAGTCCCCTCATTACCGGTCCCCAGTGCAGAGTCCCGGTGCTTCCCCCAGGACTGAGTCGTGTCCCCTTTATCACACAGTCCCTGCTCTCTCATTACCTGTCCCCAGTGCAGAGTCCCGGAGCTTCCCCCAGGACTGAGGCCTGTCCCCTCTATCACACGGTCCCTGCTCCCTCATTACCGGTCCCCAGAGCAGAGTCCCGGTGCTTCCCCCAGGACTGAGTCCTGTCCCCTCTATCACACAGTCCATGCTCCCTCATTACCAGTCCCTAGTGCAGAGTCACGGTGCTTCCCCCAGGACTGAATCCTGTCCCCTCTATCACACAGTCCCTGCTCCCTCATTACCGGTCTCCAGTGCAGAGTCCTGGTGCTTCCCCCAGGACTGAGTCCTGTCCTCTCTATCACACAGTCCCTGCTCCCTCATTACCGGTCCACAGTGCAGAGTCCCGATGCTTCCCCCAGGACTGAGTGGTGTCCACTTTATCACACAGTCCCTGCTCTCTCATTACCTGTCCCCAGTGCAGAGTCCCGGTGCTTCCCCCAGGACTGAGTCCTGTCCCCTCTATCACACAGTCCATGCTCCCTCATTACCAGTCCCTAGTGCAGAGTCACGGTGCTTCCCCAGGACTGAGTCCTGTCCCCTCTATCACACAGTTCATGCTCCCTCATTACCGGTCCCCAGTGCAGAGTCCCGGTGCTTCCCCCAGGACTGAGTCCTGTCCTCTCTATCACACAGTCCCTGCTCCCTCATTACCGGTCCCCAGTGCAGAGTCCCGGTGCTTCCCCCAGGACTGAGTCCTGTCCTCTCTATCACACAGTCCCTGCTCCCTCATTACCGGTCCCCAGTGCAGAGTCCCGATGCTTCCCCCAGGACTGAGTCCTGTCCCCTCTATCACACAGTCCCTACTCCCTCATTACCGGTCCCCAGTGCAGAGTCCCGATGCTTCACCCAGGACTGAGTCCTGTCCCCTCTATCACACAGTCCCTGCTCCCTCATTACCGGTCACCAGTGCAGAGTCCCGATGCTTCCCCCAGGACTGAGTCGTGTCCCCTTTATCACACAGTCCCTGCTCTCTCATTACCTGTCCCCAGTGCAGAGTCCCGGTGCTTCCCCCAGGACTGAGTCCTGTCCCCTCTATCACACAGTCCATGCTCCCTCATTACCAGTCCCCAGTGCAGAGTCCCGGTGCTTCCCCCAGGACTGAGTCCTGTCCCCTCTATCACACAGTCCATGCTCCCTCATTACCAGTCCCTAGTGCAGAGTCACGGTGCTTCCCCAGGACTGAGTCCTGTCCCCTCTATCACACAGTTCATGCTCCCTCATTACCGGTCCCCAGTGCAGAGTCCCGGTGCTTCCCCCAGGACTGAGTCCTGTCCTCTCTATCACACAGTCCCTGCTCCCTCATTACCGGTCCCCAGTGCAGAGTCCCGATGCTTCCCCCAGGACTGAGTCCTGTCCCCTCTATCACACAGTCCCTGCTCCCTCATTACCGGTCCCCAGTGCAGAGTCACAGTGCTTCTCCCATGACTCAGTCCAGTCCCCTCATTACCGGTCCCCAGTGCAGAGTCCCGGTGCTTCCCCCAGGACTGAGTCGTGTCCCCTTTATCACACAGTCCCTGCTCTCTCATTACCTGTCCCCAGTGCAGAGTCCCGGTGCTTCCCCCAGGACTGAGTCCTGTCCCCTCTATCACACAGTCCCTGCTCCCTCATTACCGGTCCCCAGTGCAGAGTCCCGGTGCTTCCCCCAGGACTGAGTCCTGTCCCCTCTATCACACAGTCCATGCTCCCTCATTACCAGTCCCTAGTGCAGAGTCACGGTGCTTCCCCCAGGACTGAGTGCTGTCCCCTCTATCACACAGTCACTGCTCCCTCATTACCGGTCTCCAGTGCAGAGTCCTGGTGCTTCCCCCAGGACTGAGTCCTGTCCTCTCTATCACACAGTCCCTGCTCCCTCATTACCGGTCCACAGTGCAGAGTCCCGATGCTTCCCCCAGGACTGAGTCCTGTCCCCTCTATCACACAGTCCATGCTCCCTCATTACCAGTCCCCAGTGCAGAGTCACGGTGCTTCCCCCAGGACTGAGTCCTGTCCCCTCTATCACACAGTCCCTGCTCCCTCATTACCGGTCCCCAGTGCAAAGTCCCGGTGCTTCCCCCAGGACTGAGTCCTGTCCTCTCTATCACACAGTCCCTGCTACTTCATTACCGGTCCACAGTGCAGAGTCCCGATGCTTCCCCCAGGACTGAGTCGTGTCCCCTTTATCACACAGTCCCTGCACCCTCTTTACCGGTCCCCAGTGCAGAGTCCCGGTGCTTCCCCCAGGACTGAGTCCTGTCCTCTCTATCACACAGTCCCTGCTCCCTCATTACCGGTCCACAGTGCAGAGTCCCGGTGCTTCCCCCAGGACTGAGTCGTGTCCTCTTTATCACACAGTCCCTGCTCTCTCATTACCTGTCCCCAGTGCAGAGTCCCGGTGCTTCCCCCAGGACTGAGTCGTGTCCCCTCTATCACACAGTACCTGCTCTCTCATTACCGGTCCCCAGTGCAGAGTCCCGGTGCTTCCCTCAGTACTGAGTCCTGTCCCCTCTATCACACAGTCCATGCTCCCTCATTACCAGTCCCTAGTGCAGAGTCACGGTGCTTCCCCCAGGACTGAGTCGTGTCCCCTCTATCACACAGTCCCTGCTCCCTCATTACCGGTCCCCAGTGCAGAGTTCCGGTGCTTCCCCCAGGACTGAGTCCTGTCCCCTCTATCACACAGTCCCTGCTCCCTCATTACCGGTCCCCAGTGCAGAGTCCCGGTGCTTCCCCCAGGACTGAGTCCTGTCTCCTCTATCACACAGTCCCTGCTACCTCATTACCGGTCCCCAGTGCACAGTCCCGGTGCTTCCCCCAGGACTGAGTCCTGTCCCCTCTATCACACAGTCCCTGCTCCCTCATTACAGGTCCCCAGTGCAGAGTCCCGATGCTTCCCCCAGGACTGAGTCCTGTCCCCTCTATCACACAGTTCCTGCTCCCTCATTACCGGTCCCCAGTGCAGAGTCCCGGTGCTTCCCCCAGGACTGAGTCCTGTCCCCTCTATCACACAGTCCCTGCTCCCTCATTACCGGTCCCCAGTGTAGAGTCCCGGTGCTTCCCCCAGGACTGAGTCCTGTCCCCTCTATCACACAGTCCCTGCTCCCTCATTACCGGTGCCCAGTGTAGAGTCCCGGTGCTTCCTCCAGGACTGAGTCCTGTCCCCTCTATCACACAGTCCCTGCACCCTCATTACCGGTCCCCAGTGCAGAGTCCTGGTGCTTCCCCCAGGACTGAGTCCTGTCCTCTCTATCACACAGTCCCTGCTCCCTCATTACCGGTCCCCAGTGCAGAGTCCCGGTGCTTCCCCCAGGACTGAGTCCTGTCCCCTCTATCACACAGTCCCTGTTCCCTCATTACCGGTCCCTAGTGCAGAGTCACAGTGCTTCTCCCAGGACTGAGTCCAGTCCCCTCATTACCGGTCCCCAGTGCAGAGTCCCGGTGCTTCCCCCAGGACTGAGTCGTGTCCCCTTTATCACACAGTCCCTGCTCTCTCATTACCTGTCCCCAGTGCAGAGTCCCGGAGCTTCCCCCAGGACTGAGTCCTGTCCCCTCTATCACACAGTCCCTGCTCCCTCATTACCGGTCCCCAGTGCAGAGTCCCGGTGCTTCCCCCAGGACTGAGTCCTGTCCCCTCTATCACACAGTCCATGCTCCCTCATTACCAGTCCCTAGTGCAGAGTCACGGTGCTTCCCCCAGGACTGAGTCCTGTCCCCTCTATCACACAGTCCCTGCTCCCTCATTACCGGTCTCCAGTGCAGAGTCCTGGTGCTTCCCCCAGGACTGAGTCCTGTCCTCTCTATCACACAGTCCCTGCTCCCTCATTACCGGTCCACAGTGCAGAGTCCCGATGCTTCCCCCAGGACTGAGTGGTGTCCACTTTATCACACAGTCCCTGCTCTCTCATTACCTGTCCCCAGTGCAGAGTCCCGGTGCTTCCCCCAGGACTGAGTCCTGTCCCCTCTATCACACAGTCCATGCTCCCTCATTACCAGTCCCTAGTGCAGAGTCACGGTGCTTCCCCAGGACTGAGTCCTGTCCCCTCTATCACACAGTTCATGCTCCCTCATTACCGGTCCCCAGTGCAGAGTCCCGGTGCTTCCCCCAGGACTGAGTCCTGTCCTCTCTATCACACAGTCCCTGCTCCCTCATTACCGGTCCCCAGTGCAGAGTCCCGGTGCTTCCCCCAGGACTGAGTCCTGTCCTCTCTATCACACAGTCCCTGCTCCCTCATTACCGGTCCCCAGTGCAGAGTCCCGATGCTTCCCCCAGGACTGAGTCCTGTCCCCTCTATCACACAGTCCCTGCTCCCTCATTACCGGTCCCCAGTGCAGAGTCCCGATGCTTCACCCAGGACTGAGTCCTGTCCCCTCTATCACACAGTCCCTGCTCCCTCATTACCGGTCACCAGTGCAGAGTCCCGGTGCTTCCCCCAGGACTGAGTCGTGTCCCCTTTATCACACAGTCCCTGCTCTCTCATTACCTGTCCCCAGTGCAGAGTCCCGGTGCTTCCCCCAGGACTGAGTCCTATCCCCTCTATCACACAGTCCATGCTCCCTCATTACCAGTCCCTAGTGCAGAGTCACGGTGCTTCCCCAGGACTGAGTCCTGTCCCCTCTATCACACAGTTCATGCTCCCTCATTACCGGTCCCCAGTGCAGAGTCCCGGTGCTTCCCCCAGGACTGAGTCCTGTCCTCTCTATCACACAGTCCCTGCTCCCTCATTACCGGTCCCCAGTGCAGAGTCCCAGTGCTTCTCCCAGGACTGAGTCCAGTCCCCTCATTACCGGTCCCCAGTGCAGAGTCCCGGTGCTTCCCCCAGGACTGAGTCGTGTCCCCTTTATCACACAGTCCCTGCTCTCTCATTACCTGTCCCCAGTGCAGAGTCCCGGTGCTTCCCCCAGGACTGAGTCCTGTCCCCTCTATCACACAGTCCCTGCTCCCTCATTACCGGTCCCCAGTGCAGAGTCCCGGTGCTTCCCCCAGGACTGAGTCCTGTCCCCTCTATCACACAGTCCATGCTCCCTCATTACCAGTCCCTAGTGCAGAGTCACGGTGCTTCCCCCAGGACTGAGTGCTGTCCCCTCTATCACACAGTCACTGCTCCCTCATTACCGGTCTCCAGTGCAGAGTCCTGGTGCTTCCCCCAGGACTGAGTCCTGTCCTCTCTATCACACAGTCCCTGCTCCCTCATTACCGGTCCACAGTGCAGAGTCCCGATGCTTCCCCCAGGACTGAGTCCTGTCCCCTCTATCACACAGTCCATGCTCCCTCATTACCAGTCCCCAGTGCAGAGTCACGGTGCTTCCCCAGGACTGAGTCCTGTCCCCTCTATCACACAGTCCCTGCTCCCTCATTACCGGTCCCCAGTGCAGAGTCCCGGTGCTTCCCCCAGGACTGAGTCCTGTCCTCTCTATCATTACCGGTCCACAGTGCAGAGTCCCGATGCTTCCCCCAGGACTGAGTCGTGTCCCCTTTATCACACAGTCCCTGCACCCTCATTACCGGTCCCCAGTGCAGAGTCCCGGTGCTTCCCCCAGGACTGAGTCCTGTCCTCTCTATCACACAGTCCCTGCTCCCTCATTACCGGTCCACAGTGCAGAGTCCCGGTGCTTCCCCCAGGACTGAGTCGTGTCCTCTCTATCACACAGTCCCTGCTCCCTCATTACCGGTCCCCAGTGCAGAGTCCCGGTGCTTCCCCCAGGACTGAGTGCTGTCCCCTCTATCACACAGTCCCTGCTCTCTCATTACCTGTCCCCAGTGCAGAGTCCCGGTGCTTCCCCCAGGACTGAGTCGTGTCCCCTCTATCACACAGTCCCTGCTCTCTCATTACCGGTCCCCAGTGCAGAGTCCCGGTGCTTCCCCCAGTACTGAGTCCTGTCCCCTCTATCACACAGTCCATGCTCCCTCATTACCAGTCCCTAGTGCAGAGTCACGGTGCTTCCCCCAGGACTGAGTCGTGTCCCCTCTATCACACAGTCCCTGCTCCCTCATTACCGGTCCCCAGTGCAGAGTCCCGGTGCTTCCCTCAGGACTGAGTCCTGTCCCCTGTATCACACAGTCCCTGCTCCCTCATTACCGGTCCCCAGTGCAGAGTCCCGATGCTTCCCCCAGGACTGAGTCCTGTCCCCTCTATCACACAATCCATGCTCCCTCATTACCAGTCCCAAGTGCAGAGTCCCGGTGCTTCCCCCAGGACTGAGTCCTGTCCCCTCTATCACACAGTCCCTGCTCCCTCATTACCTGTCCCCAGTGCAGAGTCCCGGTGCTTCCCCCAGGACTGAGTCCTGTCCCCTCTATCACACAGTCCATGCTCCCTCATTACCAGTCCCTAGTGCAGAGTCACGGTGCTTCCCCCAGGACTGAGTCCTGTCCCCTCTATCACACAGTCCTTGCTCCCTCATTACCGGTCCCCAGTGCAGAGTCCCGGTGCTTCCCCCAGGACTGAGTCCTGTCCTCTCTATCACACAGTCCCTGCTCCCTCATTACCGGTCCCCAGTGCAGAGTCCCAGTGCTTCACCCAGCACTGAGTCCTGTCCCCTCTATCACACAGTCCCTGCTCCCTCATTACCGGTCCCCAGTGCAGAGTCCCGGTGCTTCTCCCAGGACTGAGTCCAGTCCCCTCATTACCGGTCCCCAGTGCAGAGTCCCGGTGCTTCCCCCAGGACTGAGTCGTGTCCCCTTTATCACACAGTCCCTGCTCTCTCATTACCTGTCCCCAGTGCAGAGTCCCGGAGCTTCCCCCAGGACTGAGTCCAGTCCCCTCATTACCGGTCCCCAGTGCAGAGTCCCGGTGCTTCCCCCAGGACTGAGTCGTGTCCCCTTTATCACACAGTCCCTGCTCTCTCATTACCTGTCCCCAGTGCAGAGTCCCGGAGCTTCCCCCAGGACTGAGTCCTGTCCCCTCTATCACACAGTCCCTGCTCCCTCATTACCGGTCCCTAGTGCAGAGTTCCGGTGCTTCCCCCAGGACTGAGTCCTGTCCCCTCTATCACACAGTCCCTGCTCCCTCATTACCGGTCCCCAGTGCAGAGTTTCGGTGCTTCCCCCAGGACTGAGTCCTGTCCCCTCTTTCACACAGTCCCTGCTCCCTCATTACCGGTCCCCAGTGCAGAGTCCCGGTGCTTCCCCCAGGACTGAGTCTTGTCCCCTCTATCACACAGTCCCTGCTCCCTCATTACCGGTCCCCAGTGCAGAGTCCCGGTGCTTCCCCCAGGACTGAGTCCTGTCCCCTCTATCACACAGTCCCTACTCCCTCATTACCGGTCCCCAGTGCAGAGTTCCGGTGCTTCCCCCAGGACTGAGTCCTGTCCCCTCTATCACACAGTCCCTGCTCCCTCATTACCGTTCCCCAGTGCAAAGTGCCGGTGCTTCTCCCAGGACTGAGTCCTGTCCCCTCATTACCGGTCCCCAGTGCAGAGTCCCGGTGCTTCCCCCAGGACTGAGTCCTGTCCCCTCTATCACACAGTCCCTGCTCCCTCATTACCGGTCCCCAGTGTAGAGTCCCGGTGCTTCCTCCAGGACTGCGTCCTGTCCCCTCTATCACACAGTCCCTGCTCCCTCATTACCGGTCCCCAGTGCAGAGTCCTGGTGCTTCCCCCAGGACTGAGTCCTGTCCTCTCTATAACACAGTCCCTGCTCCCTCATTACCGGTCCCCAGTGCAGAGTCCCGGTGCTTCCCCCAGGACTCAGTCCTGTGCCCTCTATCACACAGTCCCTGTTCCCTCATTACCGGTCCCTAGTGCAGAGTCACAGTGCTTCCCCCAGGACTGAGTCCTGTACCCTCTATCACACAGTCCCTGCTCCCTCATTACCGGTCCCCAGTGCAGAGTTCCGGTGCTTCCCCCAGGACTGAGTCCTGTCCCCTCTATCACACAGTCCCTGCTCCCTCATTACCGTTCCCCAGTGCAGAGTCCCGGTGCTTCCCCCAGGACTGAGTCTTGTCCCCTCTATCACACAGTCCCTTCTCCCTCATTACCGATCCCCAGTGCAGAGTTCCGGTGCTTCCCCCAGGACTGAGTCCTGTCCCCTCTATCACACAGTCCCTGCTCCCTCATTACCGGTCCCCAGTGCAGAGTCCCGGTGCTTCCCCCAGGACTGAGTCTTGTCCCCTCTATCACACAGTCCCTGCTCCCTCATTACCGGTCCCCAGTGCAGAGTCCCGGTGCTTCCCCCAGGACTGAGTCCTGTCCCCTCTATCACACAGTCCCTGCTCCCTCATTACCGGTCCCCAGTGCAGAGTCCCGGTGCTTCCCCCAGGACTGAGTCCCGCCCCCTCTATCACACAGTCCCTGCTCCCTCATTACCGGTCCCCAGTGCAGAGTTCCGGTGCTTCCCCCAGGACTGAGTCCTGTCCCCTCTATCACACAGTCCCTGCTCCCTCATTACCGGTCCCCAGTGCAGAGTCCCGGTGCTTCCCCCAGGACTGAGTCCTGTCTCCTCTATCACACAGTCCCTGCTACCTCATTACCGGTCCCCAGTGCACAGTCCCGGTGCTTCCCCCAGGACTGAGTCCTGTCCCTTCTATCACACAGTCCATGCTCCCTCATTACCAGTCCCTAGTGCAGAGTCACGGTGCTTCCCCAGGACTGAGTCCTGTCCCCTCTATCACACAGTTCATGCTCCCTCATTACCGGTCCCCAGTGCAGAGTCCCGGTGCTTCCCCCAGGACTGAGTCCTGTCCTCTCTATCACACAGGCCCTGCTCCCTCATTACCGGTCCCCAGTGCAGAGTCCCGGTGCTTCCCCCAGGACTGAGTCCTGTCCTCTCTATCACACAGTCCCTGCTCCCTCATTACCGGTCACCAGTGCAGAGTCCCGGTGCTTCCCCCAGGACTGAGTCGTGTCCCCTTTATCACACAGTCCCTGCTCTCTCATTACCTGTCCCCAGTGCAGAGTCCCGGTGCTTCCCCCAGGACTGAGTCCTGTCCCCTCTATCACACAGTCCATGCTCCCTCATTACCAGTCCCCAGTGCAGAGTCCCGGTGCTTCCCCCAGGACTGAGTCCTGTCCCCTCTATCACACAGTCCATGCTCCCTCATTACCAGTCCCTAGTGCAGAGTCACGGTGCTTCCCCAGGACTGAGTCCTGTCCCCTCTATCACACAGTTCATGCTCCCTCATTACCGGTCCCCAGTGCAGAGTCCCGGTGCTTCCCCCAGGACTGAGTCCTGTCCTCTCTATCACACAGTCCCTGCTCCCTCATTACCGGTCCCCAGTGCACAGTCCCGGTGCTTCCCCCAGGACTGAGTCCTGTCCTCTCTATCACACAGTCCCTGCTCCCTCATTACCGGTCCCCAGTGCAGAGTCCCGATGCTTCCCCCAGGACTGAGTCCTGTCCCCTCTATCACACAGTCCCTGCTCCCTCATTACCGGTCCCCAGTGCAGAGTCCCGATGCTTCACCCAGGACTGAGTCCTGTCCCCTCTATCACACAGTCCCTGCTCCCTCATTACCGGTCACCAGTGCAGAGTCCCGGTGCTTCCCCCAGGACTGAGTCGTGTCCCCTTTATCACACAGTCCCTGCTCTCTCATTACCTGTCCCCAGTGCAGAGTCCCGGTGCTTCCCCCAGGACTGAGTCCTGTCCCCTCTATCACACAGTCCATGCTCCCTCATTACCAGTCCCTAGTGCAGAGTCACGGTGCTTCCCCAGGACTGAGTCCTGTCCCCTCTATCACACAGTTCATGCTCCCTCATTACCGGTCCCCAGTGCAGAGTCCCGGTGCTTCCCCCAGGACTGAGTCCTGTCCTCTCTATCACACAGTCCCTGCTCCCTCATTACCGGTCCCCAGTGCAGAGTCCCGGTGCTTCCCCCAGGACTGAGTCCTGTCCTCTCTATCACACAGTCCCTGCTCCCTCATTACCGGTCCCCAGTGCAGAGTCCCAGTGCTTCTCCCAGGACTGAGTCCAGTCCCCTCATTACCGGTCCCCAGTGCAGAGTCCCGGTGCTTCCCCCAGGACTGAGTCGTGTCCCCTTTATCACACAGTCCCTGCTCTCTCATTACCTGTCCCCAGTGCAGAGTCCCGGTGCTTCCCCCAGGACTGAGTCCTGTCCCCTCTATCACACAGTCCCTGCTCCCTCATTACCGGTCCCCAGTGCAGAGTCCCGGTGCTTCCCCCAGGACTGAGTCCTGTCCCCTCTATCACACAGTCCATGCTCCCTCATTACCAGTCCCTAGTGCAGAGTCACGGTGCTTCCCCCAGGACTGAGTGCTGTCCCCTCTATCACACAGTCCCTGCTCCCTCATTACCGGTCTCCAGTGCAGAGTCCTGGTGCTTCCCCCAGGACTGAGTCCTGTCCTCTCTATCACACAGTCCCTGCTCCCTCATTACCGGTCCACAGTGCAGAGTCCCGATGCTTCCCCCAGGACCGAGTCCTGTCCCCTCTATCACACAGTCCATGCTCCCTCATTACCAGTCCCCAGTGCAGAGTCACGGTGCTTCCCCCAGGACTGAGTCCTGTCCCCTCTATCACACAGTCCCTGCTCCCTCATTACCGGTCCCCAGTGCAGAGTCCCGGTGCTTCCCCCAGGACTGAGTCCTGTCCTCTCTATCACACAGTCCCTGCTCCTTCATTACCGGTCCACAGTGCAGAGTCCCGATGCTTCCCCCAGGACTGAGTCGTGTCCCCTTTATCACACAGTCCCTGCACCCTCATTACCGGTCCCCAGTGCAGAGTCCCGGTGCTTCCCCCAGGACTGAGTCCTGTCCTCTCTATCACACAGTCCCTGCTCCCTCATTACCGGTCCACAGTGCAGAGTCCCGGTGCTTCCCCCAGGACTGAGTCGTGTCCTCTTTATCACACAGTCCCTGCTCTCTCATTACCTGTCCCCAGTGCAGAGTCCCGGTGCTTCCCCCAGGACTGAGTCGTGTCCCCTCTATAACACAGTCCCTGCTCTCTCATTACCGGTCCCCAGTGCAGAGTCCCGGTGCTTCCCCCAGTACTGAGTCCTGTCCCCTCTATCACACAGTCCAAGCTCCCTCATTACCAGTCCCTAGTGCAGAGTCCCGGTGCTTCCCCCAGGACTGAGTCCTGTCCTCTCTATCACACAATCCCTGCTCCCTCATTACCGGTCCACAGTGCAGAGTCCCGATGCTTCCCCCAGGACTGAGTCGTGTCCCCTTTATCACACAGTCCCTGCTCCCTCATTACCGGTCCCCAGTGCAGAGTCCCGGTGCTTCCCCCAGGACTGAGTCCTGTCCTCTCTATCACACAGTCCCTGCTCCCTCATTACCGGTCCACAGTGCAGAGTCCCGGTGCTTCCCCCAGGACTGAGTCGTGTCCTCTTTATCACACAGTCCCTGCTCTCTCATTACCTGTCCCCAGTGCAGAGTCCCGGTACTTCCCCCAGGACTGAGTCGTGTCCCCTCTATCACACAGTCCCTGCTCTCTCATTACCGGTCCCCAGTGAAGAGTCCCGGTGCTTTCCCCAGTACTGAGTCCTGTCCCCTCTATCACACAGTCCATGCTCCCTCATTACCAGTCCCTAGTGCATAGTCACGGTGCTTCCCCCAGGACTGAGTCCTGTCCTCTCTATCACACAGTCCCTGCTCCCTCATTACCGGTCCCCAGTGCAGAGTCCCAGTGCTTCCCCCAGGACTGAGTCCTGTCCCCTCTATCACACAGTCCCTGGTCCCTCATTACCGGTCCCCAGTGCAGAGTCCCAGTGCTTCACCCAGGACTGAGTCCAGTCCCCTCTATCACACAGTCCCTGCTCCCTCATTACCGGTCCCCAGTGCAGAGTCCCGGTGCTTCTCCCAGGACTGAGTCCAGTCCCCTCATTACCGGTCCCCAGTGCAGAGTCCCGGAGCTTCCCACAGGACTGAGTCGTGTCCCCTTTATCACACAGTCCCTGCTCTCTCATTACCTGTCCCCAGTGCAGAGTCCCGATGCTTCCCCCAGGACTGAGTCCTGTCCTCTCTATCACACAGTCCCTGCTCCCTCATTACCGGTCCACAGTGCAGAGTCCCGATGCTTCCCCCAGTACTGAGTCCTGTCCCCTCTATCACACAGTCCCTGCTCTCTCATTACCTGTCCCCAGTGCAGAGTCCCGGTGCTTCCCCCAGTACTGAGTCCTGTCCCCTCTATCACACAGTCCATGCTCCCCCATTACCAGTCCCTAGTGCAGAGTCACGGTGCTTCCCCCAGGACTGAGTCCTGTCCCCTCTATCACACAGTCCCTGCTCTCTCATTACCTGTCCCCAGTGCAGAGTCCCGGTGCTTCCCCCAGGACTGAGTCCTGTCCCCTCTATCACACAGTCCCTGCTCTCTCATTACCGGTCCCCAGTGCAGAGTCCCGGTGCTTCCCCCAGTACTGAGTCCTGTCCCCTCTATCACACAGTCCATGCTCCCTCATTACCAGTCCCTAGTGCAGAGTCACGGTGCTTCCCCCAGGACTGAGTCGTGTCCCCTCTATCACACAGTCCCTGCTCCCTCATTACCGGTCCCCAGTGCAGAGTCCCGGTGCTTCCCCCAGGACTGAGTCGTGTCCCCTTTATCACACAGTCCCTGCTCTCTCATTACCTGTCCCCAGTGCAGAGTCCCGGTGCTTCCCCCAGTACTGAGTCCTGTCCCCTCTATCACACAGTCCATGCTCCCTCATTACCAGTCCCTAGTGCAGAGTCACGGTGCTTCCCCCAGGACTGAGTCCTGTCCCCTCTATCACACAGTCCTTGCTCCCTCATTACCGGTCCCCAGTGCAGAGTCCCGGTGCTTCCCCCAGGACTGAGTCCTGTCCTCTCTATCACACAGTCCCTGCTCCCTCATTACCGGTCCCCAGTGCAGAGTCCCAGTGCTTCACCCAGGACTGAGTCCTGTCCTCTCTATCACACAGTCCCTGCTCCCTCATTACCGGTCCCCAGTGCAGAGTCCCAGTGCTTCTCCCAGGACTGAGTCCAGTCCCCTCATTACCGGTCCCCAGTGCAGAGTCCCGGTGCTTCCCCCAGGACTGAGTCGTGTCCCCTTTATCACACAGTCCCTGCTCTCTCATTACCTGTCCCCAGTGCAGAGTCCCGGTGCTTCCCCCAGGACTGAGTCCTGTCCCCTCTATCACACAGTCCCTGCTCCCTCATTACCGGTCCCCAGTGCAGAGTCCCGGTGCTTCCCCCAGGACTGAGTCCTGTCCCCTCTATCACACAGTCCATGCTCCCTCATTACCAGTCCCTAGTGCAGAGTCACGGTGCTTCCCCCAGGACTGAGTCCTGTCCCCTCTATCACACAGTCCCTGCTCCCTCATTACCGGTCCCCAGTGCAGAGTCCCGATGCTTCACCCAGGACTGAGTCCTGTCCCCTCTATCACACAGTCCCTGCTCCCTCATTACCGGTCACCAGTGCAGAGTCCCGGTGCTTCCCCCAGGACTGAGTCGTGTCCCCTTTATCACACAGTCCCTGCTCTCTCATTACCTGTCCCCAGTGCAGAGTCCCGGTGCTTCCCCCAGGACTGAGTCCTGTCCCCTCTATCACACAGTCCATGCTCCCTCATTACCAGTCCCTAGTGCAGAGTCACGGTGCTTCCCCAGGACTGAGTCCTGTCCCCTCTATCACACAGTTCATGCTCCCTCATTACCGGTCCCCAGTGCAGAGTCCCGGTGCTTCCCCCAGGACTGAGTCCTGTCCTCCCTATCACACAGTCCCTGCTCCCTCATTACCGGTCCCCAGTGCAGAGTCCCGGTGCTTCCCCCAGGACTGAGTCCTGTCCTCTCTATCACACAGTCCCTGCTCCCTCATTACCGGTCCCCAGTGCAGAGTCCCAGTGCTTCTCCCAGGACTGAGTCCAGTCCCCTCATTACCGGTCCCCAGTGCAGAGTCCCGGTGCTTCCCCCAGGACTGAGTCGTGTCCCCTTTATCACACAGTCCCTGCTCTCTCATTACCTGTCCCCAGTGCAGAGTCCCGGTGCTTCCCCCAGGACTGAGTCCTGTCCCCTCTATCACACAGTCCCTGCTCCCTCATTACCGGTCCCCAGTGCAGAGTCCCGGTGCTTCCCCCAGGACTGAGTCCTGTCCCCTCTATCACACAGTCCATGCTCCCTCATTACCAGTCCCTAGTGCAGAGTCACGGTGCTTCCCCCAGGACTGAGTGCTGTCCCCTCTATCACACAGTCCCTGCTCCCTCATTACCGGTCTCCAGTGCAGAGTCCTGGTGCTTCCCCCAGGACTGAGTCCTGTCCTCTCTATCACACAGTCCCTGCTCCCTCATTACCGGTCCACAGTGCAGAGTCCCGATGCTTCCCCCAGGACCGAGTCCTGTCCCCTCTATCACACAGTCCATGCTCCCTCATTACCAGTCCCCAGTGCAGAGTCACGGTGCTTCCCCCAGGACTGAGTCCTGTCCCCTCTATCACACAGTCCCTGCTCCCTCATTACCGGTCCCCAGTGCAGAGTCCCGGTGCTTCCCCCAGGACTGAGTCCTGTCCTCTCTATCACACAGTCCCTGCTCCTTCATTACCGGTCCACAGTGCAGAGTCCCGATGCTTCCCCCAGGACTGAGTCGTGTCCCCTTTATCACACAGTCCCTGCACCCTCATTACCGGTCCCCAGTGCAGAGTCCCGGTGCTTCCCCCAGGACTGAGTCCTGTCCTCTCTATCACACAGTCCCTGCTCCCTCATTACCGGTCCACAGTGCAGAGTCCCGGTGCTTCCCCCAGGACTGAGTCGTGTCCTCTTTATCACACAGTCCCTGCTCTCTCATTACCTGTCCCCAGTGCAGAGTCCCGGTGCTTCCCCCAGGACTGAGTCGTGTCCCCTCTATAACACAGTCCCTGCTCTCTCATTACCGGTCCCCAGTGCAGAGTCCCGGTGCTTCCCCCAGGACTGAGTCCTGTCCCCTCTATCACACAGTCCCTGCTCCCTCATTACCGGTCCCCAGTGCAGAGTCCCGGTGCTTCCCCCAGGACTGAGTCCTGTCCTCTCTATCACACAGTCCCTGCTCCCTCATTACCGGTCCACAGTGCAGAGTCCCGATGCTTCCCCCAGGACTGAGTCGTGTCCCCTTTATCACACAGTCCCTGCTCCCTCATTACCGGTCCCCAGTGCAGAGTCCCGGTGCTTCCCCCAGGACTGAGTCCTGTCCTCTCTATCACACAGTCCCTGCTCCCTCATTACCGGTCCCCAGTGCAAAGTCCCGGTGCTTCCCCCAGGACTGAGTCCTGTCCTCTCTATCACACAGTCCCTGCTACTTCATTACCGGTCCACAGTGCAGAGTCCCGATGCTTCCCCCAGGACTGAGTCGTGTCCCCTTTATCACACAGTCCCTGCACCCTCTTTACCGGTCCCCAGTGCAGAGTCCCGGTGCTTCCCCCAGGACTGAGTCCTGTCCTCTCTATCACACAGTCCCTGCTCCCTCATTACCGGTCCCCAGTGCAGAGTCCCGGTGCTTCCCCCAGGACTGAGTCCTGTCCTCTCTATCACACAGTCCCTGCTCCCTCATTACCGGTCCCCAGTGCAGAGTCCCAGTGCTTCTCCCAGGACTGAGTCCAGTCCCCTCATTACCGGTCCCCAGTGCAGAGTCCCGGTGCTTCCCCCAGGACTGAGTCGTGTCCCCTTTATCACACAGTCCCTGCTCTCTCATTACCTGTCCCCAGTGCAGAGTCCCGGTGCTTCCCCCAGGACTGAGTCCTGTCCCCTCTATCACACAGTCCATGCTCCCTCATTACCAGTCCCTAGTGCAGAGTCACGGTGCTTCCCCAGGACTGAGTCCTGTCCCCTCTATCACACAGTTCATGCTCCCTCATTACCGGTCCCCAGTGCAGAGTCCCGGTGCTTCCCCCAGGACTGAGTCCTGTCCTCTCTATCACACAGTCCCTGCTCCCTCATTACCGGTCCCCAGTGCAGAGTCCCGGTGCTTCCCCCAGGACTGAGTCCTGTCCTCTCTATCACACAGTCCCTGCTCCCTCATTACCGGTCCCCAGTGCAGAGTCCCGATGCTTCCCCCAGGACTGAGTCCTGTCCCCTCTATCACACAGTCCCTGCTCCCTCATTACCGGTCCCCAGTGCAGAGTCCCGATGCTTCACCCAGGACTGAGTCCTGTCCCCTCTATCACACAGTCCCTGCTCCCTCATTACCGGTCACCAGTGCAGAGTCCCGGTGCTTCCCCCAGGACTGAGTCGTGTCCCCTTTATCACACAGTCCCTGCTCTCTCATTACCTGTCCCCAGTGCAGAGTCCCGGTGCTTCCCCCAGGACTGAGTCCTGTCCCCTCTATCACACAGTCCATGCTCCCTCATTACCAGTCCCTAGTGCAGAGTCACGGTGCTTCCCCAGGACTGAGTCCTGTCCCCTCTATCACACAGTTCATGCTCCCTCATTACCGGTCCCCAGTGCAGAGTCCCGGTGCTTCCCCCAGGACTGAGTCCTGTCCTCTCTATCACACAGTCCCTGCTCCCTCATTACCGGTCCCCAGTGCAGAGTCCCGGTGCTTCCCCCAGGACTGAGTCCTGTCCTCTCTATCACACAGTCCCTGCTCCCTCATTACCGGTCCCCAGTGCAGAGTCCCAGTGCTTCTCCCAGGACTGAGTCCAGTCCCCTCATTACCGGTCCCCAGTGCAGAGTCCCGGTGCTTCCCCTAGGACTGAGTCGTGTCCCCTTTATCACACAGTCCCTGCTCTCTCATTACCTGTCCCCAGTGCAGAGTCCCGGTGCTTCCCCCAGGACTGAGTCCTGTCCCCTCTATCACACAGTCCATGCTCCCTCATTACCAGTCCCTAGTGCAGAGTCACGGTGCTTCCCCAGGACTGAGTCCTGTCCCCTCTATCACACAGTTCATGCTCCCTCATTACCGGTCCCCAGTGCAGAGTCCCGGTGCTTCCCCCAGGACTGAGTCCTGTCCTCTCTATCACACAGTCCCTGCTCCCTCATTACCGGTCCCCAGTGCAGAGTCCCGGTGCTTCCCCCAGGACTGAGTCCTGTCCTCTCTATCACACAGTCCCTGCTCCCTCATTACCGGTCCCCAGTGCAGAGTCCCGGTGCTTCCCCCAGGACTGAGTCCTGTCCTCTCTATCACACAGTCCCTGCTCCCTCATTACCGGTCCCCAGTGCAGAGTCCCGATGCTTCCCCCAGGACTGAGTCCTGTCCCCTCTATCACACAGTCCCTGCTCCCTCATTACCGGTCCCCAGTGCAGAGTCACAGTGCTTCTCCCAGGACTGAGTCCAGTCCCCTCATTACCGGTCCCCAGTGCAGAGTCCCGGTGCTTCCCCCAGGACTGAGTCGTGTCCCCTTTATCACACAGTCCCTGCTCTCTCATTACCTGTCCCCAGTGCAGAGTCCCGGTGCTTCCCCCAGGACTGAGTCCTGTCCCCTCTATCACACAGTCCTTGCTCCCTCATTACCGGTCCCCAGTGCAGAGTCCCGGTGCTTCCCCCAGGACTGAGTCCTGTCCCCTCTATCACACAGTCCATGCTCCCTCATTACCAGTCCCTAGTGCAGAGTCACGGTGCTTCCCCCAGGACTGAGTGCTGTCCCCTCTATCACACAGTCACTGCTCCCTCATTACCGGTCTCCAGTGCAGAGTCCTGTTGCTTCCCCCAGGACTGAGTCCTGTCCTCTCTATCACACAGTCCCTGCTCCCTCATTACCGGTCCACAGTGCAGAGTCCCGATGCTTCCCCCAGGACTGAGTCCTGTCCCCTCTATCACACAGTCCATGCTCCCTCATTACCAGTCCCCAGTGCAGAGTCACGGTGCTTCCCCCAGGACTGAGTCCTGTCCCCTCTATCACACAGTCCCTGCTCCCTCATTACCGGTCCCCAGTGCAGAGTCCCGGTGCTTCCCCCAGGACTGAGTCCTGTCCTCTCTATCACACAGTCCCTGCTCCTTCATTACCGGTCCCCAGTGCAGAGTCCCGATGCTTCCCCCAGGACTGAGTCCTGTCCCCTCTATCACACAGTTCCTGCTCCCTCATTACCGGTCCCCAGTGCAGAGTCCCGGTGCTTCCCCCAGGACTGAGTCCTGTCCCCTCTATCACACAGTCCCTGCTCCCTCATTACCGGTCCCCAGTGTAGAGTCCCGGTGCTTCCCCCAGGACTGAGTCCTGTCCCCTCTATCACACAGTCCCTGCTCCCTCATTACCGGTCCCCAGTGTAGAGTCCCGGTGCTTCCTCCAGGACTGAGTCCTGTCCCCTCTATCACACAGTCCCTGCTCCCTCATTACCGGTCCCCAGTGCAGAGTCCTGGTGCTTCCCCCAGGACTGAGTCCTGTCCTCTCTATCACACAGTCCCTGCTCCCTCATTACCGGTCCCCAGTGCAGAGTCCCGGTGCTTCCCCTAGGACTGAGTCCTGTCCCCTCTATCACACAGTCCCTGTTCCCTCATTACTGGTCCCTAGTGCAGAGTCACAGTGCTTCTCCCAGGACTGAGTCCAGTCCCCTCATTACCGGTCCCCAGTGCAGAGTCCCGGTGCTTCCCCCAGGACTGAGTCGTGTCCCCTTTATCACACAGTCCCTGCTCTCTCATTACCTGTCCCCAGTGCAGAGTCCCGGAGCTTCCCCCAGGACTGAGGCCTGTCCCCTCTATCACACGGTCCCTGCTCCCTCATTACCGGTCCCCAGAGCAGAGTCCCGGTGCTTCCCCCAGGACTGAGTCCTGTCCCCTCTATCACACAGTCCATGCTCCCTCATTACCAGTCCCTAGTGCAGAGTCACGGTGCTTCCCCCAGGACTGAATCCTGTCCCCTCTATCACACAGTCCCTGCTCCCTCATTACCGGTCTCCAGTGCAGAGTCCTGGTGCTTCCCCCAGGACTGAGTCCTGTCCTCTCTATCACACAGTCCCTGCTCCCTCATTACCGGTCCACAGTGCAGAGTCCCGATGCTTCCCCCAGGACTGAGTGGTGTCCACTTTATCACACAGTCCCTGCTCTCTCATTACCTGTCCCCAGTGCAGAGTCCCGGTGCTTCCCCCAGGACTGAGTCCTGTCCCCTCTATCACACAGTCCATGCTCCCTCATTACCAGTCCCTAGTGCAGAGTCACGGTGCTTCCCCAGGACTGAGTCCTGTCCCCTCTATCACACAGTTCATGCTCCCTCATTACCGGTCCCCAGTGCAGAGTCCCGGTGCTTCCCCCAGGACTGAGTCCTGTCCTCTCTATCACACAGTCCCTGCTCCCTCATTACCGGTCCCCAGTGCAGAGTCCCGGTGCTTCCCCCAGGACTGAGTCCTGTCCTCTCTATCACACAGTCCCTGCTCCCTCATTACCGGTCCCCAGTGCAGAGTCCCGATGCTTCCCCCAGGACTGAGTCCTGTCCCCTCTATCACACAGTCCCTACTTCCTCATTACCGGTCCCCAGTGCAGAGTCCCGATGCTTCACCCAGGACTGAGTCCTGTCCCCTCTATCACACAGTCCCTGCTCCCTCATTACCGGTCACCAGTGAAGAGTCCCGATGCTTCCCCCAGGACTGAGTCGTGTCCCCTTTATCACACAGTCCCTGCTCTCTCATTACCTGTCCCCAGTGCAGAGTCCCGGTGCTTCCCCCAGGACTGAGTCCTGTCCCCTCTATCACACAGTCCCTGCTCCCTCATTACCGGTCCCCAGTGCAGAGTCCCGGTGCTTCCCCCAGGACTGAGTCCTGTCCCCTCTATCACACAGTCCATGCTCCCTCATTACCAGTCCCTAGTGCAGAGTCACGGTGCTTCCCCCAGGACTGAGTGCTGTCCCCTCTATCACACAGTCACTGCTCCCTCATTACCGGTCTCCAGTGCAGAGTCCTGGTGCTTCCCCCAGGACTGAGTCCTGTCCTCTCTATCACACAGTCCCTGCTCCCTCATTACCGGTCCACAGTGCAGAGTCCCGATGCTTCCCCCAGGACTGAGTCCTGTCCCCTCTATCACACAGTCCATGCTCCCTCATTACCAGTCCCCAGTGCAGAGTCACGGTGCTTCCCCCAGGACTGAGTCCTGTCCCCTCTATCACACAGTCCCTGCTCCCTCATTACCGGTCCCCAGTGCAAAGTCCCGGTGCTTCCCCCAGGACTGAGTCCTGTCCTCTCTATCACACAGTCCCTGCTACTTCATTACCGGTCCACAGTGCAGAGTCCCGATGCTTCCCCCAGGACTGAGTCGTGTCCCCTTTATCACACAGTCCCTGCACCCTCTTTACCGGTCCCCAGTGCAGAGTCCCGGTGCTTCCCCCAGGACTGAGTCCTGTCCTCTCTATCACACAGTCCCTGCTCCCTCATTACCGGTCCACAGTGCAGAGTCCCGGTGCTTCCCCCAGGACTGAGTCGTGTCCTCTTTATCACACAGTCCCTGCTCTCTCATTACCTGTCCCCAGTGCAGAGTCCCGGTGCTTCCCCCAGGACTGAGTCGTGTCCCCTCTATCACACAGTACCTGCTCTCTCATTACCGGTCCCCAGTGCAGAGTCCCGGTGCTTCCCCCAGTACTGAGTCCTGTCCCCTCTATCACACAGTCCATGCTCCCTCATTACCAGTCCCTAGTGCAGAGTCACGGTGCTTCCCCCAGGACTGAGTCGTGTCCCCTCTATCACACAGTCCCTGCTCCCTCATTACCGGTCCCCAGTGCAGAGTTCCGGTGCTTCCCCCAGGACTGAGTCCTGTCCCCTCTATCACACAGTCCCTGCTCCCTCATTACCGGTCCCCAGTGCAGAGTCCCGGTGCTTCCCCCAGGACTGAGTCCTGTCTCCTCTATCACACAGTCCCTGCTACCTCATTACCGGTCCCCAGTGCACAGTCCCGGTGCTTCCCCCAGGACTGAGTCCTGTCCCCTCTATCACACAGTCCCTGCTCCCTCATTACAGGTCCCCAGTGCAGAGTCCCGATGCTTCCCCCAGGACTGAGTCCTGTCCCCTCTATCACACAGTTCCTGCTCCCTCATTACCGGTCCCCAGTGCAGAGTCCCGGTGCTTCCCCCAGGACTGAGTCCTGTCCCCTCTATCACACAGTCCCTGCTCCCTCATTACCGGTCCCCAGTGTAGAGTCCCGGTGCTTCCCCCAGGACTGAGTCCTGTCCCCTCTATCACACAGTCCCTGCTCCCTCATTACCGGTGCCCAGTGTAGAGTCCCGGTGCTTCCTCCAGGACTGAGTCCTGTCCCCTCTATCACACAGTCCCTGCACCCTCATTACCGGTCCCCAGTGCAGAGTCCTGGTGCTTCCCCCAGGACTGAGTCCTGTCCTCTCTATCACACAGTCCCTGCTCCCTCATTACCGGTCCCCAGTGCAGAGTCCCGGTGCTTCCCCCAGGACTGAGTCCTGTCCCCTCTATCACACAGTCCCTGTTCCCTCATTACCGGTCCCTAGTGCAGAGTCACAGTGCTTCTCCCAGGACTGAGTCCAGTCCCCTCATTACCGGTCCCCAGTGCAGAGTCCCGGTGCTTCCCCCAGGACTGAGTCGTGTCCCCTTTATCACACAGTCCCTGCTCTCTCATTACCTGTCCCCAGTGCAGAGTCCCGGAGCTTCCCCCAGGACTGAGTCCTGTCCCCTCTATCACACAGTCCCTGCTCCCTCATTACCGGTCCCCAGTGCAGAGTCCCGGTGCTTCCCCCAGGACTGAGTCCTGTCCCCTCTATCACACAGTCCATGCTCCCTCATTACCAGTCCCTAGTGCAGAGTCACGGTGCTTCCCCCAGGACTGAGTCCTGTCCCCTCTATCACACAGTCCCTGCTCCCTCATTACCGGTCTCCAGTGCAGAGTCCTGGTGCTTCCCCCAGGACTGAGTCCTGTCCTCTCTATCACACAGTCCCTGCTCCCTCATTACCGGTCCACAGTGCAGAGTCCCGATGCTTCCCCCAGGACTGAGTGGTGTCCACTTTATCACACAGTCCCTGCTCTCTCATTACCTGTCCCCAGTGCAGAGTCCCGGTGCTTCCCCCAGGACTGAGTCCTGTCCCCTCTATCACACAGTCCATGCTCCCTCATTACCAGTCGCTAGTGCAGAGTCACGGTGCTTCCCCAGGACTGAGTCCTGTCCCCTCTATCACACAGTTCATGCTCCCTCATTACCGGTCCCCAGTGCAGAGTCCCGGTGCTTCCCCCAGGACTGAGTCCTGTCCTCTCTATCACACAGTCCCTGCTCCCTCATTACCGGTCCCCAGTGCAGAGTCCCGGTGCTTCCCCCAGGACTGAGTCCTGTCCTCTCTATCACACAGTCCCTGCTCCCTCATTACCGGTCCCCAGTGCAGAGTCCCGATGCTTCCCCCAGGACTGAGTCCTGTCCCCTCTATCACACAGTCCCTGCTCCCTCATTACCGGTCCCCAGTGCAGAGTCCCGATGCTTCACCCAGGACTGAGTCCTGTCCCCTCTATCACACAGTCCCTGCTCCCTCATTACCGGTCACCAGTGCAGAGTCCCGGTGCTTCCCCCAGGACTGAGTCGTGTCCCCTTTATCACACAGTCCCTGCTCTCTCATTACCTGTCCCCAGTGCAGAGTCCCGGTGCTTCCCCCAGGACTGAGTCCTATCCCCTCTATCACACAGTCCATGCTCCCTCATTACCAGTCCCTAGTGCAGAGTCACGGTGCTTCCCCAGGACTGAGTCCTGTCCCCTCTATCACACAGTTCATGCTCCCTCATTACCGGTCCCCAGTGCAGAGTCCCGGTGCTTCCCCCAGGACTGAGTCCTGTCCTCTCTATCACACAGTCCCTGCTCCCTCATTACCGGTCCCCAGTGCAGAGTCCTGGTGCTTCCCCCAGGACTGAGTCCTGTCCTCTCTATCACACAGTCCCTGCTCCCTCATTACCGGTCCCCAGTGCAGAGTCCCAGTGCTTCTCCCAGGACTGAGTCCAGTCCCCTCATTACCGGTCCCCAGTGCAGAGTCCCGGTGCTTCCCCCAGGACTGAGTCGTGTCCCCTTTATCACACAGTCCCTGCTCTCTCATTACCTGTCCCCAGTGCAGAGTCCCGGTGCTTCCCCCAGGACTGAGTCCTGTCCCCTCTATCACACAGTCCCTGCTCCCTCATTACCGGTCCCCAGTGCAGAGTCCCGGTGCTTCCCCCAGGACTGAGTCCTGTCCCCTCTATCACACAGTCCATGCTCCCTCATTACCAGTCCCTAGTGCAGAGTCACGGTGCTTCCCCCAGGACTGAGTGCTGTCCCCTCTATCACACAGTCACTGCTCCCTCATTACCGGTCTCCAGTGCAGAGTCCTGGTGCTTCCCCCAGGACTGAGTCCTGTCCTCTCTATCACACAGTCCCTGCTCCCTCATTACCGGTCCACAGTGCAGAGTCCCGATGCTTCCCCCAGGACTGAGTCCTGTCCCCTCTATCACACAGTCCATGCTCCCTCATTACCAGTCCCCAGTGCAGAGTCACGGTGCTTCCCCAGGACTGAGTCCTGTCCCCTCTATCACACAGTCCCTGCTCCCTCATTACCGGTCCCCAGTGCAGAGTCCCGGTGCTTCCCCCAGGACTGAGTCCTGTCCTCTCTATCATTACCGGTCCACAGTGCAGAGTCCCGATGCTTCCCCCAGGACTGAGTCGTGTCCCCTTTATCACACAGTCCCTGCACCCTCATTACCGGTCCCCAGTGCAGAGTCCCGGTGCTTCCCCCAGGACTGAGTCCTGTCCTCTCTATCACACAGTCCCTGCTCCCTCATTACCGGTCCACAGTGCAGAGTCCCGGTGCTTCCCCCAGGACTGAGTCGTGTCCTCTCTATCACACAGTCCCTGCTCCCTCATTACCGGTCCCCAGTGCAGAGTCCCGGTGCTTCCCCCAGGACTGAGTGCTGTCCCCTCTATCACACAGTCCCTGCTCTCTCATTACCTGTCCCCAGTGCAGAGTCCCGGTGCTTCCCCCAGGACTGAGTCGTGTCCCCTCTATCACACAGTCCCTGCTCTCTCATTACCGGTCCCCAGTGCAGAGTCCCGGTGCTTCCCCCAGTACTGAGTCCTGTCCCCTCTATCACACAGTCCATGCTCCCTCATTACCAGTCCCTAGTGCAGAGTCACGGTGCTTCCCCCAGGACTGAGTCGTGTCCCCTCTATCACACAGTCCCTGCTCCCTCATTACCGGTCCCCAGTGCAGAGTCCCGGTGCTTCCCTCAGGACTGAGTCCTGTCCCCTGTATCACACAGTCCCTGCTCCCTCATTACCGGTCCCCAGTGCAGAGTCCCGATGCTTCCCCCAGGACTGAGTCCTGTCCCCTCTATCACACAATCCATGCTCCCTCATTACCAGTCCCAAGTGCAGAGTCCCGGTGCTTCCCCCAGGACTGAGTCCTGTCCCCTCTATCACACAGTCCCTGCTCCCTCATTACCTGTCCCCAGTGCAGAGTCCCGGTGCTTCCCCCAGGACTGAGTCCTGTCCCCTCTATCACACAGTCCATGCTCCCTCATTACCAGTCCCTAGTGCAGAGTCACGGTGCTTCCCCCAGGACTGAGTCCTGTCCCCTCTATCACACAGTCCTTGCTCCCTCATTACCGGTCCCCAGTGCAGAGTCCCGGTGCTTCCCCCAGGACTGAGTCCTGTCCTCTCTATCACACAGTCCCTGCTCCCTCATTACCGGTCCCCAGTGCAGAGTCCCAGTGCTTCACCCAGCACTGAGTCCTGTCCCCTCTATCACACAGTCCCTGCTCCCTCATTACCGGTCCCCAGTGCAGAGTCCCGGTGCTTCTCCCAGGACTGAGTCCAGTCCCCTCATTACCGGTCCCCAGTGCAGAGTCCCGGTGCTTCCCCCAGGACTGAGTCGTGTCCCCTTTATCACACAGTCCCTGCTCTCTCATTACCTGTCCCCAGTGCAGAGTCCCGGAGCTTCCCCCAGGACTGAGTCCAGTCCCCTCATTACCGGTCCCCAGTGCAGAGTCCCGGTGCTTCCCCCAGGACTGAGTCGTGTCCCCTTTATCACACAGTCCCTGCTCTCTCATTACCTGTCCCCAGTGCAGAGTCCCGGAGCTTCCCCCAGGACTGAGTCCTGTCCCCTCTATCACACAGTCCCTGCTCCCTCATTACCGGTCCCTAGTGCAGAGTTCCGGTGCTTCCCCCAGGACTGAGTCCTGTCCCCTCTATCACACAGTCCCTGCTCCCTCATTACCGGTCCCCAGTGCAGAGTTTCGGTGCTTCCCCCAGGACTGAGTCCTGTCCCCTCTTTCACACAGTCCCTGCTCCCTCATTACCGGTCCCCAGTGCAGAGTCCCGGTGCTTCCCCCAGGACTGAGTCTTGTCCCCTCTATCACACAGTCCCTGCTCCCTCATTACCGGTCCCCAGTGCAGAGTCCCGGTGCTTCCCCCAGGACTGAGTCCTGTCCCCTCTATCACACAGTCCCTACTCCCTCATTACCGGTCCCCAGTGCAGAGTTCCGGTGCTTCCCCCAGGACTGAGTCCTGTCCCCTCTATCACACAGTCCCTGCTCCCTCATTACCGTTCCCCAGTGCAGAGTGCCGGTGCTTCTCCCAGGACTGAGTCCTGTCCCCTCATTACCGGTCCCCAGTGCAGAGTCCCGGTGCTTCCCCCAGGACTGAGTCCTGTCCCCTCTATCACACAGTCCCTGCTCCCTCATTACCGGTCCCCAGTGTAGAGTCCCGGTGCTTCCTCCAGGACTGCGTCCTGTCCCCTCTATCACACAGTCCCTGCTCCCTCATTACCGGTCCCCAGTGCAGAGTCCTGGTGCTTCCCCCAGGACTGAGTCCTGTCCTCTCTATAACACAGTCCCTGCTCCCTCATTACCGGTCCCCAGTGCAGAGTCCCGGTGCTTCCCCCAGGACTCAGTCCTGTGCCCTCTATCACACAGTCCCTGTTCCCTCATTACCGGTCCCTAGTGCAGAGTCACAGTGCTTCCCCCAGGACTGAGTCCTGTACCCTCTATCACACAGTCCCTGCTCCCTCATTACCGGTCCCCAGTGCACAGTCCCGGTGCTTCCCCCAGGACTGAGTCCCGCCCCCTCTATCACACAGTCCCTGCTCCCTCATTACCGGTCCCCAGTGCAGAGTTCCGGTGCTTCCCCCAGGACTGAGTCCTGTCCCCTCTATCACACAGTCCCTGCTCCCTCATTACCGTTCCCCAGTGCAGAGTCCCGGTGCTTCCCCCAGGACTGAGTCTTGTCCCCTCTATCACACAGTCCCTTCTCCCTCATTACCGATCCCCAGTGCAGAGTTCCGGTGCTTCCCCCAGGACTGAGTCCTGTCCCCTCTATCACACAGTCCCTGCTCCCTCATTACCGGTCCCCAGTGCAGAGTCCCGGTGCTTCCCCCAGGACTGAGTCTTGTCCCCTCTATCACACAGTCCCTGCTCCCTCATTACCGGTCCCCAGTGCAGAGTCCCGGTGCTTCCCCCAGGACTGAGTCCTGTCCCCTCTATCACACAGTCCCTGCTCCCTCATTACCGGTCCCCAGTGCAGAGTCCCGGTGCTTCCCCCAGGACTGAGTCCCGCCCCCTCTATCACACAGTCCCTGCTCCCTCATTACCGGTCCCCAGTGCAGAGTTCCGGTGCTTCCCCCAGGACTGAGTCCTGTCCCCTCTATCACACAGTCCCTGCTCCCTCATTACCGGTCCCCAGTGCAGAGTCCCGGTGCTTCCCCCAGGACTGAGTCCTGTCTCCTCTATCACACAGTCCCTGCTACCTCATTACCGGTCCCCAGTGCACAGTCCCGGTGCTTCCCCCAGGACTGAGTCCTGTCCCTTCTATCACACAGTCCATGCTCCCTCATTACCAGTCCCTAGTGCAGAGTCACGGTGCTTCCCCAGGACTGAGTCCTGTCCCCTCTATCACACAGTTCATGCTCCCTCATTACCGGTCCCCAGTGCAGAGTCCCGGTGCTTCCCCCAGGACTGAGTCCTGTCCTCTCTATCACACAGGCCCTGCTCCCTCATTACCGGTCCCCAGTGCAGAGTCCCGGTGCTTCCCCCAGGACTGAGTCCTGTCCTCTCTATCACACAGTCCCTGCTCCCTCATTACCGGTCACCAGTGCAGAGTCCCGGTGCTTCCCCCAGGACTGAGTCGTGTCCCCTTTATCACACAGTCCCTGCTCTCTCATTACCTGTCCCCAGTGCAGAGTCCCGGTGCTTCCCCCAGGACTGAGTCCTGTCCCCTCTATCACACAGTCCATGCTCCCTCATTACCAGTCCCCAGTGCAGAGTCCCGGTGCTTCCCCCAGGACTGAGTCCTGTCCCCTCTATCACACAGTCCATGCTCCCTCATTACCAGTCCCTAGTGCAGAGTCACGGTGCTTCCCCAGGACTGAGTCCTGTCCCCTCTATCACACAGTTCATGCTCCCTCATTACCGGTCCCCAGTGCAGAGTCCCGGTGCTTCCCCCAGGACTGAGTCCTGTCCTCTCTATCACACAGTCCCTGCTCCCTCATTACCGGTCCCCAGTGCACAGTCCCGGTGCTTCCCCCAGGACTGAGTCCTGTCCTCTCTATCACACAGTCCCTGCTCCCTCATTACCGGTCCCCAGTGCAGAGTCCCGATGCTTCCCCCAGGACTGAGTCCTGTCCCCTCTATCACACAGTCCCTGCTCCCTCATTACCGGTCCCCAGTGCAGAGTCCCGATGCTTCACCCAGGACTGAGTCCTGTCCCCTCTATCACACAGTCCCTGCTCCCTCATTACCGGTCACCAGTGCAGAGTCCCGGTGCTTCCCCCAGGACTGAGTCGTGTCCCCTTTATCACACAGTCCCTGCTCTCTCATTACCTGTCCCCAGTGCAGAGTCCCGGTGCTTCCCCCAGGACTGAGTCCTGTCCCCTCTATCACACAGTCCATGCTCCCTCATTACCAGTCCCTAGTGCAGAGTCACGGTGCTTCCCCAGGACTGAGTCCTGTCCCCTCTATCACACAGTTCATGCTCCCTCATTACCGGTCCCCAGTGCAGAGTCCCGGTGCTTCCCCCAGGACTGAGTCCTGTCCTCTCTATCACACAGTCCCTGCTCCCTCATTACCGGTCCCCAGTGCAGAGTCCCGGTGCTTCCCCCAGGACTGAGTCCTGTCCTCTCTATCACACAGTCCCTGCTCCCTCATTACCGGTCCCCAGTGCAGAGTCCCAGTGCTTCTCCCAGGACTGAGTCCAGTCCCCTCATTACCGGTCCCCAGTGCAGAGTCCCGGTGCTTCCCCCAGGACTGAGTCGTGTCCCCTTTATCACACAGTCCCTGCTCTCTCATTACCTGTCCCCAGTGCAGAGTCCCGGTGCTTCCCCCAGGACTGAGTCCTGTCCCCTCTATCACACAGTCCCTGCTCCCTCATTACCGGTCCCCAGTGCAGAGTCCCGGTGCTTCCCCCAGGACTGAGTCCTGTCCCCTCTATCACACAGTCCATGCTCCCTCATTACCAGTCCCTAGTGCAGAGTCACGGTGCTTCCCCCAGGACTGAGTGCTGTCCCCTCTATCACACAGTCCCTGCTCCCTCATTACCGGTCTCCAGTGCAGAGTCCTGGTGCTTCCCCCAGGACTGAGTCCTGTCCTCTCTATCACACAGTCCCTGCTCCCTCATTACCGGTCCACAGTGCAGAGTCCCGATGCTTCCCCCAGGACCGAGTCCTGTCCCCTCTATCACACAGTCCATGCTCCCTCATTACCAGTCCCCAGTGCAGAGTCACGGTGCTTCCCCCAGGACTGAGTCCTGTCCCCTCTATCACACAGTCCCTGCTCCCTCATTACCGGTCCCCAGTGCAGAGTCCCGGTGCTTCCCCCAGGACTGAGTCCTGTCCTCTCTATCACACAGTCCCTGCTCCTTCATTACCGGTCCACAGTGCAGAGTCCCGATGCTTCCCCCAGGACTGAGTCGTGTCCCCTTTATCACACAGTCCCTGCACCCTCATTACCGGTCCCCAGTGCAGAGTCCCGGTGCTTCCCCCAGGACTGAGTCCTGTCCTCTCTATCACACAGTCCCTGCTCCCTCATTACCGGTCCACAGTGCAGAGTCCCGGTGCTTCCCCCAGGACTGAGTCGTGTCCTCTTTATCACACAGTCCCTGCTCTCTCATTACCTGTCCCCAGTGCAGAGTCCCGGTGCTTCCCCCAGGACTGAGTCGTGTCCCCTCTATAACACAGTCCCTGCTCTCTCATTACCGGTCCCCAGTGCAGAGTCCCGGTGCTTCCCCCAGTACTGAGTCCTGTCCCCTCTATCACACAGTCCAAGCTCCCTCATTACCAGTCCCTAGTGCAGAGTCCCGGTGCTTCCCCCAGGACTGAGTCCTGTCCTCTCTATCACACAGTCCCTGCTCCCTCATTACCGGTCCACAGTGCAGAGTCCCGATGCTTCCCCCAGGACTGAGTCGTGTCCCCTTTATCACACAGTCCCTGCTCCCTCATTACCGGTCCCCAGTGCAGAGTCCCGGTGCTTCCCCCAGGACTGAGTCCTGTCCTCTCTATCACACAGTCCCTGCTCCCTCATTACCGGTCCACAGTGCAGAGTCCCGGTGCTTCCCCCAGGACTGAGTCGTGTCCTCTTTATCACACAGTCCCTGCTCTCTCATTACCTGTCCCCAGTGCAGAGTCCCGGTACTTCCCCCAGGACTGAGTCGTGTCCCCTCTATCACACAGTCCCTGCTCTCTCATTACCGGTCCCCAGTGAAGAGTCCCGGTGCTTTCCCCAGTACTGAGTCCTGTCCCCTCTATCACACAGTCCATGCTCCCTCATTACCAGTCCCTAGTGCATAGTCACGGTGCTTCCCCCAGGACTGAGTCCTGTCCTCTCTATCACACAGTCCCTGCTCCCTCATTACCGGTCCCCAGTGCAGAGTCCCAGTGCTTCCCCCAGGACTGAGTCCTGTCCCCTCTATCACACAGTCCCTGGTCCCTCATTACCGGTCCCCAGTGCAGAGTCCCAGTGCTTCACCCAGGACTGAGTCCAGTCCCCTCTATCACACAGTCCCTGCTCCCTCATTACCGGTCCCCAGTGCAGAGTCCCGGTGCTTCTCCCAGGACTGAGTCCAGTCCCCTCATTACCGGTCCCCAGTGCAGAGTCCCGGAGCTTCCCACAGGACTGAGTCGTGTCCCCTTTATCACACAGTCCCTGCTCTCTCATTACCTGTCCCCAGTGCAGAGTCCCGATGCTTCCCCCAGGACTGAGTCCTGTCCTCTCTATCACACAGTCCCTGCTCCCTCATTACCGGTCCACAGTGCAGAGTCCCGATGCTTCCCCCAGTACTGAGTCCTGTCCCCTCTATCACACAGTCCCTGCTCTCTCATTACCTGTCCCCAGTGCAGAGTCCCGGTGCTTCCCCCAGTACTGAGTCCTGTCCCCTCTATCACACAGTCCATGCTCCCCCATTACCAGTCCCTAGTGCAGAGTCACGGTGCTTCCCCCAGGACTGAGTCCTGTCCCCTCTATCACACAGTCCCTGCTCTCTCATTACCTGTCCCCAGTGCAGAGTCCCGGTGCTTCCCCCAGGACTGAGTCCTGTCCCCTCTATCACACAGTCCCTGCTCTCTCATTACCGGTCCCCAGTGCAGAGTCCCGGTGCTTCCCCCAGTACTGAGTCCTGTCCCCTCTATCACACAGTCCATGCTCCCTCATTACCAGTCCCTAGTGCAGAGTCACGGTGCTTCCCCCAGGACTGAGTCGTGTCCCCTCTATCACACAGTCCCTGCTCCCTCATTACCGGTCCCCAGTGCAGAGTCCCGGTGCTTCCCCCAGGACTGAGTCGTGTCCCCTTTATCACACAGTCCCTGCTCTCTCATTACCTGTCCCCAGTGCAGAGTCCCGGTGCTTCCCCCAGTACTGAGTCCTGTCCCCTCTATCACACAGTCCATGCTCCCTCATTACCAGTCCCTAGTGCAGAGTCACGGTGCTTCCCCCAGGACTGAGTCCTGTCCCCTCTATCACACAGTCCTTGCTCCCTCATTACCGGTCCCCAGTGCAGAGTCCCGGTGCTTCCCCCAGGACTGAGTCCTGTCCTCTCTATCACACAGTCCCTGCTCCCTCATTACCGGTCCCCAGTGCAGAGTCCCAGTGCTTCACCCAGGACTGAGTCCTGTCCTCTCTATCACACAGTCCCTGCTCCCTCATTACCGGTCCCCAGTGCAGAGTCCCAGTGCTTCTCCCAGGACTGAGTCCAGTCCCCTCATTACCGGTCCCCAGTGCAGAGTCCCGGTGCTTCCCCCAGGACTGAGTCGTGTCCCCTTTATCACACAGTCCCTGCTCTCTCATTACCTGTCCCCAGTGCAGAGTCCCGGTGCTTCCCCCAGGACTGAGTCCTGTCCCCTCTATCACACAGTCCCTGCTCCCTCATTACCGGTCCCCAGTGCAGAGTCCCGGTGCTTCCCCCAGGACTGAGTCCTGTCCCCTCTATCACACAGTCCATGCTCCCTCATTACCAGTCCCTAGTGCAGAGTCACGGTGCTTCCCCCAGGACTGAGTCCTGTCCCCTCTATCACACAGTCCCTGCTCCCTCATTACCGGTCCCCAGTGCAGAGTCCCGATGCTTCACCCAGGACTGAGTCCTGTCCCCTCTATCACACAGTCCCTGCTCCCTCATTACCGGTCACCAGTGCAGAGTCCCGGTGCTTCCCCCAGGACTGAGTCGTGTCCCCTTTATCACACAGTCCCTGCTCTCTCATTACCTGTCCCCAGTGCAGAGTCCCGGTGCTTCCCCCAGGACTGAGTCCTGTCCCCTCTATCACACAGTCCATGCTCCCTCATTACCAGTCCCTAGTGCAGAGTCACGGTGCTTCCCCAGGACTGAGTCCTGTCCCCTCTATCACACAGTTCATGCTCCCTCATTACCGGTCCCCAGTGCAGAGTCCCGGTGCTTCCCCCAGGACTGAGTCCTGTCCTCTCTATCACACAGTCCCTGCTCCCTCATTACCGGTCCCCAGTGCAGAGTCCCGGTGCTTCCCCCAGGACTGAGTCCTGTCCTCTCTATCACACAGTCCCTGCTCCCTCATTACCGGTCCCCAGTGCAGAGTCCCAGTGCTTCTCCCAGGACTGAGTCCAGTCCCCTCATTACCGGTCCCCAGTGCAGAGTCCCGGTGCTTCCCCCAGGACTGAGTCGTGTCCCCTTTATCACACAGTCCCTGCTCTCTCATTACCTGTCCCCAGTGCAGAGTCCCGGTGCTTCCCCCAGGACTGAGTCCTGTCCCCTCTATCACACAGTCCCTGCTCCCTCATTACCGGTCCCCAGTGCAGAGTCCCGGTGCTTCCCCCAGGACTGAGTCCTGTCCCCTCTATCACACAGTCCATGCTCCCTCATTACCAGTCCCTAGTGCAGAGTCACGGTGCTTCCCCCAGGACTGAGTGCTGTCCCCTCTATCACACAGTCCCTGCTCCCTCATTACCGGTCTCCAGTGCAGAGTCCTGGTGCTTCCCCCAGGACTGAGTCCTGTCCTCTCTATCACACAGTCCCTGCTCCCTCATTACCGGTCCACAGTGCAGAGTCCCGATGCTTCCCCCAGGACCGAGTCCTGTCCCCTCTATCACACAGTCCATGCTCCCTCATTACCAGTCCCCAGTGCAGAGTCACGGTGCTTCCCCCAGGACTGAGTCCTGTCCCCTCTATCACACAGTCCCTGCTCCCTCATTACCGGTCCCCAGTGCAGAGTCCCGGTGCTTCCCCCAGGACTGAGTCCTGTCCTCTCTATCACACAGTCCCTGCTCCTTCATTACCGGTCCACAGTGCAGAGTCCCGATGCTTCCCCCAGGACTGAGTCGTGTCCCCTTTATCACACAGTCCCTGCACCCTCATTACCGGTCCCCAGTGCAGAGTCCCGGTGCTTCCCCCAGGACTGAGTCCTGTCCTCTCTATCACACAGTCCCTGCTCCCTCATTACCGGTCCACAGTGCAGAGTCCCGGTGCTTCCCCCAGGACTGAGTCGTGTCCTCTTTATCACACAGTCCCTGCTCTCTCATTACCTGTCCCCAGTGCAGAGTCCCGGTGCTTCCCCCAGGACTGAGTCGTGTCCCCTCTATAACACAGTCCCTGCTCTCTCATTACCGGTCCCCAGTGCAGAGTCCCGGTGCTTCCCCCAGGACTGAGTCCTGTCCCCTCTATCACACAGTCCCTGCTCCCTCATTACCGGTCCCCAGTGCAGAGTCCCGGTGCTTCCCCCAGGACTGAGTCCTGTCCTCTCTATCACACAGTCCCTGCTCCCTCATTACCGGTCCACAGTGCAGAGTCCCGATGCTTCCCCCAGGACTGAGTCGTGTCCCCTTTATCACACAGTCCCTGCTCCCTCATTACCGGTCCCCAGTGCAGAGTCCCGGTGCTTCCCCCAGGACTGAGTCCTGTCCTCTCTATCACACAGTCCCTGCTCCCTCATTACCGGTCCACAGTGCAGAGTCCCGGTGCTTCCCCCAGGACTGAGTCGTGTCCTCTTTATCACACAGTCCCTGCTCTCTCATTACCTGTCCCCAGTGCAGAGTCCCGGTGCTTCCCCCAGGACTGAGTCGTGTCCCCTCTATCACACAGTCCCTGCTCTCTCATTACCGGTCCCCAGTGAAGAGTCCCGGTGCTTCCCCCAGTACTGAGTCCTGTCCCCTCTATCACACAGTCCATGCTCCCTCATTACCAGTCCCTAGTGCATAGTCACGGTGCTTCCCCCAGGACTGAGTCCTGTCCTCTCTATCACACAGTCCCTGCTCCCTCATTACCGGTCCCCAGTGCAGAGTCCCAGTGCTTCCCCCAGGACTGAGTCCTGTCCCCTCTATCACACAGTCCCTGGTCCCTCATTACCGGTCCCCAGTGCAGAGTCCCAGTGCTTCACCCAGGACTGAGTCCAGTCCCCTCTATCACACAGTCCCTGCTCCCTCATTACCGGTCCCCAGTGCAGAGTCCCGGTGCTTCTCCCAGGACTGAGTCCAGTCCCCTCATTACCGGTCCCCAGTGCAGAGTCCCGGAGCTTCCCCCAGGACTGAGTCGTGTCCCCTTTATCACACAGTCCCTGCTCTCTCATTACCTGTCCCCAGTGGAGAGTCCCGATGCTTCCCCCAGGACCGAGTCCTGTCCCCTCTATCACACAGTCCCTGCTCCCTCATTACCGGTCCCCAGTGCAGAGTCCCGGTGCTTCCCCCAGGACTGAGTCCTGTCCCCTCTATCACACAGTCCATGCTCCCTTATTACCAGTCCCTAGTGCAGAGTCACGGTGCTTCCCCCAGGACTGAGTCCTGTCCCCTCTATCACACAGTCCCTGCTCCCTCATTACCGGTCCCCAGTGTAGAGTCCTGGTGCTTCCCCCAGGACTGAGTCCTGTCCTCTCTATCACACAGTCCCTGCTCCCTCATTACCGGTCCACAGTGCAGAGTCCCGATGCTTCCCCCAGTACTGAGTCCTGTCCCCTCTATCACACAGTCCCTGCTCTCTCATTACCTGTCCCCAGTGCAGAGTCCCGGTGCTTCCCCCAGTACTGAGTCCTGTCCCCTCTATCACACAGTCCATGCTCCCTCATTACCAGTTGTGATGAACCTGTAGCCGCCATCTTGGTAATGATAAATCATATCCAGGGATGGCCACACTTCAGCAGCCCCCACCCTTGGGACCTTCTGTTAAAACGTCAACTAGATAGTTTCCCCCCATCCAGGCTCCTGTAAGATAAGAAGCCTACTTAACACTTGAATGCTAGGAGCTTCAAAGACTTCGAGAGGAAACACAGCCAGCAGGGGGGGGTGCTTCGTCTATCTGTACCTGACCATTTGTCCCATAGGACTAGTTTCTTTGTCTGTCACAAGCATGGAGGCATAAGATATAGAAACATGAAAAGTACACGCATGTTGCATGGGATGGGCCAATAAAAAAATATCACGGCGTCCCGGAGCCATTGCGCACACAAGCCTCCGCGGTAGACGTTTGTACGTGCTCTGGAAGCCAAGATATAGCGCGGAGCCATTCCTGAGGACCGTATGGTATCATAATTGATATCAAAAGGTCGGTTACGGCGGCCCGAATCCATGGGAACCCCTGGGGGTATCATGAGACCATCCCAGAAGAAGTTATTGGGTTCCATAGAATTTGGGCTTCTGATCGAAGTTAGACCTGAGGGTGGAGACTGAGCCAGCTGACCTCACCAGCAGTGGGCGGGACGGGGCAGGTAAGATAGCAGGACAGACAAGAGACAAGTCAGTCGTGACCCAAGAGTGGTGTGCTGAACATCTGAGCACCAGCTGAGGCCACCAAGGGGAGGAGCAGTTTGACCATGCGGTGGTAGGCCTCAGCCTGTAACAAAGAACCGTGCCTGCGATCGCAGAATCCTCTCCCTGCGTCACAAGAGAATCAAGAAACCGGTAACTGATATGCTGTGGTGATTCTGTGTGTTGTATTCCATTGTTGTATAGTTTAGCCTGACCTTATACCTGTGTATATTTAGTTGTATATCGTGTATCTAGTGTATTATTATAATCAATTACCTCAAGTAATTGTGGGCCTGCCTTTTATTCTGCATAACGAACGCACGTCCGTGTGAGCTCGGCTCAAGCCAAAAACGCTACCCAGGGTTGGTTCCTGACCCGATATAGGCCCATTCACGGACTGGGCGTATATCTAAAATAGGGACTGGTGGCAGCATACCAACTGGGGATTGGGGAAGGCTGGTAGTGACGGTCGGAGGTTCAGATATATATATTCCTGGCGCGGCCAAGGAAGATATATATACCGCCCTCACTACAGAGGGCCCCGATACCCAGTAGGTTACAGGACAGTCTCCCTGGCGACCGCTTATCCTAGGTGCAGTTCCTTGACTGACCTGAGGCTAAGAGGGCGCTAGCGAGTTGTGCTGTGTAGTGACGTTACGGTTAGTGACGTTGAAGGGATAACACACTACCGTGTTCCCTGCGCTGGTTGCAGCTACCTGGCACTACTTTCTCTAGGTGCAGTACCTTGACTGACCTGAGAGGTAAGGGGGCGCCAGAGAGCTGCACCCACCGGCCGGCTTTCATCACATTGGTGGCAGAGCGGTGGGATTGCAGAATAATAGTGTTGTGGGACCCCTACTCCCAGGCACTAAAGACTGCCAGTGGTAACTTCCACTGCTGGAGTCTTAAGGTCAGCCCAACGTTAGACGGTCAGGCTAAAAGTATAACAAGGTGTGTGCAAACTCAGGGTTGCAGCGGTGTCGGTTACCAAGATGGCAGACGGCACCAGGAGCAAGACCCTGCAAGAGGCTAATGCTACGGTCCGTGTGGCAGGAGGGGAGGACATTGTTACTCATGGCGAGGAGGAGTCCAGCCCGGGCACCTCAGGGAGCCAGTCCCCAGTATACGGTCCCGCAGTGGGCTGCCCACCACCTACCCAGCCCAGCCTGTCCAGATCACAAGCCCTTTTACAAGCGGCTATGGCAAGTCTCCAGTCTCATGGCGATGCCGTCTACAAAACCCTCCTGGCAGCATCAGAGAAGGCAGCGGAGGAGGAGCGTGCAGAGCGGGCTGCGGAGCGGGCTGCGGAGCGGGCTGCGGAGCGTGAAGCTGCAGAGCGCCGGGAGGCTGCGGAGCGTGAAGCTGCAGAGCGCCGGGAGGCTGCGGAGCGTGAAGCTGCAGAGCGCCGGGAGGTTGCGGAGCGTGCAGAGCGAGCTGCGGAGCGCCAGCACCAACTGGACCTGGCCCAGCGGGGGCTTCCGCTAGAGCAACCAACCCATCAGGAGACCAAGTCGTCCAAAGTCCGAGCTGAGGACTTCCCTCTACTGGAGAAGGATGGGGACCTGGACTCCTTTCTGGTGGCATTTGAACGGACCTGTCTTCAGCACCATCTGGCCCGGGATCAGTGGGCCAGATACCTGACCCCCCGTTTGAGGGGTAAGTCCCTGGATGCCTTGGGGGACTTACCTGCCGGGGAGGTACAGAACTACGACTGCATCAAGCGGGCCCTGATCCGGCAGTACAACCTCACTCCCGAGTCGTACCGCCAGAAGTTCCGGAGCCTGCTGCGTGGCCCCAAGGACACCTGGACCGATCATATGCGGGCGCTGTTGAGAGCCGCAGAGCACTGGACCTCGGGTCTAGCGCTTACTACCCGCCAGGAGGTCCAGGAACTGTTCGTCACGGAGCAGTTCTTGTGGAACTGCCCAGAGGACCTCCGACAGTTCCTCCGTGACCGAAAACCAACAGGGGCTTCTGCTACAGCCGCCCTGGCAGACGAGTATGCCAATAACAGGGCGCCTGAGCTGAAGAAGTCTGCCAGCAGCACCTGGAGAGGGGGTAAGCCCAGTCATGCCCCCGTTTCCCCGGCCCCTAGAACACAAGGGGTGTATCCCCCTGTTGCCCTCTCCAGGCAAGGACCAGACGTAAGACGTTGTCATCTATGCAACAAACCAGGACACTTTAGGGCTGAGTGTCCCCAGCGCCAAAAGACCCCATCCCAGTCCCAGAGAGCGCCCAATGTTTTGTGTGTGGGAGGGGGTGGTGGTAGGTCCCTGGACAACATCCAACCCGTCACCATAGGCCGTTCTGCGGTCATGGGACTGCGGGACACGGGCGCTGAACGAACACTGGTACGGCCTGAGGTGGTGTCCCCCCAGGACTTGGTACCAGGAAAGACTCTTTCCGTCTCCGGGGTTGGAGGCGTGGAGCCGGCACTTCCCGTTGCCATGGTGTATTTGGACTGGGGTGCCGGAAGGGGGATGCGGGAGGTGGGAGTAACGCCAAATATTCCCGCAAATGTTTTATTAGGGACCGACTTGGGGCGTCTAGTATCGCAGTATGTACCCTCTGAACCCCCAAGTTCGGCCCCCCAAGAGTGTATTGATTTGTCTGCTGCTAATGCCAACCATGTTGTATGTAGTGTGTGTCCTGCTGAGGAGGAGGGAGTGAAACCTGAGGGTAACACCTGCACAGACACAACACAAACAGGGTTAGTGAAAGCAGGTGGGGAGTGTGGGGATGCCCGCAGAGGTGCTCAGCCGGCTTGCCGTGACCTCTTGTCCTCCGGTGAGGGAGGGGGCGGGCAGGATTCTGTAGAGGGAAGCTCAGGGATGGAGAGGGGGGCAGCTACCGGCAGTGTAGGGCTCCCAGGGGTATCCAGGCTGCTGAGTATAGGCCCACTGCAGGGGGAGGAACAGGCCATGGGAGGTGGGGGTGTCCCAAGAGAGAAGCCGCCAGGTAAGACCCCAGGGCAGGAGTTCCCCACATCCGAGATGTCCAAAGGCCTAGGAAGCCTGCCTGATCGGGCGGCTTGGTCAGAAACAGAGGGGAAGCAGGCACTACCCACGGTCACAGCGGTCATAGCCGCTGTCACCAGGAGTGGGAGCGCCGGAGCCCAAGGAGCCTTGCAGAGGTCCGACGGCTTCCCCACTTCTGACCAAGTGTCTGCCGGGTCAGACAGCGGCCAGGTGACATGCCCGGAGGGGCTGACAGAGGATGTGGCAGTTTCGTCGATTCTGGCCACATCAAGTCAGGAATTTCAGGCTGCGTTGGAAGCAGACGACAGCCTGAAAGCTCTCAAGGAACAGGCGGCACAGCCTCCCATGGAGTCAGACTGCGAGCGGGTGGTCTGGGACCAGGGACGGCTGTACCGGGTAACGGTCCAGCAGGGTTCACCGGAGGCGTGGCCCAGGGACCGACAGTTAGTGGTACCCTATCCGTTCAGGGCGGAATTGTTGCGGATCGCACACGAGATTCCGATGGCCGGACACCTAGGGATCGCTAAAACCAAGGCCAGGATAGCTCAGCATTTCTACTGGCCCGGGATGGGAGCCGCGGTGGGTGCCTACTGCCGTTCGTGTGACACCTGTCAGAGGGTGGGGAAGGCGGGGCCGCGCCCCAAAGCCCCACTGGTAACTCTGCCAATCATCGAAGAGCCTTTCTCGAGGGTCGCTGTGGATCTTATTGGACCTCTGTCCACTCCCAGCCACTCCGGGAAATGCTTCATACTCACGGTAGTGGACTATGCCACCCGGTACCCGGAAGCGGTAGCTTTGTCGTCCATTCGGGCCGACAAGGTGGCTACCGCCTTACTGGAGATCTTCTCCAGAGTGGGTTTCCCCCAAGAAATGCTCACCGACCGAGGGACCCAGTTCATGTCGCGGCTGATGGAGTCCCTCTGTAAGCAAATGCAGGTGCAACATCTGGTGGCCAGCCCGTATCACCCACAGACTAATGGCCTGTGTGAGCGGTTCAATGGCACCTTAAAGCAGATGCTTAAGATGTTGGTCGACTCCCACGGGAGAGACTGGGAGCGTTACCTCCCACACCTCCTATTTGCTTACCGGGAGGTTCCGCAGGCCTCAACGGGGTTCTCCCCCTTTGAGCTCCTGTACGGGCGACGGGTACGGGGCCCCCTGGCTCTGGTGAAGGAAGCATGGGAAGGGGATTTGGCCACCCCCGAGGTGTCGGTCATCGAGTATGTCGTGCGCCACCGGGACAGGATGATGGCCTTGGCAAAGCTGGTGCAGGACAATATGGCCCAGGCCCAGGCCGACCAGAAGCGGTGGTACGACCAGAATGCTTGTGAGAGGACCTACCAGGTGGGTCAAAAGGTGTGGGTACTGGTCCCCGTACCACAGAACAAGCTTCAGGCAGCCTGGGAAGGTCCCTACTTCGTGCACCAGAAACTCAATGCCGTCACCTATCTGGTCACCCTGGATCACGCCCGTGGAAGGAGGAAGGCCTTCCACGTGAACATGATGAAGGCTCATCATGAGCGGGAAGCGACTGCCCACCCAGTGTGCAACCTTCCCGAGGAAGGAGAGGTAGAAACCCTCCTGGATCTGCTCACCCAAGCCAAGGCGGGTGGGTCCATCGAGGATGTGGGGGTTGGCCACCAGCTCACGGAGGACCAACGGTCCCAGCTGGGGACCACCCTGCACCCCTTCCGGGGGCTGTTCAGCAGCCTGCCCGGAAGGACTGAGATGGCTGTCCACGACGTGGACACTGGCGATCACCCGCCGATCCGGCGTTCAGCATATCGGGTCTCTTTCGAGGTGCAGGGAAACATGCGCCAAGAGATAGACGAGATGCTGAAGCTGGGGGTGATCCAGGCATCCAGCAGCGCGTGGGCCTCGCCTGTAGTCCTCGTACCAAAGAAGGACCGAACTACACGGTTCTGCGTGGACTACCGGGGGCTCAACGCTGTAACGGCCACCGATGCGTTCCCCATACCACGCATCGATGACCTGCTCGATCGGATGGCCGGGGCTAAGTACCTGACCATCATGGATCTGAGCCGGGGGTACTGGCAGATTCCTCTGACCCCCGCGGCAAGGGAACGCTCTGCCTTTATCACCCCTTTTGGACTGTATGAGTCCACAGTGATGCCATTCGGCATGAAGAATGCCCCTGCCACTTTTCAGCGGATGGTCAATACGCTGCTTGAGGGACTTGAAGGGTACGCGGCTGCGTACTTGGACGATATTGCAGTCTTCAGTCCCACTTGGGAGGATCACCTAGAGCACCTGCGGCAGGTGCTCGGTCGGATCCACCGGGCAGGCTTGACCATCAAGCCGGAAAAGTGCCAGCTGGGCATGAGTGAGGTCCTCTACCTGGGTCACCGGGTAGGCGGGGGGGTTCTGAAGCCAGAACCGGGGAAAGTGGATGCCATCGCATCCTGGCCCACTCCTAGGACCAAAAAGCAGGTGATGTCCTTCTTGGGGACCGCCGGGTACTATAGGAGGTTCGTCCCACACTATAGCACCCTGGCCAAGCCCCTGACGGACCTCACCAAGAAGAAGCTGCCCGTCGCAGTCGACTGGACAGTCGCCTGCGAGACAGCTTTCGGGGCACTCAAGGCCGCCCTAAGTAGCTCCCCTGTACTGCAAGCTGCCGACTTCGACCGGCCGTTTGTGGTACAGACCGACGCCAGTGACTTTGGCCTCGGTGCTGTGCTAAGTCAGGTCAACACGACAGGCCAGGAACATCCTGTCTTGTACCTGAGCAGGAAGCTACTGCCCCGGGAGGTGGCTTACTCCACGGTGGAAAAAGAATGCCTGGCAATTGTATGGGCCCTGCAGCGTCTGCAGCCCTACTTGTACGGGAGCCATTTCACCGTGGAGACGGACCACAACCCCCTCAGCCGGTTACACACGGTCTCTGGGTCGAATGGCAGGTTGCTACGCTGGAGCCTCGCTCTCCAGCAGTACCACTTCTCCATTCGCCGCAGAAGAGGCCGTGACCACGGTAACGCTGACGGGTTATCCCGGCAAGGGGAGGGTGCAGAAGGACGCACGGGGGAACACAGGAATGTGCTACCCCCTCGCGCCCTCGTATAGGGGGAGGTGTGATGAACCTGTAGCCGCCATCTTGGTAATGATAAATCATATCCAGGGATGGCCACACTTCAGCAGCCCCCACCCTTGGGACCTTCTGTTAAAACGTCAACTAGATAGTTTCCCCCCATCCAGGCTCCTGTAAGATAAGAAGCCTACTTAACACTTGAATGCTAGGAGCTTCAAAGACTTCGAGAGGAAACACAGCCAGCAGGGGGGGGTGCTTCGTCTATCTGTACCTGACCATTTGTCCCATAGGACTAGTTTCTTTGTCTGTCACAAGCATGGAGGCATAAGATATAGAAACATGAAAAGTACACGCATGTTGCATGGGATGGGCCAATAAAAAAATATCACGGCGTCCCGGAGCCATTGCGCACACAAGCCTCCGCGGTAGACGTTTGTACGTGCTCTGGAAGCCAAGATATAGCGCGGAGCCATTCCTGAGGACCGTATGGTATCATAATTGATATCAAAAGGTCGGTTACGGCGGCCCGAATCCATGGGAACCCCTGGGGGTATCATGAGACCATCCCAGAAGAAGTTATTGGGTTCCATAGAATTTGGGCTTCTGATCGAAGTTAGACCTGAGGGTGGAGACTGAGCCAGCTGACCTCACCAGCAGTGGGCGGGACGGGGCAGGTAAGATAGCAGGACAGACAAGAGACAAGTCAGTCGTGACCCAAGAGTGGTGTGCTGAACATCTGAGCACCAGCTGAGGCCACCAAGGGGAGGAGCAGTTTGACCATGCGGTGGTAGGCCTCAGCCTGTAACAAAGAACCGTGCCTGCGATCGCAGAATCCTCTCCCTGCGTCACAAGAGAATCAAGAAACCGGTAACTGATATGCTGTGGTGATTCTGTGTGTTGTATTCCATTGTTGTATAGTTTAGCCTGACCTTATACCTGTGTATATTTAGTTGTATATCGTGTATCTAGTGTATTATTATAATCAATTACCTCAAGTAATTGTGGGCCTGCCTTTTATTCTGCATAACGAACGCACGTCCGTGTGAGCTCGGCTCAAGCCAAAAACGCTACCCAGGGTTGGTTCCTGACCCGATATAGGCCCATTCACGGACTGGGCGTATATCTAAAATAGGGACTGGTGGCAGCATACCAACTGGGGATTGGGGAAGGCTGGTAGTGACGGTCGGAGGTTCAGATATATATATTCCTGGCGCGGCCAAGGAAGATATATATACCGCCCTCACTACAGAGGGCCCCGATACCCAGTAGGTTACAGGACAGTCTCCCTGGCGACCGCTTATCCTAGGTGCAGTTCCTTGACTGACCTGAGGCTAAGAGGGCGCTAGCGAGTTGTGCTGTGTAGTGACGTTACGGTTAGTGACGTTGAAGGGATAACACACTACCGTGTTCCCTGCGCTGGTTGCAGCTACCTGGCACTACTTTCTCTAGGTGCAGTACCTTGACTGACCTGAGAGGTAAGGGGGCGCCAGAGAGCTGCACCCACCGGCCGGCTTTCATCACACCAGTCCCTAGTGCAGAGTCACGGTGCTTCCCCCAGGACTGAGTCCTGTCCCCTCTATCACACAGTCCCTGCTCTCTCATTACCTGTCCCCAGTGCAGAGTCCCGGTGCTTCCCCCAGGACTGAGTCCTGTCCCCTCTATCACACAGTCCCTGCTCTCTCATTACCGGTCCCCAGTGCAGAGTCCCGGTGCTTCCCCCAGTACTGAGTCCTGTCCCCTCTATCACACAGTCCATGCTCCCTCATTACCAGTCCCTAGTGCAGAGTCACGGTGCTTCCCCCAGGACTGAGTCATGTCCCCTCTATCACACAGTCCCTGCTCCCTCATTACCGGTCCCCAGTGCAGAGTCCCGGTGCTTCCCCCAGGACTGAGTCGTGTCCCCTTTATCACACAGTCCCTGCTCTCTCATTACCTGTCCCCAGTGCAGAGTCCCGGTGCTTCCCCCAGTACTGAGTCCTGTCCCCTCTATCACACAGTCCATGCTCCCTCATTACCAGTCCCTAGTGCAGAGTCACGGTGCTTCCCCCAGGACTGAGTCCTGTCCCCTCTATCACACAGTCCTTGCTCCCTCATTACCGGTCCCCAGTGCAGAGTCCCGGTGCTTCCCCCAGGACTGAGTCCTGTCCTCTCTATCACACAGTCCCTGCTCCCTCATTACCGGTCCCCAGTGCAGAGTCCCAGTGCTTCACCCAGGACTGAGTCCTGTCCCCTCTATCACACATTCCCTGCTCCCTCATTACCGGTCCCCAGTGCAGAGTCCCGGTGCTTCTCCCAGGACTGAGTCCAGTCCCCTCATTACCGGTCCCCAGTGCAGAGTCCCGGTGCTTCCCCCAGGACTGAGTCGTGTCCCCTTTATCACACAGTCCCTGCTCTCTCATTACCTGTCCCCAGTGCAGAGTCCCGGAGCTTCCCCCAGGACTGAGTCCTGTCCCCTCTATCACACAGTCCCTGCTCCCTCATTACCGGTCCCCAGTGCAGAGTCCCGGTGCTTCCCCCAGGACTGAGTCCTGTCCCCTCTATCACACAGTCCATGCTCCCTCATTACCAGTCCCTAGTGCAGAGTCACGGTGCTTCCCCCAGGACTGAGTCCTGTCCCCTCTATCACACAGTCCATGCTCCCTCATTACCAGTCCCTAGTGCAGAGTCACGGAGCTTCCCCAGGACTGAGTCCTGTCCCCTCTATCACACAGTTCATGCTCCCTCATTACCGGTCCCCAGTGCAGAGTCCCGGTGCTTCCCCCAGGACTGAGTCCTGTCCTCTCTATCACACAGTCCCTGCTCCCTCATTACCGGTCCCCAGTGCAGAGTCCCGGTGCTTCCCCCAGGACTGAGTCCTGTCCTCTCTATCACACAGTCCCTGCTCCCTCATTACCGGTCCCCAGTGCAGAGTCCCGATGCTTCCCCCAGGACTGAGTCCTGTCCCCTCTATCACACAGTCCCTGCTCCCTCATTACCGGTCCCCAGTGCAGAGTCCCGGTGCTTCCCCCAGGACTGAGTCCTGTCCTCTCTATCACACAGTCCCTGCTCCCTCATTACCGGTCACCAGTGCAGAGTCCCGGTGCTTCCCCCAGGACTGAGTCGTGTCCCCTTTATCACACAGTCCCTGCTATCTCATTATCTGTCCCCAGTGCAGAGTCCCGGTGCTTCCCCCAGGACTGAGTCCAGTCCCCTCTATCACACAGTCAATGCTCCCTCATTACCTGTCCCTAGTGCAGAGTCACGGTGCTTCCCCAGGACTGAGTCCTGTCCCCTCTATCACACAGTTCATGCTCTCTCATTACCTGTCCCCAGTGCAGAGTCCCGGTGCTTCCCCCAGGACTGAGTCCTGTCCTCTCTATCACACAGTCCCTGCTCCCTCATTACCGGTCCACAGTGCAGAGTCCCGATGCTTCCCCCAGGACCGAGTCCTGTCCCCTCTATCACACAGTCCATGCTCCCTCATTACCAGTCCCCAGTGCAGAGTCACGGTGCTTCCCCCAGGACTGAGTCCTGTCCCCTCTATCACACAGTCCCTGCTCCCTCATTACCGGTCCCCAGTGCAGAGTCCCGGTGCTTCCCCCAGGACTGAGTCCTGTCCTCTCTATCACACAGTCCCTGCTCCTTCATTACCGGTCCACAGTGCAGAGTCCCGATGCTTCCCCCAGGACTGAGTCGTGTCCCCTTTATCACACAGTCCCTGCACCCTCATTACCGGTCCCCAGTGCAGAGTCCCGGTGCTTCCCCCAGGACTGAGTCCTGTCCTCTCTATCACACAGTCCCTGCTCCCTCATTACCGGTCCACAGTGCAGAGTCCCGGTGCTTCCCCCAGGACTGAGTCGTGTCCTCTTTATCACACAGTCCCTGCTCTCTCATTACCTGTCCCCAGTGCAGAGTCCCGGTGCTTCCCCCAGGACTGAGTCGTGTCCCCTCTATAACACAGTCCCTGCTCTCTCATTACCGGTCCCCAGTGCAGAGTCCCGGTGCTTCCCCCAGGACTGAGTCCTGTCCCCTCTATCACACAGTCCCTGCTCCCTCATTACCGGTCCCCAGTGCAGAGTCCCGGTGCTTCCCCCAGGACTGAGTCCTGTCCTCTCTATCACACAGTCCCTGCTCCCTCATTACCGGTCCACAGTGCAGAGTCCCGATGCTTCCCCCAGGACTGAGTCGTGTCCCCTTTATCACACAGTCCCTGCTCCCTCATTACCGGTCCCCAGTGCAGAGTCCCGGTGCTTCCCCCAGGACTGAGTCCTGTCCTCTCTATCACACAGTCCCTGCTCCCTCATTACCGGTCCACAGTGCAGAGTCCCGGTGCTTCCCCCAGGACTGAGTCGTGTCCTCTTTATCACACAGTCCCTGCTCTCTCATTACCTGTCCCCAGTGCAGAGTCCCGGTGCTTCCCCCAGGACTGAGTCGTGTCCCCTCTATCACACAGTCCCTGCTCTCTCATTACCGGTCCCCAGTGAAGAGTCCCGGTGCTTCCCCCAGTACTGAGTCCTGTCCCCTCTATCACACAGTCCATGCTCCCTCATTACCAGTCCCTAGTGCATAGTCACGGTGCTTCCCCCAGGACTGAGTCCTGTCCTCTCTATCACACAGTCCCTGCTCCCTCATTACCGGTCCCCAGTGCAGAGTCCCAGTGCTTCCCCCAGGACTGAGTCCTGTCCCCTCTATCACACAGTCCCTGGTCCCTCATTACCGGTCCCCAGTGCAGAGTCCCAGTGCTTCACCCAGGACTGAGTCCAGTCCCCTCTATCACACAGTCCCTGCTCCCTCATTACCGGTCCCCAGTGCAGAGTCCCGGTGCTTCTCCCAGGACTGAGTCCAGTCCCCTCATTACCGGTCCCCAGTGCAGAGTCCCGGAGCTTCCCCCAGGACTGAGTCGTGTCCCCTTTATCACACAGTCCCTGCTCTCTCATTACCTGTCCCCAGTGGAGAGTCCCGATGCTTCCCCCAGGACCGAGTCCTGTCCCCTCTATCACACAGTCCCTGCTCCCTCATTACCGGTCCCCAGTGCAGAGTCCCGGTGCTTCCCCCAGGACTGAGTCCTGTCCCCTCTATCACACAGTCCATGCTCCCTTATTACCAGTCCCTAGTGCAGAGTCACGGTGCTTCCCCCAGGACTGAGTCCTGTCCCCTCTATCACACAGTCCCTGCTCCCTCATTACCGGTCCCCAGTGTAGAGTCCTGGTGCTTCCCCCAGGACTGAGTCCTGTCCTCTCTATCACACAGTCCCTGCTCCCTCATTACCGGTCCACAGTGCAGAGTCCCGATGCTTCCCCCAGTACTGAGTCCTGTCCCCTCTATCACACAGTCCCTGCTCTCTCATTACCTGTCCCCAGTGCAGAGTCCCGGTGCTTCCCCCAGTACTGAGTCCTGTCCCCTCTATCACACAGTCCATGCTCCCTCATTACCAGTCCCTAGTGCAGAGTCACGGTGCTTCCCCCAGGACTGAGTCCTGTCCCCTCTATCACACAGTCCCTGCTCTCTCATTACCTGTCCCCAGTGCAGAGTCCCGGTGCTTCCCCCAGGACTGAGTCCTGTCCCCTCTATCACACAGTCCCTGCTCTCTCATTACCGGTCCCCAGTGCAGAGTCCCGGTGCTTCCCCCAGTACTGAGTCCTGTCCCCTCTATCACACAGTCCATGCTCCCTCATTACCAGTCCCTAGTGCAGAGTCACGGTGCTTCCCCCAGGACTGAGTCATGTCCCCTCTATCACACAGTCCCTGCTCCCTCATTACCGGTCCCCAGTGCAGAGTCCCGGTGCTTCCCCCAGGACTGAGTCGTGTCCCCTTTATCACACAGTCCCTGCTCTCTCATTACCTGTCCCCAGTGCAGAGTCCCGGTGCTTCCCCCAGTACTGAGTCCTGTCCCCTCTATCACACAGTCCATGCTCCCTCATTACCAGTCCCTAGTGCAGAGTCACGGTGCTTCCCCCAGGACTGAGTCCTGTCCCCTCTATCACACAGTCCTTGCTCCCTCATTACCGGTCCCCAGTGCAGAGTCCCGGTGCTTCCCCCAGGACTGAGTCCTGTCCTCTCTATCACACAGTCCCTGCTCCCTCATTACCGGTCCCCAGTGCAGAGTCCCAGTGCTTCACCCAGGACTGAGTCCTGTCCCCTCTATCACACATTCCCTGCTCCCTCATTACCGGTCCCCAGTGCAGAGTCCCGGTGCTTCTCCCAGGACTGAGTCCAGTCCCCTCATTACCGGTCCCCAGTGCAGAGTCCCGGTGCTTCCCCCAGGACTGAGTCGTGTCCCCTTTATCACACAGTCCCTGCTCTCTCATTACCTGTCCCCAGTGCAGAGTCCCGGAGCTTCCCCCAGGACTGAGTCCTGTCCCCTCTATCACACAGTCCCTGCTCCCTCATTACCGGTCCCCAGTGCAGAGTCCCGGTGCTTCCCCCAGGACTGAGTCCTGTCCCCTCTATCACACAGTCCATGCTCCCTCATTACCAGTCCCTAGTGCAGAGTCACGGTGCTTCCCCCAGGACTGAGTCCTGTCCCCTCTATCACACAGTCCATGCTCCCTCATTACCAGTCCCTAGTGCAGAGTCACGGAGCTTCCCCAGGACTGAGTCCTGTCCCCTCTATCACACAGTTCATGCTCCCTCATTACCGGTCCCCAGTGCAGAGTCCCGGTGCTTCCCCCAGGACTGAGTCCTGTCCTCTCTATCACACAGTCCCTGCTCCCTCATTACCGGTCCCCAGTGCAGAGTCCCGGTGCTTCCCCCAGGACTGAGTCCTGTCCTCTCTATCACACAGTCCCTGCTCCCTCATTACCGGTCCCCAGTGCAGAGTCCCGATGCTTCCCCCAGGACTGAGTCCTGTCCCCTCTATCACACAGTCCCTGCTCCCTCATTACCGGTCCCCAGTGCAGAGTCCCGGTGCTTCCCCCAGGACTGAGTCCTGTCCTCTCTATCACACAGTCCCTGCTCCCTCATTACCGGTCACCAGTGCAGAGTCCCGGTGCTTCCCCCAGGACTGAGTCGTGTCCCCTTTATCACACAGTCCCTGCTATCTCATTATCTGTCCCCAGTGCAGAGTCCCGGTGCTTCCCCCAGGACTGAGTCCAGTCCCCTCTATCACACAGTCAATGCTCCCTCATTACCTGTCCCTAGTGCAGAGTCACGGTGCTTCCCCAGGACTGAGTCCTGTCCCCTCTATCACACAGTTCATGCTCTCTCATTACCTGTCCCCAGTGCAGAGTCCCGGTGCTTCCCCCAGTACTGAGTCCTGTCCCCTCTATCACACAGTCCATGCTCCCTCATTACCAGTCCCTAGTGCAGAGTCACGGTGCTTCCCCCAGGACTGAGTCCTGTCCCCTCTATCACACAGTCCTTGCTCCCTCATTACCGGTCCCCAGTGCAGAGTCCCGGTGCTTCCCCCAGGACTGAGTCCTGTCCTCTCTATCACACAGTCCCTGCTCCCTCATTACCGGTCCCCAGTGCAGAGTCCCAGTGCTTCACCCAGGACTGAGTCCTGTCCTCTCTATCACACAGTCCCTGCTCCCTCATTACCGGTCCCCAGTGCAGAGTCCCAGTGCTTCTCCCAGGACTGAGTCCAGTCCCCTCATTACCGGTCCCCAGTGCAGAGTCCCGGTGCTTCCCCCAGGACTGAGTCGTGTCCCCTTTATCACACAGTCCCTGCTCTCTCATTACCTGTCCCCAGTGCAGAGTCCCGGTGCTTCCCCCAGGACTGAGTCCTGTCCCCTCTATCACACAATCCCTGCTCCCTCATTACCGGTCCCCAGTGCAGAGTCCCGGTGCTTCCCCCAGGACTGAGTCCTGTCCCCTCTATCACACAGTCCATGCTCCCTCATTACCAGTCCCTAGTGCAGAGTCACGGTGCTTCCCCCAGGACTGAGTGCTGTCCCCTCTATCACACAGTCCCTGCTCCCTCATTACCGGTCTCCAGTGCAGAGTCCTGGTGCTTCCCCCAGGACTGAGTCCTGTCCTCTCTATCACACAGTCCCTGCTCCCTCATTACCGGTCCACAGTGCAGAGTCCCGATGCTTCCCCCAGGACTGAGTCCTGTCCTCTCTATCACACAGTCCCTGCTCCTTCATTACCGGTCCACAGTGCAGAGTCCCGATGCTTCCCCCAGGACTGAGTCGTGTCCCCTTTATCACACAGTCCCTGCACCCTCATTACCGGTCCCCAGTGCAGAGTCCCGGTGCTTCCCCCAGGACTGAGTCCTGTCCTCTCTATCACACAGTCCCTGCTCCCTCATTACCGGTCCACAGTGCAGAGTCCCGGTGCTTCCCCCAGGACTGAGTCGTGTCCTCTTTATCACACAGTCCCTGCTCTCTCATTACCTGTCCCCAGTGCAGAGTCCCGGTGCTTCCCCCAGGACTGAGTCGTGTCCCCTCTATAACACAGTCCCTGCTCTCTCATTACCGGTCCCCAGTGCAGAGTCCCGGTGCTTCCCCCAGTACTGAGTCCTGTCCCCTCTATCACACAGTCCAAGCTCCCTCATTACCAGTCCCTAGTGCAGAGTCACGGTGCTTCCCACAGGACTGAGTCGTGTCCCCTCTATCACACAGTCCCTGCTCCCTCATTACCGGTCCCCAGTGCAGAGTCCCGGTGCTTCCCTCAGGACTGAGTCCTGTCCCCTGTATCACACAGTCCCTGCTCCCTCATTACCGGTCCCCAGTGCAGAGTCCCGATGCTTCCCCCAGGACTGAGTCCTGTCCCCTCTATCACACAATCCATGCTCCCTCATTACCAGTCCCCAGTGCAGAGTCCCGGTGCTTCCCCCAGGACTGAGTCCTGTCCCCTCTATCACACAGTCCCTGCTCCCTCATTACCGGTCCCCAGTGCAGAGTCCCGGTGCTTCCCCCAGGACTGAGTCCTGTCCTCTCTATCACACAGTCCCTGCTCCCTCATTACCGGTCCACAGTGCAGAGTCCCGATGCTTCCCCCAGGACTGAGTCGTGTCCCCTTTATCACACAGTCCCTGCTCCCTCATTACCGGTCCCCAGTGCAGAGTCCCGGTGCTTCCCCCAGGACTGAGTCCTGTCCTCTCTATCACACAGTCCCTGCTCCCTCATTACCGGTCCACAGTGCAGAGTCCCGGTGCTTCCCCCAGGACTGAGTCGTGTCCTCTTTATCACACAGTCCCTGCTCTCTCATTACCTGTCCCCAGTGCAGAGTCCCGGTGCTTCCCCCAGGACTGAGTCGTGTCCCCTCTATCACACAGTCCCTGCTCTCTCATTACCGGTCCCCAGTGAAGAGTCCCGGTGCTTCCCCCAGTACTGAGTCCTGTCCCCTCTATCACACAGTCCATGCTCCCTCATTACCAGTACCTAGTGCATAGTCACGGTGCTTCCCCCAGGACTGAGTCCTGTCCTCTCTATCACACAGTCCCTGCTCCCTCATTACCGGTCCCCAGTGCAGAGTCCCAGTGCTTCCCCCAGGACTGAGTCCTGTCCCCTCTATCACACAGTCCCTGGTCCCTCATTACCGGTCCCCAGTGCAGAGTCCCAGTGCTTCACCCAGGACTGAGTCCAGTCCCCTCTATCACACAGTCCCTGCTCCCTCATTACCGGTCCCCAGTGCAGAGTCCCGGTGCTTCTCCCAGGACTGAGTCCAGTCCCCTCATTACCGGTCCCCAGTGCAGAGTCCCGGAGCTTCCCCCAGGACTGAGTCGTGTCCCCTTTATCACACAGTCCCTGCTCTCTCATTACCTGTCCCCAGTGGAGAGTCCCGATGCTTCCCCCAGGACCGAGTCCTGTCCCCTCTATCACACAGTCCCTGCTCCCTCATTACCGGTCCCCAGTGCAGAGTCCCGGTGCTTCCCCCAGGACTGAGTCCTGTCCCCTCTATCACACAGTCCATGCTCCCTTATTACCAGTCCCTAGTGCAGAGTCACGGTGCTTCCCCCAGGACTGAGTCCTGTCCCCTCTATCACACAGTCCCTGCTCCCTCATTACCGGTCCCCAGTGTAGAGTCCTGGTGCTTCCCCCAGGACTGAGTCCTGTCCTCTCTATCACACAGTCCCTGCTCCCTCATTACCGGTCCACAGTGCAGAGTCCCGATGCTTCCCCCAGTACTGAGTCCTGTCCCCTCTATCACACAGTCCCTGCTCTCTCATTACCTGTCCCCAGTGCAGAGTCCCGGTGCTTCCCCCAGTACTGAGTCCTGTCCCCTCTATCACACAGTCCATGCTCCCTCATTACCAGTCCCTAGTGCAGAGTCACGGTGCTTCCCCCAGGACTGAGTCCTGTCCCCTCTATCACACAGTCCCTGCTCTCTCATTACCTGTCCCCAGTGCAGAGTCCCGGTGCTTCCCCAGGACTGAGTCCTGTCCCCTCTATCACACAGTCCCTGCTCTCTCATTACCGGTCCCCAGTGCAGAGTCCCGGTGCTTCCCCCAGTACTGAGTCCTGTCCCCTCTATCACACAGTCCATGCTCCCTCATTACCAGTCCCTAGTGCAGAGTCACGGTGCTTCCCCCAGGACTGAGTCATGTCCCCTCTATCACACAGTCCCTGCTCCCTCATTACCGGTCCCCAGTGCAGAGTCCCGGTGCTTCCCCCAGGACTGAGTCGTGTCCCCTTTATCACACAGTCCCTGCTCTCTCATTACCTGTCCCCAGTGCAGAGTCCCGGTGCTTCCCCCAGTACTGAGTCCTGTCCCCTCTATCACACAGTCCATGCTCCCTCATTACCAGTCCCTAGTGCAGAGTCACGGTGCTTCCCCCAGGACTGAGTCCTGTCCCCTCTATCACACAGTCCTTGCTCCCTCATTACCGGTCCCCAGTGCAGAGTCCCGGTGCTTCCCCCAGGACTGAGTCCTGTCCTCTCTATCACACAGTCCCTGCTCCCTCATTACCGGTCCCCAGTGCAGAGTCCCAGTGCTTCACCCAGGACTGAGTCCTGTCCCCTCTATCACACATTCCCTGCTCCCTCATTACCGGTCCCCAGTGCAGAGTCCCGGTGCTTCTCCCAGGACTGAGTCCAGTCCCCTCATTACCGGTCCCCAGTGCAGAGTCCCGGTGCTTCCCCCAGGACTGAGTCGTGTCCCCTTTATCACACAGTCCCTGCTCTCTCATTACCTGTCCCCAGTGCAGAGTCCCGGAGCTTCCCCCAGGACTGAGTCCTGTCCCCTCTATCACACAGTCCCTGCTCCCTCATTACCGGTCCCCAGTGCAGAGTCCCGGTGCTTCCCCCAGGACTGAGTCCTGTCCCCTCTATCACACAGTCCATGCTCCCTCATTACCAGTCCCTAGTGCAGAGTCACGGTGCTTCCCCCAGGACTGAGTCCTGTCCCCTCTATCACACAGTCCATGCTCCCTCATTACCAGTCCCTAGTGCAGAGTCACGGTGCTTCCCCAGGACTGAGTCCTGTCCCCTCTATCACACAGTTCATGCTCCCTCATTACCGGTCCCCAGTGCAGAGTCCCGGTGCTTCCCCCAGGACTGAGTCCTGTCCTCTCTATCACACAGTCCCTGCTCCCTCATTACCGGTCCCCAGTGCAGAGTCCCGGTGCTTCCCCCAGGACTGAGTCCTGTCCTCTCTATCACACAGTCCCTGCTCCCTCATTACCGGTCCCCAGTGCAGAGTCCCGATGCTTCCCCCAGGACTGAGTCCTGTCCCCTCTATCACACAGTCCCTGCTCCCTCATTACCGGTCCCCAGTGCAGAGTCCCGGTGCTTCACCCAGGACTGAGTCCTGTCCCCTCTATCACACAGTCCCTGCTCCCTCATTACCGGTCACCAGTGCAGAGTCCCGGTGCTTCCCCCAGGACTGAGTCGTGTCCCCTTTATCACACAGTCCCTGCTATCTCATTATCTGTCCCCAGTGCAGAGTCCCGGTGCTTCCCCCAGGACTGAGTCCAGTCCCCTCTATCACACAGTCAATGCTCCCTCATTACCTGTCCCTAGTGCAGAGTCACGGTGCTTCCCCAGGACTGAGTCCTGTCCCCTCTATCACACAGTTCATGCTCCCTCATTACAGGTCCCCAGTGCAGAGTCCCGGTGCTTCCCCCAGGACTGAGTCCTGTCCTCTCTATCACACAGTCTCTGCTCCCTCATTACCGGTCCCCAGTGCAGAGTCCCGGTGCTTCCCCCAGGACTGAGTCCTGTCCCCTTTATCACACAGTCCCTGCTCTCTCATTACCTGTCCCCAGTGCAGAGTCCCGGTGCTTCCCCCAGTACTGAGTCCTGTCCCCTCTATCACACAGTCCATGCTCCCTCATTACCAGTCCCTAGTGCAGAGTCACGGTGCTTCCCCCAGGACTGAGTCCTGTCCCCTCTATCACACAGTCCTTGCTCCCTCATTACCGGTCCCCAGTGCAGAGTCCCGGTGCTTCCCCCAGGACTGAGTCCTGTCCTCTCTATCACACAGTCCCTGCTCCCTCATTACCGGTCCCCAGTGCAGAGTCCCAGTGCTTCACCCAGGACTGAGTCCTGTCCCCTCTATCACACAGTCCCTGCTCCCTCATTACCGGTCCCCAGTGCAGAGTCCCGGTGCTTCTCCCAGGACTGAGTCCAGTCCCCTCATTACCGGTCCCCAGTGCAGAGTCCCGGTGCTTCCCCCAGGACTGAGTCGTGTCCCCTTTATCACACAGTCCCTGCTCTCTCATTACCTGTCCCCAGTGCAGAGTCCCGGAGCTTCCCCCAGGACTGAGTCCTGTCCCCTCTATCACACAGTCCCTGCTCCCTCATTACCGGTCCCTAGTGCAGAGTTCCGGTGCTTCCCCCAGGACTGAGTCCTGTCCCCTCTATCACACAGTCCCTGCTCCCTCATTACCGGTCCCCAGTGCAGAGTCCCGGTGCTTCCCCCAGGACTGAGTCCTGTCCCCTCTATCACACAGTCCATGCTCCCTTATTACCAGTCCCTAGTGCAGAGTCACGGTGCTTCCCCCAGGACTGAGTCCTGTCCCCTCTATCACACAGTCCCTGCTCCCTCATTACCGGTCCCCAGTGCAGAGTCCTGGTGCTTCCCCCAGGACTGAGTCCTGTCCTCTCTATCACACAGGCCCTGCTCCCTCATTACCGGTCCACAGTGCAGAGTCCCGATGCTTCCCCCAGGACTGAGTGGTGTCCACTTTATCACACAGTCCCTGCTCTCTCATTACCTGTCCCCAGTGCAGAGTCCCGGTGCTTCCCCCAGGACTGAGTCCTGTCCCCTCTATCACACAGTCCCTGCTCTCTCATTACCGGTCCCCAGTGCAGAGTCCCGGTGCTTCCCCCAGTACTGAGTCCTGTCCCCTCTATCACACAGTCCATGCTCCCTCAATACCAGTCCCTAGTGCAGAGTCACGGTGCTTCCCCCAGGACTGAGTCGTGTCCCCTCTATCACACAGTCCCTGCTCCCTCATTACCGGTCCCCAGTGCAGAGTCCCGGTGCTTCCCCCAGGACTGAGTCGTGTCCCCTTTATCACACAGTCCCTGCTCTCTCATTACCTCTCCCCAGTGCAGAGTCCCGGTGCTTCCCCCAGTACTGAGTCCTGTCCCCTCTATCACACAGTCCATGCTCCCTCATTACCAGTCCCTAGTGCAGAGTCACGGTGCTTCCCCCAGGACTGAGTCCTGTCCCCTCTATCACACAGTCCTTGCTCCCTCATTACCGGTCCCCAGTGCAGAGTCCCGGTGCTTCCCCCAGGACTGAGTCCTGTCCTCTCTATCACACAGTCCCTGCTCCCTCATTACCGGTCCCCAGTGCAGAGTCCCAGTGCTTCACCCAGGACTGAGTCCTGTCCCCTCTATCACACATTCCCTGCTCCCTCATTACCGGTCCCCAGTGCAGAGTCCCGGTGCTTCTCCCAGGACTGAGTCCAGTCCCCTCATTACCGGTCCCCAGTGCAGAGTCCCGATGCTTCCCCCAGGACTGAGTCGTGTCCCCTTTATCACACAGTCCCTGCTCTCTCATTACCTGTCCCCAGTGCAGAGTCCCGGAGCTTCCCCCAGGACTGAGTCCTGTCCCCTCTATCACACAGTCCCTGCTCCCTCATTACCAGTCCCTAGTGCAGAGTCACGGTGCTTCCCCCAGGACTGACTCCTGTCCCCTCTATCACACAGTCCCTGCTCCCTCATTACCGGTCTCCAGTGCAGAGTCCTGGTGCTTCCCCCAGGACTGAGTCCTGTCCTCTCTATCACACAGTCCCTGCTCCCTCATTACCGGTCCACAGTGCAGAGTCCCGATGCTTCCCCCAGGACTGAGTGGTGTCCACTTTATCACACAGTCCCTGCTCTCTCATTACCTGTCCCCAGTGCAGAGTCCCGGTGCTTCCCCCAGGACTGAGTCCTGTCCCCTCTATCACACAGTCCATGCTCCCTCATTACCAGTCCCTAGTACAGAGTCACGGTGCTTCCCCAGGACTGAGTCCTGTCCCCTCTATCACACAGTTCATGCTCCCTCATTACCGGTCCCCAGTGCAGAGTCCCGGTGCTTCCCCCAGGACTGAGTCCTGTCCTCTCTATCACACAGTCCCTGCTCCCTCATTACCGGTCCCCAGTGCAGAGTCCCGGTGCTTCCCCCAGGACTGAGTCCTGTCCTCTCTATCACACAGTCCCTGCTCCCTCATTACCGGTCCCCAGTGCAGAGTCCCGGTGCTTCACCCAGGACTGAGTCCTGTCCCCTCTATCACACAGTCCCTGCTCCCTCATTACCGGTCACCAGTGCAGAGTCCCGGTGCTTCCCCCAGGACTGAGTCGTGTCCCCTTTATCACACAGTCCCTGCTATCTCATTACCTGTCCCCAGTGCAGAGTCCCGGTGCTTCCCCCAGGACTGAGTCCAGTCCCCTCTATCACACAGTCAATGCTCCCTCATTACCAGTCCCTAGTGCAGAGTCACGGTGCTTCCCCAGGACTGAGTCCTGTCCCCTCTATCACACAGTTCATGCTCCCTCATTACAGGTCCCCAGTGCAGAGTCCCGGTGCTTCCCCCAGGACTGAGTCCTGTCCTCTCTATCACACAGTCTCTGCTCCCTCATTACCGGTCCCCAGTGCAGAGTCCCGGTGCTTCCCCCAGGACTGAGTCCTGTCCCCTTTATCACACAGTCCCTGCTCTCTCAATACCTGTCCCCAGTGCAGAGTCCCGGTGCTTCCCCCAGTACTGAGTCCTGTCCCCTCTATCACACAGTCCATGCTCCCTCATTACCAGTCCCTAGTGCAGAGTCACGGTGCTTCCCCCAGGACTGAGTCCTGTCCCCTCTATCACACAGTCCTTGCTCCCTCATTACCAGTCCCCAGTGCAGAGTCCCGGTGCTTCCCCCAGGACTGAGTCCTGTCCTCTCTATCACACAGTCTCTGCTCCCTCATTACCGGTCCCCAGTGCAGAGTCCCAGTGCTTCACCCAGGACTGAGTCCTGTCCCCTCTATCACACAGTCCCTGCTCCCTCATTACCCGTCCCCAGTGCAGAGTCCCGGTGCTTCTCCCAGGACTGAGTCCAGTCCCCTCATTACCGGTCCCCAGTGCAGAGTCCCGGTGCTTCCCCCAGGACTGAGTCGTGTCCCCTTTATCACACAGTCCCTGCTCTCTCATTACCTGTCCCCAGTGCAGAGTCCCGGAGCTTCCCCCAGGACTGAGTCCTGTCCCCTCTATCACACAGTCCCTGCTCCCTCATTACCGGTCCCTAGTGCAGAGTTCCGGTGCTTCCCCCAGGACTGAGTCCTGTCCCCTCTATCACACAGTCCCTGCTCCCTCATTACCGGTCCACAGTGCAGAGTCCCGGTGCTTCCCCCAGGACTGAGTCTTGTCCCCTCTATCACACAGTCCCTGCTCCCTCATTACCGGTCCCCAGTGCAGAGTTCCGGTGCTTCCCCCAGGACTGAGTCCTGTCCCCTCTTTCACACAGTCCCTGCTCCCTCATTACCGGTCCCCAGTGCAGAGTCCCGGTGCTTCCCCCAGGACTGAGTCTTGTCCCCTCTATCACACAGTCCCTGCTCCCTCATTACCGGTCCCCAGTGCAGAGTCCCGGTGCTTCCCCCAGGACTGAGTCCTGTCCCCTCTATCACACAGTCCCTACTCCCTCATTACCGGTCCCCAGTGCAGAGTTCCGGTGCTTCCCCCAGGACTGAGTCCTGTCCCCTCTATCACACAGTCCCTGCTCCCTCATTACCGTTCCCCAGTGCAGAGTCCCGGTGCTTCTCCCAGGACTGAGTCCTGTCCCCTCATTACCGGTCCCCAGTGCAGAGTCCTGGTGCTTCCCCCAGGACTGAGTCCTGTCCCCTCTATCACACAGTCCCTGCTCCCTCATTACCGGTCCCCAGTGTAGAGTCCCGGTGCTTCCTCCAGGACTGCGTCCTGTCCCCTCTATCACACAGTCCCTGCTCCCTCATTACCGATCCCCAGTGCAGAGTCCTGTGGCTTCCCCCAGGACTGAGTCCTGTCCTCTCTATAACACAGTCCCTGCTCCCTCATTACCGGTCCCCAGTGCAGAGTCCCGGTGCTTCCCCCAGGACTGAGTCCCGTGCCCTCTATCACACAGTCCCTGTTCCCTCATTACCGGTCCCTAGTGCAGAGTCACAGTGCTTCCCCCAGGACTGAGTCCTGTCCCCTCTATCACACAGTCCCTGCTCCCTCATTACCGGTCCCCAGTGCACAGTCCCGGTGCTTCCCCCAGGACTGAGTCCCGCCCCCTCTATCACACAGTCCCTGCTCCCTCATTACCAGTCCCCAGTGCAGAGTTCCGGTGCTTCCCCCAGGACTGAGTCCTGTCCCCTCTATCACACAGTCCCTGCTCCCTCATTACCGTTCCCCAGTGCAGAGTCCCGGTGCTTCCCCCAGGACTGAGTCTTGTCCCCTTTATCACACAGTCCCTGCTCCCTCATTACCGATCCCCAGTGCAGAGTTCCGGTGCTTCCCCCAGGACTGAGTCCTGTCCCCTCTATCACACAGTCCCTGCTCCCTCATTACCGGTCCCCAGTGCAGAGTCCCGGTGCTTCCCCCAGGACTGAGTCTTGTCCCCTCTATCACACAGTCCCTGCTCCCTCATTACCGGTCCCCAGTGCAGAGTCCCGGTGCTTCCCCCAGGACTGAGTCCTGTCCCCTCTATCACACAGTCCCTGCTCCCTCATTACCGGTCCCCAGTGCAGAGTCCCGGTGCTTCCCCCAGGACTGAGTCCCGCCCCCTCTATCACACAGTCCCTGCTCCCTCATTACCGGTCCCCAGTGCAGAGTTCCGGTGCTTCCCCCAGGACTGAGTCCTGTCCCCTCTATCACACAGTCCCTGCTCCCTCATTACCGGTCCCCAGTGCAGAGTCCCGGTGCTTCCCCCAGGACTGAGTCCTGTCTCCTCTATCACACAGTCCCTGCTCCCTCATTACCGGTCCCCAGTGCACAGTCCCGGTGCATCCCCCAGGACTGAGTCCTGTCCCCTCTATCACACAGTCCCTGCTCCCTCATTACCGGTCCCCAGTGCAGAGTCCCGATGCTTCCCCCAGGACTGAGTCCTGTCCCCTCTATCACACAGTTTCTGCTCCCTCATTACCGGTCCCCAGTGCAGAGTCCCGGTGCTTCCCCCAGGACTGAGTCCTGTCCCCTCTATCACACAGTCCCTGCTCCCTCATTACCGGTCCCCAGTGTAGAGTCCCGGTGCTTCCCCCAGGACTGAGTCCTGTCCCCTCTATCACACAGTCCCTGCTCCCTCATTACCGGTCCCCAGTGTAGAGTCCCGGTGCTTCCTCCAGGACTGAGTCCTGTCCCCTCTATCACACAGTCCCTGCTCCCTCATTACCGGTCCCCAGTGCAGAGTCCTGGTGCTTCCCCCAGGACTGAGTCCTGTCCTCTCTATCACACAGTCCCTGCTCCCTCATTACCGGTCCCCAATGCAGAGTCCCGGTGCTTCCCCCAGGACTGAGTCCTGTCCCCTCTATCACACAGTCCCTGTTCCCTCATTACCGGTCCCTAGTGCAGAGTCACAGTGCTTCCCCCAGGACTGAGTCCTGTCCCCTCTATCACACAGTCCCTGCTCCCTCATTACCGGTCCCCAGTGCAGAGTCCCGGTGCTTCCCCCAGGACTGAGTCCCGTCCCCTCTATCACACAGTTCCTGCTCCCTCATTACCGGTCCCCAGTGCAGAGTCCCGGTGCTTCCCCCAGGACTGAGTCCCGCCCCCTCTGTCACACAGTCCCTGCTCCCTCATTACCGGTCCCTAGTGCAGAGTTCCGGTGCTTCCCCCAGGACTGAGTCCTGTCCCCTCTATCACACAGTCCCTGCTCCCTCATTACCGGTCCCCAGTGCAGAGTCCCGGTGCTTCCCCCAGGACTGAGTCTTGTCCCCTCTATCACACAGTCCCTGCTCCCTCATTACTGGTCCCCAGTGCAGAGTCCCGATGCTTCCCCCAGGACTGAGTCCGGTCTCCTCTATCACACAGTCCCTGCTCCCTCATTACCGGTCCCCAGTGCAGAGTCCCGGTGCTTCCCCCAGGACTGAGTCCTGTCCCCTTCATCACACAGTCCCTGCTCCCTCATTACCGGTCCCCAGTGCAGAGTCCCGGTGCTTCCCCCAGGACTGAGTCCTGTCCCCTCTATCACACAGTCCCTGCTCCCTCATTACCGGTCCCCAGTGCAGAGTCCCGGTGCTTCCCCCAGAACTGAGTCCTGTCCCCTCTATCACACAGTCCCTGCTCCCTCATTACCGGTCCCCAGTGTAGAGTCCCGATGCTTCCCCCAGGACTGAGTCCGGTCCCCTCTATCACACAGTCCCTGCTCCCTCATTACCGGTCCCCAGTGCAGAGTCCAGGTGCTTCCCCCAGGACTGAGTCCTGTCCCCTCTATCACACAGTCCCTGCTCCCTCATTACCGGTCCCCAGTGCAGAGTCCCGGTGCTTCCTCCAGGACTGAGTCCTGTCCCCTCTATCACACAGTCCCTGCTCCCTCATTACCGGTTCCCAGTGCAGAGTCCTGGTGCTTCCCCCCAGGACTGAGTCCTGTCCCCTCTATCACACAGTCCCTGCTCCCTCATTACCGGTCCCCAGTGCAGAGTCCCGGTGCTTCCCCCAGGACTGAGTCCTGTCCCCTCTATCACACAGTCCCTGCTCCCTCATTACCGGTCCCTAGTGCAGAGTCCCGGTGCTTCCCCCAGGACTGAGTCCTGTCCCCTCTATCATACAGTCCCTGCTCCCTCATTACCGGTCCCCAGTGCAGAGTCCCGGTGCTTCCTCCAGGACTGAGTCCTGTCCCCTCTATCACACAGTCCCTGCTCCCTCATTACCGGTCTCCAGTGTAGAGTCCCGGTGCTTCCTCCAGGACTGAGTCCTGTCCCCTCTATCACACAGTCCCTGCTCCCTCATTACCGGTCCCCAGTGTAGAGTCCCGGTGCTTCCCCCAGGACTGAGTCCTGTCCCCTCTATCACACAGTCCCTGCTCCCTCATTACCGGTCTCCAGTGCAGAGTCCCGGTGCTTCCTCCAGGACTGAGTCCTGTCCCCTCTATCACACAGTCCCTGCTCCCTCATTACCGGTCCCCAGTGCAGAGTCCCGGTGCTTCCCCCAGGACTGAGTCCTGTCCTCTCTATCACACAGTCCCTGCTCTCTCATTACCGGTCCCCAGTGTAGAGTCCCGGTGCTTCCCCCAGGACTGATTCCTGTCCCCTCTATCACACAGTCCGTGCTCCCTCATTACCGGTCCCCAGTGTAGAGTCCCGGTGCTTCCCCCAGGACTGAGTCCTGTCCCCTCTATCACACAGTCCCTGCTCCCTCATTACCGGTCCCCAGTGTAGAGTCCCGGTGCTTCCCCCAGGACTGAGTCCTGTCCTCTCTATCACACAGTCCCTGCTCCCTCATTACCGGTCCCCAGTGTAGAGTCCCGGTGCTTCCCCCAGGACTGATTCCTGTCCCCTCTATCACACAGTCCCTGCTCCCTCATTACCGGTCCCCAGTGCAGAGTCCCGTTGCTTCCCCCAGGACTGAGTCCTGTCCCCTCTATCACACAGTCCCTGCTCCCTCATTACTGGTCCCCAGTGCAGAGTCCCGGTGCTTCCCCCAGGACTGAGTCCTGTCCCCTCTATCACACAGTCCCTGCTCCCTCATTACTGGTCTCCAGTGTATAGTCACGGTGCTTCCCCCAGGACTGAGTCCTGTCCTCTCTATCACACAGTCCCTGCTCCCTCATTACCGGTCCCCAGTGCAGAGTCCCGGTGCTTCCCCCAGTACTGAGTCCTGTCCCCTCTATCACACAGTCCCTGCTCCCTCATTACCAGTCCCCAGTGCAGAGTCCCGGTGCTTCCTCCAGGACTGAGTCCTGTCCCCTCTATCACACAGTCCCTGCTCCCTCATTACCAGTCCCCAGTGCAGAGTCCCGGTGCTTCCCCCAGGACTGAGTCCTGTCCCCTCTATCACACAGTCCCTGCTCCCTCATTACCGGTCCCCAGTGCAGAGTCCCGGTGCTTTCCCCAGGACTGAGTCCTGTCCCTTCTATCACACAGTCCCTGCTCCCTCATTACCGGTCCCCAGTGTAGAGTCCCGGTGCTTCCCCCAGGACTGAGTCCTGTCCCCTCTATCACACAGTCCCTGCTCCCTCATTACCGGTCCCCAGTGTAGAGTCCCGGTGCTTCCTCCAGGACTGAGTCCTGTCCCTTCTATCACACAGTCCCTGCTCCCTCATTACCGGTCCCCAGTGCAGAGTCCCGGTGCTTCCCCCAGGACTGAGTCCTGTCCCCTCTATCACACAGTCCCTACTCCCTCATTACCGGTCCCCAGTGCAGAGTCCCAGTGCTTCCCCCAGGACTGAGTCCTGTCCCCTCTATCACACAGTCCCTGCTCCCTCATTACCGGTCCCCAGTGCAGAGTCCCGGTGCTTCCCCCAGGACTGAGTCCTGTCCCCTCTATCACACAGTCCCTGCTCCCTCATTACCGGTCTCCAGTGCAGAGTCCCGGTGCTTCCTCCAGGACTGAGTCCTGTCCCCTCTATCACACAGTCCCTGCTCCCTCATTACCGATCCCCAGTGCAGAGTCCCGGTGCTTCCCCCAGGACTGAGTCCTGTCCCCTCTATCACACAGTCCCTGCTCCCTCATTACCGGTCCCCAGTGCAGAGTCCCGGTGCTTCCCCCAGGACTGAGTCCTGTCCCCTCTATCACACAGTCCCTGCTCCCTCATTACCGGTCCCCAGTGTAGAGTCCCGGTGCTTCCCCCAGGACTGAGTCCTGTCCCCTCTATCACACAGTCCCTGCTCCCTCATTACCGGTCTCCAGTGCAGAGTCCCGGTGCTTCCCCCAGGACTGAGTCCTGTCCCCTCTATCACACAGTCCCTGCTCCCTCATTACCGGTCCCCAGTGTAGAGTCCCGGTGCTTCCCCCAGGACTGAGTCCTGTCCCCTCTATCACACAGTCCCTGCTCCCTCATTACCGGTCCCCAGTGTAGAGTCCCGGTGCTTCCCCCAGGACTGAGTCCTGTCCCCTCTATCACACAGTCCCTGCTCCCTCATTACCGGTCCCCAGTGTAGAGTCCCGATGCTTCCCCCAGGACTGAGTCCTGTCCCCTCTATCACACAGTCCCTGCTCCCTCATTACCGGTCTCCAGTGTAGAGTCCCGGTGCTTCCCCCAGGACTGAGTCCTGTCCCCTCTATCACACAGTCCCTGCTCCCTCATTACCGGTCCCCAGTGCAGAGTCTCGGTGCTTCCCCCAGGACTGAGTCCTGTCCCCTCTATCACACAGTCCCTGCTCCCTCGTTACCGGTCTCCAGTGTAGAGTCCCGGTGCTTCCCCCAGGACTGAGTCCTGTCCCCTCTATCACACAGTCCCTGCTCCCTCATTACCGGTCCCCAGTGTAGAGTCCCGGTGCTTCCTCCAGGACTGAGTCCTGTCCCTTCTATCACACAGTCCCTGCTCCCTCATTACCGGTTCCCAGTGCAGAGTCCCGGTGCTTCCCCCAGGACTGAGTCCTGTCCCCTCTATCACACAGTCCCTGCTCCCTCATTACCGGTCCCCAGTGCAGAGTCCCAGTGCTTCCCCCAGGACTGAGTCCTGTCCCCTCTATCACACAGTCCCTGCTCCCTCATTACCGGTCCCCAGTGCAGAGTCCCGGTGCTTCCCCCAGGACTGAGTCCTGTCCCCTCTATCACACAGTCCCTGCTCCCTCATTACCGGTCTCCAGTGCAGAGTCCCGGTGCTTCCTCCAGGACTGAGTCCTGTCCCCTCTATCACACAGTCCCTGCTCCCTCATTACCGGTCTCCAGTGCAGAGTCCCGGTGCTTCCCCCAGGACTGAGTCCTGTCCCCTCTATCACACAGTCCCTGCTCCCTCATTACCGGTCCCCAGTGTAGAGTCCCGGTGCTTCCCCCAGGACTGAGTCCTGTCCCCTCTATCACACAGTCCCTGCTCCCTCATTACCGGTCCCCAGTGTAGAGTCCCGGTGCTTCCTCCAGGACTGAGTCCTGTCCCCTCTATCACACAGTCCCTGCTCCCTCATTACCGGTCCCCAGTGCAGAGTCCTGGTGCTTCCCCCAGGACTGAGTCCTGTCCTCTCTATCACACAGTCCCTGCTCCCTCATTACCGGTCCCCAGTGCAGAGTCCCGGTGCTTCCCCCAGGACTGAGTCCTGTCCCCTCTATCACACAGTCCCTGTTCCCTCATTACCGGTCCCTAGTGCAGAGTCACAGTGCTTCCCCCAGGACTGAGTCCTGTCCCCTCTATCACACAGTCCCTGCTCCCTCATTACCGGTCCCCAGTGCAGAGTCCCGGTGCTTCCCCCAGGACTGAGTCCCGTCCCCTCTATCACACAGTTCCTGCTCCCTCATTACCGGTCCCCAGTGCAGAGTCCCGGTGCTTCCCCCAGGACTGAGTCCCGCCCCCTCTGTCACACAGTCCCTGCTCCCTCATTACCGGTCCCTAGTGCAGAGTTCCGGTGCTTCCCCCAGGACTGAGTCCTGTCCCCTCTATCACACAGTCCCTACTCCCTCATTACCGGTCCCCAGTGCAGAGTCCCGGTGCTTCCCCCAGGACTGAGTCTTGTCCCCTCTATCACACAGTCCCTGCTCCCTCATTACTAGTCCCCAGTGCAGAGTTCCGGTGCTTCCCCCAAGACTGAGTCCTGTCCCCTCTATCACACAGTCCCTGCTCCCTCATTACCGGTCCCCAGTGCAGAGTCCCGGTGCTTCCCCCAGGACTGAGTCTTGTCCCCTCTATCACACAGTCCCTGCTCCCTCATTACCGGTCCCCAGTGCAGAGTCCCGGTGCTTCCCCAAGGACTGATTCCTGTCCACTCTATCACACAGTCCCTGCTCCCTCATTACCGGTCCCCAGTGTAGAGTCCCGGTGCTTCCCCCAGGACTGAGTCCTGTCCCCTCTATCACACAGTCCCTGCTCCCTCATTACCGGTTCCCAGTGCAGAGTCCCGGTGCTTCCCCCAGGACTGAGTCCTGTCCCCTCTATCACACAGTCCCTGCTCCCTCATTACCGGTCTCCAGTGCAGAGTCCCGGTGCTTCCCCCAGGACTGAGTCCTGTCCTCTCTATCACACAGTCCCTGCTCCCTCATTACCGGTCCCCAGTGCAGAGTCCCGGTGCTTCCCCCAGGACTGAGTCCTGTCCCCTTTATCACACAGACCCTGCTCTCTCATTACCGGTCCCCAGTGCAGAGTCCCGGTTCTTCCCCCAGGACTGAGTCCCATCCCCTCTATCACACAGTTCCTGCTCCCTCATTACCGGTCCCCAGTGTAGAGTCCCGATGCTTCCCCCAGGACTGAGTCCGGTCTCCTCTATCACACAGTCCCTGCTCCCTCATTACCGGTCCCCAGTGCAGAGTCCCGGTGCTTCCCCCAGGACGGAGTCCTGTCCCCTTCATCACACAGTCCCTGCTCCCTCATTACCGGTCCCCAGTGCAGAGTCCCGGTGCTTCCCCCAGGACTGAGTCCTGTCCCCTCTATCACACAGTCCCTGCTCCCTCATTACCGGTCCCCAGTGCAGAGTCCCGGTGCTTCCCCCAGGACTGAGTCCTGTCCCCTCTATCACACAGTCCCTGCTCCCTCATTACCGGTCCCCAGTGTAGAGTCCCGATGCTTCCCCCAGGACTGAGTCCGGTCCCCTCTATCACACAGTCCCTGCTCCCTCATTACCGGTCTCCAGTGCAGAGTCCCGGTGCTTCCTCCAGGACTGAGTCCTGTCCCCTCTATCACACAGTCCCTGCTCCCTCATTACCGATCCCCAGTGCAGAGTCCCGGTGCTTCCCCCAGGACTGAGTCCTGTCCCCTCTATCACACAGTCCCTGCTCCCTCATTACCGGTCCCCAGTGCAGAGTCCCGGTGCTTCCCCCAGGACTGAGTCCTGTCCCCTCTATCACACAGTCCCTGCTCCCTCATTACCGGTCCCCAGTGTAGAGTCCCGGTGCTTCCCCCAGGACTGAGTCCTGTCCCCTCTATCACACAGTCCCTGCTCCCTCATTACCGGTCTCCAGTGCAGAGTCCCGGTGCTTCCCCCAGGACTGAGTCCTGTCCCCTCTATCACACAGTCCCTGCTCCCTCATTACCGGTCCCCAGTGTAGAGTCCCGGTGCTTCCCCCAGGACTGAGTCCTGTCCCCTCTATCACACAGTCCCTGCTCCCTCATTACCGGTCCCCAGTGTAGAGTCCCGGTGCTTCCCCCAGGACTGAGTCCTGTCCCCTCTATCACACAGTCCCTGCTCCCTCATTACCGGTCCCCAGTGTAGAGTCCCGATGCTTCCCCCAGGACTGAGTCCTGTCCCCTCTATCACACAGTCCCTGCTCCCTCATTACCGGTCTCCAGTGTAGAGTCCCGGTGCTTCCCCCAGGACTGAGTCCTGTCCCCTCTATCACACAGTCCCTGCTCCCTCATTACCGGTCCCCAGTGCAGAGTCTCGGTGCTTCCCCCAGGACTGAGTCCTGTCCCCTCTATCACACAGTCCCTGCTCCCTCGTTACCGGTCTCCAGTGTAGAGTCCCGGTGCTTCCCCCAGGACTGAGTCCTGTCCCCTCTATCACACAGTCCCTGCTCCCTCATTACCGGTCCCCAGTGTAGAGTCCCGGTGCTTCCTCCAGGACTGAGTCCTGTCCCTTCTATCACACAGTCCCTGCTCCCTCATTACCGGTTCCCAGTGCAGAGTCCCGGTGCTTCCCCCAGGACTGAGTCCTGTCCCCTCTATCACACAGTCCCTGCTCCCTCATTACCGGTCCCCAGTGCAGAGTCCCAGTGCTTCCCCCAGGACTGAGTCCTGTCCCCTCTATCACACAGTCCCTGCTCCCTCATTACCGGTCCCCAGTGCAGAGTCCCGGTGCTTCCCCCAGGACTGAGTCCTGTCCCCTCTATCACACAGTCCCTGCTCCCTCATTACCGGTCTCCAGTGCAGAGTCCCGGTGCTTCCTCCAGGACTGAGTCCTGTCCCCTCTATCACACAGTCCCTGCTCCCTCATTACCGGTCTCCAGTGCAGAGTCCCGGTGCTTCCCCCAGGACTGAGTCCTGTCCCCTCTATCACACAGTCCCTGCTCCCTCATTACCGGTCCCCAGTGTAGAGTCCCGGTGCTTCCCCCAGGACTGAGTCCTGTCCCCTCTATCACACAGTCCCTGCTCCCTCATTACCGGTCCCCAGTGTAGAGTCCCGGTGCTTCCTCCAGGACTGAGTCCTGTCCCCTCTATCACACAGTCCCTGCTCCCTCATTACCGGTCCCCAGTGCAGAGTCCTGGTGCTTCCCCCAGGACTGAGTCCTGTCCTCTCTATCACACAGTCCCTGCTCCCTCATTACCGGTCCCCAGTGCAGAGTCCCGGTGCTTCCCCCAGGACTGAGTCCTGTCCCCTCTATCACACAGTCCCTGTTCCCTCATTACCGGTCCCTAGTGCAGAGTCACAGTGCTTCCCCCAGGACTGAGTCCTGTCCCCTCTATCACACAGTCCCTGCTCCCTCATTACCGGTCCCCAGTGCAGAGTCCCGGTGCTTCCCCCAGGACTGAGTCCCGTCCCCTCTATCACACAGTTCCTGCTCCCTCATTACCGGTCCCCAGTGCAGAGTCCCGGTGCTTCCCCCAGGACTGAGTCCCGCCCCCTCTGTCACACAGTCCCTGCTCCCTCATTACCGGTCCCTAGTGCAGAGTTCCGGTGCTTCCCCCAGGACTGAGTCCTGTCCCCTCTATCACACAGTCCCTACTCCCTCATTACCGGTCCCCAGTGCAGAGTCCCGGTGCTTCCCCCAGGACTGAGTCTTGTCCCCTCTATCACACAGTCCCTGCTCCCTCATTACTGGTCCCCAGTGCAGAGTTCCGGTGCTTCCCCCAAGACTGAGTCCTGTCCCCTCTATCACACAGTCCCTGCTCCCTCATTACCGGTCCCCAGTGCAGAGTCCCGGTGCTTCCCCCAGGACTGAGTCTTGTCCCCTCTATCACACAGTCCCTGCTCCCTCATTACCGGTCCCCAGTGCAGAGTCCCGGTGCTTCCCCAAGGACTGATTCCTGTCCACTCTATCACACAGTCCCTGCTCCCTCATTACCGGTCCCCAGTGTAGAGTCCCGGTGCTTCCCCCAGGACTGAGTCCTGTCCCCTCTATCACACAGTCCCTGCTCCCTCATTACCGGTTCCCAGTGCAGAGTCCCGGTGCTTCCCCCAGGACTGAGTCCTGTCCCCTCTATCACACAGTCCCTGCTCCCTCATTACCGGTCTCCAGTGCAGAGTCCCGGTGCTTCCCCCAGGACTGAGTCCTGTCCTCTCTATCACACAGTCCCTGCTCCCTCATTACCGGTCCCCAGTGCAGAGTCCCGGTGCTTCCCCCAGGACTGAGTCCTGTCCCCTTTATCACACAGACCCTGCTCTCTCATTACCGGTCCCCAGTGCAGAGTCCCGGTTCTTCCCCCAGGACTGAGTCCCATCCCCTCTATCACACAGTTCCTGCTCCCTCATTACCGGTCCCCAGTGTAGAGTCCCGATGCTTCCCCCAGGACTGAGTCCGGTCTCCTCTATCACACAGTCCCTGCTCCCTCATTACCGGTCCCCAGTGCAGAGTCCCGGTGCTTCCCCCAGGACGGAGTCCTGTCCCCTTCATCACACAGTCCCTGCTCCCTCATTACCGGTCCCCAGTGCAGAGTCCCGGTGCTTCCCCCAGGACTGAGTCCTGTCCCCTCTATCACACAGTCCCTGCTCCCTCATTACCGGTTCCCAGTGCAGAGTCCTGGTGCTTCCCCCCAGGACTGAGTCCTGTCCCCTCTATCACACAGTCCCTGCTCCCTCATTACCGGTCCCCAGTGCAGAGTCCCGGTGCTTCCCCCAGGACTGAGTCCTGTCCCCTCTATCACACAGTCCCTGCTCCCTCATTACCGGTCCCTAGTGCAGAGTCCCGGTGCTTCCCCCAGGACTGAGTCCTGTCCCCTCTATCACACAGTCCCTGCTCCCTCATTACCGGTCCCCAGTGCAGAGTCCCGGTGCTTCCTCCAGGACTGAGTCCTGTCCCCTCTATCACACAGTCCCTGCTCCCTCATTACCGGTCTCCAGTGTAGAGTCCCGGTGCTTCCTCCAGGACTGAGTCCTGTCCCCTCTATCACACAGTCCCTGCTCCCTCATTACCGGTCCCCAGTGTAGAGTCCCGGTGCTTCCCCCAGGACTGAGTCCTGTCCCCTCTATCACACAGTCCCTGCTCCCTCATTACCGGTCTCCAGTGCAGAGTCCCGGTGCTTCCTCCAGGACTGAGTCCTGTCCCCTCTATCACACAGTCCCTGCTCCCTCATTACCAGTCCCCAGTGCAGAGTCCTGGTGCTTCCCCCAGGACTGAGTCCTGTCCCCTCTATCACACAGTCCCTGCTCCCTCATTACCGGTCTCCAGTGCAGAGTCCCGGTGCTTCCCCCAGGACTGAGTCCTGTCCCCTCTATCACACAGTCCCTGCTCCCTCATTACCGGTCCCCAGTGTAGAGTCCCGGTGCTTCCCCCAGGACTGAGTCCTGTCCCCTCTATCACACAGTCCCTGCTCCCTCATTACCGGTCCCCAGTGTAGAGTCCCGGTGCTTCCCCCAGGACTGAGTCCTGTCCCCTCTATCACACAGTCCCTGCTCCCTCATTACCGATCCCCAGTGCAGAGTCCCGGTGCTTCCCCCAGGACTGAGTCCTGTCCCCTCTATCACACAGTCCCTGCTCCCTCATTACCGGTCCCCAGTGCAGAGTCCCGGTGCTTCCCCCAGGACTGAGTCCTGTCCTCTCTATCACACAGTCCCTGCTCTCTCATTACCGGTCCCCAGTGTAGAGTCCCGGTGCTTCCCCCAGGACTGATTCCTGTCCCCTCTATCACACAGTCCCTGCTCCCTCATTACCGGTCCCCAGTGTAGAGTCCCGGTGCTTCCCCCAGGACTGAGTCCTGTCCCCTCTATCACACAGTCCCTGCTCCCTCATTACCGGTCTCCAGTGCAGAGTCCTGGTGCTTCCCCCAGGACTGAGTCCTGTCCCCTCTATCACACAGTCCCTGCTCCCTCATTACCGGTCCCCAGTGTAGAGTCCCGGTGCTTCCCCCAGGACTGAGTCCTGTCCCCTCTATCACACAGTCCCTGCTCCCTCATTACCGGTCCCCAGTGTAGAGTCCCGGTGCTTCCCCCAGGACTGAGTCCTGTCCCCTCTATCACACAGTCCCTGCTCCCTCATTACCGGTCTCCAGTGCAGAGTCCCGGTGCTTCCTCCAGGACTGAGTCCTGTCCCCTCTATCACACAGTCCCTGCTCCCTCATTACCGGTCCCCAGTGCAGAGTCCCGGTGCTTCCCCCAGGACTGAGTCCTGTCCCCTCTATCACACAGTCCCTGCTCCCTCATTACCGGTCCCCAGTGCAGAGTCCCGGTGCTTCCCCCAGGACTGAGTCCTGTCCCCTCTATCACACAGTCCCTGCTCCCTCATTACCGGTCCCCAGTGTAGAGTCCCGGTGCTTCCCCCAGGACTGAGTCCTGTCCCCTCTATCACACAGTCCCTGCTCCCTCATTACCGGTCTCCAGTGCAGAGTCCCGGTGCTTCCCCCAGGACTGAGTCCTGTCCCCTCTATCACACAGTCCCTGCTCCCTCATTACCGGTCCCCAGTGTAGAGTCCCGGTGCTTCCCCCAGGACTGAGTCCTGTCCCCTCTATCACACAGTCCCTGCTCCCTCATTACCGGTCTCCAGTGCAGAGTCCTGGTGCTTCCCCCAGGACTGAGTCCTGTCCCCTCTATCACACAGTCCCTGCTCCCTCATTACCGGTCTCCAGTGCAGAGTCCCGGTGCTTCCCCCAGGACTGAGTCCTGTCCCCTCTATCACACAGTCCGTGCTCCCTCATTACCGGTCCCCAGTGTAGAGTCCCGGTGCTTCCCCCAGGACTGAGTCCTGTCCCCTCTATCACACAGTCCCTGCTCCCTCATTACCGGTCCCCAGTGTAGAGTCCCGGTGCTTCCCCCAGGACTGAGTCCTGTCCTCTCTATCACACAGTCCCTGCTCCCTCATTACCGGTCCCCAGTGTAGAGTCCCGGTGCTTCCCCCAGGACTGATTCCTGTCCCCTCTATCACACAGTCCCTGCTCCCTCATTACCGGTCCCCAGTGCAGAGTCCCGTTGCTTCCCCCAGGACTGAGTCCTGTCCCCTCTATCACACAGTCCCTGCTCCCTCATTACCGGTCCCCAGTGCAGAGTCCCGGTGCTTCCCCCAGGACTGAGTCCTGTCCCCTCTATCACACAGTCCCTGCTCCCTCATTACTGGTCTCCAGTGTATAGTCACGGTGCTTCCCCCAGGACTGAGTCCTGTCCTCTCTATCACACAGTCCCTGCTCCCTCATTACCGGTCCCCAGTGCAGAGTCCCGGTGCTTCCCCCAGTACTGAGTCCTGTCCCCTCTATCACACAGTCCCTGCTCCCTCATTACCAGTCCCCAGTGCAGAGTCCCGGTGCTTCCTCAAGGACTGAGTCCTGTCCCCTCTATCACACAGTCCCTGCTCCCTCATTACCGGTCCCCAGTGCAGAGTCCCAGTGCTTCCCCCAGTACTGAGTCCTGTCCCCTCTATCACACAGTCCCTGCTCCCTCATTACCAGTCCCCAGTGCAGAGTCCCGGTGCTTCCTCCAGGACTGAGTCCTGTCCCCTCTATCACACAGTCCCTGCTCCCTCATTACCGGTCCCCAGTGCAGAGTCCCAGTGCTTCCCCCAGGACTGAGTCCTGTCCCCTCTATCACACAGTCCCTGCTCCCTCATTACCGGTCCCCAGTGCAGAGTCCCGGTGCTTCCCCCAGGACTGAGTCCTGTCCCCTCTATCACACAGTCCCTGCTCCCTCATTACCGGTCTCCAGTGCAGAGTCCCGGTGCTTCCTCCAGGACTGAGTCCTGTCCCCTCTATCACACAGTCCCTGCTCCCTCATTACCGGTCCCCAGTGCAGAGTCCCGGTGCTTCCCCCAGGACTGAGTCCTGTCCCCTCTATCACACAGTCCCTGCTCCCTCATTACCGGTCCCCAGTGCAGAGTCCCGGTGCTTCCCCCAGGACTGAGTCCTGTCCCCTCTATCACACAGTCCCTGCTCCCTCATTACCGGTCCCCAGTGTAGAGTACCGGTGCTTCCCCCAGGACTGAGTCCTGTCCCCTCTATCACACAGTCCCTGCTCCCTCATTACCGGTCTCCAGTGCAGAGTCCCGGTGCTTCCCCCAGGACTGAGTCCTGTCCCCTCTATCACACAGTCCCTGCTCCCTCATTACCGGTCCCCAGTGTAGAGTCCCGGTGCTTCCCCCAGGACTGAGTCCTGTCCCCTCTATCACACAGTCCCTGCTCCCTCATTACCGGTCCCCAGTGTAGAGTCCCGGTGCTTCCCCCAGGACTGAGTCCTGTCCCCTCTATCACACAGTCCCTGCTCCCTCATTACCGGTCCCCAGTGTAGAGTCCCGATGCTTCCCCCAGGACTGAGTCCTGTCCCCTCTATCACACAGTCCCTGCTCCCTCATTACCGGTCTCCAGTGTAGAGTCCCGGTGCTTCCCCCAGGACTGAGTCCTGTCCCCTCTATCACACAGTCCCTGCTCTCTCATTACCGGTCCCCAGTGCAGAGTCCCGGTGCTTCCCCCAGGACTGAGTCCTGTCCCCTCTATCACACAGTCCCTGCTCCCTCATTACCGGTCTCCAGTGTAGAGTCCCGGTGCTTCCCCCAGGACTGAGTCCTGTCCCCTCTATCACACAGTCCCTGCTCCCTCATTACCGGTCCCCAGTGTAGAGTCCCGGTGCTTCCTCCAGGACTGAGTCCTGTCCCTTCTATCACACAGTCCCTGCTCCCTCATTACCGGTCCCCAGTGCAGAGTCCCGGTGCTTCCCCCAGGACTGAGTCCTGTCCCCTCTATCACACAGTCCCTGCTCCCTCATTACCGGTCCCCAGTGCAGAGTCCCAGTGCTTCCCCCAGGACTGAGTCCTGTCCCCTCTATCACACAGTCCCTGCTCCCTCATTACCGGTCCCCAGTGCAGAGTCCCGGTGCTTCCCCCAGGACTGAGTCCTGTCCCCTCTATCACACAGTCCCTGCTCCCTCATTACCGGTCTCCAGTGCAGAGTCCCGGTGCTTCCTCCAGGACTGAGTCCTGTCCCCTCTATCACACAGTCCCTGCTCCCTCATTACCGGTCTCCAGTGTAGAGTCCCGGTGCTTCCCCCAGGACTGAGTCCTGTCCCCTCTATCACACAGTCCCTGCTCCCTCATTACCGGTCTCCAGTGTAGAGTCCCGGTGCTTCCCCCAGGACTGAGTCCTGTCCCCTCTATCACACAGTCCCTGCTCCCTCATTACCGGTCACCAGTGCAGAGTCCCGGTGCTTCCCCCAGGACTGAGTCCTGTCCCCTCTATCACACAGTCCCTGCTCCCTCATTACCGGTCCCCAGTGTAGAGTCCCGGTGCTTCCCCCAGGACTGAGTCCTGTCCCCTCTATCACACAGTCCCTGCTCCCTCATTACCTGTCCCCAGTGTAGAGTCCCGGTGCTTCCCCCAGGACTGAGTCCTGTCCTCTCTATCACACAGTCCCTGCTCCCTCATTACCGGTCTCCAGTGTAGAGTCCCGGTGCTTCCCCCAGGACTGAGTCCTGTCCTCTCTATCACACAGTCCCTGCTCTCTCATTACCTGTCCCCAGTGCAGAGTCCCGGTGCTTCCCCCAGGACTGAGTCCTGTCCCCTCTATCACACAGTCCCTGCTCCCTCATTACCGGTCTCCAGTGTAGAGTCCCGGTGCTTCCCCCAGGACTGAGTCCTGTCCCCTCTATCGCACAGTCCCTGCTCCCTCATTACCGGTCCCCAGTGTAGAGTCCCGGTGCTTCCCCCAGGACTGAGTCCTGTCCCCTCTATCACACAGTCCATGCTCCCTCATTACCGGTCCCCAGTGTAGAGTCCCGGTGCTTCCCCCAGGACTGAGTCCTGTCCCCTCTATCACACAGTCCATGCTCCCTCATTACCGGTCCCCAGTGTAGAGTCCCGGTGCTTCCCCCAGGACTGAGTCCTGTCCCCTCTATCACACAGTCCCTGCTCCCTCATTATCGGTCTCCAGTGTAGAGTCCCGGTGCTTCCCCCAGGACTGAGTCCTGTCCCCTCTATCACACAGTCCCTGCTCCCTCATTACCGGTCCCCAGTGTGGACTTCTCCTCAGCTTCAGCTCTTACCTGTGGCCGCTTCCTACACAGAAAACCCTTCACTTCCTGATGTGTGGTTCATGAACAATCAGGAGAGATGAAGCGCCGGCTCCTTTATGTGAACACAGGAGGCTGTTCCCAGGCTGCTGGCTCATTCAGACATGACTGTGGTCTGGGAATTACAGAGGAGAAGCAAGAGAGCAGTAACTGTGACTGGGCTCCTCCCACAATCTCTGATTGTGATTGGCTGCTTACTGCTCACATGATCAGTGACATCACTAAGGTCCTGAAATTGCTGGCATAATATATAGGGAAAATATATATTCTTGTACCGTGTTAGCCAGTAGATTGAAAAATATTTAGATTTGAGAGTCCTCAGTGGTTGATACAATCTTTTCAGTTAGCCATTAAAAGGTAACAAATTGCAAGCTTTTGAGACTACTCAGGTCTCTTCATCAGGCATAGTATACCACAAAATCTGAAGAGTCACATATTTATACACAATAAAACACACAAGAGAAAAAAAGAATGCAATAGGTAAAACAGGTGATGAAAAGCAGAGTTATTATGGAAGAGATAAACAGTTCTGGCTATAAATATTTTAGCAGTTAATAGATAAGTAGTGTTGAGCATTCCGATACTGAAATATCGGGTATCGGCCGATATTCGCGGTATCGGAATTCCGATACTTAATTCCGATACTTTTGCAATATCGTATACCGGAATCGGAAGTTCCCATAATGCAATGAGACATTTTCATTTTATTCAGCCAATGAGGATCCTAAGAAGTGTGGGCACATCCTGTTAGGCATGTAGGCATCTTAACTAATGGCATGGCTGTGATTGGCTGCTGAAATGATGTCATGATGCACTATAAAAGCCACCGCCGCCATTTTGAGCTCACTCTGCTGTGAATTCAGTTAGGGATAGGACGCTGTTGTTCTGAGGGACAGTTTTAGCTACCTATTTGCTCTATACTGCTTTACCCAAGCTACTTTCTAAATCACTGTGCCTTGCAGCGCTAGTGCACAGTTCTCTGTGCTGTTCACTGCTGTCTGCAAGGTCTGGTGTGTGAGTGCAGCTCACCCTGTAGTGTGTGCTTCAGCCAAGTCTGGTTGTAGTGCACTCAGTGTGTGTCACTGCCTCATACATTGTCCTTTTTTGCCAATTCATAATTTTTCCTGATATCTCCTATTAGTGTGGTGATTCCAAACACACTATATAGGAGTAGATAGAGGAGCCTTTCTGCAGCCTTGGGCCCTGCAGCCCCAGCCAGATTAGTATTAGCCTATTTTTTGCAGCCTCATCTATTGCATTGTAGGTTACCTTCCTACATTGTAATAGCTACAAAAAGTTTGTGATACTATCGTTATTACATCTTTAGGCACATCCAGTGTCTTTTTGTGACAAAAAAAAACCTAAATAAAGTTCACCAAACACTCCACTTTACAGTTGTGTAGGCCACATTAGCTCATATTAAAGTCTAGTCCACACTTTATAAAATTAGTGTTTCTTATACCTGTTAGCAGCTGTTCAGGAATAAGCACACTAAGCCCTTAGTACTTTTTTGCCTATCTTTATCAGTCTACCAAGATGAAGAAGGCAGGGAGTAAGGCATGTGGTCGTGGTCGTGGGCGTGGAGTTTCTGCAGGGAGAGGACGTGAGGATTCTGTGCCTGCAGGGAGAGGACGTGGGGATTCTGTGCCTGCTGCGGGCACCAGTGACTCAGCATCCCCCAGTTTTACCAGGGAACAGTCCTTTATGCGCAGCTTTGTAGGAGCTAGCCGTACCCCACTGCTGCGCGAGGACCAAATTGAAGCCGTTGTCGGATGGATGGCAGCTAACGCATCGACTTCAATTAGTTCCAGATCCTCTCAGGTCCTGAGCACTGAAGAGCACCCATCTGTCTCTTCACCACCTGCCAAATTGCCCAGGCAGTCAGAGAGCCCTGGACAGGAGCCATCTCTACTTCTGTTCTCTGAATCTCTTGGCTTGGAAAGAGGGGGCCAGCCAAGCAGAATTCGAGAATTTGAAGAAGAGGTAGTATGCAGTGATGCGCAACCGTTTTGTCTCTCTGAATCTGAAGAGGCGGGTGGGCCAGTGCCTATGGTCAGCAGCACACCTCAGTACGCATCTGATGATGAGACTCAGGTGCCACTTTCTGGTGCGTACTGTGCTGTCGAGACTACCCAGGAGAAGCAGTTGTTTGAAGAGGGTGGTGTAGATGATGAGGTCCTTGACCCATCATGGCGTGAGGGACAGGAAGGTGGTGGGAGCAGCTCTGAGGAAGAGATTCCCCGAACGGCCCAAAAAGGAGGGAGAGGGAGGGGGCAGACTTGGTTGCCTGTAGCCTCCACTTCGGCACCCATTAGGAGCATGGCTCTTCCAAAATCCAAAGCGGGCGCTCCCAAGACTTGCAGTGCCTGGTCCTTTTTTGACACAGTTGCAGATGACATTTGCTTTGTCAAATGCAAGCTGTGTAATCAGAAGGTGAAAAGAGGGAAAAGTGTCAGCAACCTCAATACCACAAATATGTGGAAACATGTGCGGACCAAGCACGTGGTGGAGTTACACAAACACACTGAAGACCTAGGCCAACCTACAGCGCCACCTACCACCTCTTCAGCTCGTGTTGTAGCCTCTTCCTCCAGCTCACACACAGCTGGTTCGGCTTCCTCACAGGATCGCCATGGAAGAATCTCTGGCACTGTTGTACAGAGACACAGTGTAATTCCACCCACAGCACCACTTTCCCAGTCATCCTCACACTCCCAGGCCAGTCTACAGCCATCGTTAGCACAGGCATGGGAGAAAAGGCGCCCATACTCGGCAAACCACCCCCGAGCACAGGCTCTGAATGCTGGCATTGCTAAACTACTGGCCCTTGAAATGCTATCATTCAGGCTGGTGGAGACTGACACATTCCGTAACTTTATGGCATTGGCAGTCCCACAATACAACGTGCCCAGCCGCTTTTATTTCAGCAGGCAAGCCGTCCCTGCCCTGCAACATCATGTGGAGGGAAAAATTAAACATGCGCTACAAAACGCCGTCAGTAGCAAGGTCCACCTGACCACTGATGCGTGGACCAGTAAGCATGGACAGGGACGATACCTTTCCCTCACTGCCCATTGGGTAAATGTTGTGGAGCCGGGTACAGATCTTGAGAGTGGCGCTGTACGTGTTCTGCCAACTCCAAGGATTGCAGGAATCCAGTCTGTACACATTGACTCCTCCTCATACTCCAGTTCCTCTGAATCAGCGCTGCAGGAGCAGTCACGGTCTACCTCCACATCGACCCGTGAACGGTTACCTGTTATGATGACCGATATGAGCACAGCCGTGGCCAAACGTCAACAGGCCGTATTAAAATTAATTTCTTTGGGGAATCGAAGCCACACAGCGCAGGAGCTCTGGAATGCCATCAAGCAGCAGAGTGACGTGTGGTTTGTGCCAGCGAATCTCCAGCCAGGCATGGTAGTGTGTGACAATGGCCGAAATCTGGTGGCAGCTCTGGGCCTAGGCAACCTCACTTACATCCCATGTCTGGCACATGTGCTCAACTTGGTCGTGCAGAGTTTTTTGAGGGACTATCCGGATCTTGATGCACTGCTTCACAAGGTCCGCATAGAGTGCGCTCACTTGCGGCGTTCCAGCAATGCAAGATCACGCATTGCAGCTCTGCAGCGCCGATTATGTCTTCCGAAACATCGCATCATATGTGACCTACCCACCAAGTGGAATTCAACGTTACATATGTTGGAGAGGTTGTGTGAGCAGCAGGCAGCAGTAATGGAGTACCAGCTGCAGCAGGCGCAAACAAGTCGCAGTGCGCGCCGTTCACACTTCACCACCACTGAGTGGGCCTCTATGAAGGACATTTGCCACGTTTTGCGTGCCTTCGATTATTCCACGCGGATGGCGAGTGCAGATGATGCACTAGTCAGCATGACTATCCCCCTTATCTGCCTGCTTGAAAAAACACTGCAAGCACTAAGGGACGAGGTTTTGGAAGAGGTGGAGGATGAGGAGTCACAAATGCCATCTGCTTCTCTACAGTCTGCGCAACGTGGTTCCTCACAAAGGCCTAGGCAGGGGACACTTTGTGAGGAGGATGAGGAGGAGTCAATGGATGAGGAAGACATCTGTCCAGAGGAGGGAGGTACACAATGCTCTAGTAGTCAGTATCTAGAGCGAGGGTGGGGTGATGCAGAGCAGGCAGAGATCACGCCTCAAGCAGGGGACAGCGTTTCTTGGCCAGTTGGCAGTCTGCAGCACATGGTTGATTTCATGCTGCAGTGCCTGAGAAACGACCGCCGCATCGCCCACATTCTCAACACGGCTGATTATTGGGTGTCCACCCTCCTAGATCCTCGCTACCGGGACAACTTACAAAGCCTCATAACACCGTTGAACCGGGAGCGTAAAATGCGGGAGTACCAAGACGCACTGGTGCATTCCATCATGTTCTCCATTCCAACCGAGAGCAGTGCTGCTAGTGCTTTACAAAGCAGCTCAGTGCGTCGAGGCAGTGGAGGAAGCTCTGCACAAAGAGGGAGCAGAAGCAGCGCCTCAGCACAAGGCAAGACCAGTATGGCCGAAATGTGGCAAAGTTTTGTGTCCCCGCCGCCACAAATGTCTACACCATCACAGATGGCTCCAGTCAGCAGGAGGCAACGTTTCCGTCAGATGGTGACAGACTACATGTCTTGCCCTCTTAGTGTACTCCCAGACGGCTCTTCTCCCTTCAAGTTTTGGGTCTGTAAGCTGGATACATGGCCAGAGCTTAGTCAGTATGCACTGGAGGTGCTAGCTTGCCTTGCTGCTAGTGTATTATCGGAACGCGTCTTTAGTGCCGCAGGTGGTGTACTAACAGACCGTCGCATGCGACTATCCTCCGATAACGTTGACCGGCTTACTTTTCTCAAAATGAACAAGGCCTGGATCTCTCATGAATTTGCCAGTCCTCTTCCAGAATAAATAATTGGTTGGCAACAGTATCCAGGTCTCCTGTTCTGTTCATGTTTCTACCACCTGAACTGTAATCCCTGAGCTCCAACACCGCCAGTTGGCGCTCGGAAGTGCCGTCTGCACAGTCAACACTTGCTGCCGTGTTATTGGGGTTCAGTAACGTCAGCTGTTCCCCTGCTGTGCGGACGGCAATTTCTCCTGCTCTGTCCACATCCACTGTACTACTGATTTAAAACCTCCTCCAAATACACCTCTGGCTCCTCTGTTTTCAGTATTATCCCTGAGCTCCAACACCGCCAGTTGGCGCTCGGAAGTGCCGTCTGCACAGTCAACACTTGCTACCATGTTATTGGGGTTCAGTAACGTCAGCTGTTCCCCTGCTGTGCGGACGGCAATTTCTTCTGCTCTGTCCACATTCTCACTACTACAGATTTTAAAGTTGCTCCAATTACACCTCTGGCTCCTCTGTTTTCAGTATTATCCCTGAGCTCCAACACCGCCAGTTGGCGCTCGGAAGTGCCGTCTGCACAGTCAACACTTGCTGCCGTGTTATTGGGGTTCAGTAACGTCAGCTGTTCCCCTGCTGTGCGGACGGCAATTTCTCCTGCTTTGTCCACATCCACTGTACTACACATTTTAAAGTTGCTCCAATTACACCTCTGGCTCCTCTGTTTTCATTCTTATCCCTGGGCTCCAACACCGCCAGTTGGCGCTCGGAAGTGCCGTCTGCACAGTCAACACTTGCTGCGGTGTTATTGGGGTTCGGTAACGTCAGCTGTTCCCCTGCTGTGTTCACGGCAATTTCTCCTGCTCTGTCCATATTCACTGTGCTACTTATTTAAAACTTGCTCCAATTACACCTCTGGCTCCTCCGTTTTTAGTATTTACCCTGGGCTCCAATACCGCTAGTTGCTGCTCAGAAGTGCCGTCTGCACAGTCAACGCTTGCTCCAGTGTTATTGGGGTTCAGTAACGTCAGCTGATCCCCAGCTGTGTGTCCGGCAAATTCTCCTGCTTTGTCCACATCCACTGTACTACGGATTTAAAACCTCCTCCAAATACACCTCTGGCTCCTCTGTTTTTAGTATTTACCCTGGGCTCCAGCACCGCCAGCTGGTTCTCGGCAGTTCCATTGGCTCTTGTACCTTCTGCTACCCATCCGGGTTCCAGTACCGTCAGCTGGTCCTCGGTAGTTCCATTTGCTCTTGTATCTTCTGCTACCCATCCGGGTTCCAGTACCGTCAGCTGGTTCTCGGCAGTGTCTTTGGCACGGGTACTCCCTCCTGCCCAGCCTGGTTCCAGCACGCCAGCTGTTTCCGGGTAGTGTCAACGTCACTTTGCCTCCAATGCGTTGTCCTGTCGTGTTGCGGTCGGGTTAGCCGACTCTATGGTGCCTGCAGTTTAGGTGACTCCTATGTGGGCTGCGGGATCTGGCAATGAAGGCTGGTTCCATAGTGCCAATAGGACAAGCACCCCCTGTAGGACTGTGGGTTTTGGTAACTGCGGCCGGCTCGCGGCCTTGAACTTTTTTTTACATGGGTACCTTCTGCTACCCATCCGGGTTCCAGTACCGTCAGCTGGTTCTCGGCAGTGCCTTTGGATTAGGTGCCTCCTTCTCGGTATCCAAGTTCCACCAACGTCTGCTGGTCCTTGGTAGTGCTTTCTGGCACAGGTACCTCCTGCTTAGTAACCGAGTTCCAGTAACATCAGCTGGTCCTCGGTAGTTCCATTGGCTCTTGTACCTTCTGCTACCCATCCGGGTTCCAGTACCGTCAGCTGGTCCTCGGTAGTTCCATTTGCTCTTGTATCTTCTGCTACCCATCCGGGTTCCAGTACCGTCAGCTGGTTCTCGGCAGTGTCTTTGGCACGGGTACTCCCTCCTGCCCAGCCTGGTTCCAGCACGCCAGCTGTTTCCGGGTAGTGTCAACGTCACTTTGCCTCCAATGCGTTGTCCTGTCGTGTTGCGGTCGGGTTAGCCGACTCTATGGTGCCTGCAGTTTAGGTGACTCCTATGTGGGCTGCGGGATCTGGCAAAGAAGGCTGGTTCCATAGTGCCAATAGGACAAGCACCCCCTGTAGGACTGTGGGTTTTGGTAACTGCGGCCGGCTCGCGGCCTTGAACTTTTTTTTACATGGGTACCTTCTGCTACCCATCCGGGTTCCAGTACCGTCAGCTAGTTCTCGGCAGTGCCTTTGGATTAGGTGCCTCCTTCTCGGTATCCAAGTTCCACCAACGTCTGCTGGTCCTTGGTAGTGCTTTCTGGCACAGGTACCTCCTGCTTAGTAACCGAGTTCCAGTAACATCAGCTGGTCCTCGGTAGTTCCATTGGCTCTTGTACCTTCTGCTACCCATCCGGGTTCCAGTACCGTCAGCTGGTCCTCGGTAGTTCCTCAGCTTTCTTGTACCTTCTGCTACATTTCCAAGTTCAAGCTTTTTGAAATGGTTCTTGGTAATCACTCTGGATCTCCCTGACAAGGACCCTGAAGACGAGGACCCTGAAGACCAACCCTAAGAAGACGAGGACCCCGAAGACAATGACCCTGAAGACGAGGACCCTGAAGACCACCCCGAAGAAGACGAGGACCCTGAAGACCACCCCGAAGACGAGGACCCTGAAGACCACCCCGAAGAAGACGAGGACCCCGAAGACGAGGACCCAGAAGACCAACCCGAAGAAGACGAGGACCCCGAAGACGAGGACCCCCGAAGACGACGACCCTGAAGACCACCCCGAAGAAGACCAAGAAGATGACCCTGAAGAAGTTGACCAAGAAGACAAAGAAGAGAAGACAAGCACCAAGATACAGAAGAACAAGAGACAGAAAACCAAGAAGCAGAAATACAAGAAGCTGCAGAACAAAAAGCGGAAGAACATTAAGCATAAGACTAAAAATCAGAGAAAAAGATAATATCTAAATTATAAGCAGAAGATGACTAAGCAGTGTATGGGGGTGAGTCCGTTCCTCCTCGTGGTGCCCCTGGAAAAGACCTGCTGCTGCAGGCCAAACTGAATGCGGACAAATCCTGTTGTAAATCTTTTGTGACGGGCAGAACGAAAGGTGTAATGTCCAACCTTTTATAGATAACAACTACAGGAATGCCTGTCACAAATAAGAATATGATGAAGAAGAAGAATATGAAGAAGATGAAGAAGTAGAATATGAAGAATGTAAAAAAAAGAATAATACGAAGAAGGTGAAGAAGAAGAAGGTGAAGAAGAAGTGGATGAAAAAGATGCTGAGGATGATGAAGGAGAAAGTGTGGGAGAAGTAAAAAAGAAGGTGAAGAGCATGGAAGTAGTGAAACATAAATATCTGACAAAATATAAAAATACTTAACATAGTTAATATTTCCGTAACTCAGAACATAATAAAAAAAATAGTAATTCCTGCTATTCCATTTGACTGGGCTAAACCTCTATGCCTTTATTGTCTCCCCCACCTCCCCCAATACATTCTACATTATTCTTAGTTGTTTTCCTTCATGTAGAAATAACCTACAAGGAAAGAAAGGGTTTATTTTAATTCCGATATTTATGTCCCATTGACTTGCATTGGTTTCCGGTATCGGAATCGGCGATATCCGATACTTTTTCGGTATCGGTCCGATCCAATCCGATCCGATATTTCCCGATATCGGAAGGTATCGCTCAACACTATAGATAAGGAATGAAGGTTTTATTGTCCTGTGACTAGGTCCAGTGTTATGATGGCCTCACAAGTCTGAGGGGCACATTCCTTAGTTGATGTAGAATGACATAATCCATGCGACACATTCATTCCTGCTCTGAAAGTGTTAAGGGTCACCATCAGTTTATATTCTGAGATTCTTCTTTCTCTTTGAGATTTGAAGTTACCTTTTAATACCAGTAATTTCATGTCTTTTATGCTGTGATCAGGGGAACAAAAATGCTTGGCTACAGGCAGATCTATTCTTTTTTCTTTTATTGTGTGGCGAGGATGATTCATCCTTGTTCTAAGTTTTTGCCCTGTCTCCCCTACATAAAGACCCCCAGCTGGACATTTGGTACATATAATTAAGTACACTACATTAGATGTGATACAGCTGAACGTACCTGGGATCTTATAGTGCTGATGTGAGTTGGGTATCTTTATCTTGTCTGTGGTCGTTATAAACGGACAGGTTTTAATTTTTTTCTGGTTGCAAGGAAAGGTACCGGTAGCTGGTGGAGATGACAGGGAGCTTCTGACAATGATGCTTCTTAGATTTAGGGGCTGCCTGAAACACAGAAGGGTCCCAGTCACAGGAGGGTATAGCGTCGGATGTGACATGGTAGTGACACTCGGCTCCAGCTCTGCTGCGAGCGTGATCCAAGTGTCAGTGCTCCGATCCTTTCACATGAGATAATCGCAGCACATGTGCAGGGGAGACGGAGAAAGTAATTTCTCCATCTCCTCTGTTGCCGGCGGGAATCGCAGTGTATTCAGGTGACAACAGAGTGCAGTGCGATGTTTCACTCGCACCCATAGACTTGTATAAGTGCGTGCGATCCGATTCTCACCACCATTGTTTTCGCATGCTGAATCTGCGTGAGGAAATAATGGCAGATATGCGCTGCCCCAAAGTCTTATACTGGGCTGAGAACAATCCAATTTTTTTTATGGAATTGCACTTGTCTAATTCATTCGCTCGTGTGAGCGATCCCTTGTTTTTACAGACTGAGTTAATTTCAGATTTCAATAGACTGGACTTTTGTGGACACGTTGATACCAAATGTGATTTTATTTTTTTTTAAACACTTCTTTATCATTCACTAGGGCAGTGATGGGCAACCTTTCGAGCTTGGTGTGTCAAAATTCGACAAAAAAACGATCATAACTCGGCTGGTGTGTCACTTCGAGAAAAAAATAATAATTTTGGGATATTTATAGTTTAAATAACAAAAATGTATACTTGTAATATATAACTGTATTTAATAAACCAAAAATTAATTATTTAACTTACCTTCTTAGTGACTTCTTTGTTCATCTGTCAGTTGGTTTCTTTTGTTGGTCTTGATATTATTTAACTTGTGTGGGGTGCCGTGAACTAAGATAAGTGAGGGGGAGGGGGAATTCTTTAACCTGTCTATTAGTGACTTTTTTGTTGCTGAATTTCATTGGCTAAATCTTCAATTGAAGGTTGGTTTTTTGTACACTTCAAGTCCAAGCAAGCGCTACTAACTTCATCTGTCGATCTGTTTCTTTTGTTGGTTTTGATATTACTTAACGCTGAGAATAAGGTCTTACAAAAGTAAAAAAGAGGGAAAATTTGGGAGTAAAGCCATTGCTATATTTTTCAGGGTGCTAAAAGTGTCCGGTAACTGGTTCCAGGCACACCAAATTTTACTGTTCGTAGTGGCACTCCTCTTGATTCTCCAAGCGGCACCTTTCCAGATTCTCAAGCTTTGACCTCGACAAACACCTGAGCCCAGATGCTGTCTTGAAGTTCTGCACGTTGCATCTCCAAATCATCAATTTGCATCCATTGGAAACCATTTAATTCCAAACTACTGTAGACTACTACATCCAGATACTTAATTATTTTCATAGTCTGTTCTAGGCTTCTAAATTGATTAATTCTATCACTGAACTGGTCAAGTAACGAGTCTAAAACATGCTGTTACTTTATATGCAAGGGTTTGTACAGCTGCACTGGCCTTCTCAGAATACTTTGTTACTCAAGGAAAATACTTATAAGTTTTAGATTCGACATCTCACTTAAAAATTTTAAGTTGATTTTCAAAAGTTTTTATGTATCCAAACATAACGTCAATACTTTTGCCAAAACCTTGTAACTTTAAGTTCAGTTCATTAATATGAACAGAGAGATCTGTAAAAAACATCAGGGTGTTGACCAATGACGCGCCCCCTGGGCCGTAGGGTACTCGGCAACCAGGCCTCTGGTTGCTGGGGGATATCACGGTAGCTGGCCCCGTCCGTGACCCAGGGTGGTCAGTAAAAAGGGGGGGGGCATTTATAAGGGATTTAAGTTTTCGTGACGCCACCTGTGGACTGCAGCTAAAGGGTGCCGCCACTGTGGAGCAGTCCTCTGGAGCTGGTGTTATGGCAGCAGGGATGGTGTGGCTCTTCACAGGTAGAGCAAGCTCCAGGGCAGTATAGTGGTATAATGGATGGTGGTGCAAGGAAGAGAAGGCAGGACAGTCCCGGAGGAAAGATGGACACTCACACGGGAGTAAGCTTCAGTACCTTTACTGGTGGTGTTACAGGCACTGTCCAGGGTACTCCAGGCGAAGGGCACACTTTTGGACTCTCCCCAGTGAGCGGGTATAGGGCCTCCTGATCAGTTGCTTTATTCTCTAAGCTTCTGACCTGCCTGGAGCTAGGCCTAGCTTGGTTACTGTCTCTCTTTGCACCTACTGACCTGGTGGTAGGGCCTTCTCTTTGGAGATCACTCTCCCTGGACGCTGGGGCCTCCGTGACTCCTAGCCCTGGTACTGTAGTCAGCGTTTGGTGAACCTGGGACCTGTAGTCCTCCAGGGGTTCCGGTGGTTCCTACTGGGTATAAAGGGTCCCTGTAGGCGCGGACCCGGTGTCTGGTATATATCTCGGGGTGAGCATGGTATGCTCCTCTGCCCCCTCACTACTTCTTCCTTCTCCTCTCGCCTTCGGCCCACTCAAGGCCCTCACTAGGCTTCCACACGTGCTGTAGGCCTTGGCTTGCCTAAGCACAGCAGCCAGCTCGCTGCCTCTTCACTGCTCTCTGAGCGTCAGCACGCTCTCTGCTCAACCCTGAGCTGTGTTCCTCTCTGTCTCTGAACACACTAAACTCTAACTGAGCTGCCTGGCTCCACCCTCCCTATATATATATCCCTATCAGGGCTCCCTCTGGTGGTCTGAGGTGGTAGGGTGGAGGTGTGTGAATGTAGTGAGGGCCTCTTGTGGAGAAGTCCATCCATGCACCCTTCTGGGTTCTGTGGCACCAATGCGCAGCAGGGTGCCACATTCCCCCCTAGTAAAACTCAGTACTCCTGGACTTAAACACATGCTAAAAAGAAAGAAAGAAATGTTTATTAAATGGAAAGAGGGAGGCATATCTAAAGAAGATTATAATGCAGTCTGCAGATCCTGCAGGGCACGTATCAGGTTAGCTAAAGCCGACAATGAATTAAGGCTTGCAAGAGATGTCAAAAGCAATAAAAAAGGATTTTGGGGGTATGTCAAAAGTAAAAGAAAAGTCAAAGATGCTATAGGATTTTTACAGGATGAAAATGGAGAAATGGTAAGAGAGGATGTTGAGAAGGCCGAACTTTTTAATTCCTATTTTGCATCTCTTTTCTCTCAGAAAGAAAATGTAACATCAACTGATCTTCACTGTCCTTTTAAAGGAATAGAGGAATCCAAGTTATCAGTAAACAGAAAGATTGTGAGGGAATATTTAGCTAACATAAATGAGTTCAAGTCTCCAGGTCCAGATGAATTACACCCCAGAGTACTGAAGGAGATTGTAGAAGAAATTTTAGAACCACTCTCCATAATCTTTGAAAATTCTTGGAGAACAGGAGAAGTCCCAGAAGACTGGAGAAGAGCAAATGTTGTTCCTATCTTCAAAAAGGGGAAGAAGGTGGACCCAGGGAACTATAGGCCGGTGAGTCTGACTTCTATACCAGGAAAGATCTTTGAACAAATTATTAAACAACATGTATGTAAGTACATGGATAAGAATGAAGTGATTAACCAGAGTCAGCATGGGTTTGTAACTAACAAGTCATGTCAGACTAACTTAATTTCCTTCTATGACAGAATCACTGACTGGGTGGATCAGGGAAATGCTGTAGATATAGTATATCTTGACTTCAGCAAAGCATTTGACAAAGTATCTCACATCATCCTTATTGAAAAAATGACCAAGTATGCAATGGACCAGGCAACTGTTAGGTGGATTCATAACTGGCTTAGTGATCGGACTCAAAGGGTGGTTGTAAATGGCTTCACATCCAGCTGGATGAATGTCTCAAGTGGGGTACCACAGGGCTCCGTCCTGGGACCTGTATTGTTCAACATCTTTATTAATGATTTAGATGAAGGAATTGAGGGTAAACTGATTAAATTTGCTGATGACACAAAGCTAGGAGGGATAGCTAATACTAGAGAAGAGAGAGAGAGGATTCAAAAAGACCTAAATAAACTGGAGCAGTGGGCAGCAACCAACAGAATGGTTTTTAACAGGGAAAAATGCAAAGTACTACATCTGGGCAATAAAAATGAAAAAAGCATATACAGAATGGGAGGAATAGAGCTAAGCAACAGTACATGTGAAAAAGACTTAGGTATACTAATAGATCATAGACTGAACATGAGTCAACAGTGTGATGCAGCAGCAAAAAAGGCAAATACAATTCTGGGATGTATTAACAGAAGCATACAGTCTAGATCACGTGAAGTCATTATCGGTCTTTACTCCTCTTTGGTCAGACCTCATCTGGAATACTGTGTACAGTTTTGGGCACCACATTTTAAAAAAGAAATCGACAAACTGGAGCAAGTTCAGAGAAGAGCGACCAGAATGGTGACTGGTCTGCAAACCATGTCCTATGAGGAACGGTTGCAGGATTTGGGAATGTTTAGCTTGCAAAAAAGAAGACTGAGAGGAGACTTAATAGCTGTCTACAAATATGTCAAGGGCTGTCACATTGTAGAAGGATCATCTTTATTCTCATTTGCACAAGGAAAGACTAGAAGCAATGGGATGAAACTAAATGGGAGGAGACACAGATTAGATATTAGAAAAAACTTTTTGACAGTTAGGGTGATTAATGAGTGGAACAGGCTGCCACGAGAGTTCCCCTTCAATGGACGTCTTCAAACAGAGGCTGGACAGACATCTGTCTGAGATGATCTAGTGAATCCTGCTTTGAGCAGGGGGTTGGACCAGATGACCCAGGAGGTCCCTTCCAACTCTACCATTCTATGATTCTATGATCTATTCTATGATTCTATGAAGCATTTTTTTTCAAAACAGGTTAAAACAATAACAATTCTTCCCTTTATGGGAGGCACTTTTCTTAAACGTTACAGGTAACATTATAATACAATAATTACAATTATAAATAACAATAAAGTTACAGCAAGTCCTGTAACTTGGTGTCCATTTCACCGATGAAGGAACATGAGGGACCCGCCTGAAAACCCTCAACGTAGGCCCTGGGCGTGGCTACAGGGCATAGGTGATCCAGGTGCTGGACCACGTCTTCCGCCACGCCAAACGGGTTTTTGTTCCGTGGTCACTTAAGGGGCACTCCAAGGAGTGAAACTATGTACATGACAGTTTTTGGGCTGCTCACAGTCCTCAGCCACCGAGTCCTTGTACCCTTACGGGTAACTAAATAAACACACACTATAACATTATTCTCAACTTCAACACTGCACCCTTACGGGTGACTATATGCAATTAGTGTTCAGTCCCACCTGCTGGCTTAATAGTGGGGACCCCGCCTGGGGTACTTTTCGTTCTTCCCTGACGCAGCCGGGTCATGAGGGATGTCCTGCAGGGGTGTGTCCTCGCTGACACGATACACGTGCAGGGCGTACCAGCCACGTTCACCATGGTGCCGTGTGAACGTGACACGGTCTCCCGGATACAGGTTCCGGTCTGGATGGCCTTCCTCCAGCTCTGGCTCCACATCCCGCCGGTTTACAAATATGTCCCTTTCGAAGTCGGGACTGTGGATAAAGCCCCACCCAGCCTTCAGATTGAACTTAACTATGAGGCCTTCCTCACGGGGGCTGGGGTGGGCTGACTCCGCCTGGCGGACTTGCGCCTTGGCAGCCTTGTCTTTGGCCTCAAGACGCTCACTGCGTGCCTGTCGCGCACGTCGCTCCCTTTCCAGTTGCCGGAGCTCCCGCCTGCAGAACTCTTTCCTCTGTAGGGTGGCGGCCTCGGTTCCTTGTGAGAACCCCATCAGGTCCCCCCACCCGGTTGTCCCAGCATAACTCTGCTCCGCTGGGGCAGGTAACCGGGGGCGCTGGTATTGGGAGGAGCGGGCACGGCTGCTGGTCCTCAAACCGGGTGGACCAGTCAAAGACCGGAGGTGGCAGTTCCGGGAGGAAACCGATCATAAGGCGCCGGTCTTCAGTGCCTGGGGTTAGAGGTTCCGGATGGGCACTATATAGGAGGTCCTCCGGTGCAGCGCCCGGAGGTGGAGGTTCCGGGAAGGCACTAGGTGGGGGATCCTCTGGTTCCGCACCCGGGGGTGAAGGTTCTGGGCTGCACAGCTGTTCCAGCCAGGGTATGGTAGCATACGGCGAGGCCTGGGGAAGAAGGCCCAGGAGCAGGTCGGCGCTGGCAGTGCCCGGGACTGGGAATTCTCTCCTACCTGCTCCTTTACTCCATACGGCCTCCTGGTTCTCCGCGGGCTCTACCGGGGCTGGGGCGCCGCTTCTGGCTTCCGGTGCTGCTTTCCGCCATGCTGCCAACTTTTCCAGCAGCTCGCTTCTCCACTTTGCGACCGTTGCTTGCTGGGCTTGCTCCACCTGTTGGCCCACCTCGAGGACCTCGCTCTGGAGGAACTCCACGTCCTCCGGGGACAATTTCTCCACTTCTCCCTCTATGGTGAGAGGGGTCACTTGACGGTGCGGCAGGCCAGAGGCGGAGGCTGGGACTTTTGCTTCCTTCCATTCTGGCTGCCGGGTGCGGTCTGGCTATTATTATTATTATTATTTATTTATATAGCGCCATTGATTCCATGGTGCTGTTCATAAGAAGGGGTTACATACCAAGTAAAAATATCACTTACAGTAAACAAACTAACAATGATAGACTGGTATGGAGGGAAGAGGACCCTGCCCTTGCAGGCTTACATTCTACAGGAGTGAGGAGGAGACAGTAGGTTGGGGGTTGCAGTAGCTTCGGTGTTGTTGAGGAGGCAGCAGGGTCATTGCAGGCTGTAGGCTTTCTTGAAGAGATGGGTTGTCAGGTTCCGTCTGAAGGATCCGGATGTGGTGGATAATCGGACGTGTTGAGGCACAGAATTCCAGAGGATGGGGGATATTCGGGAGAAATCTTGGAGGCGATTGGGTGAGGAACGGATGTGGAGGAGAGAAGGAGGTCTTGGGAGGACCGGAGGTTACGTGAGGGAATATATCGGGAGATTAGTTCAGAGATGAACGGAGGAGAGAGGTTATGGATGGCTTTGTAGGTCAGTGTTAGTAGTTAGTTGGCTAGACTGATTAAGGTCACACCTTGTCTCCATTCCTTCTCTCCGCCTCCTCTCTTCTTTCGGGGGCAGTCCCATGGCGATCTGCTGTCGGTCACTCCCTGTGACGGCCTCCCTGCCTTGACGGACACATCTATGCGGACAGTCACTGTTGCAAGGGGCAGGGCATGCTTTTGGCGCCATTCTGGGACCCGGCCCAAGATGGGAGGTTCCATTTTGTTGTCCTTTAGCATGCACATAATGGCGCCCGTTCTTCTGGGGCGGGCACCACATTCAGTAACACAGTTCTTTAGGCATACTTCCCCCGCCGGTACGGGCTGGTCACACATCCTGTTCGTGACGCCAAGTCTGACGCGCCCCCAGGGCCGTGGGGTACTCGGCAGCCGGGCCTCTGGCTGCTTGCAGGGGATATCACGGTAGCTGGCCTGGTCCGTGACCCAGGGTGGTCAGTGCAAAAGCGGTTTATTTTTGGAGAGTTCGTGACGTCACCTGTGGTGTCTGGTGAGGATTACCAGCGCTGCAACAGGCAGATGTTGGGGCAGCTTGTGATGGAACGGCTCCCCACAGGTGGAGCAGGCCTCAGGGCAGTGAAGTGAGAGAGCGGGGGTTGCGCTTGGCGTTGTAGTGCAGGGGGGAACAATGGCGCCGATGAAAGAATGGACGGAGGCAGTACAGTGCAGTCATCCGAGATTTTATTCACAATTCTTCAGACAGTCCACAGGTGCACTGTACAGGTGCAGGCCTCCAGCGTCGCGCAGCGTTCACTGGGCAGGGGTGCAATCCTTCCTCAGGCAACTTGGGAATACCTGGCAGAACCCCACTTTCTCGTGTTCCTATTTTGACCGCCTTCACATTGGTCCTTCTCCCTCCTGCTCTGCGCTGCCCACTACTCTCAGTCCTGTACTCTGAAGTCCCTCCTGTCCGTCGGAGTTACACAGACTTGCTTGACCCTCAGGGGACTAGAATGCGGCTACGCTCCTTCCGTCTTCTGACAGATGCGGCGCGTACGGGTGCCGTCCTGCACACGCCATACCCCTTAGGATCCTTTCTTAGAACAGAGCCTACTCCCTGCTCCCCTCCTGGGCCTCCAGACTTGGCCCTACTTGTGGAGCAGATCTCCTAATGAGACTCTGCTCCTGGACTGTTCTTCTGAACTGTCCCGAGCTGTTCTTCTGAACTGCTCCCTAGAACTAACCACTTAACTAATCTGCCACCCTAAGATGGCTTCCCTACTTTATACTCCTACCAAAGTGCTCCCTTTAACCCCTTAACAACATTTGACGTACTAATACGCGTCTGTGCCCTGGGACTTAAGAGCCAGACCCCTATTAGTACGTCATGGCGATCGCGCGCGCACACAGGTACTATGTGCAGGGAGCGGTCACGCACCGCTCCCAGCACATTAAACCCCGCGAAGTCGATCGCAGCATTGCGGTGGCAAGGGGAGGTGATCGCAGATACTCACCTCCTCTTCTGGCTTCCAGCGCTGTCTGCCGTGGCTTCCAGGATGTTGCCATGACGACCCGATGTCGTCATGACAACATCCAGGTCACCAGCCAACAGGAAGATTTTTTGGACATGCGCAGTGCATCTCCAAACAATCTTCTCCCTGTCCAGCGCTGACAGCCTGCATGGCATAGGGATGGTGCTGCATTCCTGTGCCATGCAGGCGATCAGAGAAAAAAAAGTGAAAGTCCCATAGTGGTACAAAGTAATAAAGTATAAAAACTATCAGAAAGTGAAAAATAAATAAATAAAAAAAAAATTGCAAAAATATAAAAAATAAATAAATAATAATAATCCACCAAAAATAAAAATATAATGTACCCATCAATAAATATTATTATAAAAAAGAAAATAAAAAAAAACAAAATTAAAAGTACACATATTTGGTATCGCCGCGTCCGGAACAACCTGACCTATAAAACTGTCCCACTAGTTAACCCCTTCAGTGAACACGGTAAAAAATAAAATAAAAAACAAAGCAAAAAACAATGCTTTATCACCATACCGCCAAACAAAAAATAGAATAACACGCGATCAAAAAGACAAATATAAATAAAAATAGTCCCGCAAAAAACAAGCTGCCATACAGCTCCATCAGCCGAAAAATAAAAAAGTTATAGCTCTCAGAATAAAGCGATGCTAAAAAATAATTTTTTCTATAAAATTGCTTTTATTATTTAAAAGTGCAAAACATAGAAAAACTATATAAATGTGGTACCGCTGTAAACGTACTGACCCGAAGAATAAAGCTGCCTTATCAATTTTACCACACGCGGAACAGAATAAAAAAAACCAAAAAAAACAATTCCTGAATTGTTGGTTTTTGTTTATTCTGCCTCCCAAAAATCGGAATAGAAAGCGATCAAAAAATGTCACGTGCCTGAAAATGGCACCAATAACAACGTCAACTCATCCCGCAAAAAAGGAGCCGTCACATGACTGTCTGCCAAAATCTGGAAAAATTATAGCTCTCAAAATATGGTGATGCAAAAACTAGATTTTACATAAAATGATTCTTTTAGTGTGTGACAGCTGTCAATCATAAAAAACCCATATGATTCTGGCATTGCTGTAATCACACCGACCCGAAGAATAAAGTCGTCTAATCACTTATACCGCACGAGGAATGGCGTGAAAAATAAACTCTCGGGTTAGGGTTGGGCTAGGGTTAGGGCTGGGTTTGGGGTTAGGGTTGTGATGGGGTTGGGATTTTTTTCAAAAGTAAGAAAAAAAGATGACGATATGGCGACTAGTGTTGAGCGCAAGTGCTCGCTACTTGAGTTTGCATCGGGTGCTCTGGTATGCATTGAGTATCGTGGGTATTTGAGTGACATGCTCGAGTCTCCGTCCCATATGCTTCGCGGCCAAAAAAACTTTGCGGGGATTGCCTGCCATGCACGAGCGATCCCCGCATGTTTTTTTTTGGGTGTCTAATAACCGTGAAACATGCGGAGCAGGGACTCGAGCATGTCACTCGAGCACACGCTGTACATGGTGCATACCTGAGTACCCGATGCAAACTCAAGTAACGAGCACTTGCGCTCAAGACTAATGACAACTTATTCAATATGATGACCTAATGTTATCAAATTCTGTGTCGTACCTCTGGGTTCAAAATGTTCACTCTACACCTTAATAAAATCCTTGAGGGGTATAGTTTCCAAAATGGGGTCACTTGTGGGGGAGCTCCACTGTTTAGGCACATCAGGGGCTCTCCAAACGCGACATGGTGTCCGCTAACAAATTGAATGGAAAATCGTCTCAAATTGTTAGCGGACGCCATGTTGCGTTTGGAGAGCCCCTGCCTGCCTAAACATTGGAGCTCCCCCACAAGTGACCCCATTTTGGAAACTAGACCCCCCAAGGCACCTATGTAGATGCATAGTGAGCACTTGGAACCCCCAGGTGCTTCACAAAATGATTCTTAAAAATTAAAAAGTGGAAAAAAAAACACTTTTTCATTTTTATGAATCAATTTGTGAAGCACCTGGGGGTTCCAAGTGCTCACTATTCATCTAGATAGGTGCCTTGGGGGGTCTAGTTTCCAAAATGGGGTCACTTGTGGGGGAGCTCCAATGTTTGGGCATAAAGGGGCTCTCCAAACGCAACATGGTGTCCGCTAACAATTTGAGCCGACAATTTGTTAGCGGATACCATGTTGCATTTGGAGAGTCCCTGTGTGCCCAAACATTGGAGCTCCCCTACAAGTGACCCCATTTTGGAAACTAGACCCCCCAAGGCACCTATCTAGATGCATCGTGAGCACTTGGAACCCCCAGATGCTTCACAAACTGATTCATAAAAATGAAAAAGTGTTTTTTTTTTCACTTTTTCATTTTTACGAATCAATTTGTGAAGCACCTGGGGGTTCCAAGTGCTCACTATGCATCTAGATAGGTGCCTTGGGGGGTCTAGTTTCCAAAATGGGGTCACTTGTGTGGGAGCTCCAATTTTTGGGCACACAGGGGCTCTCCAAACGCAACATGGCATCCGCTAATTATTCAAGCAAATTTTACAATCAAAAAGTCAAATGGCGCTCCTTCCCTTCCGAGCCCTGCCGTGCGCCCAATCAGTGGTTTTTCCCACATATGGGGTATCTGCATGCCCAGGGGAAATTGCACAACAAATTTTGGGGTCCATTTTTTCTTGTTACCCCTGTGAAAATAAAAAAAATTGGGTCTAAATTAACATTTTTGTGAAAAGTTAAATGTTCATTTTTTTCTTCCACATTCCAAAAATTCCTGTGAAGCACCTGAAGGGTTAATAAAGTTCTTGAATGTGGTTTTGAGCACCTTGAGGGGTGCAGTTTTTAGAATGGTGTCACTTTTGGGTATTTTCTGTCATAAAGACCTCTCAAAGTCACTTCAAATGTGATGTGGTCCCTAAAAAAATGGTTTTGTAAATTTTGTTGGAAAAATGAGAAATCGCTGGTCAACTTTTAACCCTTATAGCTCCCTAACAAAAAAAAATTTTGGTTCCAAAATTGTGCTGATGTAAAGTAGACATGTGGGAAATGTTATTTATTAACTCTTTTGTGTGACATATCTCTCTGATTTAAGGCCATAAAAATTCAAATTTTGAAAATTGCAAAATTTTCGCCAAATTTCCATTTTTTTCACAAATAAACGCAAGTGATATCGAAGAAATTTTACCACAGTCATAAAGTACAATATGTCACGAAAAAACATTCTCAGAATCAGGGGGATCCGTTGAAGCGTTCCAGAGTAATTACCTCATAAAGTGACAGTGGTCAGAATTGAAAAAATTGGCCTGGTCATTAATGTGCAAACCGCCTTGGGTTGTAAAGGGGTTACATTTACTTCTCTAAAAAATATAGCTATATTTATTAATTAATATCTAGAATTATTCATTTTTTTCTGGTCCCCTCAACTTGTATTTGATAGTCCTTTCTTTTTAGGCTGGAACTAATTTTTTTAAGCATTTACCATGTCATTACCTCATAAAGTGACAGTGGTCAGAATTGTAAAAATTGGCCTGGTCATTAACGTGCAAACCACCCTCGGGGGTAAAGGGGTTAACTACTCCCTCCACCCACACCCACTACTGGTTCCCCCTACCTTTGGGTTCCCCCCACTCCAGCCAGGGTCAGGGCTCAGCAGCTGCGCTCTGCATGTTGCCCCTCCAGCCGGCCTGGAGCAGTGTAGTGTTGGATGCAGGTGTTTGGGGTTCCAGGCAGCACTCCCTCCTTACCTGAGAGAAGAGAGACACCACACCTCTGCGTGAGGTGCAGTACCTCTGTGACGACTGAACCCTCAGGGGCGCCACACCCACGTATCATCATTGAGCTGAGGAAAGTTTCCCAGATCCTTATCCTCAAGAAATACCTTAATTTCTTCAAAGCGCTCAAGAACTTAGCCTCGGCTCAGCCATCTTACATTATTGTACATCAGCAGTCCACTGTAGGTGGAATCAACCTCCAGTAAAAGTGCAGAAAATTCTCGCTTGTGAAGGGGACGAGCAGCTATTAAATCCTCCTGATGGATAATACAATGAAAAGGCACAATCGGATGTCCAATAGCTTCCATAAACAATTTGACAAATCCGACTTTTTTCCCCACCATGTTTGGTGCCCCATCTGTCGGCACTGACACAACTTGAGAGATATCAATGCTTAGGTCACGGACTGTTTGTATAACAACCTTACATATTTCACTTCCCGATGTACTCGTTGGCACTGATACTAACGTTATCAGCTCTTCTCTCATTGTGAGACCATCAGAATATCGACCAGTAATGGCCAACTGAGCATGTGATGTGACATCAGTAGTTTCATCAAGAGAGATCGAAAAATATCTACAATTACTTCTGTCTCTCTTTAATTGATGTTGTACATTTGTGTTCAGTCTCATTATTCGGTCTTTTATGATATTTCTACTGAGTGGTAACTCAGATACTCTCTTAATAATTGCATCTTTATTCTGCATATCGTGAAATAGAAGTGGTGCACATCTTAGGAGAGTTTCTTTAAGAAATTCTCCCTCACTGAGTGCTTTTCCATACTGAGCTGTGGAGTGAGCAATGCTCAAACTTGCAGATGTTAAAGGTGTAGCTGCCTGGAAATGTATTCCTTCCTTTCATCCTCACTTTTTTTTTCAAGAGCTGGTAATGATTAGTTTCAAAATGTCTGTTTATATTCCACATTCTGCTTACTACCGTTTCAGTACATAGAACGCAAAATGATCTGCCATTTTTTTCTATAATGCCATACATCTCGGTCCATGTCTCTTGAAAGGGTCGGCTACTGCTACTGCCACTTCCTTTACTTAACCTTGTTTTTTTTTTTTTTGGGTTCTCCATCAGGGGGGCAGTGACAGAAGATAGAATTATAGATAGCCTGTTAGCCCTGCAGGCAATTAGAGGTTAACTAGCCTAACTAGCAGAAATAGGGGTTATTAAGGATGCACAACAGTAATAGTGGTGAAAAGGAGTCTGCACTATGCGTTCCTTATGTAAATTAAGATGGCTGCTGCTATTTGTAATGGCGGGAAATGGCACCCATAGCACAGGACCTCACTTCCCCCAGCCTACCCTTCACTTATCTCAGTAATGATGGTCAATTAGAAATCCACGACACCCCAGAACAGTAGATTGGATGATGGTTGCTGTGGTTATGCGATTCCTGGTAATGGCGATCACAGGGCCCCCAGAGATGCGTACCCCGCGGCATTCCGCAGCTCCCTGCTCCGCCGGCCGGAAGTGAGGTCAAAGATCCCCTAACGGTCCACCCTAACCGCAAGTCCCAAAACTAGACGCTCTGTGCCAGAGTTCTGTTGTTTTGGCCTAAAGACCTCCGGCACAGTGTCTACACTGCAGGAGCCGAGGATGAAACGTCCTTCTCGGAATGCGGCCCCATACTTCACTGTATGCGGCCGAGTGTCATCGAAAATGGTTACGCGTATCAGTGCTGACACGCGTGTCATAGGTTCGTCATCACGGCACTAGGGTAAAGGGGGGGGGGAGTGATTAGAATTTTTATCTGATGATGCTTCATTTTTATCCCGGTAGGCAATGGGATTCTCAAATGAATGAGTCATCAAAAGGAAGCAGAAAAAGAGAAAAGCTGTTAGTGTAGTTAAAGCACCACTCCAGCTGTTTTTTTTTATTTCTCCGCTGGAGTGGCGCTTTACAAGTCAGTCCCCTGGCCCAGTAATATACTCACCATCCGGCGTCTTCATCTGTTTTTACAGCTGCTCCAGTCCGTCTCCTGCAGTTTGTGACCGGCTGACTGCTCCAGTGTTTGCTGGAAGAGCTGGAGGTCACTACTCAATGTAAGTCTATGGGAGCCTGCTTCTGGCCTCGTTCTGGCCCTCATAGACTTAGATTGATAGGCTGTGACGTAGCTTTTGACTTCTGACCAATCAAAAGCAGCGCGCACAAGATGGCGCTGCGGTATCAGAAAAGCAGGGGAGACTCTGAAAGGTGAGTATAAGACAAGGGGCAGGGGTACTTGGATTTAAAGCATTACTCCAACCGTGAAAACAAAAAACACTGGAGTGGTGCTATAATTTTTAATTTAAGTATATTAGAAAATCGTTTCAATTTTGGCATCAAATAGACGGGAATTTAGAATGAAAATTAAATTTGGATTTCAAACTACTGTAATACGTAAAACTGACCCAAGTCCACATCATTTGCTGGCTTTAGATGGTTGACTTTAACATTGATGGCTTAGGATAGGTCATCAATGCCTGATCGGTGGTGGTGCGACACCCTGCACACTCCTTGATCAGCTGTTCCCCAATTAGCCCTGCCGTTAAAAATATATATCTCTGGCTGTCTAACTCTCAATTACCTGTCAATTGTACAGCTTTTTGTCATACAACAATATACCTCCTCCTGGTCTTTGTCCCACAAGAAGCTCTCTTTTGCATGTTAATCAACTTCCTACCTGTACTAGTCTATTGAACAACCCTATATCTAAGTGTCCACTTCTTTGCCCCTGCAGTTTCATGTGTCGTAGAGATGTTAATATCTTCTATGACACCTATTTCTATGACATGGACAAATTATTTTTATTGAGATTTTACAACATTTTTAATATTAGGAGGGATGCGAGGGAAGAGGGGAAGTAAATGGGGGGGGGGGTAAACAGGGAACAAATAGGAGAAAATAGGTGGGGAATAAACCAAACAAACAGTACAAATAAGTCACTAAGAGCTAATACTTACATAATGAGAAGGTTAAAAATGCTTTTGTGTACTATAATTGTTACATGAATATTGTTAAAGTATTTCTATAGAAAAAAAAACATTGTTTATTGTAAGAACTCTAAAGTTTCGGGCCTTACTGTTTACCATAAAATGATGGCAATGACTTTGAAGGAAACTCTTTGTTCCAGAGATCCCATCTATCGCAGTATTGTTGGTTAGTAAAATTTCTTACCGCGTACGCTAGTTCAAATGAGTTGTAACTTTATCAATTATTTCATCAATAGATGGGATAATGGAAGATTTCAAATTAGATGCTAGGTAGGTTGTTTGTTACTAAATAGAGCTGTAGAATAATAGATCAGGATTTACCGTGTTTTTCGGACTATAAGACGCACTGGACCATAAGACACGCCTAGGTTTTAGAGCAGGGAAATAGGAAAAAAAATTGAAGCAAAAAATGTGGTCATGATGCCCTGTTATGGCGGGGTAGGGAGGGTGGGAGGTCTGCTGTTGACACTTATAGGGGTAATGTCCCCCAATTCCATACTAATATCCCCCCTATCCTGGTATATATATGTCCCCATTCTGATATATGTATATGTCACCAAATCCAGGTATATACGGTCTCCAATACAGGTATACATACTGTCAAGACCGGACATGGGTAATGTCCGTTGGACGGCACAACACACGGTACAATGGGGTGATAATGGGAGAGGAAGGCCCTAATGGTAGGGAGCGGAAAATGGGACACATCCTGACATTAGCCGATGTCTGTCCTTAAACTACCCTAATGCCCTATGCGGGTCCTTCCCCCGCTGCGTCACGTGCCTAGTCCCTGGCTGTCACCTCTATTAATCCTGGCTAGTGCATTGGTCGGCAAGGTCGCTAGCCTTGCCACTGCAGGTAATATACACAGGGCAAAAGACAAAAACACGGGACAGGCGGAAAGAAAAACTACTTAGCTCAACACCCAGCACCAAAAGAGGAACCTACTGCAACACTCCAGAATGGCTACAGGCAAGCAGAACCCCACACCAAGTTGGTCTGCATAGAAGAACTCTATAACGATCAGCTGTTGGGTCATGTGACTATTTAAAATGAGGTGGGAATGGTTACCAACAAACATCAGCTGATCGGACAAAAAGAACCTTGCCATCTAGAAACTGACATTAACTCTTGCTGGACCAAAGGAAAAAATAAAAGCAACATTTAAACTACAGCATCCCAGACCTGCCATGAATCCTTAATGATTAGTGACTAGGGATGAGCGAGTATGTTCATTTAACCCTTTCTGCGAGGATGCTCGCCAAGTATCTTCAGCGTGCTCGGGTGTTATGTTTGAGTCACTCGTGTGCATGATTTGCGACTGTTTGACAGTTTTAATACACGTGAGGAATGCTTAAGAAACAGGCATTCCTCATACAGTACAGACCAAAAGTTTGGGCACACCTCATTTAAAGATTTTTCTGTATTTTCATGACTATGAAAATTGTATATTCACACTGAAGGCATCAAAACTATGAATTAACACATGTGGAATTATATACTTAACAAAAAAGTGTGAAACAACTGAAAATATGTCTTCTATTCTAGGTTCTTCAAAGTAGCCACCTTTTGCTTTGATGACTGCTTTGCACACTCTTGGCATTCTCTTGATGAGCTTCAAGAGGTAGTCACCGGAAATGGTTTTCAAACAATCTTGAAGGAGTTCTCAGAGATGCTTAGCACTTGTTGGCCCTTTTGCCTTCACTCTGCGGTCCAGCTCACCCCAAACCATCTCGATTGGGTTCAGGTCTGGTGACTGTGGAGGCCAGGTCATCTGGCGTAGCACCCCATCACTCTCCTTCTTGGTCAAATAGCCCTTACACAGCCGGGAGGTGTGTTTGGGGTCATTGTCCTGTTGAAAAATAAATGATAGTCCACCTAAACACAAACCGGATGGAATAGCATGCCGCTGCAAGATGCTGTGGTAGCCATGCTGGTTCAGTATGCCTTCAATTTTGAATAAATCCCCAACAGTGTCACCAGCAAAGCACCCCCACACCATCACACCTCCTCCTCCATGCTTCACGGTGGGAACCAGGCATGTAGAGTCCATCCGTTCACCTTTTCTGCGTCGCACAAAGACACTGGTTGGAACCAAAGATCTCAAATTTGGACTCATCAGACCAAAGCACAGATTTCCACTGGTCTAATGTCCATTCCTTGTGTTCTTTAGCCACAACAAGTCTCTTCTGCTTGTTGCCTGTCCTTAGCAGTGGTTTCCTAGCAGCTATTTTACCATGAAGGCCTGCTGTACAAATTCTCCTCTTAACAGTTGTTGAAGAGATGTGTCTGCTGCTAGAACTCTGTGTGCCATTGACCTGGTCTCTAATCTGAGCTGCTGTTAACCTGCGATTTCTGAGGCTGGTGACTCGGATAAACTTATCCTCAGAAGCAGAGGTGACTCTTAGTCTTCCTTTCCTGGGGCGGTCCTCATGCGAGCCAGTTTCTTTATAGCGCTTGATGGTTTTTGCAACTGCACTTGGGGACACTTTCAAAGTTTGCCCAATTTTTCGGACTGACTGACCTTCATTTCTTAAAGTAATGATGGCCACTCGTTTTTCTTTACTTAGCTGCTTTTTTCTTGCCATAATACAAATTCTAACAGTCTATTCAGTAGGACTATCAGCTGTGTATCCACCAGACTTCTGCACAACACAACTGATGGTCCCAACCCCATTTATATGGCAAGAAATCCCACTTATTAAACCTGACAGGGCACACCTGTGAAGTGAAAACCATTTCCGGTGACTACCTCTTGAAGCTCATCAAAAGAATGCCAAGAGTGTGCAAAGCAGTCATCAAAGCAAAAGGTAGCTACTTTGAAGAACCTAGAATATAAGACATATTTTCAGTTGTTTCACACTTTTTGTTAAGTATACAATTCCACATGTGTTAATTCATAGTTTTGATGCCTTCAGTGTGAATGTACAATTTTCAAAGTCATGAAAATACAGAAAAATCTTTAAATGAGAAGGTGTGTCCAAGCTTTTGGTCTGTACTGTATGTAAAAAATAAATTAAGCTAACAAAGTTATCTACAAAGAAACAAATAGCCAGTGACACTAAAATATATCCCCAAAAATTGTAAAAATCCATCCATGCCAAAGAGAAAAAAAAAAACATATGGACCAGGCGGCACTTATTACAGGTGGAAGAAAGGCGATTCTGGCATCTATATAGGAAAGGGTTCTTTACAGTCAGAGCAGTCAGACTGTGGAATGCCGACCACAAGAGCTAGTGATGGCCGACACTATAACAGCTTTATAAAAAGGCTAGATGATTTCCTCAGTACAAATAACATTGCGGGTTATAAATAATTTAGTGACAAAATGTACAATTGGTGGAGAAAGGTTGAACTTGATGGACCAAAGTCCTTTTTTCAATGTATTTAACTATGTAAATGAATACAGTACAAAACAAAGATTTTTAAGCACATTTCTAGTAATGATTGGTAATAAGTTTGAAAATGGGTTATCCTACACCTCTCTGATCCACATGATCTGATATCAGGCATTGTGAGATGCTACTGTAAATGACCAGAACAACTGTCAAGACAACTCAGTTTCTTAACTGGTCTCATCCAATGAAATACTGCCAATGTTGGCAGACCACACGGCCAATATGGAGCCTGAGAGACAACAGTTGGAACGGGGTGCCTAGTGTTGAACGACCCGGCCAATTTCTCAATTCCAATGGTATTTGCATCCTCTGGCCAAAGATCCAGTTGTATATAATGGTGGAACATGGAGCAATCAGATTGTTGCTCCACCATTCAACAACTGTGTCTCAGTTCTGGTACGTGGAGCCTAAGTCCAGATAAAGTTAACAGGACCAGCACAGTTATTCTTGTGTCTGTGCATTTTTCTACAAGAGGAGGAAGAACACTAAATTGTATTGGAGTGCACTGAGGTGGCCTCATACTATACTGGGAGGTACAGAGGGCCCATTATACTGCATTGGAGAGCCCAGTGGTGATCTCATACTAAATTGGGGGACACAGTGGGGGAATCATACTGTATTGGGTAGATGATAGTGACCTCATACTATATTGGGAGCATCAAGCTCTGTGTACGGGACATTGTGGTAGGTTATTCTATGATGTAGTACTGAAGGGGCTTAATCTATAATATAATGCTACAAGCATCCCTCTGTCTGAAGCCTCTATAGACTGCGCAAGCGCGACACGCCTGCGCAGTCTGGCTCCAGACAGAAGAACGCATGGAGCCATTACAGGTAAGAGGAGTGTATGGCGCAAGAGATAGCGGTATGCGTAGACACTTAACGCACAACGTGATCTCTGGCGCCATACTTACATAGTTACCTGACCGGAAGGAGCGTTGCCGCGGCGCCTCTCTTCTGGCCGGAGACCGGGGGCAGAGTGAAGGCGTCGGAATTGGTGCATGCCCATAGCGCTATCTGGCGCCATTTTACTGAAGACACATTTGCAGTGTGTCTAAAGCAAAATGGCACCGGACAGCACGGTATGGGCACGCGCGTACTCCTGCGCCGCACTCCTCCCCCGGCCTCCAGCAGAACAGGACACAGCAGCACTGGAGCACAGGGAAGAAAGGTGAGTATAAGTGTTTATTTTTTTTTTGCATGTGTGCAGCGTGAAAGGGATGAGGGGTGCCATGCATACCAGGATTGGGGGGTGAGGGGACCATGCATACCAGGATTGGGGGATGAGGGAACCATGCATACCAGGATTGAGGGATGAGGGGTACCATGCATACCAATATTGGGGGATGAGGGGTACCATGCATACCAGGATTGGGGGATGAGGTGTACCATGCATACCAGGATTGGGGGATGAGGGGTACCATGCCTACCAGGATTGGGGGATGAGGGGTACCATGCCTACCAGGATTGGGGGATGAGGGGCGCCATGCATACCAGGATTGAGGGGTGAGGGTACCACGCATACCAGGATTGGGGGATGAGGGAGCCACGCATACCAGGATTGGGGGATGAGGGGTACCATGCATACCAGGATTGGGGGTGAGGGGTGCCATACATACCAGGATTGGGGGAGGAGGGGACCACGCATACCAGGATTGGGGGTTGAGGAGACCACGCATACCAGGATTGGGGGATGAGGGGGCCACGCATACCAGGATTGGGGGATGAGGGGGCCACACATACCAGGATTGGGGGATGAGGGGGCTACGCATACCAGGATTGGGGGATGAGGGGGCTATGCATACCAGGATTGGGGATGAGGGGTACCATGCATACCAGGATTAGGGGATGAGGGGTACCATGCATACCAGGATTGGGGGATGAGGGGTACCATGCATACCAGGATTGGGGGATGAGAGGTACCATGCATACCAGGATTGGGGGATGAGGGGTACCATGCATACCAGGATTGGGGGATGAGGAGTGCCATGCATACCAGGATAGGGATGAGGGGGACATACATAGCAGGATTGGGGATGAGAAAGCCATGCATACCAGGACGAGGGAGTGGGTACCATACATACCAGGATTGGGGGATTGGGGGTGCCATGCATACCAGGATTGGGGGATGGGGGGTGCCATACATACCAGGATTGGGATGAGGGGTGCCATACATACCAGGATTGGTATGAGGGGTGCCATGTATATCAAATTTGGGATGAGGGGTGCCATACATACCAGGATGAGAGATGGGGTGCCATGCATACCAGTATTGGGATGAGGGGTGCCAGGTATGCCAGATTTAAAATGAGGGGTGCCATGCATACCAGGATTGGGGATGGGGGGGTGCCATGCATACCAGGATTGGGGATGGGGGGTGCCATGCATACCAGGATTGGGGATGGGGGGTGCCATGCATACCAGGATTGGGGATGGGGGGTGCCATGCATACCCAGGATTGGGGATGGGGGGTGCCATGCATACCAGGATTGGGGATGGGGGTGCCATGCATACCAGGATTGGGGGATGAGGGGTGCCATGCATACCAGGATTGAGGGGTACCATGCATACCAGGATTGGAGGATGAGGGTTACCATGCATATCAGGATTGGGGGATGAGTGGTACCATGCATACCAGGATAGAGATCTGGGGGGCCATGCATACCAGGATCGGGATGAGGGATGGGGTACCATGCATACCAGGATTGGGTATGAGTGAGCCATGCATACTGGGATGAGGGGTGCCATGCATACAAGGATTGGGGGTGAGGGGTGCCATGCATACCAGGATAGGGATGAGGGGTACCATGCATACCAGGATAGGGATCTGGGGGGGGGCATGCATACCAGGATTCGGATGAGGGGCCATGCGCCATGCATACCAGGGTTGGGGGTGAGGGGTGCCATGCATACCAGGATTAGTGGTGAGAGGTGCCATGCATACCAGGATTGGGGGTGAGGGGTGCCATGCGTACCAGGACAGGGATGAGGCGTGCCATGCATACCAGGATAGGGACGAGGGTAGCACATAACAGGACGAGGGAACAGGATTGGGGGCAGAACAAATACCAGGATTGGGGGCAGCACAAATACCAGGATGGGGGCAGCACAAATACCAGGATGGGAGACCATATACCAATAAAAATGCTCACCACCCAGGTGTAGAACGGGCTCAATAGCTAGTATTGTATAAGAAAATATTCAGTGCTTCAGTAAAGCTAAATGTAAAACGTGGAGGTGCATGTTCACATTGGCCATAAACCCCTTTACGACCAATGACGGACATAGCACGACGTCATGAGTGGGTGTCAGTTCCAGCACCATGAGGGCTATACCCATCATGGATTTAAACTGTCACTGCATGTAACAGTTCAATGCCGAAAGCTGTCAATGACAGCTAAGCGGCACGGCAAGAGATGCGGGGACCCATGTCATAGGTCCTCGCACTCTGAGGGCTGTGATCAGTCAGTCAATATGTCTGGCCAATCACAGCAAGATCACAGCAGGAGCTGGCTGTTTAACCCCCCAAAATGATGTGATCGCAACATTTAGGAGGCAGGCAGAGGGAGGGATCTATAAAAGTGTCACACTAGTTAACCCCTGCAGTGAATGCGGTAAAAAAATAAAAATGTGGCAAACTATGCTTTTTCACCATACCACTGGAAAAAAGTGGGATAAAACAAGTTAAAAAAAGATGAATGTAAATAAAAATGGTATAGCTGAAAACGTCATCTTGTCCCACAAAATACAAGCCACCAATCAGCTCCATCAGCAAAAAAAAAAAAAGTTATAGCTCTCAGAATATAGCGATGCTACATTGTGTAAAAGCACCAAAACATAAAAAATTACATAAATATGGTATCGCTGTAATCGTACTGACTCGAAGAATAAAGCCACCTTATCAAATTTACCACACGTGGAACAGCATAAAAAAAAAAAAAAAAAAAAAAAAACGATTCCTGAATTGTGGTACCAATAAAAACATCAACTCATCCCGCAAAAAACAAGCCCTCACATGACTCTGTTGGCAGAAATATGGAAAAATTATAGCTCTTAAAGTATGGTGTGGCACCCCTGAGGGTTCGGTCGCCACAGTGGTACTGCACCTCACCCAGAGGTGTGGTGTCTCCCTTCTCTCAGTTTCGGAGCAGAGTCTCTCTAGGAGCTCTGCTCCACTTCAAGGGCCCACGACTGAGGCCCAGGAGGGGAGCAGGGAGTAGGCTCCGTTCTGAAGAAGGGATCCTAGGGGGTACGTAAAGTGCAGGCGGCACCCGTACACCCCGAACCTGCCAGGTGTCAAGAGGATCTAGGCCGCAAGAAGGGGACCGGCCCCTGGACCAGTCGTGCAGCTTCAAGCCTCGGCTGGAAAAACCGGAGGCTTCTGACTTCTATAGCCAGAAGTCAAACTCACACTTCAATCCAAGTAAGGTCGAGCAGGTCTGAGTAACTCCGACGGACAGGGGGGACCTCGCAGCACCCAAATAGGATTCACAGTGAGAAGCGCAGGGCGGGAGGGAGTAAAGACCCGGCGTGAAGTCGGTCTAGGAAGGTACGTATGAAAGTGGGGTTCTGCCAGGTACACCCGAGCTGCCTGAGGAAGGACTGAACCCCTGCCCGGTGAATGCAGTGCGACGCGGGAGGCTTGCACCAGTACTGTGCACCTGAGGAACTTGAATAGAACTGTGAGCAAACTCGGATGACTGCACTGAACTGCCTCCGCTCCTTCATTTTGCCAATACCTTTTTCCTCCCTGCACTACAACGCCCAGCGCACCTCCTCCAATTTCTCCTACGCTGCCCTGAGGCAGGCTCCACCTGTGGGGAGCCGTTCCATCTTAAGCTGCCCTATCATCTGCCTCAGAGGACTGCCGCAGCACTGGTGATCCTCACCAGACACCACAGGTGGCGTCACGACAATTTTCCCCAACCAATAAGTTCCCTTTTCAGTGACCGCCCTGGGCCACGGACCGGGCCAGCCACCGTGATATCCTCCGGCTCCAACCGGAGGCCCGGTTGCCGAGTAACCCACGGCCGTGGGGGCGCGTCAATGGCAATGCAAAAACTAGAAAAAAAGAAATAGAAAAAGCCTCACCGTGCATCATAATGTGAAGCAGCTCCTTAATTTGATCGCCTGGATCCTAATCCATTGACCTCTGGTAAGAAGACGAAAAATAAGGGAAAAAGGAGGATCATGTAGCATAAATAGACTGTGAGCCCTCGCGGGCAGGGTCCTCTCTCCTCCTGTACCCATCGCTGACTCGTTTTGTTAAGATTATGTAAATGTTTTTGCTATGTATATCCCTATCACATGTAAAGCGCCATGGAATAAATGGTGCTATAATAATAAATAATAATAAATTCCATAAAAGGTTGAGCTTTATTCCATTTTGTTAAAAACAAAGGTAGGGATATCCATACATTTAAAAGAAAATTTCTCTCTGACGCGTTTCTGGCCGAAGCCCTTAGTGATAGAGTATACATTTAAACAACACAGCACCATTATATATACTGCCATGAATGTTATCCAGTATATGCATCTAGATAGGTGCCTTTGGGGGTCTAGTTTCCAAAATGGGGTCACTTGTGGGGAGCTCCAATGTTTAGGCACACAGGGGCTCTCCAAACGCAACATGGTGTCCGCTAACAATTTGAGCCGATTTTCCATTCAATTTGTTAGAGGACACCATGTCGCGTTTGGAGAGCCCCTGTGTGCCTAAACATTGGAGCTCCCCCACAAGTGACCCCATTTTGGAAACTAGACCCCCAAAGGCACCTATCTAGATGCATAGTGAGCATCTAGATAGGTGCTTCACAACAGTTTCCACTGTTTAGGCACATCAGGGGCTCTCCAAATGCAACATGGCATCCGCTAATTATTCAAGCAAATTTTACAATCGAAAATTCAAATGGCGCTCCTTCCCTTCCGAGCCCTGCCGTGCGCCCAAACAGTGCTTTTTGCCCACATATGGGGTATCTGCGTGATCAGGGGAAATTGCACAACAAATTTTGGGGTCAATTTTTTCCGGTTACCCCTGCGGAAAAAAAAAAAATGGGTCAAAAATATCATTTTTTGTGAAAAAAGTTAAATGTTAATTTTTTTCTTCCACATTCCAAAAATTCCTGTGAAGCACCTGAAGGGTTAATAAAGTTCTTGAATGTGGTTTTGAGCACCTTGAGGGGTGCAGTTTTTAGAATGGTGTCACTTTTGGGTATTTTCTGTCATAAAGGCCCCTCAAAGTCACTTCAAATGTGATGTGGTCCCTAAAAAGAAATGGTTTTGCAAATTTTGTTGGAAAAATGAGAAATTGCAGGTTAACTTTAACCCTTATAGCTCCCTAATAAAAAAATAAAAAAATTGGTTCCAAAGTTGTGCTGATGTAAAGTAGACATGTGGGAAATGTTATTTATTAACTATTTTGTGTGACATATCTCTTTGATTTAAGGGCATAAAAATTTAAATTTTGAAAATTGTAACATTTTCAAAATTTTCGCCAAACTTCCGTTTTTTCACAAATAAACGCAAGTGATAGCGAAGAAATTTTACCACAATCATGAAGTACAATATGTCACGAAAAAACAATCTCAGAATCAGGGGGATCCGTTGAAGCGTTCCAGAGTAATTACCTCATAAAGTGACAGTGGTCAGAATTGAAAAAATTGGCCTGGTCATTAACGTGCAAACCGCCTTGGGTTGTAAAGGGGTTACATTTACTTCTCTAAAAAATATAGCTATATTTATTAATTAATATCTAGAATTATTCATTTTTTTCTGGTCCCCTCAACTTGTATTTGATAGTCCTTTCTTTTTAGGCTGGAACTAATTTTTTTAAGCATTTACCATGTCAAGAACTATGTTATTATTCAATATTCATGAACAAACCTAAAGAAATTTTGTTGTGATGCCATTTATATAGAGGTGCATCTCACAAAATTAGAATATCATCAAAAAGTTAATTTATTTCAGTTCTTCAATACAAAAAGTGAAACTCCTATATTATATAGTCATTACAAACAGAGTGATCTATTTCAAGTGTTTATTTCTGTTAATGTTGATGATTATGGCTTACAGCCAATGAAAACACGAAAGTCAATATCTCAGTAAATTTATTCTTGGGGTCGGTGAGATTACAGCGATACCAGAATTATATCGGGTTTTTATGATTGACAGCTGTCACACACTAAAAGACGCATTTTTTTGCATCGTCATATTTTGAGAGCTATAATTTTTCCATATTTTGGCCGACAGAGTCATGTGACGGCTTGCTTTTTGTGGGATGAGTTGACATTTTTTATTGGTGCCATTTTCAGGCGCGTGACATTTTTTGATTTTTGGGAGGCAGAATAAACAAAAACCAACAATTCAGGAATTTTTTTTATTCTACTCCGCGTGTAGTAAAATTGATAAGGCAGTGTTATTCTTCGGGTCAGTACATTTACAGTGGTACCACATTTATATCGTTTTTCTATGTTTTGGCGCTTTTACACAATAAAAGCTATTTTATAGAAAAAAATATTTTTTTGCATCGCTTAATTTTGAGAGCTATATCTTTTTTATTTTTCGGCTGATGGAGCTTTATGGAGACTTGTTTTTTGTGGGACAAGATGACGTTTTCAGCGGTAACATTTTTATTTATATTCGTCTTTTTGATCACGTGTTATTCCATTTTTTGTTTGGCTGTATGATAAAGCATTGTTTTTTGCTTCGTTTTTTTTTTTTTTTTTTTTACCGTGTTCACTGAAGGGGCTAACTAGTGGGACAATTTTATAGGTCAGGTCGTTCCGGACGAGGCGATACCAAATATGTGTACTTTTATTGTTTGTTTTCATAATAATATTTATTGATGGGTATACTATATTTTTATTTTTGGTGGATTATTTTTTTTATATATATATATATTTTTTTTTTCACTTTGACACTTTTTTTTACTTTTATTCTTGGTCCCACTATGGGACTTTCACTTTTTTTATTCTGATCGCCTGTATAGCACAGGAATTGAGCACCATCCCTGTGCTATGCAGGCTGTCAGCGCTGCAGATGCAGAAGATACTTTGGTCATGCACTGCGCATGACCAAAATATCTTCTTGTTGTCTGGTGACCCGGATGTTGTCATGACAACATCAGCGCTGTCTGCCGCGGCTTCCCGGGAGGCCGGCAGGAGAGGTGAGTATCGCGATCACCTCCCCTTGCCCCTGCAATGCTGCGATCGACTTCATCATTTCAAGCTGCAAGATGTTAATATATAGACCAAAAAAATTAGATATATAATAAAATGTTGCCAATATTGTGTTGGATATAACATAATATAACTTTAAACTGGTATTCTGTCAATAAAAAAACAGCTGTTCAATAGATTAACACAGTGTCCTTGCGGAAGTTTAAACCTTTTGGTTGTTTGGAATCTAACCAGATAATCCAGTATACTTCTCGCATAATTAGGAAGATTGTTATCTATGGAATATTAATGTTTATATAGACCCCATATCTTGTCAAATTTAGAGATAGCATCTCTTTTTACGTATACATCTTTTTCCAAATTTACTAGCCAGTTAACTTTATCAATAAATTCTGATATCATAGGCTCCTGATCTGTTATCAATTTTCTTGCCATATATAACATACGTGCCGCCGCAATTTTGCTGTAATCATCAATAGTCAGATCTTCAACATATCCCAATATACATTGGGGTTTCTGTGTAAATCTCTGAAATATGTGATTTAGACGGAACTCCCGACGGAAGACTCCTTATAATGAGGCAGATGAAGATACTGTGGACGCAGTCTGACCTGTGATAGGTGGTGTCTGTCTTTTTAGGCGTGCACAAAAGTGCCATCGGCTACAGATTTGTGAACTTCTGAAAAGAAGGACACCGCTGAACAGAAGCCAGATTGAGTCCAGAGTAACTCTGTTGCCTCATCATAGTGAATGAATCCCGCAGGGGTTTCATCTGAATCACGTCACTCGGAGATTTAGATGGAAACCCCGATATCAGAGCTCAGTGTAGAGCAAAGGATAATTGTGATGCCAACGTTATATAAAATGTTTCCAATAAAAGTTTCAACTCAATCCACAAAAAAAAGAAAGTCCCCACTCAGGTCATTCATGCGTTAATGGAAATATAGGGGGCTTCCAGGTTAATGGTAGTATAAAGGCTCTGAAAAAGCGATATGCCACCCCCATCCCCCAAAAGAAATTCAGTGAATTCTGGACTCCCAAATCCAAATGCACCCTTCTTTCTAAGCCCCACAGTGTGCATAATCCACATTTAGAATCCACATGTTTCACAGGGGTAGAATTATCAAATTGGGTCACTTGAGGGGGTATTCTGCTCTTCTAGCACTTAGGGGCTCTCTATATGGAGTCCACAAACTATTCTAGTAAAAATCTGTGCACCAGGAGGCAAATACCTCCTTCCGTTCAGAGTGTTGCCGTATGGCTAAGCAGTACTGCACAGCCACATACAGGGTATTTCCTAGTTAAGGAGAAAATGTGTGACAAATTTTGATGCCATTTTTACCCATTTTGTTGTGTGAAAATGTAAAATCTGGGGCTAAGACTAAATTTGTGTGGTAAAAATGTGATTATTTTTTCTTCATTGCTCAATAGTATAAAATTCTGTGAATATGATCAATGCACCCTTAAATGAATTGAGAGGCGTGGTTAGTAAAATGGGGTCACTTATTGGGGGGGGGGGGTTCTGCTGTTCTGGCACCCCAGGGGCTCTTCAAGTGGGTCATGGCACCCAAAAATCATATTAGTAAAATCTGCACTATAATATGGTGCTCCTTCCCTTCTGAGCTTTGTACTGTGCCTCAAAAGTAGTTCCTATTTACATGCAGGGTATTGGCATACTCAGGAGAAACTGCACTACAAATTTTGGGGTCCATTTTGTCCTATTACCCTTGTGAAAATAAAAAATTTGGCGCTAAAAGATTTTTTTTGTGGTAAAAAGGGGTGTTCAAGGTGTTCACCACACACCTAGATACATTCTCTGAGTGGCCTAGTTTCCAAAATGGGGTCACTTGTGGGGGGGGGGTTCCACTGTTTAAGCAAATCAGGGGCTCTCCATGGTATCAGCTCTAAATTCCAGCTATTTTTGCATTCAAAAAGTCAAATGGTGCTCCTTCCCTTCCGAGCCCTGCCATAAACAGTAGTTTTCCCCCACTCATGGGGTATCTGTGTCCTCTGGAGAAATTGCACAACAAATTTTAAGGTTAATTTTCTCCTGTTACTCTTGTGAAAATAAAAAAATGTGGGTCTAAAGTAAAATTTTGTGAAAAAAGGTAAAATGTCCAGTTTTTCCTTCCACATTCCATTACGCACGTAGAGAGTTAATAAACTTCTTGAATGTGGTCTTGAGCACCTTGGCGGGTGCACTTTTTAAAATGGTGTCAGTTTTGGGTATTTGTTGTCATATATGCCGCTCAAAGTCACTTCAAATGTGATGTGGTCCCTAAAAAAATGGTTTTGTAAATTTTGTTGAAAAAATGAGAAATCGCTGGTCAATTTTAACCTTTCTAACCTCTTAACAAAAAAAATTATGTTTCAAAAATTGTGCTGATGTAAAGTAGACGTGGGAAATGTTATTTATTAACTATTGTGTGTGACATAAGTCTCTAGTTTAAGGGCATAAAAATGAAAAGTTTGAAAGATGCTAAATTTTCCACGTCACATCGAACAAATTGTAGCACTATCACGAGGTACACTATGTCACGAAAAAACAAACAAACAATCTCAGAATCAGTGGGATCCGTTAAAGTGTTCCAGAGTTATTACCTCAAAGTGACAGTGGTCAGACTTAAAAAATGAGGCCCGGTCATTAAGGGGTTAAACAGACAAACCTAACATAAAAACAAAATAAGCAAATACTCAGTAGTAAGTAAATAAATGGCAATAGTGCATGTAAATAACAAAGGATACTTAGTTAACATTGTTTTGGCAAAAAAAAGTAAAAGCCATCCCACCACGACAAGGTGACCTCAATCAAGACGGTCCTTACCTCTAGTATTTAAAACCTTACCATGTGTCAAATAACGTCAATGTGAATAATGGTCGAGGAGAACCAGGGCCCAACTTGTTCACCCAGCTATTGGAAGCTATATGAATGTAATGTACAGCTTAAAAAAGGGAGGCCATGCCCTTGTTTGCACTCAGTACAAAAACCTAAAGCAAAATCGAAAGAAATGAACTGAAGTGTAAATTGGTATACATTCACATTGATGTCATTTAACACATGGTAAGGTTTTAATACTAGAGGTTAGGACTGTCCCAGTTGGGGTCATCTTGTCGTGGTGGGATGGCTTTTACTTTTTTGTCAAAACAACGTTAACTATGTATCCCTTGTTACTTACATGCACTATTGCCATTTTTACTACTGGGTATTTGCTCATTCTGTTTTTATTTCAGGTTTAGTAAGGATAAATGTGTAGTGAGAATTGACTTTGGGGGCATCATACTATGTGGAGGGCCAGCATAGGTTTGTCATACAATGTGCACGCCATGGAAGGTAGTTGGTGGGACATAAAGGAACATTTTATTCTATGCTATTTTAAAGTCATTTCCCTATCCACATTTGTTTGCAGGGCGATTGTCCTGCTATTACCCCCATTTTGCTTCCTTTTGCAGCCCCCTAACCCTTATTACCACAATTTTACAGCACAAAAGTTCGGGTCCCCATTGGCTTCTATGAGGTTTGGGTTCGCGGTAAAGTTCTGGTACCCGAACTGAACTTTGGACCGTAGTTCAATCGAACCCGAACATCCACGGGCCCACTTATCCTATTCTCTGTCTTTAAAAGTTGTGAATTATTTTCTTCAAAACCACTCTAAAGAGTTGTTTCATTTGGAGGGGTGAGGCGTTTGAAAGAGTTTGCAATTAAACTTGATTTGAAACCCCATAATTTCTATAAATACCCCTGGTCACCTCAAACTATCAGGTCACCCTATGAATTGGATGGAACAAGCTGGGCATTGGATGATTACATTCACAACTGGCTTGATCATGTATAGCAGCATCTCTCTATTGTTGATGTCAAACAGGTTGGTAAAAAGCATCACTGGACAACCCTTTTTGAGCTGAAGATGTAATGTAAATGTAAAATATATTATACACTGTTAATATATAACAGTATTGTTTGTATACTGTTTGGATTGATTGGATATGGGCAGCATGGTGGCTCAGTGGTTAGCACTGCAGCCTTGCAGCGCCGGGGTCCTAGGTTCATATTCTACCAAGGACAACATTTGCAAGGAGTTGGTATGTTTTCCCAGTGTTTGTGTGGTTTTCCTCCAGGTTCTCCGGTTTCCTCCCACACTCCAAAGACATACTGATAGGGAATGTAGACTGTGAGCCCCAATGGGTACAGTGCCGATAATGTCTGTAAATTGTCTGAATTGTAAAGCACTGCGGAATATGTTGGCGCTATATAAATAAAAAGATTGTTATTGAAAATCCCTTAATGCCCCGTCACACTTAGCGACGCTACAGCGATCCCGACAACGATACGACCTGTCAGGGATCGTTACTGCGTCGCTATGTGATCGCTGGTGAGCTGTCAAACAGGCAGGCTCACCAGCGATCAGGGGAGCAGCGACATCGTGGAAAGAATCTTTCCGACATGTCCTGCTCCTGGTTACCAGCCTGCTGAAATACAGCCTGTTTGTATTTGGTAATCCTTCTCCTTTGTTTCAATTTACATTTCTCGTGTTGGAGCCATGATTCATGTCAGTCCACTTGGTGCAACAGCTCTCCAAGGTGTGATCACTCCTTTTTAGATGCAGACTAATGAGCAGATCTATTTGATGCAGGTGTTAGTTTTGGAAATGAAAATTTACAGGGTGATTCCATAATTTTTCCCTCAGAATTGAGTGATTCCATAATTTTTTCCCTCTGCTTGGTCTGAAAAAAATTACCCTTACTGAGTACCACATTTTTAATCTTGATTTCTTTTAGTGTTTCTTAAAGCCCTAAAGTTGCCATTTGAAATGACTTTAGCTTTGTGCCATGTCTGTGATCTGCCTTTTTTCAACAACATTAAACAACTGAAAGAACATCCTCCGAGCCCGGTGGTTCCATAATTTTTGCCAGGGGTAGTAGACTATTCTACTTGGATGCTGATTGATCTTACTATTAGTACATGAATCTCATTTCTAATGGAGCTGTTTTGTGACATTACTACCCTTTCTCTCTCTCTCTTTCTCAAGTAGGTTGGGAGCCCTTTATGGGCTCCTTAAATGTGATTCTCATTCTCTAATTCCTATTGCACAGGCTATCTCACTGATTTTGTTTTACATTTGCTCTACTTACTTTATGTCCTAACTTCTTTATTTTAATCTTACTTTGATCAAGGGCACCAAGTAGCATGGCTGCTTCTTATTGGAATCCTAAGCGGATTGATATCTCACTTCCATTGGAAGAAGACGGCACTGCACTGGGGTGACTTTAATGCCACACTTGATCTGACAGACAACTCCAAGGGTAGATCCCATCTTATGTAATGAAACATTAAAAGCGCTGTTGCAAATACAACTGTATGACACTTGGAGACTCCAACATCCCTCTGATAGGTAATACCGTTTCTATTCTAACCCTCTGGACGTGTATAGCAGACTAGACTATATTTTTCTTCAGCACAGTTCCTGGCCCCAAGGTTTTCACATACCATCTTTGGAAACGTTCCCTGGTCCAACGATGCACAGAGTTCTGTTCCCTTAAAGTGTCCTAGCTAACCAAACAGTATGGTCTTTGCTGCTCTGAGAGTCATTACTACTAGATACACTCTGCTCATCTGACATACAAAATTACATAATTATATCGTGGATCATTCATCCAGAGATACAGCCACCTTGATTAAATGGGAACCTCTTAAATGTGTCCTAAAGGGGCAGTGTTCATCAAACATGGTGAAGAATCAAAAAGCATAGGGCATAGGCTTAAAAAAAACAGCCCTCTAGAATGTCACTAAACTAAAAATGGTCAGGAACTTTTCACAACAACCCTTTGGGACCATCTTAAGGCCAGAATAGAAGCCAAACAAATGCTAGATATCTCACATAGGCGCTTACTTCAACTGGGCTATAGCCAATTCTATGGATTCGGGAAAAAAAAAACCTGGGAGGATGTTAACGAGAGTCCTGAAGTCCAAAATGGCCCAAAACCATACACTGTGCGCAGAATTATTAGGCAAATGAGTATTTTGATCACATGATACTTTTTATACATGTTGTCCTACTCCAAGGTGCATAGGGTTGAGAGCCAACTACCAATTAAGTAAATCTGGTGATGTGCATCTCTGTAATGAGGAGGGGTGTTGACTAATGACATCAACACCCTATATAAGGTGTGCTTAATTATTAAGTAACTTTCATTCCTTTGGCAAAATGGGTCAGAAGAGAGATTTGACGGGCTCTGAAAAGTCCAAAATTGTGAGATGTCTTGCAGAGGGATGCAGCAGTCTTGAAATTTCCAAACTTTTGAAGCGTGATCACCGAACTATCAAGCGTTTCATGGCAAATAGCCAACAGGGTCGCAAGAAGCGTGTTGGCCAAAAAATGCGCAAAATAACTGCCCATGAATTGAGGAAAATCAAGCGTGAAGCTGCCAAGATGCCATTCGCCACCAGTTTTGCCATATTTCAGAGCTGCAACGTTACTGGAGTATCAAAAAGCACAAGGTGTGTGATACTCAGGGACATGGCCAAGGTAAGGAAGGCTGAAAAACGACCACTTTTGAACAAGAAACATAAGATAAAATGTCAAGAATGGGCCAAGAAATATCTTAAGACTGATTTTTCAAAGGTTTTATGGACTGATGAAATGAGAGTGACTCTTGATGGGCCAGATGGATGGGCCAGAGGCTGGATCAGTAAAAGGCAGAGAGCTCCACTCCGACTCAGACGCCAGCAAGGTTGAGGTGGGGTACTGGTATGGGCTGGTATCATTAAAGATGAACTTGTGGGACCTTTTCGGGTTGAGGATAGAGTGAAGCTCAACTCCGAGACCTACTGCCAGTTTCTGGAAAACAACTTCTTCAAGCAGTGGTACAGGAAGAAGTCGGTATCGTTCAAGAAAAACATGATTTTCATGCAAGACAATGCTCCAACTACTCCACAGCTTGGCTGGCCAGTAAAGGTCTAAAAGAAGAAAAAATAATGATATGGGCCCCCTTGTTCACCTGATCTGAACCCCACAGAGAACCTGTGGTCCATCATAAAATGTGAGATCTGCAGGGAGGGAAAACAGTACACCTCTCGGAACAGTGTCTGGGAGGCTGTGGTGGCTGCTGCACGCAATGTTGATCGAAAACAGATCAAGCAACTGACAGAATCTATGGATGGAAGGCTGTTGAGTGTCATCATAAAGAAAGGTGGCTATATTGATCACTAATTTTTTTGGGTTTTTGTTTTTGCATGTCAGAAATGTTTAGTTCTAAATTTTGTGCACTGATATTGGTTTACCTGGTGAAAATAAACAAGTGAGATGGGATTATATTTGGTTTTTATTAAGTTGCTTAATAATTCAGCACAGTAATAGTTACCTGCACAAACAGATATCCTCCTAAGATAGCCAAATCGAAAAAAAAAACACTCCTACTTCCAAAAATATTAAGCTTGGATATTTATGAGTCTTTTGGGTTGATTGAGAACATAGTTGTTGATCAATAATAAAAATAATCCTCTAAAATACAACTTGCCTAATAATTCTGCACACAGTGTATTCCTTGTATCAAACATTCAAAAGATTCTGTAGTAAATATTACCCCAATGAATTCTAGTTCCAAGTATTCTTACTATTCCAAATTAAATAACCTACCTACCACACCCTCTGATTCAGAATCCCCTACATGTTCTCTCCTTACCGACAGTTGTCAGATGAGGCAATAAAAGATGTAGAAGAGCCTTCACTCCCCAGAACTACTAAAATTAATAGGAGAACTACCCGGAAACAAAAGTCCAGGCCCAGATTGTCTCACATCTAAATTTTATAAATCGTTTTCCGAGCAATAACCCCCTTGACGATAAAAGCCTTTAACTCCATCTCAGATTCCACCCCATTCCCATGTCACTTCACAGCCACACATATTACAGCTATTCCTATACCGAAAAAGGATTCCCAATCTTGCAAAATTTAACTTGAAACTGTATGCTCAATTACTTGCAAATATATAGGGGCCCAATCTTCCGAGCTTAATTCACCCTGACAAGGTGGGTATTGTACCGGGTAGGGAGGCACGTGACAACACCCACAAAATGCTTGACATTATTAATTATGCAAGCTTATATAAGACTCTCGCTCATGATTCTGTCTTTGGACACCAAAAAGGTTTTTAGACAGAATTTCCTGGCCTTCCCTCTCACAAACTCTGTTATCATGTTGATCTTGGGCCCACATTTATGTCTAAAATACTTGCTCTATAATCACTCACCGACGGTCAGACTAAAAAGTAATGGTCCAATATCAGACGCTTTTTCCATAAATAAAGGCACTCGACAAAGCTGTCCTTTATCCCCCCTACTCTATATACCAATTGTGGAATATCTTTTGGTAGCCATACACGCCAACCCTGATATCCATGAAATCAAGATTGCAGGGAGAGAATAGAAATGTTCACCATTTGCTGATAATCTCCTGATCTATATTACCAAATCAACATATATCTGTCCCCTTTCTGAATTGAAGCGTATGGTCACATTTCAAGATAAACATTGACAAATCTAAAGCATTGAATGTCTTTCTACCCCAACATTTAGTGAACACTCTGAAGTCCAACTTCCCCATTAAATGGCCCCCAAGTAACAATATCAACCATCTGTGCATCGATGTTCCCTCCAATCACGAGGCTATTATCTCTCAACTTTCAATTATTTTTCTCCCAGTTGGTTTTAACTTCTGGAACCAGAGAGCATTCTCCTAATTTGGCAGAGTCAATGTTCTTAAGTTGACAGTCCTATCTAGGCTGCTATACCTGCTACAATCCACCCCAGTATATACAGTTATATGAAAAAGTTTGGGCACCCCTATTAATCTTAAGCTTAATGTTTTCTTAGAATTGGTGTTTTTGCAACAGCTATTTCAGTTTGATATATGTAATAACTGTTGGACACAGTAATGTTTCTGCCTTGAAATGAGGTTTATTGTACTAACAGAAAATGTGCAATCTGCATTCAAACAAAATTTGACAGGTGCATAAGTATGGGCACCCTTATCATTTTCTTGTTTTAAATACTCCTACCTACTTTTTACTGACTTACTAAAGCACTTTTTTTGGTTTTGTAACCTCATTGAGCTTTGAACTTCATAGCCAGGTGTATGCAATCATGAGAAAAGCTACTTAAAGTGGCCACTTGCAAGTTATTCTCCTGTTTGAATCTCCTCTGAAGAGTGGCATCATGGGCTCCTCAAAACAACTGTCAAATGATCTGAAAACAAAGATTATTCAACATAGTTGTTCAGGGGAAGGATACAAAAAGCTGTCTCAGAGATTTAACCTGTCAGTTTCCACTGTGAGGAACATAGTAAGGAAATGGAAGAACACAGGGACAGTTCTTGTTAAGGCCAGAAGTGGCAGGCCAAGAAAAACATCAGAAAGGCAGAGAAGAAGAATGGTGAGATCAGTCAAGGACAATCCTCAGACCACCTCCAGAGAGCTGCAGCATCAACTTGCTGCAGATGGTGTCACTGTGCATCGGTCAACTATACAACGCACTTTGCACAAGGAGAAGCTGTATGGGAGAGTGATGCGAAAGAGGCCATTTCTGCAAGCACGCCACAAACGGAGTCGGCTGAGGTATGCAAAAGCACATTTGGAGAAGCCAATTTCTTTTTGGAAGAAGGTCCTGTGGACTGATGAAACCAAGATTGAGTTGTTTGGCCATACAAAAAGGCGTTATGCATGGCGGCAAAAAAACACAGCATTCCAAGAAAAACACTTGCTACCCACTGTAAAATTTGGTGGAGGTTCCATCATGCTTTGGGGCTGTGTGGCCAATGCCGGCACGGGGAATCTTGTTAAAGTTGAGGGACGCATGGATTCCACTCAGTATCAGCAGATTCTTTACAATAATTTTCAAGAATCAGTGATAAAGTTGAAGTTACGCAGGGGATGGATCTTTCAGCAAGACAATGATCCAAAACACCGCTCCAAATCTACTCAGGCATTCATGCAGAGGAACAATTACAATGTTCTGGAATGGCCATCCCAGTCCCCAGACCTGAATATCATTGAACATCTGTGGGATCATTTGAAGAGGGCTGTCCATGCTCGGCGACCATCAAACTTAACTGAACTGGAATTGTTTTGTAAAGAGGAATGGTCAAAAATACCTTCATCCAGGATCCAGGAACTCAATAAAAGCTACAGGAAGCGACTAGAGGCTGTTATTTTTGCAAAAGGAGGATCTACTAAATATTAATGTCACTTTTCTGGTGAGGTGCCCATACTTATGCACTTGTCAAATTTTGATTGAAAGCAGATTGCACATTTTCTGTTAGTACAATAAACCTCATTTCAAGGCAGAAACATTACTGTGTCCAACAGTTGTTACATAGATCAAACTGAAATAGCTGTTGCAAAAACACCAATTTTAAGAAAACATTAAGCTTAAGATTAATAGGGGTGCCCAAACTTTTTCATATAACTGTATACCTTCCTCTTATCAGGTTAAAAATTCAAAGTTGTTTTAGTCGTTTTGTTTGGCCATCAAGCCGCCCAAGAATCCAGTATAATATTATATCCTGTCCAAAAGATCCTGTTGGTGTCAGTTTATCTGATTACCCTCGATTTTATCTAGTATCAGCCCATGCAACTATCCTTGATTTGTTGCATTGCATTAAGTCAATACTCGTACTTTGGGTCCGCATTGCAAACCATATTTGCTCGGTGTCGACATTCCCTTTTCCATGGACTTGACCCTTTGTAGTGCATAATATTTCAGTATCATACGTCAGGCAGACACTGTAGACTATATATACACTGATTACTCTAGGTTTCCACCTGATAATTCTGAAAATTCCTTCCTAGCTGGCTCGAAAAATATGTCCTTACGTATACACCAGGTAGCTCGATTTGGTTCGCACTTATCCCCTTCTACTATCCTAGGTGGTGACTGTCACAATACGACACAATTTTGAATACATACAACTTCAACACAGTTACTTTTCACTGCAGAGTGGTTCGAAATCTTTCTGCCCATTATTCCCTTTGGAAATGTTTTGTGTTGACCCCCTATGCCATCTCTGGTATTTACAAATTGTTGACAGCCCCAGATCTGGAAAACCTTGCTCAATTTTGCAAGGCTTGACAGACTCCCTGAGATATTTAGTCTATGTTGGCATTGCAGGGTGCTTGGAGAGAGAATGTCACATATACGGTGGTCTTGCCCGGCTCTAGGAGCTTTCTGGGATGTCATAAAAGTTATTAAGGAGGTGACAGGAGTATAAGTACCTAGGACACCAGAGGCTACACTGTTATACATCTTTTCTATGCCCAAATAGGTGTATAAGAAAATCACTATAAAGAAGTTGTCCAGTACTTTATATTACCCCCCAATGTATTCACCCGGGGCCCCCAAGACTTTTTGCAATTACCTTGCGTTGCTGTTTCTGTGGTGCTATCGGTGGCCGCTCACAGGCATCACGTGACCCCACACTGACGTCACAACAAGTGAGGCGTGACTCAGCGCTGGGGTCCACGCGGTGGCTGCTGGGTTGTGGGCGGGGTTACCCCCCGCGTCACACCCAACATCCACCGCGCGTTTTCCCAATGAATGGGGAAAGGCAGAGCGCGGTGGATGCTGGGTGTGACGTGGGGGATAACCCCGCCCACAGCCTGGCATCCACCGTGGAACGTGGAAGACAGAGACCCCTGGCTGCTGCCAGCACTTGTTGTGACATCAGCGGATGTCACAGCTGGCTGCAGCCGGGGGTCACGGGCATTATTTGCAATGGAATGTATTTACAAAAATCCTTAGGGGCCCTGGGGTGATACATTGGGAGGGAGGGGGGGTAATATAAAGTACTGGACAACCCCTTTAAAGGCTTCTACTTTAGGCAGCCAAAACAATTAGGCAACAAAAACACATTATTGGAATTCAGTAGACTCTCATTCTTTAGAAGAGTGGTTCATAAAGATGGCTAGAATTCATGCCAAGGAAAAGCTGATAGCCCAAACACAAGAAGAGACTATTACAACGGCTACTAAATGGTTGATTGGGAAACCTTCCTTAAATTTCCACTCTACCGGACTATCCTAAGGTGCCTTATAGTTTGTCCCCTCTTTGCACTCCCATAGACAACCTATTGTCAAATACTTTCCCGCCAATCAACGTCCTTACACCCTGGTTGTAATACAATCTATGCTATAAAGTTATGAATACCCAAGAATCACCTTGATATTTCTTTTTCTTCTTCTTACTTCCCATCCTTGAATCGTCTTGCTTATCTATATACTACTACATTGTGTTACGGATCCGGGTGGAACCTCTGTGCTGTGATACAAGGAGGGACCAGAGGGGCGTAACTAAGTTCTTACTCGGACCGACCCTGGCCACATGGCGGCTTAGTCGACTCCGTGAACCAAGGAGGGACCGGGAAGATGAACCAGGTACCACTCTGGGACCGATCTTGTGTGAGAGCAGACAACTCCCACGGGACTGATGGCCAAAGCCGACAGGCACAGCAGATGAGTACGGCTGGTAGACAAGCTGGCGGGCACGGCTGATAGGATAGACAGGCTGGCGGGCACTGGAATCTGAGGGCTGAGGAGAGTGTTAGCACACAAACAACAACCTTGCACAGGCACCTCCATTTTAGAGGAGATGCCCTATATGAGGGCAATCCTCTGGCCATTGGCCGGGGACTCTTTAGGATGGAGCGCGTGACCCCTTTAAGAGGGAGCGAGCGCACACGTGCCCTAAGTTCAGTGCCTGGGGAACTGCACGTGGTGCGCGCACCCCGAGCAGATGCAGCAGGAGGATGCAGGACCGGGGCCACGGCGGCGAGGGGATCGGTGTCTCTGTCCGGCAGGAGGCAGAGACGGTAACGCTACAGTCCCCCCACTTTACGCCCCCTCTTCTTTCGGCCCGCAAGAAATTTTTCTAGAAGACGAGGAGCATGAATGTTCTCCCTGGGCTCCCAAGACCTCTCCTCAGGACCAAACCCCTTCCAATCCACAAGAAAGAAAGTCTTTCCTTTTACCCTCTTGATGGCCAAAATATTCTCTACCTCAAGGACGTCCTCAGCGGAGACTGGAGCTGGAGTGGTACCTGGATCGTCAGAGAAGGGATTAAGGACAACAGGCTTGAGGAGAGACACATGAAAGGAATTGGAAATCCGTAAGGAGGCAGGGAATTTCAGCTTGTACGCCACTGGATTTATTTGGTTCAGAATCTCGAAAGGACTATGAACCACGGGCCCAACTTGTATGATGGTATCTTGAGACGGGCATATTTGGAGGAAAGCCAGACCTTGTCTCCCGGACGAAATAGAGGCGGATCCAGACGTCTCTTATCAGCATGCTTCTTCATCCACTCGGAGGACTGAAGAAGAGCAGATCTAGTGTCTTCCCAAATTACCGAAAAGTCACTGACGAGAGACTCCGCGGCAGGATTGTCCACTGAAGAAGAGACAGGAAACGGAATTCAGCGGTGTCGACCGTAAACCACAAAAAACTGAGACTTAGAGTACTCACTCACATGGTTGTTATAAGAAAACTCGGCCAAAGGCAGAAGTTCTACCCAATCGCTATGGTGAGCGTTGACAAAGTGCCAAAGAAAACTGGTAAGGATCTGATTAATACGTTCCACCTGACCATTGGACTGAAGATTATAGGCCGAAGAAAAGTCCAAATTGACATCCAGCAGCTTGCACGTGGCTCTCCAGAAGCGAGAAGTGAACTGAACTCCTCTGCCCGAGACAATGTGGAGGGGTAAGCCGTGGAGACGAAAGATGTAACGGATGAAGTCCTTAGCCAGCACAGGTGCGGACGGAAGACCAGGCAAAGGAATGAAGTGAGCCATCTTGGAGAAGCAGTCAGTGACCACCAATATGATGACAGAACCGGCAGATACCGGAAGATCAGTGATGAAGTCCACAGCAATGCGTTGCCAAGGAACCGAAGGCAAGGGGAGAGGAAGACGACGACCAGCTGGGAGGTGCCCAGGTATCTTGTTACAGTCACAGGAGGAACAAGCTGCGACAAAATCCGCAACATCCTTGCGCAGGGTGGGCCACCATTAATGTCGGGCTATGAGCAGAAGCGTCTTCCTCTGGCTGGCATGACCAGCCAGTTTGGACGAATGACCCCAGAATAAGACCCTCTTCCGATCCAGAGCCGCTACAAAGGTCTTACCAGGAGGTAGAGGAGTTAGATCAAGCGGAGCAACAGTCATTATTCTGGAGGGGTCAATGATGTGTAGAGGCTCCTCCTCTTGGTCGGTAGACCGGAAAGAGCGGGATAGAGCATCAGCTTTAATATTCTTGTCTGCCGGGCGGTAATGGAGAGTGAAGCTGAAACGAGCAAAGAACAAAGACCATCTGGCCTGACGTGGATTTAGTCTTTGGGCGGTTTGCAAGTAAGCGAGGTTTTTATGGTCAGTGTAGATGACCACTGAGTGCAGAGCCCCCTCAAGCAAGTAGTGCCACTCCTCCAGCGCTAATTTGATGGCCAGCAGTTCTCGATTTCCTATGGAATAATTGCGCGCGGACGGAGAAAAAAAGAGTTTGGAGAAGAAGCCGCATGTCACCATTCGCCCGGACGAGGTTTTCTGGGTGAGCACTGCGCCGGCCCCGGAGAAAGAGGCATCAACATCCAGGAAGAACTGTTTATTGCAATCTGGATGATGTAGCACTGTAGCGGAAGAGAAGGCTTGTTTAAGAGAGACCAAGGCAATTTCCACCTCGGAAGTCCATTCCCTGTGATTCGCTCCTTTACGGGTGAGAGCAGAGATGGGAGCAGTCCGAGAGGAGAAATGAGGAATGAAGAGGTGGTAGTAGTTAGCGAATCCCAGAAACCGCTGAATAGCCTTCAACTCCTCAGGTCGGGGCCACTTTAAGACGGCAGACACCTTCTCAGGATCCATCCGCAGTCCGGTCTCAGAGGTGATATACCCCAAAAATGGTAGGGAAGTCTGCTCAAAGAGGCATTTCTCGTACTTTGCATACAGGTGATTCTTCCGGAGCCTCAGCAATACCTGACAAACATCCCTTCGGTGAGAGGGCAGATCAGGGGAGAACACCAAGATATCATACAGGTACAACACCACGCAGGAATACAGGAGATCTCGGAAGATGTCATTCACTAACTCCTGGAAGACGGCTGGAGCATTACAGAGACCGGTACTCGTAGTGACCATCCCTAGTGTTTAATGCCGTCTGGCGAATCCGGACCAGATTGTACGCCCCACGAAGATCGAGCTTAGTGAAAATCTTCGCGCCTTTTAGGCGGTCAAACAGCTCCGAGATGAGAGGCAGGGGGTACTTATTTTTGATGGTAATCTGGTTTAGGCCCCTATAGTTGATACATGGACGAAGAGAGCCGTCTTTCTTTTTGACGAAGAAGAATCCTGCTCCAGCTGGAGAGGTGAATTTCTGCATAAATCCCCTAGCAAGATTCTCTTTTATGTACTCAGACATAGCACGGGTCTCGGCCAGTGACAAGGGGTAGATTCGCCTGCGAGGAGGTGAAGCACCAGGTATTAGGTCGATGGGGCAATCATACGGCCTATGAGGTGGTATTGTCTCTGCCTCCTTTTTATCAAAGACGTCCGCATATGACAAGTAGGGCGCCAGCAGGCCAGGTAGGTTAGCTGGAGTAGACGGAGGTCGAGCAGGACGAACCGGAATCAGACAGGACTTATGACATTCCTGACCCCAACGGAGCACCTCACCCGATCTCCAATTCAGGATGGGCTCATGTTTCTGTAACCAAGGCAGGCCAAGCAAGATGGGATGAGAGACATCATGTAAAAGGAGATCCTCTCCGAATGTAGCATTCCCACCTGAAGAGTTACAGGCTCAGTGACAAACAAGATGGTCACAGAGAGAAGCTTTCTATCCACAGAGGAAACCGCTAAAGGATCAGCCAGACGTATGGTAGGAATCTGATATCGCTCCACAACGACCTGTTGAATGAGGTTCCCAGCGGTTCCAGAATCCAGATAAGCAGTCTCGAAGAAGAGGGTCTCATTACTGGTAAAAGAAACGGACAGAGTCAAAGGTGGAGAGGAAGAACTTTTGCCTAGGACGACCTCTCCGAGTGGTCCTAGACACTGAAGTTTCCCGGTCTCACCGGACAGGAGCGGATTAAATGCTATATACTGCCACAGTAGAAGCAACTCCCCTCGGCACGGCGGACATCCTGGCGAGATTTGACCATCTTAACTTGGTCTCTTTGCATAGACTTTGGAGAAGACACCGGAGGGGATGCTGGTTGCGAGACTGGCCTTCGGAAGTTTGGTGCGAGGCACAGGGGTCTTCTCTCACGGGTCACCTCCTTAGAACACTCCTGAAAACTGATGTCGATCCGTGTAGCTAATGACACCAGGTCGTCCAGAGAGGGAGGTATGTCACGAACGGCAAGCTCATCCTTGATCCGTCCGGAAAAGCCCTCCCAAAAGGTGGACACCAGAGCCTCATTGTTTCAGGCAAGTTCAGATGCGAGGGTGCGAAAACGCACGGCACACTGTCCCACAGAGAGACTCCCTTGGCAGAGTCAGAGAAGAGAGGAGGCAGTCAAAGATTTTCGTCCGGGCTCATCGAACACCTTCCAGAAAGCCGCGAGGAAGGCCTGGAGGTCGGACACCAGAGGATCCCCTCTCCCACAGAGGGTTAAGTCACCCCAACGCCTCTCCGGTGAGGTGTGACATGATGAATGCCACCTTGGCCCAGGCGGAGGCGAACTGGTGTGCCAGGAGCTCAAAGTGCAGTGTGCACTGATTTATGAAGCCCTGACATAGGGCAGGATCACCACCAAAACGTGGAGGAGCAGATAGCTGGGTGCCCGAGCACCACTGGGTTGAGGTGCCGCTGGAGCAGGTGCTGCTTGGTTAGAGGCAGACACAGACGGGGTGGACAGCGCGTCCAAGCGGGAGTTCACTGTCCGCAGATAGGACAGGATAGTATCCTGTTTGGATCTCTGGCGAGAGAACTCTTGGTACAGATCTGAGAGCGAAGGCTTAGTCGACTCCGTGAACCAAGGAGGGACCGGGAAGGTGAACCAGGTACCACTCTAGGGCAGACCTTGTGTGAGAGCAGGCGACTCCCACGGGACTGATGGCCGAAGCAGACAGGCACAGCAGATGAGTACTGCTGGTAGACAGGCAGGCGGACACGGCTGATAGGCAGGCGGGCACGGCTGATAGGATAGACAGGCTGGCGGGCACTGGAACCTGAGGGCTGAGGAGAGTGTTAGCACAAAAACAACAACCTTGCACAGGCACCTCTATTTTGGAGGAGGTGCCTTATATAAGGGCAGTCCTCCAGCCATTGTCCGGGGACTCTTTAGGACGGCACGCGGCCCCTTTAAGAAGGAGGGAGCGCACACGCGCTCGCTCTAAGTACAGTGCTCGGGGAACTGCGCGTGCTGCGCGCACCCCGGGCAGATGCAGCAGGAGATCCGGAGGATGCCGGACCGGGGCCGCGGCAGTGAGGGGATCGGCGTTTCTACCCGGCACGAGGCAGAGACGCCGACGCTACACATTGGTTTCATGATACTTATACCATGATTATCCCTCTTTATTCATATGCTTTGATGCTTTATGAAATTAATATATATGTCTATATGTCCCTTTTTTCTGTTTTTCTCTTTCAGACTTTGATTTTCTTCTGTTTATTGTTATATTATGCAGTTACAAAATTAATAAAACTTTGAATTTGAAAAAAAAAGAAAGCGGCTACTTTCCTGTGTGAGTTTTTAGATGTGTAATAAGATTTGTTTTCCGATTAAAACATTTCCCACATTTTGAACATGAAAATGGCTTCTCCCCTGTGTGTATTTTCTGATGTCTATTAAGTACTGATTTCGTTGTAAAACATTTCCCACATTCTGAACATGAAAATGGCTTCGCCCCTGTGTGAATTCTCTGATGTTTAGCAAGTTTTGATTTAATACTGTAATATTTCCCACATACTGAACATGAAAATGGTTTCTCCCCTGTGTGACTCATCTGATGTGTAACAAGAGTTGATCTATATGTAAAACATTTGCCACATTCTGAACATGAAAATGGCTTCTCCCCTGTGTGAATTCTCTGATGTGTAACAAGACTTGATTTCTCTGAAAAACATTTCTCACATTCTGAACATGAAAACGGTTTCTCCCCTGTGTGAATTCTCTGATGCATCACAAAATTTGATTTGTGTGTAAAGCATTTCCCGCATTCTGAACAAAAAAATGGCTTTTCTCCTGTGTGAATTCTCTGATGTTTAAAAAGTGTGGATTTCTCACTATATCGTTTTCCACATTCTAAACACGAAAATGGCTTCTCTCCTGTGTGAGTTTTCAGATGTGCAACAAGACTTTCTTTCAGATAAAAACATTTCCCACATTCTGAACATGAAAATGGCTTCTCTCCTGTGTGAGTTTTCTGATGTTTAACAAGCAGGGATTTCTCACTATAACGTTTCCCACATTCTGAACATGAAAATGGCTTATCCCCTGTGTGCTTTTTCAGATGTGAAACAAGATGTGTTTTCCGATGAAAAGATTTCCCACATTCCGAACATAAAAATGGCTTTGCCCCTGTGTGTATTTTCTGATGTCTAGCAAGACATGATTTTGATGTAAAACATTTCCCACATTCTGAACATGAAAATGGCTTTGCCCCTGTGTGTATTGTTTGATGTCTAACAATACACGCTTTTGTGGTAAAACATTTGCCACATTCTGAACATAAAAATGGCTTCTCCCCTGTGTGTATTATCTGATGTCTATCAAGATGTGATTTCTTTATAAAACATTTCTCACATTCTGAACATGAATATGGCTTCTTCCCTGTGTGACTTTTCTGATGTGTTACAAGACATGATTTGTGTGTAAAACATTTCCCACATTTTGAACATGAAAATGGTTTCTCCCCTATGAAAGCCATTTCATGTTCAACAGCCCTTCTGAGCCTTTTGTTTTTCTTATTTGTCTTTGATGAAACAGAAACAAGGATCTGTTGAAAAGGATCAGATAACAGATTTTTTCTTATAACATCTAGAGGTATATCTGGTATAATGACATGTTCTTCACAAGTATCTGGTGTGACACCAAGATGATCTGCTGAAAAATCCGAGAGTATTAGACGTCCCTCAGATCTCCTGGTACAGTCATCTGCTAAGAATAAAAATGATTTTATTGTTTTTCAGTAACATTGCATAGGAATTATATTACTATTTATATTATATACTTTATAGCATTTTCATGAAAACTGCAATACAATTCAATTATTGACAGACTAAGACAACAGACCACAAAGAGGGACTGAGATTAGTGTTAGGCCACCAGATTATGTCCTTACAAATTTTCACTACTCTATTATAGCCATTAGTAATGAGTGAACGTGGTCATCACTTGCTCGAGCATCAGTGTTCTTGAGATCCTCGTTACTCAGTACTTTTTGAATGCTCGGGCTCAAGCTCGAGTCCCCGCCCCGCATGTTTGGCGCTTTTTAGACAGCCAATAAACATATGGGGATTGCCTGCCAGTCACTGTAATGCCATAGCCATGTTGGTAGTGGCATTACTGTGATTGGCTGGCAGCAAAGAGTCATCGGGTTTATATAAGACTCAGGACCCTATGCTCGTCACAGTCTACCAACGGAAACAGGCAAAGCAGGCAAAGGTGCTGGTGAATTAAGAGACAATTCAACACCAATTTTATTTCTTTCAATTGCAACAGCATCCCTTATTAGGGCTCATTATAATCAATATTAAAACTGCTGTTAGTAGCACTTAGGGAGAGATTGTGCTAAAAGGAATAGTGTAGGACAAGATAGGGTTCATTGCACGTCCTGTCTGCTGCAACTCATATCAATAGCCTCTCTCATGGCTACAAATATTCTTTTTGCTCTTAATCCTGCAAATTGTTGTGAAAAGAAAATAATACACCATTTATACTGCTCAAGTTGTGCGTCAAAAGCATAGAGTCAGACTTGGTAGGTTGCAGTAGCATCACTATATAGTGCAAGCAGTGAAAAAAGTCCATATGAGGTGTGCTAAATATCCTGCGATACAAATCCTACAAAGTTTTTTCAGCATCTAAATATTATACGTCATTTAAACTGCGCCAGTTGTGCATCAAAAGCATACAGTCAGACTCAGTTAGTAAGCAATAGCATCGCTATATTGCTACTGCAGTGTAACAATTCCATCTGAGTTGGGCAAATTTTACGGCGATACAAATCCAGAAAAGTTTTTTCAGCAGGGAAATATCATCTGCAATTTAAAGTAGGCAAGGCACGTGGTAAGGAACAGGAAAGTGTACGTGATGCTGATGATGAGCGCAGCGGCCGTGGGCAAGGTGAAACTGTGCATGCTGCTGGAGCACAACAAGCACACATTATGGGGGCCTAGCTTCCGATCCCACTCTTTAGTGGGGGTGGGGGGCAGAACACTACTCTTGAAGCCAGACCAGTGTGAAAGGGTTATTGGTTGAATAGCAGATAATGCTTTCAGTCAGTTTGCCAACACCACCCGGTCTTCTACATGGTCCAGTCTCAGTAGCCGTGATTCTGGACCACATAATCCTTACACTGATCCTCCTTCTTCCCACCATGCCGAGTGCCCAGAGACAAGTGATCCCACACTTGGACACTCCGAAGACCTGTTCACATTTCCATTTATAGATTCTGGCCTCTCGCCCTGCCCGTTTCTAGGAGGACATGAGGAGATCGCAGGTAGGGATGCCCAAATATTTGAGCAGCCACACTCACAAGAAGGTGATGGTGGGAAACTGCAAGAGGCCACAAGAGTTGGATGAAGATGAGACAATTGCCAAAAAGTGATGTTCTAAAGTCAGCAAATCAGGAGGACGACCAAGGTACGGAAGTGGAAGACGAGGTGGTGTACGATGAAGTCACTGAACCAACCTGCGAAAGTGACATGCAAGGGGTGGCCAGAGACACAATACAGGCAACTGTTCCCCAGAACACCAACATGGGGGAAGTTGCCAGGCCAAGGGATAGGTGTTCCCAAGTCTGACTTTTTTTAAAGACTGTCAAGTTAACTAAAAAAAGGCAATTTGCAACATCTGCAATGCCAGCATCAGCAGGGGCAGTACAACTACCAGCCTGACCATCACCAGCGTGATCAGGCATATGACAGCAAAGCACCCGTCTATTTGGGCCAAACGCCAGGGTCCAAAAACCGTGTCTGTGGGTGACACCACTGCCTCTTCCACTGTTCTACATGCACGCCAATCCCCTGTCTTTGATGCAGGCGAAGATGCCTCCCACCCTGCACCTGTCATTGCACACTTGCAACCACTATCAGCAACCATGTTCACGTCCATGTCCCAGCGCAGCGTTCAGTTGTCCCTATCCCAGTCCTTGAGACGCAAGGCCACCAACCCACAGGCCACATTTCCAGACTGCTTGCCCTGGAAATGCTGCCATTTTGGCTTGTGGAGATGGAAGCCAACCCCATGGTGGCGGCCGTCCCTCAGTACTCTGTCCCCAGCCACCACTATGTCTCCCTGTGTGCTGTCCCTGCCTTACAAAATCATGTGTTCCATAACATCAGCCATGCCCTGACCAATGCTGTTACTGGGAAGGTCCACTTAACCACGGACACGTGGACAAGTGCTTGTGGCCAGGGATGCTACATTTCCTTGACGGTACACTGGATGAATATTGTGGAAGCCAGGACCCAGTTGAACCCTGGGATGGAACAAGTGAAATCGACACCGAGGAATGCGGGCCCAATTTCATTCAGGGTTTACCCCACTTTCTACAGCAGTTTCTGCACATCCTCCATCTCCGAAATGTCAACATCAGTCGCAAGCAAGAAGAACTGCCTCGGCCAAGCAGCAACAGCCTCTGCTGAAGCTAATCTGCTTAGGTGACAAACCGCACACCGCTGCAGAGTTGTTGAAAGGTCTAGCAGACCAGACTGATCTTTGGCTCTCACCCCTGAACCTACAGCCAGGCATAGTCATGTGTGACAATGGCCGTAAACTGGTGGCAGCTCTGAAGCTTGGCAACCTCGCACATGTACCATGCCTGGCACACGTGCTAAACCCAGAACTGCCTGAGCTACTTGATAAAGTACGCCGCATGTATGCCCATTTCCGCAAGTCAGCTACAGCTTCCACCGCCCTAGCAGTGCTGCAGCAGCGTTTGCATATTCCAGCTCACCGACTAGTGTGCGATGTCACCACGCATTGGAACTCAATATTACATATGTTGGCTAAGCTTTGTGAGCAGCTGAAGGCAGTAATTGAATACCAGCTCCAACATGACCATCAGTATTCCGGTCAGCCTCTGCACATAAGAGCTGATGAGTGGGCATGGTTGTCTAACATCTGTGCTGCTCTCCAAAACTTTGAGGAGTTGACCAAGATGGTGAGCGGCAATGATGCAATAATCAGTGTAACCATACCATTTCTCTGTCTACTGAAACGCTCGCTGCACACAATTAAAGAAGACGCTTTGCAGGTGGAGCAGGTTGAGATGGAGCAAGAAATTATACAGAGTGATGCTACACAGCCCAGCCTCATTATTTAATATTTATTATTATAGCGCCATTTATTCCATGGTGCTTTACTCATCTCATCTTCTCAACACGGATTGGGTGATAATGAAGAGGAGGAAGAAGAACAGGAGCTGGTTGCCTGCGCTACAGACGGTACTACCCACACCACTTTCATCCCGTCTGTTTAGCGTGTATGGCCTGAAGACGGGGAGGAGGAGGACGAGGAAGAGAACATGGACAGTCGTCCTCTTTGTGGGGTAGGGAAATTTTGGTGGTTGGCAGTCTGGCACGCGTGGCTGAATTTATGTTCCGCTGCCTTTCCCGTGACCCTCGCGTTGGCCAACACTAATTACTGGTTGGTATCCCTTCCAGACCCACGCTACAAGGAGAACTTTCCATCTCTCATTCCCGTGGCGGAGAGGTCTACGAAAATGTTGCAGCATCATAAAGCCTTAGTTGAAGATTTATTAAAAAACATTCCCATCTGACAACGCTGGCAGCAGAGGTCACAGTTCCTTGGACAACCAAGAAGTAGAGACAAGGGAGACACAAACCAGATACAGCAGAGGCAGGGGAACACTATCAAAGGTCTGGGACAATTTTCTCAGACCCTCCCACCTCCCAGGCCCTGTTTTCAGTATATCAGGTTGTAATTTGAGTTTGAAGGAGCTCCAGCCACCTTCCAGAGAGCCATGGACCGAATCCTAGCTCCCCACAAGGCATACGCCGGAGCTTAACTGGATGATATCATGACCTTAAGCCAGAATTGGGGAAGCCATCTAGGCATAGTCCATGCGATATTTATTGATTTAAGGAAGGTGGGGTTTTCCATCAACCCAAAGAAATGTGCCACGAGGATGGAGAAGTTAAGCCCTTGGGTTATTTCGTCGGGAGGGGCGAGATCCAATCCCAAGTGAATTAGGTTGACACAATTCAGACTGGTCAACAGCCGTTCCCAAAGAAACAGGTCAGAGCATTTCTGGACATCATGGGCTACTACTGTTGGTTCATCCCTAATTTTCCATGATAGCAGCACCTCTGACAGACCTCCTTGAGGATATGAAGTCGACTATGTCCAAGCGGTCTCCAGAAGTGGAGACAGCATTCCAGGAACTGGAGATAGCCCTTTGTACACAGCCAGTATTAGTGGCTCTGGACTCCTCTAAAGAGTTTGGGGACCAGATGGACGCCTCGGTCTGGTCTCAGGAAGTGAATGGTGTAGAACATCCGATAACGTATCCGAGTCCGAAAAGGTCTTCCTGCGAGAAGGACTACTCCATCATGAATAAAAAGGGTTAGGCCATAAAGTGGCCGTTGGACACTTTAAGATACTACCTATTAGGCAGGAAAAACAACACAATGATAGAGCTCCCAGTGGTGTCTCCATTAAAATAAGGCATAAATAGATGATTAAAATGAGTTTTATTAAAGATAAAAATAAAATATACATAAAATTAAGCAAAGGTATCCAAATGTAGCAATCAAATAACAAGGCATATAATCAAATAATTTTCTGATATAAAGTATTTTCTAGTCGTCCCTAAATGATTTAAAGTGCCAATAGATATGAAAAAATAGGAAAAGAAAATTTTTTTTTTGCAAGGTGCTTGTGCCTAAATGTCCATATTCCAAATATATTAGCAGCAAATTTAATCAAAGTGCAAGGTGCTGTAGTGTTTCAACAACTAACTAAATAAATAAGATGCAAGTGCCTGTATTATATTTATATTGAATACATACTATCAGCTGGCCAGAATATTGCACATAGGGAGAAAGAGGATAACTTTATCAGAAGTTTATCAAGAGTTAGGTAAAATGCCATTTACATGTTGTAATTAGAGAGCCTTTACAACATGTAAGTGGCATTTTACCTAACTCTTGATAAAGTTATCCTCTTAGTTTATATCAGAAAATTATTTGATTATATGCCTTGTTATTTGATTGCTACATTTGGATACCTTTGCTTAATAGTATGTATATTTTATTTTTATCTTTAATAAAACTGTAATTTTAATCATCTATTTATGCCTCATTTTAATGGAGACACCATTGGGAGCTCTAGTATTGTGTTGTTTGACTATTGTTGTAGAGGCTATCTTGTTTGATGACACTGTGTATTAACTATTAGGCAGGAAGTTCAGGTTAATGTCAGACCGTGCCCCGCTGAGGTGGATGCGAGAGAAAAAGGGGAACAATGCCAGAGTGACCAGGTGGTTTTTCGTTCTTCAGGATTTTAGCTTCCATGTAGAGCATAGGCACGGAAGACTACATGGCAATGCTGATCCTCTGTCGAAAGTCCACTGTATGAAGGCGGAAGATGCCAAGACTCCCAACTTTGGGAAGAGGAGGAATACATAAAATGGCCGCCGGACACATCATTGAAGGGAGATATGCATCAAGGAGGTGGTTGTCCTCAGTGATGTAAGCCCAAAAGCAAACTCTGGCATGGATGGTGCTGAGAGTGTTAATAGGGCGTGGCAAGGAGATGGGTGGGGTTGGCTGCTCACATATTCCCGCCCCGGGGCGCGGTATGGCGGGTATAAGGAAGTCCAGCTGTATCCTTATTGCACAATGTGTGGAGGTAAGAAGGCCTCCTGTGTGGTGTCTGCAGACTAAGTTGGTATACTGGATGCTATCCAGCCTGAGTGTCCTAGACTATCACTATAGTGCTGTTATTTGGACTGTTTACTTTGTTTTGCCTGCATAGAAAGGCTGTTCATTTCCTTTGCTTGTGTGACATTGTTTATGGAGTGTTAATAAACCAGCCTGGACGTCTTAACTAAACCGTTTTGTGTGCCTATCTGAAATGCAACAGAGTAAGCAGAAACCTTACACTTCTATCAGCTGCTTTGAAGAATAAAGAGCACTCAGATGACACACAGATCTCAGTTGAAGATACAAAAGGAACATTGGGGTCTTTCTGCCTTCCGATATGTTTCCATTTTTAGAAAACAAAGTTGTGTAATGATGATCTTATTTAATAGTTGTCCTAACTGACATGAATAAAAAAATTCAACCATTTTTAGTCACACCATTTGTCGATCACCATAAATAATTTGTTCACTTAATTGTAACGATTACACAAAGTATGTCATGTTTATTGTAATTGTTTTGCATCTTTATTGTATCTTCTAATGTACTGGCATATAGAGATATCTGTATAGACCAGTATATTATAACATGTAATGAAGAATGCTATTGAGGTTTTTAGGCTGAGAAAATTCTCTTGTACATAACAGTGAAGCCTGTGGCTGGTAATGTTTCTGCCTTATATATCAGAGGTCACTGACACTAACATGCTTCAAAATATGTTTAGAGACATCCATTGTGCACAGTGACCTGTGATGCAGAGTGACCTGTTATGGACAGTGACCTGTGATGGACAGTGACCTGTGAGTAAAGAGTCATCTCCTCTGCAGCAGCTCAGAAATGTGCTCTGGACGCAGTTGAAAAACCTTAAAATACTGTATTGTATACTGGTTATATATGTATGGTTTTCCTGAAGGAGTCAGTAGGCTCTGAAACGCGTTGACAATAAACCTACAATTTTATCATACCAATAATTATGCCTTAATCCGGAGAGCACAGAAACACTTCCAATCCTGCTACTCAAAAAAAGGGTGAAACGCTGAAATGTTGCGAACTTTTTCGCACTTTCACACGAGTCTAAGGAGGGTCCGCCAAAGTGGGTGGAGCATGAACGGGGCTTGCTGGTGCCCGCCAAATTCATCGCTTAGGGCATAACATACACCCATCAGAAATATTGCTCCAGTCAGTCCTTGACATGGGTACCATTTCTGGCGAGGTGCACAGAGGTGCGCACCACTGATAGGGAGTAATATGTGCACATCTGAATGAATTCAGCATTATTTATCACACCACTGCTCTTCATTAAAGACTGGTGTACATGGTGCCACTCTTGAGGAGATTGTCTAAGACCTCCGTTTTGTTTTTTTTTTACTATAGGCCTAAAAACTAAACAGGCAGGTATTTGCTAACAGAGGCAATTACTTGCCTGCTGTACTCAGCGCTGGGTCAGAGTGGTGACTGACCACTCCGGCCGGTGATGCAGCTGCTCCATGTCAGTGAGCAGCCTCTCTTCTTCTGGCTGCTCTGTCGACAAGGTATAACTTCTGATATCATGGTGATTGTTAGTTTGACCTGTGGGAAGCCGGCTGTCAATCAGCATTACATCAGCAGTCACACCCCATCAACAGAGCAGAATGGAAGAGAAGCTGAATCACCAGTAAGAGAAGTCTGTGACAGCTCTGTGTCAGTAGGCACAAAAAGTAGGTAGAAAGCAACTATCTGCGTGTTCTTAGCACTATGTGTTCTTAGCACATTATAAAAATAAAAAAGAATAGTCCCGGGTAACTCCATAATGAATCAGCCCCTACATGCACATCAAAAGTTTCATGTGAACACAACCGAAAAAACCCTGAACATCTAAAGTTACTTTACAAGTCAGTGACTGATTAGAACCTGTGGTTTCTCTGCATTTAGTGATCACTACTCACCTGTGCGGTTATCTGTAGGAATCTCCTCTTTACACCGCTCATCGCCCCTCACATATGGCTCTGTAGTATTAATATGGGTCAGATCTTTACCCTGAAAGAAATATTGTAAAAGTCACAGACAGATGAAGACGTTTGAGAAGATCCAGACAACATCTAATTTCTATGATCAGCTTCATCCTGTCGTCTACACCACACAGGGCTGTGGAGTCGGTAAGCCAAACCACTAATTCAGACTTTTCAATTTCCCTGACTCTCGACTCCACAGCACTGCCTCACTACTGAGCATGTACATAAAGTGCAGCACAGATTTATCTCAACTAAAAGCCTAAATCCTTAGATCAGGAACAGAGCTGACATTTATAGGACATTTCATAACTTTCCCAAATTCTTATGAAAACACTTACAGCATATTAATTTTAGGAGTCGGTCCATTTTATACCGACTTTGACTGCACAGCCCTGTAAGGTATAAAACACACACTGAATAGCCACTTTGAGTGAGGTTGCGCTATTGCTCATTGTTGGCACTTGAGGCATGATATTAGGTGTGCGGTCCGAGCCTGATAATTGCATAGAAATACATGCTGTCATGGTTGAGTCTGGAGAGCCGACAACCAGTTCTAGCATTATGATGTAATCCCTGTCCGAGTTATATGGCCATCTGACTTTGACTCTGACTTGATAAAACATGACTGACACAGCCTTCTACACATCATAGGGGAGATTTCATGACACCTTCTCTCCATCTACCTGATGATCCTGAGGAACACTGAAATCTTCTTGTTTACAGTCCAGTAGAAGAAGACGGGGACATCTCTCTGGTGTTGTCCTCTTACTGGATAGAACTGGAGGAAACACATACAGGGACTGAATTCATTCTTTACATACAGATAATTATAGGCCGTGTGTATTTAGTCCTGTCCATTACCTGGTGATGTGAGGGGCTGGGGAACCTCCATCATGACGTCCTTGTACAGATCTTTGTGTCCTTCTAAATACTCCCACTCCTCCGTGGAAAAATAGACAGCGACATCCTGATACCTTAAAGGAACCTGAAACAAACAATGATACCATCATGCCCCTGATTCCTTCATAGTGTTACTGTATAATGTCCCAGCATTCCCAGTAGTGTCACCTCTCCAGTCAGCAGCTCAATCATCTTGTAGGTGAGTTCTAGGATCTTCTGGTCATTCATGTCCTCATGTATCAGGGGGTGAGGTGGAGGCCTCGTGATTGGGCTCAGGGGTCTTCCCCATCCCTCAAACACAGGGGCCTGACAGCGTTCACTAGAGGTCTTCTTCACTACTGTGTAATCCTGGTTATGGAGAGACACATTAATAAATCTCACTACAGACATTTCCAGAGTCCTCACCTCTCCAGTTCTGTCCATCTGTTATTCCCATAGATAAGAATGATGTAATGTGACGTCATCAGAATCTCTCACCTCTCCAGTAAGCCGGAAGAGGATCTCTAGGGTTAGGTGTAATATCCTTATACTGAAGATCTCTACCCATTGGAGAAGGCTGGTAGAGACGGACAGTTTTAAAAAACTGATGGCAGTGACTGTAATACACAGTATGTGGTTCCCAGCCGCCTCCATTTCTCCAGATCAGTGGCAAGGTCCACATAACCACTGATATGTGGATCAGTAAGCCCGGCTAGGGACATTACACCTCCCTAACTGCCCACTGGGTAAATGTAGTGGCGGCTGGGCCTGAAGCAGAAGGTGTTCTGGTGCATGTACTACCAACTCCAAGGATTGCTGGATGTCTCTCTGTCAATGTTGCCTCCTCCTCATCCGGTCAGTGTAACACCTGCACCAAACAACTTCAGCACGGCCAGGGGGAAACGACAGGAGGTTGTTCTGAAACTCATCTGCTTGGGGGAAAGATTCTACACTGTGCAGGAGCTGTGAACAGACCGATGAGTGTTTAATGCCGCTGAACCTCAAGCCCAGCCTGCTGGTGAGTGATAATGGGCAAAATCTCATAGCAGCTCTGGGCCTAGCCAGTTTGATGCACATCCCATGTGTTGAATTTGGTGGTGCAGAGCTTCCTTAAAAATTACCCCATTAGGTCATAACTGCTGCTTAAAGTGCAGGTCGCCTGTGTGAGCCTTCAGCGTTCTCACCCTGCTGCTCGCCTGTGTGCGCTACAGCGTCACTTCTGCCTTCCCACTCACCGACTCATATGCGACGTACCCACAAGGTGGAACTCCATCTTACATATGGTGGAGAGACTGTGCAAGAAGCAGCAGGAAATAGCGGAGTTTCAGCTGCAGCACACACGGGTGAGTCGCTCTGCAGAACAACACCACTTCACCACCAACGAGTGGGCCTCCATGCGGGACGTGTGTGCCGTGTTGCGCAGATTCAAGTACTCCACCAACGTGGCCAGTGCTGATGACACCATCATCAGTGTTACTATGCCACTTCTATGTCTGCTTGAAAAAATGCTTCAGGAGATGATGGATGAGGTGGTGGTACAGGAGGAAGAGGAGGAGAGACAGGGAATATTCACACCATTATCAGGCCAGTTGACCACACATGGCTCCGAAGGTTGGTTCCTGTACAAACAGAGGTTATGTACACAACTGTTGAGCCAGCGGCAGGTTTGGAGGATGATGATGAGTAACCGGGTTCTTAGCAGGGTGGCACTCAAAGAAGAAAACCAAAAGATATATACAACAGGGGTCAATAGACCTTAACAAAAAGAAAAATTCCCCTAAAACAAATAATCCTTTATTAATCAATTTAAAATACCAGAATATTGGTAGACACTCCCAATTGGAGATATATCTGTCAGTGTGTCACACGCTATTTTAACAGTAGGGGGTTTACAGAAACCAGGTATTGCAAATCAAATATCCCTATATTCACCGTAGGTCCACTCACCCTACCTGACACCCTAAATATGTGAAATGGCAACCCCACTTAACATCGGCTGGCCCTTATAGGCCCTATTGTATACCCGATCACAAAAATTACATGTGCCAAAAACAACAATACGTGATTAAAAAATATCCAAAATATATTGCACCTTCCCAAGGACACGTGTCCAGATCTTAAGATACCTGCCTCTATTGTCTAAATGAATATTGTACAATTCCATGTGCATGGATTTTACAGTAAATACACTAGTATGAACTAATACTAATAGTCTAATTATTCAATAACGTATTGCACAATAGCATATAGAGACCACAGTTAAACATCCCATAAACAACGGATAGTATACATATTTCTATGCACTAATAACAGTATTTGGTCACTCCAACAGTGTATTGCACAAGCCCAAGGCCCATGGAAAAACATTAGTAGGTTCAATATTTCACCCTTATTCGACTCAAGGACAAACAATTATATAAGTGCAATATACATGCTCAACAAAAGATTTCAGATACTTATCCCATCAGAGGGTACTGTCCCGTCCCAACGCGTTTCTCCCCACAGATCTTTGGGGTTCATCAGGGAACTTCAAAAACATCAGAAATTCAGGGTCATAGACACAGGTACCATCATTGTGGATTTACTGAGGCCACAGAGTTAATGCTGTAAACCTCAGGCAGTAGGTCTCTGCTTCTTAAATAGCCAACACTCATAGTCAATCACTCATCAAATCAAAATCACCTGTTGTCAATCTTTGACACACACATGCGTTCCCATCCCTTCTCACTGTTCCATGATGCTCATAGAAGCGCTATGTGTCCTACCAGATAAGTCACCCGAAACCGTAAGTGACGCATTTAAAATGGTTGTTGGCAGCAGGCGGGTAGAACGCAAATTCGTTCCACTCCAACACGGAAATGACATATTCATGGAGCACAGGCCAAGTCCCACTAGGCTTCTGTGAACTGCAAAAATGCATTTCAGCTGGCAAAATTCGTCCTAAAGAGGTGGTAATACCCCCATAAAGTACCAATTTACTCATATCCAATAATATAATAACCATCACTCCTTATGATTCAAAAGGAGGGAATGTCATTAATATCTCAAAAGTGGTATTTAATAAACCACTAATTATAGGCAATTTCATGTATTGTCACTAATATCATCAATATCTCAGAAGTGGTACAGAATAAACCACTAACAGCAATGCTGCCGACGACCATTTTGCATACGTCACTTCCGGTTTCAGGTGACGTCTCTGGTGGGATGCATAGCGTTCCACTAAGCATCATGGAACACAAGGAAGAATGGCAAGGGTCCTTGGACGAATGGGACGCATGTGTGTGTCCAAGATTGACAACAGATGATTTTGATTTGATGAGTGACTGACATTATGTGTTGGCTATTTAAGAAACAGAAACCTGCTGAGGTTTACAGCATTAACTTTGTGACCTCAGGAGCTACACAATGATAGTACCTGTGTCTATGACCCTGAATCTCTGATGTTTTTGAAGTCCCCTGATGAACTCCAACAATCAGGGAGAAACGCGTTGGGACAGGACAGTACACTCTGATGGGATAAATATCTAAAATCTTCTGTTGAGCATTGTAAAGATCCAAGGTTGTGGGTTGTAAGTAATCACATAGGCAGGTTAACGATGCAACAATATTTTATTGATCACAGCCATGGTAATAAGCAATTCCAGGTAAATGGCCAAAAAACAGTTCTCTCAATCCTCAAATTCCCAATCTGGGTTCAGGAGTTCCACTAGCTTTGTATAAGGCCATACTCACTGTCTCCCAACTTTTGGTTGGCCCACAGATATCGTATCTCCAGCCAGTATAGTCTGTAGCCACAGTCCATGATCCTCTTCCTTCAATCCTTCCACACAACTCTCCTAAAACATGTCTGTCCTTTCTTCCACTGGGCTCAGTCCTCTCCCAGGTCAGAAGTGATCACACCCTCCCCCTTAAGCATTCACTGTTCGCTAAACAATGAAGAATATTCTAGAAGCCTTCATCTGAGACTGCCTACAAGACCCCCTGTGGTGACGGCTCCACTGTGTCTACAATCTACACAGACATAACGAGATTATTGGCTATTGGAACAATGGTTAGATACTCCTGAGATACAGATTAGTGGAATGCTGGACATTTTACAAGTGAATCTAGTGCACATACTGACAAGTTAGCAGAACTACGGTATATAAAACATAACAAGTAAATCACTAATAAAACACAATAATTATATTAACAAAAATGGTGGTCCGTTGCTGGAAAAGTATCATAGTCTTTAGAAAGTGGGCAGCTCCTCACATACCTCCCCCACTTTTTCAGCACGGACACGAATTTAAGAGATCTCGCCTTTATGAGAACGAAACTTTGATGTCATCCAGTTTCCTCAAAGCATATTCCAGGTCGTCCTTGCGAATATACTCCACAGTCCCCATTCCACCCTGGTATACGTCAGTGTAATAGACATCTCCAGCTTCTCTCATATGGTCTTTCAGATCCTGCCAACTTCCCGATGGGGGAAGCCCGGAGACAAGGACTCTGTATTTAGTTCGCTGGATCAGGGGTCTGTCCCTTTCCGCGGGGTCCTCCATATCCCCCCCCTGATCCCCAGTTTGTCCTGGGAAGCTCCACACGTGCCCAATGAGAACCAAACTTGTATCCATTGCGACCAACCTCAGAGTGCTGACACCCAGTTAGGGGGATGGTCACTTGGTGGCCTGATAAATAGTGTTCTGGGGAGACAATACTTGGGCTGACCAGAGAGATGGTAGAACCAGTGTCCCGAAGTCCCTGGCCCTCCTCCCTGTCATTTCCCTCTCCCAGGTCACATTCCTTCATGGTAGCAGTTATTGTATTTTGTGTATTACTCACCACAGGTGGGGGGCTAGTCTGCAGATAGTGCCGCTCCCTCTCGGCTGAAGCATTGAGAACCGGTCTTTGGCTTTGGGTTACGACATTTGCCCAGTGGCACACCAATCCTTGTCCTAGGTTGTGATGTGGGCTAGAACGTTCCCAGCATTCCCTGGCAAAATGCCCCATGTGTCCACAGTTATGGCAGTTAAGCCTTCCTAGCCCCAACACGGGCCGTACATGGGGGCTTGGGCAACCTCCCCCTCTTTGTGAAGTCCGAACTCCCTGCCATTCCTCCTCTGGCCAGTCCATGGGTTTCAATGGCCTCCCTGTAAGCTCCTGTTCCCGACTCACTGGGGCTGTACTTCCACGTTGCCCTGGTCGATTAGCAGACCAATCATCAGCCAATCTTGCAGCCTCATCCAGGCTGAGTGGTTTTCTATCTGCCAAACATTCTTTTAAATTACCTGGGAGCTTTGACATAAATTGCTCCAGCATGATTATATCCATTACATGTTCTGCTTCCCGAGCCCTCAGTCCTTCTATCCACCGAGTACATGCTGTACATAGTGTGTTGGCAAACTCCCGATGTGTGTGCGCAGCGGGCTTGTCAGTCTCCCGAAACTTCCTCCAGTAGGTTTCCGGCATGACGGCACACGTCTCTAGCAATGCACTGCGAATGGTAGAGTAACATCTCTGATACATCAAAGACAAGTTATTAAAAGCTTCTCTTGCTTTTCCGGTCAGGCCAACACTCAAATATCTTGGCCAGTCACTGACTGACACCTCATGCAGCAGGCAGAGGTGCAGAGGTTCTCAAATAACCGGAGATGTTCATCAATATCTGAGGTGTCCTCATTAAACTGTGGTATATCTCGGTACCTTAAAGATGTAGGCCCCTCTCTCCTGTTACCCACTGTCCTCTGCACTGGGGCGGGTGGGGGAATCGCTACATGCACACCCAGAAATTTGTTTAACACTGCCGCCAGCTCCATCTCCGTGGCCCGCTCTCCTAGCGCGTCCAGCATCCTCCTCAACTCAGTCGGTCCATCCTCCGTCATCTCTTCTGCCAAGTCACCGCTTGGTAACTTTCCCTGGTATGCTCTCCAGATATAGGTGATCCCACCGCTGCCACCACTTGTAAAGATCCGAGGTTGTGGGTTGTAAGTAATCACCTAGGCAGGTTAACGATGCAACAATATTTTATTGATCACAGCCATGGTAATAAGCAATTCCAGGTAAATGGCCAAAAAACAGTTCTCTCAATCCTCAAATTCCCAATCTGGGTTCAGTAGTTCCACTGGCTTTGTAGAAGGCCATAATCACTGTCTCCCAACTTTTGGTTGGCCCACAGATTTCGTATCTCCAGCCAGTATAGTCTGTAGCCACAGTCCATGATCTTCTTCCTTCAATCCTTCCATACAACTCTCCTAAAACATGTCTGTCCTTTCTTCCACTGGGCTCAGTCCTCTCCCAGGCCAGAAGTGATCACACCCTCCCCCTTAAACATTCACTGTTCGCTAAACAATGAAGAATATTCTAGAAGCCTTCATCTGAGACTGCCTGCAAGACCCCCTGTGGTGACGGCTCCACTGAGTCTACAATCTACACAGACATAAGGAGATTATTGGCTATTGGAACAATAGTTAGATACTCCTGAGATACAGATTAGTGGAATGTTGGACATTTTACCAGTGAATCTAGTGCACATACTGACAAGTTAGCAGAACTATATAAAACATAACAAGTAAATCACTAATAAAACACAATAATAATATTAACAAAAATGGTGGTCCGTTGCTGGAAAAGTATCATAGTCTTTAGAAAGTGGGCAGCTCCTCAAAAGCATGTATATTGCACTTATAAAATTCTTTACCCTTGATTCGAATAAGGGTGAAATATTGAACCTACTAAGGTTTTTCCATGGGTTTTGGGGTTATGCAATACACTATTGGAGTGACCAACCGCTTTTATAAGAGCATATAAGTATGTATACTATCTGTTTATGGGATGTTTAACTGTGGTCTCCATATGCTATTGTACAAAAGGTTATTGAATAATTAGACTATTAGTATTAGTGCACACCAGTGTATATACTGTAAAATCCATGCACATGGGATTGTAATGCCATATTCATTCAGACAATAGAGGCAGGTATCTTGAGATCTGGACACATGTGCAATATATTTTGGATATTTTTTGATCACGTATTGTTGTTTTTGGCACATGTAATTTTTGTGATAGGGTATACAATAGGGCCTATAAGGGCCAGCCGAAGTTGAGTGGGGGCGCCATTTCGCATATTTAGGGTGCCAACCTCCACGGCAAGGTAGGGTGAATGGACCTAGGGCTAATATAGGGATATTTGATTTGTAATACCTAGTTTCTGTAAACCCCTACTGTTATATCTGTCAGTATGCCACACGCTATTTTACCTCTAATTAGGAGAGTCTACCAATATTCTGGTATTTTAAATTGATTAATAAAGGATTATTTTTTTTAGGGGAATTTTTCTTTTGGCTTCGGCACTCAAAGGAGCTCACAGGCATCACTGGAGCATGGCTGGGGGGATACAGAGGACCCAGACGATACACCTCCCACCGAGGACAGTTTGTCGTTGCCTCTGGGCAGCCTGGCACAGATGAGCCAATACATGCTGCTGTACCAGCACAACGACCACCGAGTTGCTCGGATTGTTACCAGTGCAGATTACTGGGTGGCCACCGTGCTGGATCCAAGCTAAAAGGACGACGTACCATCCCTACTTGTGTAACTGGAGCAGGATCGAAAAATTCATGAATACAAGCGCACGCTGGTAGACACACTACTGACTGCGTTCCCACCTGACAGCAAGGGATCAGTGGAAGAACAAGGCAGAGGAAGAGTTGCAGGAAGTCCCCAACACAGCTGGGGCACTGCCACCACCTCGAAAGGGTGGGTTAGCATTGCCAAAATGTGGAAAACCTCCCTCAGCACGCCACAACAAACCACCTTCAGCTACGGTCCGTATTTGCAGGAGATAGCATTTCAACAACATGGTGGAAGAGTACATGTCCACACGTTTCCACATACTGAGATGGCTCTGCCCCATTTAACTTTTGGGTCTCCAAATGGCCTGAGCTTGCCTTTTATGCCTTTAAGGTGCTAGCCTGCCCTGCGGCAAGTGTACTGTTGGAACGCATGTTTAGCTCGGTAAGGTGTATGAGCAGACAGGCTCATTTGCCTGTCCACAGCCAATGTGGGCAAGCTCACAGTCATTCAAATGAACCAGGTGTGGATCCCATAGGATATGTCCGTATCATTGGCAGACTGGAAAAGTATACCAGCCGCACCCATCCATTGTTATATTCCACCTCAATTTGTTCATTCTATTTGCCATTCCCAATTTTTTAGGGCCTCCCCAACTTTAAAAAAAAAAAAACAGGCTGTCATACTCGGGTCGGGAGAGCCGCTAGCCAGTTTGAGCATTGTGATGTAATCCTCGTCCGAGTTATACGCCGTCTGACTCTTCCCTTATACTGGTGTATAAAACAAGACTACACATGAGACCTTCACAGCCACCTACACATAGGGAAGATTTCATGACACCTTTCCCCCATCTACCTGATGATCCTGAGGTACATTGGTATCTTCATGTTTATAGTCCAGTAGAAGAGGAGGACGGGGACATCTTTCTGGTGTTGTCCTCTTACTGGATAGAACTGTAGGAAACACATACAGGGACTGAATTCATTCTTTACATACAGATAATTATAGGCCGTGTGTATTTAGTCCTGTCTATTACCTGGTGATGTGAGGGGCTGGGGAACCTCCATCATGACGTCCTTGTACAGATCTTTGTGTCCTTCTAAAAACTCCCACTCCTCCATGGAGAAATAGATGGTGACGTCCTGACACCTTATAGAAACCTGACACATACAATGATACCGTCATCCCCCCGATCCCTTCATAGCATTACTGTATAATGTCCCAGCATTCCCAGCAGTGTCACCTCTCCAGTCAGCAGCTCAATCATCTTGTAGGTGACTTCTAGGATCTTCTGGTCATTGATGTCCTTGTGTATCAGGGGGTGAGGTGGAGGTCCCGTGATTTGGCTCAGGGGTCTTCCCCATCCCTCAGACACAGGGGCCTGACAGCGCTCACTAGAGGTCTTCTTCACTACTGTGTAATCCTGGTTATGGAGAGACACATTAATAAATCTCACTACAGACATTTCCAGAGTCCTCACCTCTCCAGTTCTGTCCATCTGTTATTCCCATAGATAAGAATGATGTAATGTGACGTCATCAGAATCTCTCACCTCTCCAGTAAGCTGGAAGAGAATCTCTAGGGTGAAATCAAATATCTTCTCCACCATCTTGTTCCTGTCATTATCCATCCTTGATGGTCAATGAGGAAAATTCTCTTATATAGAAGATCTCCACTGAGAGGATCAGATATTGTAGGGACCTGAATGGGGAGAAGATGACGATGTAACATCATAAAGATCCCATGTAAGAAATCTCCGGAGCTGTTACCGGCTTCACATGATCACTACATCCAGTCATGGCCCCGTCCTGCCCCCGGTATAACACACAACCACATTATAGTCACATACAGAGATTTATCACAATCTCTCCAATCCAGCCCAAAAACACAGTACAAATCTAAAAGAAAAATCAAAATTATCTGAATCTTTGTTAAATAAATATTCCATAAAAACAAGTTATATAGTGCAGGGCACATCCACAGAGATCGGGACGGCAGAACAGGGCATGTCAGTAACAGATAATGATAGAACATTAAAAGGGATTTCCCATAAAGAAAAGCTCATTTTAATCAATAGATTTTGGAATAGTAATAACCTCCACAATTGGATGTGTTTAAATAAAATGTCCCTGTGCTGAGATAATCTTATAAATGTTCCCCTGCTGTGTACTGTGTAATGGCTGTGTCTGACCGTGCAGGGACATGGTCTGACCATACCACATCTCATGGCAGGGGAGGAAACAAAAGAGTATACAGACATTACAGCACGGGATCACAGCTGATTCTTTTTGTGAGGTAAAACATTTCCCTTCCTGTTTTTAAACGATGTTATACTTCAAAATAAGAAGTTTCCCATGTTGTAATATCTGTATACTTTTTTTTCTGCCCTCTACCCAAGAGAAGCTACTGTACCTGAGCAACAACCGCTGAGTTCCCCGGATTGTTACCAGTACCGATTACTGGATGGCCACCCTGCTGGATCCCTGCTACAATGACAACATACCATGCTTACTTCCGTCACTGGAGCGGGATTGGAAAATGCGGGAATACAACCACACGCTGGTAGATGCACTACTGACAGCATGCCCACTTGACAGCGGGGGCTTGGTGAAAGGACGAGGCCGAAGAGAAGAAAGTTGGCAACGCAGCTGGGGCAACGGCACCACCTCGGAAGGGAGAAATAGCATAGCCAAAATGTGTCCGTATTAGCAGTATACAGTGCTTCAACAACATGGTGGAAGATTACGGGTCCACAAGTTTCCACATACCGAATGATGGGTCTTGTGAAGGAGAAAAAGAAAGGTGGCACTCACCATCCCTTAAAAACTCATTTATTCAACAAAATGTAAAACATTTATGCAGAAGAAATTGTACACTTAATGGACGATGTCCATTTTGCGCCTTCCTGCACTTCAGCGGGTTCTTGAATGGGGGGGGGGGGGGGACCTTGGAATACAAATTAACTAACCTGGCCGAACGACAGGTCTGGTTATTCTGGACTATTAACTCCTCTTATGACAGGTCACTGATAGTTCACTGACCTGCCTCCTATTTTACCTAGCCCCACACTACTAGATGCATTATGTAAAATAGGAGGCAGGTCACTGAAGGCACAGTGAGCGGTCATAAGAGCATACAGATGAATAAGTAAGCAGAGCACCAGATAGAGTTCCCCCCCACAGGCCGCCCCAAAGCAAGAGCATATCATTATCTCCAAAGTGAAAGTAAAGATTAGACAAGAACCACAGGGCAGATTTCATCAACCAAGGTATCATTTTAATCAGTGTAATGTCACCCACCTGACAGTGTATGTAGATTACTAAGCACAATCCTGCTGACATGTGCGCTGTAAGGCTATCAGGAAAATACATTTATATAAATCTTTTCTTACTTCCAATTATAAGGAACAATCTTTGGGTCATAGTGAGAGGACTTGTTCTAAAGGACCCTTGGGCTTTAGGGTGGGGGATGTTAATGATTCAGCTATAGCTTCAGTCGCCAATGATGCAGCCTAATTAGTGAGCATTAGCGAAGATCCTCAGGAAGGCAATGTGGAGGCAGCTAAGATTCCATCTGAACACTTCACAGGAGGGATAAATTCTACCCATATGCCCCCTATCTCCCCAGGAAATTAGTTTGTTGATTTACAGAGCAAGGGGATACAAACTATGCAAATTGATTAAATGCTCAAACAATGAGCCACTGCCACCCACCTTCCCTGACCTGGGAATGATGACCTGAGCCACAGATGTAAATATAAAAAAGGGATTTCTATCATTTTTGTAGGAGAATCACAGAGAGACTCTAGAGGATGTCAGTCTACGGGACCACAGCCCTGCCTGGAAAAGATCCTAGTTACTTTCCGGTAACGGGATTTTACAGAGCCCATGACAGCACCACCTGAGAGAGGGTATCCGCCCACCAAGGACAGGAACCTACTGAATAAAAAGGCGGTACCTCTCTTCCGCATCAGTTTTTGTTTCAGAGCATGAGAGGGCCTCCGAAAAATAGGTTAACAAATAACTGCCACCTCAACATTTGTAATAAAACACCTTAAAAAGTGCACACCATAGTGATTAAGGGGAGGGAATTAATAGGGTGCTGTCATGGGCTCTGTAAAATCCCGTTACCGGTAAGTAACTAGGATCTTTTCTCCTTCTCCCGTGACAGCACCACCTGAGAGATTTATAGAGATCAGACACCAGAGGGAGGGATCACCGCTTGCAACACCTTTCTTCCAAAGGACAGATCAGAAGAAGAAGAAAGGTCAAGACGGTAATGTTTGTAGAATGTAGCGGGGGATGACCAAGTTGCCGCCTTACATATGATGTTGATGGGAACATCCGCCTTCTCAGCCCAGGAGGCCGCTACCGCTCTGGTGGAGTGGGCCTTCAGGTTCTCTGGAACCGGCAGATTGCTAGAAGAGTATGCTAAGGTTATGGTATCCCTGACTCATCTAGCTATGGTCCCTCTTGTAACTTTAAGCCCTTTCCTAGCCCCCTGAAAGGAAATAAATAAGGAGTCACTTTTCCTCCAGGCCTTGGTCACCTCCAAATACTGAACTAATACCCTCCTAACATCTAAGGTGTGAAGCTTATGTTCCTCAGAACCCTTAGGGTTAGGATAGAAGGAAGGGAGAGTGATTACTTGCGTCCTATGGAATCTGGAGGCTACCTTAGGAAGATAGGCCGGGTCTGGTCTTAAGATTACTCTATCCATACATACTTGAGTGAATGGAGGGTTAACAGATGTGCATGTAAATCACTAATTCTACGAGCTGATGTCAGAGCTACCAGTATGGCTGTCTTTAAAGTTAGAATTTTTTCTGAAACTTCCTTTAAGGGCTCAAAGGGAGGTTTGGTTAGTGCCTCTAGAACCAAATTAAGGTCCCAAGGAGGCATCCTTGGAGTAGGAATGGGCCAGGATCTACCACAAGCTTTAATGAACCTGATGATCCACCTATTCGCCGCCAAGTCGTAATTATACAGTGCCCCCAGAGCTGATACTTGAACCTTAAGAGTACTGGTGGCTAGTCCCATGCTTAACCCCTTCTGGAGGAATTCTAGTATGGCCCCAATAGGAACCCTCCCTTTGGCGGACTGACCCGAGGTAGACAGAAACTTAGCCCAGGTTCTACCATAGATCCTAGTCGTAACCGGCTTCCTACTCGCCAGTAGAGTAGTTATCAGATTCGGAGAAAACCCCTCTTGCGTCAATAGTGACCTTTCAAAATCCAGGCCGTCAAATGCAGGCCCGATCTTTGGGGATGGCAGACTGGGCCCTGTCTGAGGAGATCTGGGATGTCAGGAAGAACCCATGGGTCCGCTTGGGACATTCTCCTCATCCAAGTGAACCATGGTCTCTTGGGCCACAACGGGGTGATCAATATAACGCTCACCTGCTCTTCCCGGATCTTCCTTAGGATGGTAGGAATCAGAATCAGAGGGGGAAAGGCATAGGCCAGAGTGAAATGCCAAGGAATCTGCAGCGCGTCCACCGCAAACGGCCTCTCCTTTGTATTCAGGAAGCAAAAGATTTCGGTCTTTCGATTGTGTCTGTTTGCAAACAGATCTATTTGGGGCTGTCCCCATCGGCCAACAATCTGCTGAAATACGGCTGGATTCAACTCCCACTCTCCCTGTTTTAAGATGTGACGACTTAGGAAATCGGCCTTTATGTTCTCTTCTCCTCTTATGTGCAGCGCCGAGAGCGTGAATAGCTGACTCTCGGCAAAACGAAAGATCTGATCCGCTACTAACATCAGAGGGAGAGACCTGGTACCCCCCTGATGATTGATGTAGGCGACTGTCGTTCGGTTGTCCGACATTATCCGGATGTGATGACCCTGGAAAAAAGAACTGAACTTTACTAGAGCGTTTCTGGCTGCCAACAGTTCCCTCATGTTGGAGGAGAGACCAGTCTCGCTGTCCGACCAGAGGCCCTGTACAGAATTATCTCTTAGGTGAGCACCCCAGACCTCTGCGCTTGCGTCTGTCGTGACTGTATCCGACACCCGGAAGGACCAGGGAACCCCCAAAGATAGATTGGAGATCTCCACCAGTCCAGCGAGTTGATTACTCCCTCCGGAAGAGATATCCTTCCATTCAGGCAACCTCTGAGCTGCCTAGCTGCTGTCAGGATCTCCTGTTGAAGACGTCTGGAATGGAACTGGGCCAACTGAACTGCTGGGATACAGGATGTCATTGTACCCAATAGAGACATTGCACTCCTCAAGGTCATGGTTGGATTGCAGATAACCCGTGATATTAGGGATCTGATCTTCAGTTTCTTGTCCTCTGGTAGAAGACAGGTTTGATTTTCTGAGTCCAAAATGAGACCCAGGTAAGATTGAACCCTCCTTGGCTCCAGTCTCGACTTCTCTAAATTTAACAGCCAACCCAGGCCCTTCAGACTGGTCATGACGTCCGCCAGAGCCAGAGTTGTTTTGATCTGCCTACTACTAAGAAATCGTCCAGATAAGGGATGCCCAGGATATCTTTTTCCCTTAAATGCGCTGTGATTTCCAAGATAATTTTTGTGAAAACTCTTGGGCCATGGAGATGCCAAAGGGAAGAGCTGCAAACTGAAAATGCCTTACGTGCTTGCTGAACTGTACAGCTACTCTCAGAAATTGTTGATGTGCCGCAAAGATTGGAACGTGATAATAAGCGTCCTTCAGATCGAGGACGCACATACAGTACAGACCAAAAGTTTGGGCACACCGTCTCATTTAAAGATTTTTCTGTATTTTCATGACTATGAAAATTATACATTCACACTGAAGGCATCAAAACTATGAATTAACACATGTGGAATTATATACTTAACAAAAAAGTGTGAAACAACTGAAAATATGTCTTATATTCTAGGTTCTTCAAAGTAGCCACCTTTTGCTTTGATGACTTCTTTGCACACTCTTGGCATTCTCTTGATGAGCTTCAAGAGGTAGTCACCGGAAATGGTCTTCCAACAATCTTGAAGGAGTTCCCAGAGATGCTTAGCACTTGTTGGCCCTTTTGCCTTCACTCTGCGGTCCAGCTCACCCCAAACCATCTCGATTGGGTTCAGGTCATCTGGCGTTACACCCCATCACTCTCCTACCTGGTCAAATAGCCCTTACATAGCCTGGAGGTGTGTTTGGGGTCATTGTCCTGTTAAAAAATAAATTATGGTCCAACTAATCAAACCCGATGGAATAGCATGCCGCTGCAAGATGCTATGGTAGTCTGCTGCTTCAGTATGCCTTCAATTTTAAATAAATCCCCAACAGTGTCACCAGCAAAGCACCCCCACACCATCACACCTCCTCCTCCATGCTTCACGGTGGGAACCAGGCATGTAGAGTCCATCAGTTCACCTTTTCTGCGTCGCACGAAGACACGGTGGTTGGAACCAAAGATCACAAATTTGGACTCATCAGACCAAAGCACAGATTTCCACTGGTCTAATGTCCATTCCTTGTGTTCTTTAGCCCAAACAAGTCTCTTCTGCTTGTTGCCTGTCCTTAGCAGTGGTTTCCTAGCAGCTATTTTACCATGAAGGCCTGCTGTACAAATTCTCCTCTTAACAGTTGTTGAAGAGATGTGTCTGCTGCTAGAACTCTGTGTGGCACTGACCTGGTCTCTAATCTGAGCTGCTGTTAACCTGCGATTTCTGAGGCTGGTGACTCGGATAAACTTATCCTCAGAAGCAGAGGTGACTCTTGGTCTTCCTTTCCTGGGGTGGTCCTCATGTGAGCCAGTTTCTCTGTAGCGCTTGATGGTTTTTGCAACTGCACTTGGGGACACTTTCAAAGTTTTCCCAATTTTTCAGACTGACTGACCTTCATTTCTTAAAGTAATGATGGCCACTCGTTTTTCTTTACTTAGAATTTGTATTATGGCAAGAAAAAAGCAGCTAACAGTCTATTCAGTATCACTATCAGCTGTGTATCCACCTGACTTCTGCACAACACAACTGATGGTCCCAACCCCATTTATAAGGCAAGAAATCCAACTTATTAAACCTGACAGGGCACACCTCTGAAGTGAAAACCATTTCCGGTGACTACCTTTTGAAGCTCATCAAGAGAATGCCAAGAGTGTGCAAAGCAGTCATCAAAGCAAAAGGTGGCTACTTTGAAGAACCTAGAATATAAGACATATTTTCAGTTGTTTCACACTTTTTTGTTAAGTATATAATTCCACATGTGTTAATTCATAGTTATGATGCCTTCAGTGTGAATGTACAATTTTCATAGTCATGAAAATACATAAAAATCTTTAAATGAGAAGGTGTGTCCAAACTTTTGGTCTGTACTGTATAACAGTCCGGAAATAACATCTTTATGGCTGACTTTATTGACTCCATCTTGAGCGGCCTGTAGATCAATTGGTCGTTCAGCTTTTTCAAGTTGGCAATGGTTCTGAAGGAGCCATCCGGCTTCTTTATTAGGAAGAGAGTCGAGTAAAACCCTCTTCCCTGCTCGGGTACAGGTGTTTCCACTAGGACCCCCTTCATAACCAGAGAGAGAACTTCCTGCTGCAGGGCCATCTGTTCCGTTAGGCCTCTGGGGGCTGAAATCCTGACGGTGTTCTTGGGCATGTGCCTGAACTCCAATTTGAGCCCCCTCCTGATTATCCCTAAAATCCAAGTACTGGACGAGATTTTTTCCCAAGCGGGCAGGCAGTGGGACAATCTTCCTCCCACCTGGGGAGGACTGTCACTTAGGGTCAGCTCTTGAGCCATAATGCCCTACGGGCTGCATTGGAGAAATTTGCGTACCGGGCAGCCAGCCTAACTGAATCTGCCGATGCATCTGCCAGAAATGCAGCCACCCCCTGCACAAGGGGAAGGTCTGACAGAATCTTTTCCCTCGAGACATTCCCCTTAATCTGGTCTTCCAACTGTTGAAGCCAGATCATCATAGACCTGGCGGGGCAGGTGGCTGCCACTGCCGGTTTAAGAGCCCCTGCTGACGACTCCCAGGCCTGTTTAAGGAAAGACTCCGCCTTTTTTTCCAGCGGGTCTTGTAAGGCCCCCAAATCCTCAAAGGGCAGTGTGGAATTTTTTTGAGGACTTTGCGATGGCCACATCGATCTTAGGGGTTTTGTCCCATCTAGCTGCATCCTCTTCTTCAAAGGGGTATCTCGGCTTAGAGGAAGAAGGCAGCTGACCCTTCCTCTCTGTTTTTTTCCATTCCCTATCTATAAGGGATTTGATTCTTTCACTAACCAGGAATGTGCGTCTCCTTTTCTGGTCCAAGCCCCCGAACATGACATCTTGAACTGTTCTGGGAGCTTTGGTATCAGTAATACCCATAGTCACTCTAATGGCCTTAACCAGCCTCTCAGTATTATCTACCGAAAAACAAGGCCTACCTCCACCATCATCATCCGAAGACTCCGATGAGGAGAGATCAGAGGAGGAAGGAAGTTCTTTTGTAAAACGGGACTCCACTGATTCCTCTGAGTCTGAGGAAACCTGCTTCTGTTTCCTCTTTCTACGTGAGGTTAAGCCTCTTAAAGAATCCCTAACCTCCGTTTGGAGTTACAAAAAATCTAATCCAAAGAAAACCCGGGGGACTCTTCTGCTATGGTCCTCTGGATACAGTCGAGCAAAGGTTTTTGGCGTAAGAGGTGGGAAGGCTGACTTTACATAACGCACACTCCTTGTTTTTACTCTTAGAACTACACTTCTTTGCCTCCGGAGGTGGTGGTTGCCGATCATATGAAGGCTCCCATCTGGCGGAGGTGGATGGACGAGGTTTTTTATGACCGGTTCTGCTGGCACTCGTACAACCCCCACTGCTGTGGCTCTGATGATGGGAAGACTCTCGGCGTTCCGGTTGCTTGAGCTGCTTACGCTGCTTTGGCGGTTGCGGCTGCTGCTGTTCCTCCTGCGGCGGTGACAACTGCTGCCAGGTGACTGCGGCTTCTCACTCATGATGATGGGAATGCAGACACCGCCATCTTGACTGCTTCCCATCCTTTTAAAGCGTAAGGGCTCCACCTCCTTTAGGCTCCTCCCCTTCCGGCAGCGTGCTCTCTCCTTTTTTTTTTTTTCACCAGCTGGCACGCTACGCCGCAGGACGCCCCCTGCGCGTGCGCAGCTCAGCGGCTCCCGGCACGCTTGCAGCGGGGATGACCCGGCATCGCACCCCGCGCATGAGCAGACCCGGCTTCTGGCGCGCTACGTAATAGGGCGCATCACGACCCTGCGCATGCGCAGCCCGGACTTCCGGTGTGCTACGTCACAGGGCGCGACGCTACCCCCACGTGCGCAGACCCGGAAGACCTGCCGGCCGGCGCGCTCAATCATCGCTACCATGTGAGCACAGACCCGGCCGCAGGACCCGGCGCACGCGGGAGAGGACCCCGGAAGGCAGCCTCCCCCCGCACTCAGACCCAGGTAGCAGCCAGATGGGGCTGAGAACAGAGGGCCATCTGCTGCTTCTTCACGGCCTCCAGGCCGCACCGATCCCGGGATCCCAGGTTGGCGAGGTACCACCTAGCGAGGCTCCCATAAAGGACAGGAACCAAAACTGATGCGAAAGAGAGGTTATTCAGTAGGTTCCTGTCCTTGGTGGGCGGATACCCTCTCTCAGGTGGTGCTGTCATGGGAGAAGAGGAAAAATACAGATCTGCTCCATTGACCATTGCTGAAGTCTCAGAGACTATTTGAAGAATCCAGGTTTGGACAATCAGGTCACCTGGCCACATACCTCACTGCTCTATTCCCGGCGGGCCAGCGGAAGAGTGAGACTCTATTGTAACTTGCACCATCTTGTGAATTTGCTGGGACTGTTCTATGTTAGTAATTGCTGGTGGTTCAATAAATTATTGCCACACTGTTTACCATCACCATGTGTTGTCTGATTAGTTTTATGCCCATGGTAAAAGCTAGCGGGCGTTCAGGGGTATGAGCCCTGGTCCACGTGGTCTTTCTAAAGACAGCCGGGCCAGCGGACAAGAGCACCCACTGACCCCGTGTCTTCACAGTTGGGATGATACAATAATCAGGCGACAAGTCGATTTGGTGGTGCTTTCAAGAACAAGGGCTGAAAAACTTTTTTTTTTCTGGATTTCCCACAGAAACCACATTAGTATTTTATACCGAAACTGCACAAGTCAATTTCTGACCCACCGGGAAGTTCCATAGTGTCAGGGATTGGTTCTATAACTGTTCCCCTATGTCAGTAAGTGGACTGGTTATTGCAACCTCTATTAAAATGTATCCCCTCTTATATCAAGGACACAGGCAAGTTCTTGAATGCTCTCCAGGAGTTTGTCTGGCAGGACGACTTCTCGTTAGCGTCAATAAACGTAGAGAGCATTTATACCAGAATATTGCATGAGCAGTGGATTGAGGCGGTGCGAGAGGTTTTGGTGAATACTGAAAAAAGTAGTAATTTTTTTTAGATGTTATATGTGGGGCTCCGAGTTTCATTCTAAAGCATAATGCCTTTAAATTCTTGGATAGATGGTACTTGCAGAGTACTGGTACAGCAATGAGGACCAGGTAGAGCAGGGGTAGACATACCGCCGGTGCAGCTGGTGCAACTGCATCGGGGCCCGGCGGTGCAGGCGGGCCCTTGCAGGGTGGATAATAATGAGGGCAATCGGGCCAGTTTCTCAGAGCCCCAGGATCCAGGGGGACCATGGCCAGATTGCCCTCTTCCTGTGCGGCGATCCCTGGGAGCTCCGCGGCCTATAGGAGAAAATGGCAGCTGAACTGCAGGGATCTGTCTTCTGCTTCCTGCCCGCCCTTTCTATGTGACACAGACGCGCACTGCTTGATGACATCAGCAAGCTGCGCGCGCCTGTGTCAGGGAGAAAGTTGCTGGTGAGGACAATGCTGCGGGGGAGCGGGCTGAGAGGTAAGCTGTTTTTTTTATTTTATCCAATACACTGGGGCAATGATGGGGGGAGAGTAATGATGAGGATGATGGGGGGAGAGCAATGATAGGGTAATGGGGGGGGACAGCAATGATGAGGATGATGGGGGACAGCAATGATGGGGGTGATGGGGGGAGAGCAATTATGGCTGAGAGAAATGATAGGGGTGATGGGGGGGAGGGCAATGATGAGGGTGATGGGGGGAGAGCAATGATGAGGGTGGTGGGGTAGAGAAATGATGAGGGAGAGCAATGATGAGGGTGATGGGGAGAGCAATGATGAGGGGAGAGCAATGATGAGTGACAGCAATGATGGGGGGTGGTGAGTGACAGCAACGATGGGGGTGGTGAGTGACAGCAACGATGGGGGTGGTGAGTGACAGCAACGATAGGGGGTGGTGAGTGACAGCAACGATGGGGGGTGGTGAGGGACAGCAACGATGGGGGGTGGTGAGGGACAGCAACGATGGGGGGTGGTGAGTGACAGCAACGATGGGGGGTGGTGAGTGACAGCAACGATGGGGGTGGTGAGTAACAGTAACGATGGGGGGTGGTGAGTGACAGCAACGATGGGGGGTGGTGTGGGACAGCAACGATGGGGGGTGGTGTGGGACAGCAACGATGGGGGGTGGTGTGGGACAGCAACGATGGGGGGTGAGGGAGAGGACGCTGAGGTGTGGTGTGAGAGAACAAAGATGGGAGGAGAGCAATGATGGGGGTAAGATGTATAGGACACTTTATAATTAATTGAAAGGTGGGAGAAGACGCTGACAGGGGCTTGTAATGAATTGGGATGTGGCGGAGGATGCTCAGTACCTGATAACGTCTTCTCCCACCTCCAAAGTGTGGGGAAGACACATGTATGTATACAATATAAGTGATCTTGTTATTTTCTAGGTTGGAAATCATCATGACAAGATGAGTCGTGGCTGGGAGATGTCGACATGAAGGTCTGAACAGATGGAGAAGAAACAGCAGAAACCGACTCTGATCAGATGAGACGTCAGTGGTAAGTGCCTGGATGTAAATATTATTCTGTATCTGCATTGTGTGACTTGGAGTAATAATGTCATCTGTAAAATCCCTTAGGCTGCTTTCTCACTTTTGTGTGAAAGGTCTGTGTGCTGCCAGATTTTTTTATTAGACGGCACAAGGACTTGTAGAGTTTTATAGATTCATTCACACATCAATGAAAATCACGGATCTGAGAATGAGATCTGTGAGGGTCAGAGACTGTCCAGTTCTGATCCGATTTTGAGAATCAGAAAAGGACATGCTCAACGAGTGTGTAAAAGCGGGCAGCACACTGTCACTGCACACGGATACAACAATGTAGCCTTATTATGTATAGCACAGTCCCTTAGTATATAGACTATGTAAGGTTTATATATCTGTAGCTTTGTCACAATAAAAGGAGGGGGGCCCATACATATTTCTTGCACAGGGGCCCAAAACTGTCAGTGTCCACCCCTGCGGCAGAGTGCGCCTTTGCAAATTTATTTCTGGCCACCTTTGCGAAGTGTGTGTTCTTGGTAGAAAATCATTTGATTAAATATATCAGAATGTTTCTTAGATGTGCCAATGATATATTTATTGTATGTTCTGCAACTAAGGACCAATTCGACAATTTTGTGATTTATTTAAACCAAGTGAACACAATGAATATGAAGTTTACCTCTAGTTTCAGGGGACTGAATCTACAATTTTTGGACGTAAAAATTCAGGTCTGTGAAGGCACTTTGATAACAGATACTACAGAATATCTTCCTCCACTAACTCTCTACTACACTATAGAAGTGCCCATCCTGTCCATACCAAAAGATCCCTCCCTTATAGTCAATTCCTGAGGCTCAGAAAAATAAACAGCCATTTTTTAGAACAAGCAGTGTTTCTTCATGGGGGTTATCCAGACCAAGGACAACATCTGCAAGGAGTTTGGATGTTCTCCCCGTGTTTGTGTGGCTTTCCTCCGGGTTCTCCGGTTTCCTCCCACACTTCAAAGACATACTGATAGGAAATGTAGATTGTGAGCCCCAATGGGGACAGTGCCCATGACTGTAAATTGCTGAATTGTAAAGCGCTGCGGAATATGTTGGCGCTATATAAATAAAAGTCATAAGTTCATTACTGGTAATGGGATTTTTCGGAGACCATGACAGCACCATGAGAGAGGGGATCCGCCTACCAAGGACAGGAAACCTACAGGCTTAAAAGGGGCGACACCTCTCTCTCGCCTCAGTTTGGATTACAGAGCATTGAGAGGACCGCCAGGTTAATAAACATAGCAAACAATGACAAAACTACTATACCATACAACCCCTATTAAGTGTGAAATTCTAATTAATAAACAGGGAGTGCTCCTACAAACGTGAAGGGGGGGGGGGGGAATATAAGGGTGCTGTCATGGTCTCCGAAAAATCCCATTACTGGTAATTTATGACTTTATCGGTTGACCATGACAGCACCACGAGAGAATTACAGACATGAAGTAGTCTTGGGAGGGACCACAGCCTGGAGCACTCTTCTCCCAAAGGTGAGGTCAGTTGAAACACCCATATCCAGTCTATAGAGCCTATAGAATGTAGAGGGAGAGGACCAGGTAGCAGCCTTACATACTGTACAGTTAGGTCCATATATATTTGGACAGAGACAATATTTTTCTAATTTTGGTTCTAGACATTACCACAATGAATTTTAAACAAAACAATTCAGATGCAGTTGAAGTTCAGACTTTCAGCTTTCATTTGAGGGTATCCACATTAAAATTGGATGAAGGGTTTAGGAGTTTCAGCTCCTTAACATGTGCCACCCTGTTTTTAAAGGGACCAAAAGTAATTGGACAGATTAAATAATTGTAAATAAAATGTTAATTTCTAGTACTTGGTTGAAAACCCTTTGTTGGCAATGACTGCCTGAAGTCTTGAACTCATGGACATCACCAGACGGCGTTTCCTTTTTGATGCTCTGCCAGGACTTCACTGCGGAGGTTTTCAGTTGCTGTTTGTTTGTGGACCTTTCTGTCTGAAGTTTAGTCTTTAACAAGTGAAATGCATGCTCAATTGGGTTGAGATCAGGTGACTGACTTGGCCATTCAAGAATATTCCACTTCTTTGCTTTAATAAACTCCTGGGTTGCTTTGGCTTTATGTTTTGGGTCATTGTCCATCTGTAGTATGAAACGACGACCAATCAGTTTGGCTGCATTTGGCTGGATCTGAGAACACAGTATGGCTCTGAATACATCAGAATTCATTCGGATGCTTCTGTCCCGTGTCACATCATCAATAAACACTAGTGACCCAGTGCCACTGGCAGCCATGCATGCCCAAGCCATCACACTGCCTCCGCCGTGTTTTACAGATGATGTGGTATGCTTTGGATCATGAGCTGTACCACGCCTTCGCCATACTTTTCTCTTTCCATCATTCTGGTAGAGGTTGATCTTGGTTTCATCTGTCCAAAGAATGTTCTTCCAGAACTGTACTGGCTTTTTTAAGATGTTTTTTAGCAAAGTCCAGTCTAGCCTTTTTATTCGCGATGCTTATGAGTGGCTTGCACTGTGCAGTGAACCCTCTGTATTTACTCTCATGCAGTCTTCTCATTATGGTAGATTTGGATATTGATACGCCTACCTTCTGGAGAGTGTTATTCACTTGGTTGGCTGTTGTGAAGGGGTTTCTCTTCACCATGGAGATTATTCTGCGATCATCCACCACGGTTGTCTTGCGTAGGCGCCCAGGTCTTTTTGCATTGATGAGTTCACCAGTGCTTTCTTTCTCTCTCAGGATGTACCAAACTGTAGATTTTGCCACTCCTAATATTGTAGCAATTTCTTGGATGGGTTTTTTCTGTTTTTGCAGCTTAAGGATGGCTTGTTTCACCTGCATGGAGCGCTCCTTTGACAGCATGTTTACATCACAGCAAAACCTTCCAAATGCAACCACCACACCTCAAATCAACTCCAGGCCTTTTATCTGCTTAATTGAGAATGACATAACGAAGGGATTGCCCACACCTGTCCATGAAATAGCCTTGGAGTCAATTGTCCAATTACTTTTGGTCCCTTTAAAAACAGGGTGTCACATGTTAAGGAGCTGAAACGCCTAAACCCTTCATCCAATTTTAATGTGGATACCCTCAAATGAAAGCTGAAAGTCTGAACTTCAACTGCATCTGAATTGTTTTGTTTAAAATTCATTGTGGTAATGTCTAGAACCAAAACTAGAAAAATGTTGTCTCTGTCCAAATATATATGGACCTAACTGTATGGCTTCTATCGAGACACCTGTCTTCTCTGCCCAGGAGGTCACCACAGCCCAGGTAGAGTGAGCCTTCAACCCTTGTGGCACTTCCTCGCTGTATAAGCTAGAGAAATAGCCTTCCTAATCCATCTAGCTATGGTGGACTTTGTGACTTTAAACTCTTTCCTAACACCTTGGTAGGATATAAACAATGAGCTATCTTTCCTAAAGTCTTTGGTAACCAAGAGGTACCTAACCACACATCTCCTCACGTCTAATGTATGTAACTTTGCTTCTTTCTGGTTACTCGGATTAGGACAGAAGGAGGGTAGGACTACTTCCTGAAGTCTGTGGAAACAAGTAGCTACCTTATGGAGATAGAGTAATTTTTAAACCTGATCCCGCCTATCATCCAGGATTTGAGTAAATGGCAAGGCCGTAGACAGGGCCTGAATGTCACTAATCCTCCTTGCCGAGGCTAAAGCGATTAGCAGCGCTGTTTCAAGGGAGAGGGATTTAAGGGTTGCTGATTCTATTGGCTCAAAAGGCGAGCTAGTCAAGGACTTTAGAACCAAATTTAGGTCCCAGGGAACCAAGTTGCTTTTGATGATGGGTCTAGATCTAAAAGCTGCCTTAATGAACCGAGAAACCCAATAGTTGCCCGCCAGATCACAGCTATATAGGGCGCCTAAGGCAGAAACCTGAACTTTTAGGGTGCAGGTGGATAACCGTAGTTTAAGACCCTTTTGTAAAAACTCCAAAACCTTTCCTATTGGTGCCCCCTCATCAACTCTAGATCCAGAAAAAGACAAAAACTTCTTCCAAGTTCTGGCATAAATTTGAGTTATAACAGGTTTTCTGCTACGCATTAGGGTAGCTACTAGATCTTGGGAAACCCTTTCTGACTTAGCAGTGACCTTTCAAGTTCCATACCGTCAAGTGGAAGCCAGATGTTTGAGGATGGACTATTGTACGCTGGAAGAGGAGATCCGGAACCTCGGGCAGGACCCAAGGATCGGAGATGGACATGCTCCTCAGGCATGAGAACCAGGGTCTCCTGGGCCAAAAGGATGCAACCAGCAGAACCCTCGCCTTGTCCTCCCTGATCTTTCTTATGATCATGGGAAGAAGAGCCAATGGGGGAAAGGCATAGGCCAGGCTGAAATCCCAAAGAATCAGGAAAGCGTCCACTGCCAGGGGATTTTCTTTTCTCTTGGATTTAGGGAACAGAAGAGCCTTGTCTTCCGATTTAGTCTTGTGGCAAACAGTTCTACCACCGAAGGCCCCCCATATTCAGACTATTTGGGAGAAAAAGTCTTGTTTTAGTTCCCATTCTCCCTGCTTCAGAGGATAGCGGCTTAAGTAGTCTGCACTTGTAATTTCTTTTCCCCTTATATTTAGGGCCGTTAAGGAAAGGAGATGAGATTCCGTGATCTGAAAGAGATGATCCGTCACTCTCATCAGCGATCTTGACCGTGTACCCCCCTAGGGGTTCACATATGCTACTGCAACGCTATTATCCGAAAGGATCTTTATATTCTGACCTTGGAGGAAAACTAAGAAATTATTAACCGCCTAGTCTACCACAAGCAGTTCTTTTGCATTGGAGGAGAGACCCTTTTCGTTATTTGACCGGGTCCCCTGAGCTACCATATCTCCCAGATGGGCTCCCCACCCACTGGGACTCATCGGTGGTAATTGTTCTAGTGGTTATAAGTACCCAGGGAACCCCTCGAGATAGGTTCACCTCATCCACCCACCACTGTAAGGACTTTACTGACCGGGGTGACAAGGACATCTTTCCTTCCAGGTGTCCCTTAAGCAAAACTTCATTATATAGCACATCCCACTGTAGAACCCTGGAGTGGTATTGTGCCCACAGAACCCCTGGGAAACATGATGTCAGGTACCCAACAGGGACACTGCTGCTCTAATGGACATGACCAGATTTGCTACAGCATTTTTTACCTGATTACTTATCTTTTGGTTTTTGGCTTCCGGGAGGTAACATTTTTGAGAATCTGAATCAAGAATAATTCCTAAAAACTGCTGAACTTTTGAGGGCACTAACCTAGATTTTTCAAAATTTAGCACCCAGCCCAGACTCTCTAAGATGGTGATCACCTCTTTTAGGTGTTTATTACATTGGAAGGCAGAATTTCCAACCACCAAGAAATCATCCAGATAAGGGATAATCAAAATATCACATTCCCTGACATGAGCCATGACCTCCGCTATAATTTTAGTAAATACCCGGGGGGCTATGGCCAGACCGTATGGCAGGGCCCTATACTGGAAATGCTTGATTTCCCCATCCATGACCAAGGCCACCCTAAGGTATTTCTGGTATTCCTCATGGATAGGTATATGGTAATAGGAGTCTTTTAAATCTAATACTACCATGTAACAGCCTGAAAACAGCAATTTTATTGTTGAATTAACAGACTCCATCTTAAAGGTGGGAATTATCAAGAACTTATTAAGAGCTTTTAAGTTAATGATACATCTGAAGGAGCCGTCCGGCTTAGAGACCAGGAAAAAAGGCGAGTAGAACCCCAACCCCCTTTCGGACGCCGGGACTTCCACCAGGATTGCCTTATGAACTAAGTCCAGCACCTCCTTTTGTAGGGCCAGCTCCTATGACACTGAGGAACGGACCGGGGTCAAGATGAATCTCCCACGAGGAATCGCCTGGAACTCGAACCTCAGACCCGAACCTATCAGATCAAGGATCCAATTACTTTTAGTTTTATATAAGAGAAGCACTAACCTAAAGGGCATGCTGGTACATAATCAGGTAAAAATGGAATCCACAAACTGGTTGAACAGTTCCAGACCAGTAGGTAACCTCAAATGCAGTAATTGTTCCTTCTGCAGGTTCCATCTCACCTCTAACTTTTTACAGATAGGAGATGTCGCCACCAAGTCCAGGATTTCATCTCCTGCAGAAACCGTTATATTGTGTATAGTCTTTTTTGTCCTTGCAGTTTCTATTACATCAGAAAAAACAATCTGACCGCTTTTGTCCATTTTCGGAAACATTTTAAGTCCATCACGACAGGTAAGTGCTTACGTAGACTCATTCAACATGTTCAGAAGGTTTATTTCAGCAACCTTGAGGTGTTATGCTTTGCGGAACTAGAAAGAGTTAACTTAACGACTCAAGGAGGTGATCTCCACAAGCTCTTGTTAAGGAGAGAGACAACACATGGGTATAGACGCTTTACACTGACACCAGGCGGAGGGTCTCTACATGGAGAGCAGCTGACATTTAGGCCCTGACACACGTGCTTGACACAGACATACGCAACCTACCATTCAGGATCCTAGGAAAAGATGGATGAACTTCAGCTAATAAGCTAATTATGGACAATCTCTGTGTAACTACTTAAATTTTATGCTTTTATACAATGATTGTTTTTGGTGGACTATCCAATAAACCACTAAATTGTTTATAAAAATTATTGTGACATGTTCTTTGGAATATCACATCTGGTAAGGAGACTTGAATAAATAAAAAATACAAAATAAGAATATTTAACATGGATCCCAAAGGACCTGTCTGTACCATTGGCTGACTAGACCCACCCATCGTTATACTCCACCGCAGTTTGTTTTTTTCTATTTGCCATTCCCAATGTATTGGGGCCTCCTTACATTTAAAATAAAAACAAAACATAAAAAAGTTTAGGCTACCTCTTCAGCCTCTTCTACCTACAGTGCAACGTCCATCTCCCCCTCCTCCTCCACTTGGACCTCCTGGTTTAGAATTTTTTTTTCTTCTTCAATGTTTAAGTCTTTTTACTATCCACATTTCTTGGCACGGCACTTATCCTGCTTTTATTCCCGTTTTGCTTCCTTTTGCAGCCCCCTAGCGTTACTACGACTATTTTACAGCACTGTAGTTCTGGTGTTCGGGGTGAAGTTCGGGTCAAGTTCTGATGACCAAACAGAAGTTTGGACTACAGTTTGACCAAACAAGAACATCCACAAGTCGGCTCATCCCCATATTTCAAGAAACAAAAATATATACACAAAAAGAGCAGAGACGGCATAACAAATGGACGTTGAAATAAACAAACATCTTAAAGAATGAAACCTTAATTAGATTAGGTAAGTGGTGTGAAAGTTTTATTGTCCCAATATCCATGTAAGATCAGAGACCTGGTGCCCTCCTGTCTCTGGAGCAGATTACTCAGATGTTGTAGTAAATCATAAATCCTCCTGGCAGAGTTGTTCCTGTGTGGAGGGGATCACTGAGGACATACATTTTTGTTCCCAGACCCTTTGACGTATTTGTGATTTGAAGTTGAAGTTTCAATACAACAGCTTTTATATTGTCTATGTTGAGTCCTGGACCACAGGAATGTTTGGCCAGAGGTAAAAGTTAATTTTGTCGGCAATCGTAGGGCGATGAGAACTCATCCTTGCTCTCAGTTTCTGTCCTGTTTCTCCAAAACAGAGACCCCCAATAGGACATACAGTGCACAGAATTAAGTACACCCCATTGGAAGAGGAACTTGTGAATGTCCTAGAATATTATAGTCCTGTGTGTTGTGGATCTGTATCCTGTCTGTGGTCATTACATGAGGGCAGGTTTTACAGCTCTTCACAGTAATACAAATATGTGATCAAAGCAAAGCAAATCTAAAGAGTCCAAGTGCTTCCCCCAGGACTGAGTCCTGTCCCCTCTATCACACAGTCCCTGCTCCCTCATTACCGGTCCCCAGTGCAGAGTCCCGGTGCTTCCCCCAGGACTGAGTCCTGTCCCCTCTATCACACAGTCCCTGCTCCCTCATTACCGGTCCCCAGTGCAGAGTCCCGATGCTTCCTCCAGGACTGAGTCCTGTTCCCTCTATCACACAGTCCCTGCTCCCTCATTACCGGTCCCCAGTGCAGAGTCCCGGTGCTTCCCCCAGGACTGAGTCCTGTCCCCTCTATCACACAGTCCCTGCTCCCTCATTACCGGTCCCCAGTGCAGAGTCCCGATGCTTCCTCCAGGACTGAGTCCTGTTCCCTCTATCACACAGTCCCTGCTCACTCATTACCAGTCCCCAGTGTAGAGTCCCGGTGCTTCCCCCAGGACTGAGTCCTGTCCCCTCTATCACACAGTCCCTGCTCCCTCATTACCGGTCCCCAGTGTAGAGTCCCGGTGCTTCCCCCAGGACTGAGTCCTGTCCTCTCTATCACACAGTCCCTGCTCCCTCATTACCGGTCCCCAGTGCAGAGTCCCGATGCTTCACCCAGGACTGAGTCCTGTCCCCTCTATCACACAGTCCCTGCTCCCTCATTACCGGTCCTCAGTGCAGAGTCCCGGTGCTTCCCCCAGGACTGAGTCCTGTCCCCTCTATCACACAGTCCCTGCTCCCTCATTACCGGTCCCCAGTGCAGAGTCCCGATGCTTCCCCCAGGACTGAGCCCTGTCCCCTCTATCACACAGTCCCTACTCCCTCATTACCGGTCCCCAGTGTAGAGTCCCGGTGATTCCCCCAGGATTGAGTCCTGTCCCCTCTATCACACAGTCCCTGCTCCCTCATTACCGGTCCCCAGTGCAGAGTCCCGGTGCTTCCCCCAGGACTGAGTCCTGTCCCCTCTATCACACAGTCCCTGCTTCCTCATTACCGGTCCCCAGTGCAGAGTCCCGGTGCTTCCCCCAGGACTGAGTCCTGTCCCCTCTATCACACAGTCCCTGCTTCCTCATTACCGGTCCCCAGTGCAGAGTCCCGGTGCTTCCCCCAGGACTGAGTCCTGTCCCCTCTATCACACAGTCCCTGCTCCCTCATTACCGGTCCCCAGTGCAGAGTCCCGATGCTTCCCCCAGGACTGAGTCCTGTCCCCTCTATCACACAGTCCCTGCTCCCTCATTACCGGTCCCCAGTGTAGAGTCCCGATGCTTCCCCCAGGACTGAGTCCTGTCCCCTCTATTACACAGTCCCTGCTCTCTCATTACCGGTCCCCAGTGCAGAGACCCGGTGCTTCCCCCAGGACTGAGTCCTGTCCCCTCTATCACACAGTCCCTGCTCCCTCATTACCGGTCCCCAGTGCAGAGTCCCGGTGCTTCCCCTAGGACTGAGTCCTGTCCCCTCTATCACACAGTCCCTGCTCTCTCATTACCGGTCCCCAGTGTAGAGTCCCGGTGCTTCCCCCAGGACTGAGTCCTGTCCTCTCTATCACACAGTCCCTGCTCCCTCATTACCGGTCCCCAGTGCAGAGTCCCGATGCTTCACCCAGGACTGAGTCCTGTCCCCTCTATCACACAGTCCCTGCTCCCTCATTACCGGTCCTCAGTGCAGAGTCCCGGTGCTTCCCCCAGGACTGAGTCCTGTCCCCTCTATCACACAGTCCCTGCTCCCTCATTACCGGTCCCCAGTGCAGAGTCCCGATGCTTCCCCCAGGACTGAGCCCTGTCCCCTCTATCACACAGTCCCTACTCCCTCATTACCGGTCCCCAGTGTAGAGTCCCGGTGATTCCCCCAGGATTGAGTCCTGTCCCCTCTATCACACAGTCCCTGCTCCCTCATTACCGGTCCCCAGTGCAGAGTCCCGGTGCTTCCCCCAGGACTGAGTCCTGTCCCCTCTATCACACAGTCCCTGCTTCCTCATTACCGGTCCCCAGTGCAGAGTCCCGGTGCTTCCCCCAGGACTGAGTCCTGTCCCCTCTATCACACAGTCCCTGCTTCCTCATTACCGGTCCCCAGTGCAGAGTCCCGGTGCTTCCCCCAGGACTGAGTCCTGTCCCCTCTATCACACAGTCCCTGCTCCCTCATTACCGGTCCCCAGTGCAGAGTCCCGATGCTTCCCCCAGGACTGAGTCCTGTCCCCTCTATCACACAGTCCCTGCTCCCTCATTACCGGTCCCCAGTGTAGAGTCCCGATGCTTCCCCCAGGACTGAGTCCTGTCCCCTCTATTACACAGTCCCTGCTCTCTCATTACCGGTCCCCAGTGCAGAGACCCGGTGCTTCCCCCAGGACTGAGTCCTGTCCCCTCTATCACACAGTCCCTGCTCCCTCATTACCGGTCCCCAGTGCAGAGTCCCGGTGCTTCCCCTAGGACTGAGTCCTGTCCCCTCTATCACACAGTCCCTGCTCCCTCATTACCGGTCCCCAGTGTAGAGTCCCGGTGCTTCCCCCAGGACTGAGTCCTGTCCCCTCTATCACACAGTCCCTGCTCCCTCATTACCGGTCCCCAGTGTAGAGTCCCGGTGCTTCCCACAGGACTGAGTCCTGTCCTCTCTATCACACAGTCCCTGCTCCTTCATTACCGGTCCCCAGTGTAGAGTCCCGGTGCTTCCCCCAGGACTGAGTCCTGTCCCCTCTATCACACAGTCCCTGCTCCCTCATTACCGGTCCCCACTGCAGTGACCCGGTGCTTCCACCAGGACTGAGTCCAGTCCCCTCTATCACACAGTCCCTGCTCTCTCATTACCGGTCCCCAGGGCAGAGTCCTGGTGCTTCCCCCAGGACTGAGTCCTGTCCCCTCTATTACACAGTCCCTGCTTCCTCATTACCGGTCCCCAGTGCAGAGTCCCGGTGCTTCCCCCAGGACTGAGTCCTGTCCCCTCTATCACACAGTCCCTGCTCCCTCATTACCGGTCCCCAGTGCAGAGTCCCGGTGCTTCCTCCAGGACTGAGTCCTATCCCGTCTATCACACAGTCCCTGCTCCCTCATTACCGGTACCCAGTGCAGAGTCCCGGTGCTTCCCCCAGGACTGAGTCCTGTCCCCTCTATCACACAGTCCCTGCTCCCTCATTACCAGTCCCCAGTGCAGAGTCCCGGTGCTTCCCCCAGGACTGAGTCCTGTCCCCTCTATCACACAGTCCCTGCTCCCTCATTACCGGTCCCCAGTGTAGAGTCCCGGTGCTTCCCCCAGGACTGAGTCCTGTCCCCTCTATCACACAGTCCCTGCTCCCTCATTACCGGTCCCCAGTGCAGAGTCCCGGTGCTTCCTCCAGTACTGAGTCCTGTCCCCTCTATCACACAGTCCCTGCTCCCTCATTACCGGTCCCCAGTGCAGAGTCCCGGTGCTTCCCCCTGGACTGAGTCCTGTCCCCTCTATCACACAGTCCCTGCTCCCTCATTACCGGTCCCCAGTGCAGAGTACCGATGCTTCCCCCTGGACTGAGTCCTGTCCCCTCTATCACACAGTCCCTGCTCCCTCATTACCGGTCCCCAGTGCAGAGTCCCGATGCTTCCCCCAGGACTGAGTCCTGTCCCCTCTATCACACAGTCCCTGCTCCCTCATTACCGGTCCCCAGTGCAGAGTCCCGGTGCTTCCCCCAGGACTGAGTCCTGTCCCCTCTATCACACAGTCCCTGCTCCCTCATTACCGGTCCCCAGTGCAGAGTCCCGGTGCTTCCCCCAGGACTGAGTCCTGTCCCCTCTATCACACAGTCCCTGCTCCCTCATTACCTGTCACCAGTGCAGAGTCCCGATGCTTCCCCCAGGACTGAGTCCTGTCCCCTCTATCACACAGTCCCTGCTCCCTCATTACCGGTCCCCAGTGCAGAGTCCCGGTGCTTCCCCCAGGACTGAGTCCTGTCCTCTCTATCACACAGTCCCTGCTCCCTCATTACCGGTCCCCAGTGTAGAGTCCCGATGCTTCCCCCAGGACTGAGTCCTGTCCCCTCTATCACACAGTCCCTGCTCCCTCATTACCGGTCCCCAGTGGAGAGTCCCGGTGCTTCCTCCAGGACTGAGTCCTGTCCCCTCTATCACACAGTTCCTGCTCCCTCATTACCGGTCCCCAGTGCAGAGTCCCGATGCTTCCCCCAGGACTGAGTCCTGTCCTCTCTATCACACAGTCCCTGCTCCCTCATTACCGGTCCCCAGTGCAGAGTCCCGATGCTTCCCCCAGGACTGAGTCCTGTCCTCTCTATAACACAGTCCCTGCTCCCTCATTACCGGTCCCCAGTGCAGAGTCCCGGTGCTTCCCCCAGGACTGAGTCCTGTCCCCTCTATCACACAGTCCCTGTTCCCTCATTACCGGTCCCCAGTGTAGAGTCCCGGTGCTTCCCCCAGGACTGAGTCCTGTCCCCTCTATCACACAGTCCCTGCTCCCTCATTACCGGTCCCCAGTGTAGAGTCCTGGTGCTTCCCCCAGGACTGAGTCCTGTCCCCTCTATCCCACAGTCCCTGCTCCCTCATTACCGGTCCCCAGTGCAGAGTCCCGGTGCTTCCTCCAGGACTGAGTCCTGTCCCCTCTATCACACAGTCCCTGCTCCCTTATTACCGGTCTCCAGTGCAGAGTCGCGGTGCTTCCTCCAGGACTGAGTCCTGTCCCCTCTATCACACAGTCCCTGCTCCCTCATTACCGGTCCCCAGTGCAGAGTCCCAGTGCTTCCCCCAGGACTGAGTCCTGTCCCCTCTATCACACAGTCCCTGCTCCCTCATTACCGGTCCCCAGTGCAGAGTCCCGGTGCTTCCTCCAGGACTGAGTCCGGTCCCCTCTATCACACAGTCCCTGCTCCCTCATTACCTGTCACCAGTGTAGAGTCCCGATGCTTTCCCCAGGACTGAGTCCTGTCCCCTCTATCACACAGTCCCTGCTCCCTCATTACCGGTCTCCAGTGTAGAGTCCCGGTGCTTCCCCCAGGACTGAGTCCTGTCCCCTCTATCACACAGTCCCTGCTCCCTCATTACCGGTCCCCAGTGCAGAGTCCCGATGCTTCCCCCAGGACTGAGTCCTGTCCCCTCTATCACACAGTCTCTGCTCCCTCATTACCGGTCCCCAGTGTAGAGTCCCGGTGCTTCCCCCAGGACTGAGTCCTGTCCCCTCTATCACACAGTCCCTGCTCCCTCATTACCGGTCTCCAGTGTAGAGTCCCGGTGCTTCCCCCAGGACTGAGTCCTGTCCCCTCTATCACACAGTCCCTGCTCCCTCATTACCGGTCCCCAGTGCAGAGTCCCGGTGCTTCCTCCAGGACTGAGTCCTATCCCGTCTATCACACAGTCCCTGCTCCCTCATTACCGGTCCCCAGTGCAGAGTCCCGGTGCTTCCCCCAGGACTGAGTCCTGTCCCCTCTATCACACAGTCCCTGCTCCCTCATTACCGGTCCCCAGTGCAGAGTCCCGGTGCTTCCCCCAGGACTGAGTCCTGTCCCCTCTATCACACAGTCCCTGCTCCCTCATTACCGGTCCCCAGTGTAGAGTCCTGGTGCTTCCCCCAGGACTGAGTCCTGTCCCCTCTATCCCACAGTCCCTGCTCCCTCATTACCGGTCCCCAGTGCAGAGTCCCGGTGCTTCCTCCAGGACTGAGTCCTGTCCCCTCTATCACACAGTCCCTGCTCCCTTATTACCGGTCTCCAGTGCAGAGTCGCGGTGCTTCCTCCAGGACTGAGTCCTGTCCCCTCTATCACACAGTCCCTGCTCCCTCATTACCGGTCCCCAGTGCAGAGTCCCAGTGCTTCCCCCAGGACTGAGTCCTGTCCCCTCTATCACACAGTCCCTGCTCCCTCATTACCGGTCCCCAGTGCAGAGTCCCGGTGCTTCCCCCAGGACTGAGTCCTGTCCCCTCTATCACACAGTCCCTGCTCCCTCATTACCGGTCCCCAGTGCAGAGTCCCGGTGCTTCCCCCAGGACTGAGTCCTGTCCCCTCTATCACACAGTCCCTGCTCCCTCATTACCGGTCCCCAGTGTAGAGTCCCGGTGCTTCCCCCAGGACTGAGTCCTGTCCCCTCTATCACACAGTCCCTGCTCCCTCATTACCGGTCCCCAGTGTAGAGTTCCGGTGCTTCCCCCAGGACTGAGTCCTGTCCCCTCTATCACACAGTCCCTGCTCCCTCATTACCGGTCCCCAGTGCAGAGTCCCGGTGCTTCCCCCAGGACTGAGTCCTGTCCCCTCTATCACACAGTCCCTGCTCCCTCATTACCGGTCCCCAGTGTAGACTTCTCCTCAGCTTCAGCTCTTACCTGTGGCCGCTTCCTACACAGAAAACCCTTCACTTCCTACAAGCCCCATCCTGCTCCTCCCCCCATGTGACTGATCACATGACTGTGACATCATCACAGGTCCTGGAAGCAGAACTGCAAAGGTTCCCAGAATAGAAAGAGGGATAAACTCTGCTCAGCTCCGAGAAATGTCTCTTCCCCCCCTACCGCCCCCAGCCACAGACATTTACCACTTCTCTCCCCCGGCAGGAGGAGATGTCGGAGGGGGCATGAGGGCAGTGAGGGGCATTCAGCAGACGCCTGAGACTGCATGGCAGAGACCCAAATTGGGGCTGTTCTCTGTATCCGGGGCTGTCCTCTGTATCCGGGACTGTCCCCTGTATCCGGGGCCGTCCTCTGTATCCGGGGCCGTCCTCCGTATCCGGGACCGTCCTCCGTGTCCGGGGACGTCCGCCGTATCCGGGGCTGTCCATATGTGGGGGTAAACCGCTGTTTGGACGCACGGCCGGGTTCCGAAGGGAAGGAGCGCCATTTGACTTTTTGAATGTAAAATTTGCTTGAATAATTAGCGGACACCATGTCGCGTTTGGAGAGCCCCTGATGCGCCTAAACAGTGGAAACCCCCCACAAGTGACCCCATTTTGGAAACTAGCCCCCTCAAGGATTTTATCAAGGGGTATAGTTAACATCTTGAACCCAGAGGTACGACACAGAATTTGTTTACATTAGGTCATCATATTGAATAAGTTGTCATTAGTCTTGAGCGCAAGTGCTCGCTAATTGAGTTTGCATCGGGTACTCAGATATGCACCAAGTATCGCGGGTGCTCGAGTGACATGTTCGAGTCCCCGCCCGCATGTTTCGCGGTTATTAGACACCCCAAAAAAAACAATATGCAGGGATCGTTCGTGCATGGCAGGCAATCCCCGTAAGGTTTTTTTGGCTGTATAACAGCTGCAAAACATATGAGGAGGAGACTCGAGCACCCAAACTCAAGTAGCGAGCACTTGCGCTCAACACTAGTAGCCATATTGCCATTTTTTTTCTTTACTTTTGAAAAAATCCCAATCCTAACCCTAGCACAACCCTAACCCTAGAGTTTTTTTACGCCTTTCCTCGTGCGGTATAAGTAATTGGACGTCTTTATTCTTCAGGTCGGTACGATTACAGCGATACCAGAATCATATCGGGTTTTTATGATTGACAGCTGTCACACACTAAAAGACGCTTTTTTTTTTTTTTTGCAAAGACTATTTTTTGCATCGCCATATTTTGAGAGCTATAATTATTCCGAAATTTTGGCATACAGAGTCATGTGATGGCTTGTTTTTTGCGGGACAAGTTGACGTTTTTTATTGGTACCATTTTTGGGCACGTGACATTTTTTGATCACTTTCTACTACGATTTTTGGGAGGGAGAACAAAGAAAAACCAACAATTCCAGAATTGTTTTTTTTTTTTTTTTTAATACCGTTCCGCGTGTGGTAAAATTGATAAGGTAGCTTTATTCTTCTGGTCAGTATGTTTACAGTGGTCCTATATTTATATTTTTTTTATGTTTTGGCGCTTTTACACAATAAAAACTTTTATAGAAAAAATATTTTTTTTGTATCGCTTTATTCTGAGAGCTAGAACTTTTTTATTTTTCGGCTGATGGAGCTGTATGGCGGTTTGTTTTTTGCAGGGAACAATATGACGTTTTCAGCGGTACCATTTTTATTTGCATTCTTCTTTTTGATCGCGTTTTATTGCATCGCCGCTGACCTCCATGCAGCTACCGTCGGGAGATCAGGGGCTTGGCCCGCTAATCTCCCGACGGCAAATGTGAAGGGAGGACCGGGGAGCGAGGCCGCCGGTCGGGGTACTTCTGCCGCGAGCAGCCGGAAGATGACTAGCTAGCTCCGGTCATCTCCCGGCTGTGTCGCCGCTGATCTCCCGACGGTGGCCTGCGTGTTTCAAATCTGGCGCCAATTCGCGGCCGGGCTGCGCCAGTAGCTGATTGGTTGCGGCCAGCTGGCCGTGACCAATCAGAGAAGCGGTGTTTTAAATTTCGTGCCAATATCGCTGATTGGTCACGGCCGGGCGGGTGCGACCAATCAGCGAAGCGTGTTTCAAATCCGGCGCCAATTCGCGGCCGGACTGCGTTTGTTGCTGATTGGTGGCAGCCGCCGGCCACAACCAATCAGGACAGCGGTGTTTTAAATTTTGCGCCAATATCGCTGATTGGTCAGCGAACCGTGTTAGTGAGGACCGGGGAGCGGTCATCTCCCGGCTGTATCGCCACTGACCTCCATGCGGCTACCGTCGGGAGATCAGCGGTTAGGGCCACTGATCTCCAGACGGCAAGTGTGAAGGGAGGACCGGGGAGCGGCGCCGCCTAGGCCGCCGGTCGGGGTACTTCTGCTAGCGCCGGTCATCTCCCGGCTGCGTCGCCGCTGACCTCCGTGCGGCAGATGAGCCGCTAACGGCCGCCATTTTGTTCTGAAATCCCGCGTCGCTGATTGTACCAATCAGCGACGCGGGATTTCCTGGACGGACAGACAGACGGGATAAGCCGATTATATAGTAAATTTTGGGGTGGTTGAAACACTTATGGCCTTCCTTTTTCTGCTTAATAGTTAAACAAGAGCAGAGGTGTACTATGAATGACCATTACTGTATATGGCTCATTGTACATGTCGGTGTGACAGAGCAAGCAGGGACAGCAGACCGGTGAACAACCCAAAAGACCTTTTTAGGGACTAGTGGTCGAGCATTGGTGTCTGAGTCATTAGGTAAGTTACAGTGGAGGAAAAAAAGTATTTAGTCAGTGTTATAGCAGAAAATGGAGTCCCTCAAGTTTAAAGGCCCCATCTATGCTATATAAGTCTGACAGTTATTTTAGGTGAAAACAACAGCTATGAATGTTCCTTCTTGTATCAATAGCGTGTCCTTGGGAGAAGATAAAGTGATTCTCCCTGGCCAGATGTTTCTTCTAGTGTAGCAATAATGTGTTCTTGCAGAAAGATGAAATGACCTTGCTAACTAGATAAGTCTAATTAAATATTTTAAAGCATACAGAAACTAGCTTTTTTCGCTTGTTCAGCTAAACTGTATAATCGAACCATATATGGCAAATCCGTTTCCTGCCTTTAGGGTGTATATTAGCCCTGTGTTTTGTAATAAAGTTTTTAGAGTATGTTTAGACACAAACATCCTGTCCTGTGTCTTCATTCTCTCCGAGCTCGTAATCCAAAGGATAGAAGACCCAAAATTCAGTGACGACAGCTGGCGCCCGAACAGGGACCTTGAGTTAATCTACCCAAGGGTGCTCGACCGGTCCGAGACGTGGGACGAGTGAAGCTCTCTGTTGGTGATATATACAGCGCTGAGGTAAGAATATCTGTTATATTCTACCTAATTATATCACTGCATAGAAGAGACTCCCTCACCCCCGAGCGGTCGGCTCCCCAGGTAATTCAACAGATTGTTGTCTGGCTCAGGTCCCTTTGAACCAGTAGAATCCCTCAGATAAATTGACAGTCCTGCCCTCTATCCTTTGGAGAATTTAAGAATGAAAGTATGGATCCGATGATTGTGTTGTGGTTGTGTCCCGGGATTGATGTTTTTGGTCTGTTTTTCTGGTTGGCGTATAAGTCCTAGAGAGGCTAGTAGTGGAATGGTTCAGAAACCTTTGTGGCCCATTGTCTAAGTGACCATTGTCTAAGTGACTGAAGAGTCTCTTCTAGGTGAGGAGAACCGAAAAAAATGGGGAACCAAAATGCCAAGGAAGGCATTATAGCCAAAGACTTAGTGGTACGCAGAGAAGGGAAACAGGCACTGATTGGAATTGACAAAATATTGTGTAAAGCGGGAATGAATGAGAATGGAGAGATGAATGGAGAGAAATGGAAATCCTTCTTTAACTCCTATCATGTATGGTTGAAAGATAAGGGTCTGTTAGGGACAGTAGATGTATGGATGAATGCATGCGCTTATTTTGAAGGAAAGATTGAAGAATTAGGAGACGGACGTTACAGACTGACAAAAACTGGAATGACAGATTTTCCTCCCTGTCCGCTCCCGACGTCACTCCCACCCCAGTACCAGAATTCCCAGGAACCTAAATGTTGGGTTTGCCCCAGATGTGGACAGCAGAATCCCTTGACAGTAGACATCTGTGTGGCATGTGGAGGACCGAGACCCCACCCAGCTAGACAATTCCCAATGAGGACGGTAGTTGTGCCAGGAGCACCGGGAGCAGCAGCAGCAGCAGCAGCAGTGGGGGATGCAGTGGTTCCAGGTCAGGAAGCTCGTACAATGTTAATGTATAGACCATGGAGCCCTTCAGAGCAGTTGGCGTTGATCTCCCAGCTGCCAGATCCGTCCCAGTCCCCTATGGGTTTTGCTAGAATGATCACCACCATACAGGATACGTATCATGCCACTAGAATAGATCTGCAGGGGGTAATTAAGGGAAAATTGGCAGATGAAGCCCGCTATGATAGGTTGATAGATGAGACAAAAAAACAGTATGCCAATAGGACCGGACCCGTAGATGCAGAATCTAATGATGCAGCAGCTGGAGTCCTATTCGCAGCAGCATTGGTAAAAGCATGTCAAGACAGGCAAGCAGAAAAGCAAGTTACACTAGAAGATAGAGTGCAGGGGAAGGAGGAAGATCCTAAGGATTATTTCTATGCATTAAAGAAAACCTGGTCAGAAATGGGGTTCAACCCCGGGAATAAGACTAGTGAGAGGGTATTAGCAAGTGCTTTCATGAATGGACTAAAGAAAGAGATTGCAGAGAAGGTAAAAGCAAGTAGACCGGACTGGAGATCAGTGAAGGCAGAAGATTTAGCTAGAATAGCTCAGGGGGCACAACATGACATAGCGCAGGCAAAAAGAGCTGCCAGAATACATATAGTAGAGACGACCCCCAGAAACAACAGAGGCAGAGGACGGACTGAAGGAGGAGGACAGAAACTGTGTTACGGATGTAAAAAGCCAGGACATTTTAGAAAGAACTGTAGGACCAACCCGTATCCAAATGCTCAGAGTACGGGTCCTCCAGCCGACCAAACAACGCCCCCATAGGATGAGGGTAGCTTGCACATGAACCCCCTCATCTCCTTACCCCCAACTCCCAGTTGTATAGTGCAGGTGAACCTACCAGGGGGACATGAAATCGATTTCCAAGTAGATACGGGGGCCGACAATTCAGTAATTACGCAAGGTGATTGGCCATATACTGACACTGATTTTTCACATCATGTCATTGCCACCCCCTTCAATTCCCCATCTGTCCTGCTTCCTGTCACTAAGAGAATTCCCCTGCAAATTCAAGGAGCTACTGTCAATAGCCAGCTCATGGTATCGCCCCGAGGCCAATGTAATCTTTTGGGAAATGATGTGTTGTCCCAATTACAAGCACATATTGAATATCATCCCGATGGCACTGTCACCATGACCCCAGGTTTAAAACCAAGTACCCTTTGCAAAATTATGTCACTAGATATTGCCAGCATAGAAGAGACAAATGAGTTTCCCCCGATATTGGAGCAGGCTGTAGCACATGATTTTTGGGCCTCAGACAAAACAGATGTTGGTAGGTTAAGAGTTCAACCAGTAATGGTGAAATTAAAACCAGGAGCCATCTTGCCTCAACAGAGGCAGTATCCCCTTAGCTCGGCTCAGGAGAATGCCATAGCCCAGCAGGTCCAAAAATTACTACAGAGAGGAGTCCTAGTCAAAACCCAGTCCCCTTACAACACTCCCCTGTTCCCAGTAAAGAAAAAGAGTGTGCCAGGACAACCAGCCGCATATAGAATGGTCCATGACCTCCGGTTGGTTAACAAAGCCACAGAACTTCTAACACCAGTTGTGCCCAACCCGCATACTCTTCTGTCACAGATACCTTCTAACTCTCTTTGTTTTTCAGTGATCGATTTGGCAAATGCATTTTTCAGTGTACCATTACATCCTGACTGCCAGTACCTGTTTGCTTTCACATTCCAGGGTAGTCAATATACATGGACAGTGTTGCCACAGGGTGCCCAGAATTCACCCACAATGTACACTGCAAGTCTGCAGGAAATACTGGAGGGATGGTCTGAACCACATATCGTTGTTTTGCAATATGTCGATGACCTGCTCATTTGTGCCCCCTCCAGGAAACAATGTCATAGTGCAACTATATCGCTTATGTTGTTTCTCTATCGCGCTGGCTGCAAGGCATCGAAAGATAAGCTTCAGTTTTGTAAATCTTCAGTCACCTTTTTGGGACATTGCATTACACCAGGAGCTCGTCATTTAACAAATGCACACAAACAAGAAGTACAGGCATTCACCGTCCCCATTAATGTTGCAGCCCTCAGAACTTTTCTTGGACTTGTTTCCTAATGCAGACAGTGGATTCATGCCGTCTCTATTTTGATGCAGCCCCTCTATGACTGTCTTACTCCAACACCTTTTGTACTAACACCAGAGGCAATTGTCACGGGTGTGTCGCCACGAAGATCGTCACGATTACACAGCCTGACTTCTCGCAGCTGACTTTTTGGTGCTTTGTGTTTTCGGCAGTGAGGGAGTTAATTCTCTCTCTCTCTGTGCTAGACGAGGTCCAGCCTCGCCCAGCTGCAATCAATGCTGCTGTAGTGAGTCTCCTTCAAATGCCTGCTGGTCTGTTTGGGAAGTGTCGGTGAAAGCATTTCATACAGACTTACAGAGCGGATCGTGGTATTTGGAGTTTCTGAGATAAGTGTATTTGGAGTCTTTTTCCCTTCCTCGCTTTATCATTTATCTCCTTTCCCGTTGGTGTTCCCTCTGTTGTAGTTGTGTAGTTTTTGTATGCAAGGTGGTTTTGGTTTTTCCCTTGTACTGTCTCGTTCGTCTAAGTACTGTGTGTGGGAATATTATTACTTGTCCTCTTTTGTTGTGATCGGGGTCCTTCTCAGGACTAGATTACTTAGGTGCAGGGATCCTCAGGAGGTAGGGGTTACGCTGGCGACCTGGACCTCTGTACCTTTAACAGTACCTCCAGGTTGAGGGATTAGTCAGGGCCCCAGCTTAGGGTCAGTTTAGGCCCCCTACCTCCAGTATACAGAGACAGCATGACAGCAATAGACTGTTTTTATTCTCTCAAGAACCGTATTTTGGCCGCTCCAGCTTTGGGTACCCCTAATTATGAGCTCCCATTTACTCTGTACCTTCATGAACAAGCTGGACATGCAGCAGGAGTTTTAACTCAAACACACGGTGATAATCAGAGACCTGTTGCCTACTTTAGTGGCAGATTGGATGCGGTAGCCAGAGGTGCACCATCCTGCGTACGTGCTCTGCATGCTGTTGGACTATTACTCCATAAATCCGCAGACATTGTTCTTGACCACCCGCTCACCGTTCTAACACCTCATGATGTCTACACTATATTGAATCAAGTGCAACCCGCTCACCTCTCAGCAGCACGTCATCTCAGGTTACAATGTGCACTGTTAATGCCTCCCAATGTTTCTTTACAGAGGTGTACTACCCTGAATCCAGCAACTTTGTTACCTCTCTCGGATCTAAAGGAGGAGTCAGGTACTGTGCTTTTTAAGGAAGATCCAAGAGAGGAAGTTCCTCATGACTGTGTACAAATGATGGCACAAGAAACGGCAGGTTTACCTACTGTATTTGAACATGAATTACAAAATGCAGATTTTGAATTTTTTGTAGATGGATCCCGTCATCAGGACGATTCAGGTACCTTCCATACTGGATATGCAGTTGTCTCCCTCAATGCAGTAATCAAGGCAGAACCAATGCTCCCATACCAGTCGGCTCAAGAAGCTGAACTTATGGCCCTAACCGAGGCCTGTAAACTAGCGGAAGGTGGTATTGTTAACATTTACACAGATTCTAGGTACGCATTCGGTATATCGCATGATTTTGGTCCCATATGGAAGTCAAGAGGTTTCCTGACGGCAGCAGGACACCCCATTAAGAATGCTGATGCGGTCCAGCAGTTAATTGATGCGCTACAACTACCTAAACAAGTAGCTGTCATAAAGGTAAGAGCACATACCAGACGCACCGACCAGGTAAGCAGAGGAAACGCGATGGCAGATGCAGCGGCAAAAACAGCAGCCTGTAAGCCGCAACAAGGGTCAGCAGTACGTCAGTTAAGTGCCCCTAAAAACCCCTTTGTGTCGGAGGACATCTTATCCCAAATGCAGGCTCAGGCTCAAAAGGAGGAGGTTGATAAGTGGTTAAAGGAAGGTGCATGCCTGAATGAAGCAAATGGGGTATGGGGGAAAGGGACACGACGATGCCTTCCAAGGGCACTGTACCCAGCAGCTGCCCAGATACTACATGGGCCGACACACCAATCTAAAACGGGTGTGATGAGTGTGATGCAGAAACATTGGGTGGCACCAGGATTCTCCACCTGTATTGAAAACCTGGTACAAGGGTGCATGATATGTGCTACACATAATCAGGGTAGAGTAGTTAAAACACCACCCAAACACACCCCCCCGGCCCCTCTATCCATTCCAGAGACTGCAAATTGATTATATTCAGCTGCCAAAGTCAGGATCATGGGAATATGTGTTGGTCTGTATTGATTTGTTCTCAGGATGGCCAGAGGCTTTCCCGATTGCCAAAGCCACGGCTGCGGCAACCGCAAAGAAACTGCTTGCGGAGGTGGTCTGCAGGTATGGGGTACCAGAGGTAATTGAGAGTGACAGAGGTACACACTTCACAGGTGAAATAATGAATGAAGTCATGTCAGCTCTAGGAATTCAACAAGCATTCCATACCCCATATCACCCACAAAGTAGTGGTAAAGTGGAAAGACTGAATGGGACATTGAAATTAAAAATTCAGAAAGCCATGGCTGAGACAGGAAGACCATGGCCGGACTGTTTACCACTTGCTCTGTTTTCAGTAAGATACACGCCTAATAGAAAGACTGGACTCTCTCCATATGAGATATTGTTTGGCAACGTACCCAGCCTAGGGTGTTTCTATCCGCAAGCATTAGAAATGAACAACCATGTGCTAAGTTCCTATGTGAGGGCTTTACACAAAAAGATTAAGCAAGTACATGATAATGTCTTCAGTTCTCTTCCAGATCCAGATCAAGACGCTAGCAGCCATACGCTGCAACCTGGAGACTGGGTGGTTATAAAAAGACACGTGAGGAAAAGCCTAGATCCACGGTTTGACGGACCCTTTCAAGTTCTGCTGACCACAAGTACAGTCGTTAAGCTAGAGGGAAAAGAGACCTGGATCCACGCGTCCCATTGCAAAAAGATACTAGGAGAACCAGCGGACAAAGAATGATGACATTGTTTATACTTACCTGCATCCTTGCGACCACAGGTGCATGGACTAGGTTAGGCACCATGGATGGAGACGACAATAGATTCATTAGACACCATCTTGCTCTAATCGATGGACTAAAGGAGCAAAACCAGACCATTGCTAATTGTTGGATATGTACACATGCCCCTGTGACATCCACTAGCATACCCTTTCTCGCTGTCCCAGTCTCATGGGAAGAGATAAACTTTTGCGTGAACTGTTCAGATACTTTGGCCAATAATTCCACACAGAGATTTTCCTTTCTAAATCCCGCAAATTGGTTTAAAGGTATTGGTGGGTGGTTGGCTGGTATAGTACAAGCTATTTTACAGGTTTTGCTAATGTGTCTTGCGGTTTATTTGGTTTTTAAGCTTTTTTTAATGTGTATTCAGCGTTGTACTAAAAGAAAACATAGAAATTCGTATTGATAAATGAAGGAACAAAAGGATGGAATGTTATAGCAGAAGATGGAGTCCCTCAAGTTTAAAGGCCCCATCTATGCTATATAAGTCTGACAGTTATTTTAGGTGAAAACAACAGCTATGAATGTTCCTTCTTGTATCAATAGCGTGTCCTTGGGAGAAGATAAAGTGATTCTCCCTGGCCAGATGTTTCTTCTAGTGTAGCAATAATGTGTTCTTGCAGAAAGATGAAATGACCTTGCTAACTAGATAAGTCTAATTAAATATTTTAAAGCATACAGAAACTAGCTTTTTTCGCTTGTTCAGCTAAACTGTATAATCGAACCATATATGGCAAATCCGTTTCCTGCCTTTAGGGTGTATATTAGCCCTGTGTTTTGTAATAAAGTTTTTAGAGTATGTTTAGACACAAACATCCTGTCCTGTGTCTTCATTCTCTCCGAGCTCGTAATCCAAAGGATAGAAGACCCAAAATTCAGTGACGACATCAGCCACCAATTGTGCAAGTTCTCCCATTTAAAAAGATGAGAGAGGCCTGTAATTGACATCATAGGTAGACCTCAACTATGAGAGACAAAATGAAAAAACAAATCCTGAAAATCACATTGTCTGATTTGGAAAGAATTTTTTTTCAAATTTTGGTGGAAAATAAGTATTTGGTCAATTACAAAAGTTCATCTCAATACTTTGTTATATATCCTTTGTTGGCAATGACAGAGGTCAAACATTTTCTGTAAATCTTCACAAGGTTGGCACACACTGTTGCTGGTATGTTGGCCCATTCCTCCATGCAGATCTCCTCTAGAGCAGTGATGTTTTGGGGCTGTCGCTGGGCAAAACAGACTTTCAACTCCCTCCAAAGGTTTTCTATAGGGTTTAGCTCTGGAGACTGGCTAGGCCACGCTAGGACCTTGAAATGCTTCTTATGAAGCCACTACTTCATTGCCCTGGCGGTGTGCTTGGGATCATTGTCATGCTGAAAGACCCAGCCATGTTTCATCTTCAATGCCCTTGCTGATGGAAGGAGGTTTGCACTCAAAATTTCACGATACATGGCCCTATTCATTCTTTCATGTACACTGATCAGTCTTCCTGGTCCCTTGGAAGAGAAACAGCCCCAAAGCATGATGTTGCCACCCCCATGCTTCACAATAGGTATGGTGTTCTTTGGATGCAACTCAGCATTCTTTCTCCTCCAAACACAACGAGTTGTGTTTCTACCAAAGAGTTCTACTTTGGTTTTATCTGACCATATGACAATCTCCCAATACTCTACTGGATCATCCAAATGCTCTCTAGACAACTTCAGACGGGCCCGGACATGTAATGGCTTAAGCAATGGGACACGTCTGGCACTGCAGGATCTGAGTCCCTGGCAGCGTAGTGTGTTACTGATGGTAGCCTGTGTAACGTTGGTCCCAGCTCTCTGCAGGTCATTCACTAGCCCCCCCAACCCGTGTGGTTCTATGACTTTTGCGCACAGTTCTTGAGATCATTTTGACACCCCCCCACGGGGTGAGATCTTTTGTGTGGAGCCCCAGATCAAGGGAGATTATCAGTGGTCTGGTATGTCTTCCATTTTCTAATTATTGCTCCCACAGTTGATTTCTTCACACCAAGCTGCTTGCCTATTGCAGATTCAGTCTTCCCAGCCTGGTGCAAGGCTACAATTTTGTTTCTGGTGTCCTTCGACACCTCTTTGGTCTTCACCATAGTGGAGTTTGGAGTGTGACTGTTTGAGGTTGCGGACAGGTGTCTTTTATACTGATAACAAGTTCAAACAGGTGCCAGTACTACAGGTAATGAGTAGAGGACAGAGTAGCCTCTTAAAGAAGAAGTTCCAGGTCTTGTTTTTGTTTGTTTGTAATTGACCAAATACTTATGTTCCACCAAAATTTGAAAAAAATTTCATTCCAAATCAGACAATGATTTTCAGGATTTGTTTTCTCATTTTGTCTCTCATAGTTGAGGTCTACCTATGATGTCAATTACAGGCCTCTCTCATCTTTTTAAGTGGGAGAACTTGCACAATTGGTGGCTGACTAAATACTTTTTTTCCCCACTGTATCCCGGAGTGGTGTTGTCACGGGTGTGTCAGGTGTAATAGACAGTTGCTCTGGATCTGGCTGCAGAAGGTCGCTGTGCTTAGCATTGCAGACACCTTATTAATCCTTATTCCTTTAAGGCCCAGCGGCGACCTCCCTCCTGCTGCTGATTGACCCCTGCATGAGAGTTATAAACTCTCTGTTTGCTCCAGGCAATTGTCGGTGATACTTCTATGTTCTTTTGTGCATGCTTGGAGCATTAGCTGTTGGCTGACTTCTTCTCTGGTGCCCTTGGAGGACAATTGGTGTTACTCCTCTGGTGTCTGCTCAAGCTAAGTTAATCCCCTTTGTTTGTCTACCTTGTTATCTTTAGTTTGTTTTGGGGCCTGACTGCTCCCTCTCCCTATTTAGAGCCAAGCTCTAAAGGGAGGGATATAGAGGGTTTAGGGTCCTGCTCGGCGATTGGTGTGGAACCAATATAGGGACGTTAGGATAGGCAGGGTGTTATTAGATCTGCCTAGGGGTCTCCACTCCCCCTTTCCCTAGTGTTTGGGCTTCCTCCCCCTCTTCCCTTCATGTTGCATTTAGTCTTTCCCACACCTTGCGTGACAGGTGTGGAGTGTCTGAGGAAGAGACCTAAGATGTCTCGAAAGCTTGCCTTGTAACATCATTTATTTTATTTTTGTTAGCTATTAAATGTATCATACAAGATTATCTTGTTTTTCCCACTGAGAGCAATCTCGGAGTGGTGACACCTCTTACTCCATTGTAGATGACTGTAGATAATTTATAGGTAGATTTGGTGCAGGGTCATTCCTCAATTGACTAGCAGGGCAGGAGGCTTGCAGATGCATGGGCTGCCCACATTGATAAAGTGCGCTGTGGCACACTCCTCCCTATTTGCATTCTGGGGAAGTAGATAAGGGAACCTGGAGGCTAATAACCATGTGTAGGTGTATGAGGTGGTTGTTGGGGTTGAGGATGACTCCTCCACTGGTTAGCTGGTTGTCATAGAGGGATATTAAAATCCATAAGACATTTCCGGAGAGGGGGCATTCACCCAACCCCTCTCCCTCCCGCCCTCAGACAGAACATCAGGGACAAAGAGCTGACACTTAGGACATATGGGGAAGAGGAAGCCAATTATAGCTAGGGGAGAAAAAGGGATTAAAACTAATTAAGATAGGAAGAGCTAACCATTGAAGGTGAAGCAGAGGACTTCCTGCAGAGTACAGGTAATTAAACAGGAAAGATTTTTCTGGGAAAACAGATATCAAAAGGAGATGTGTGCTTTCACAGGCACGGAGCTTTCATTCCCCCAGCACAGGTGGTAGCCAGTTCAGCTCCAGGGTCCAGATAGCAATATTGGGGTTTGTATCGATCTGATATTTATAGGAAATAGATTTTTGGCATCGTAGCGAAGGGACGGACATAACGCTTTCACGCACATCGGCGTAGGGCCACCAGAATCTCTCCAATTGAATAATGGACTGATAGATGGTGTGAACTGAATCATCCTTTGTCTCTCTGTAAAGGTAAAATCACAATAGAAAACATGACGTCAATATCTAATTCCTGCAATCTTCAGGAACAAAAATATTGTGAATGTGGGGAATCTGAAACTGAAGCCACATCCCATGACCCGCCTTGTTATGAGTCACCACAGGCCCAGAATTAGGGGGCTGCAAACTTGGCTATTGCCCAGGGCCCCCACACCTTTGGGGGCCCCCAGCCTCTACAGCAGGAGCTACACTGATAATAGCATTAAAACAATAAAAAATACAGATATTTGGTTTTGCTGCGCTTGTAAAAGTCTGATCTATGAAAATATAAAGTAAATTTATCCGATAGGTAAACTGCGTAACAAGAAAAAAATTAAAAACTCCAGGATTACATGTTTTGGCTGCCACAACATTGCAATGAAGAACAGTAAGAGAAAATCAAAACATCATATCAGCCCCAAAATGATATCAATAAAAAAGTCAGCTCAGGGTGCAAAAAATAAGCCCTCATGCAGCCGTAAAATTAAAACATTGCAGATCTCGGAAAATGGATGTTAGAATCTGTTTCTTTGGGACCATCCGCCATTTTGTTGTGGGTTTTGGCTGTTGGTCTTTTTCCCCTGGTGTTGGTTTTGACTAAGGTCAGGTAATTGTATCACCCTTTATTACCCAGCACCTGCCTCCTAGAATTTGCCGGACAACCGTGTTAATCCGCAAGCGTTCTAGCTAGGAGGTTTGGTAGTAGTGGTTTCTGTGTTTAGATTTGTGCAGTTCTGGGATCCTCTAGTTCTGCCTGCTGAGATTCCTGTATTTCCTTTTCGTTTCTGCAGCTTCCTCTAGTTTCCTGCTAGCAGGTCACCTGTTTGTTTTTTCCCAGTCCTTAGTTCTTTCAGGGTCTCCTTTCCCTCTTCCTTTAGGTCTTCTTTTGAGTTTAGTCTAGGAAACATTGGTGAGTCTATTCGCTAGGAATAGGCTGCCCACTCCATCGTAGGGTTTCAGTCTAGTCCTAGTGCAGTGACAGCTTTTCCCTCTCCTGCCCTAGTTCTGAGTTGCAGTTTCGTAACAATGGAGACAAAAGGCAATTTTTATTTATTTATTTTTAGAAATTTCAGATTTTTTTTTCACCTCTTAAATAAAAACTGTACATGTTTGGCATCTGCATACTCATAATGACCTGAAGAATTATATTGCCAGGTCAGTTTTACTATATAGTGAACATAGTAAATAAAAAACTCAAACAATTGTGGAATTGCACTTTTTTTTGCAATTTAAACACGTTTGGAATTTTTTTCCCCACTTTCCACTACATTATTTGGTAGAATGAATGGTGTCATTGAAAAGTTCAACTTGTCTCACAAAAAACAAGCCCTCATATGGCTATGTGGATAAAAAATAAAAAAGTTATAGCTCTTGGAAAAAAGGGAGAAAAAAAAAAAAGGAAAATGGCTGGGGGTGAAGGGGTTAAAATCCTTGTAATGGCCATACAATTGCAGCTCGAGAGCTCCCTGCAGACTTCATTCTTCGGATGTTCATGATGGGTTTACTAAAAAAAAATCATATCTATAAAATGTAATTAGGGTCAGGGTACCTCCTTAAAGGGGTTGTCTGGTCCAAATAGATAAGTCTGCAATCTGTATGAGTTATACATACTCCCAGTCAGTGGGCGTGGCCTCACTCCATTCACTTGTGGAGCCCAGGCCCCACCCGACTAGTGACAAGGCAATACAAGTGTGTGGAGGGTGAGGCAGCTGGCTGGCAGCATGCATAACACATACATACCCTCCGGTCGTTTCCTCGCAGTGCACAGTGTGTGCCCTGGGGGAATTCATAAGTAAGTGGAGAAAGTCAGTTGTTTGAATACAAGGTGTTAACTCACACAATATTAACAGTAATGGCGATGATGACAATTTAATAGTTGTGGCACAGTGGGACCACGAACCATGCTTGTGCTTATCAGTCCGAGCAAAACAATTTCCTTAATGTCCTCATACTCGCGATTCCACCAAGTGTCTATAGCTCGATACGCTTCCGCAGTTCCACCCTCTACGAGTCCCACCAGACGCCGTAAACACTCCATTTCTGAAACTTCCATTAACTCACATTGGTGTTCAAAGTCCTGGAAGAATCCCTAATGGCCCCTGCAGCCTTATTAAAAGGCTTAAAGTCCTTGTGGGACACTCAAGGGGATTCCTTCATAGTGGGTGGTGTGGTGAATGTCTGCCTGTGATTTCTAGCTAGTTCCACAGGGAGCTGCTGTTCATTAGCTCTCTTAATGGCCTCCTATTTATCCTCCCATTTTTTAGCAAATCTACAGCAACCAACTCCTTTCTCCATGCTCATTCTCCTCATCCATAGGTTACTAAACGTGGAATCCCAATTGGACAATATTTGACAGTGAAATGAATATGTTTGGATATCCAGGATTTTGAAGCACAATCTGAAGACTTAGTCCAAAGATTTCAGGAATGTGGATATAGCTAAATAATTTTCCAACAGGGCTACCAGAGGGCCAAAAAGACACCCAGGAATGAATTACTAAACAACAAAAGGACCAAAAGAGACTCCCATTCTGACAATCAGGTACAACTTATAATATACCACAATAAGTGGCATAAATTCAGAGAAATCATAGACAGTGTAGAGATCTGAGGTTGTGGGTTGTAAGTAATCACCTAGGCAGGTTAACGATGCAACAATATTTTATTAATCACAGCCATGGTAATAAAGCAATTCCAGGTAAATAGCCAAAATACAGCTCTCTCAGTCCTTAAGTTACCAATCTGGGTTCAGTAGTTCAACTGACTTTGTGCCAGGCGATGCTCACTGTCTCCCAACTTTTGGTTGGCCAACAGATTTCGTATCTCCAGCCAGTATAGTCTGTAGCCACAGTCAACAATCCTCTAGACGACAGATAAAACGATGAAAGCCCAAGTATCCAGTAGCAACAGTCCTTTTAAGAATTTAAATCCAAACGACGTAATCCATAATGGTAACATGTTTATCCATCCATCCTTCCAAGTCCACGGTCTCCATCCTCTTACTTCAATGTCCTTCCACCCAACTCCTCACTAAAGCATGTGTCTCTCTTCCTCCCTGGGGTCAGCCCCTTCAAAAGCCCAGAAGTGATGACACCCTCCCCCTTAACCATTTAGTTTAACATGGGACTGCATGTAAGACCTCCTGTGGTGACGGCTCCTCTGCGTCCACTCTTTCCATCTACATAAGAGGTCCCTTGGCTGAAAAACAATGGCCCGAGGCCCCTGAGATAACGTCACTGAATTGAATGGATACCTGAGGTTGAACTGATGAGCAAACAAATCCTAACAAAACACAGCAAGCAAATTTCTAACAAAATACAAAAATAAGATCGATGAAAATGGGTGCTCAGTGCTGGAAAAGTATTTAATAAGTGGCAAGGTCCTCACAGACAGACATTGGACAGTCCTTCATACTGACCGATCCGGAAGAAATTTCTTCCATCTACACCCTCTATTGTAGCAAACAGATCTAGTAACTTATGGGACTTGCTGTTACATAGGAACTATAATCCTACAAAAAAAATTACCAAATGCCGGATTCACACCTAAAGACTTCAATCCATGTGGGCTATGCCAGGCCTGTTCAAATCCTATAAAGGCCAACACCTTCAGCAACTTTGATGGGTCAAAAACATTTGACATCAGCAAGTACATCTCCTACATATCCAAAGGTGTTACATATTATGCGGTATGTCCATGTCGAAAAAGATGTATTGGACTAACAACATGGGAACTTAAAATTCTAATATGGGAGCATTGCAGCAACATATGTTACACGCACGCCACCTAAATTCAGATAAGGGTGAGACCAGTTACATAAATTTGTTGGAATCCTGGGGGAACCGTTATTCCGGGTGACCATAGGCTGCAGCTTCTCTCAGGCACAGGACAGATTCAATTGCTGACCAGACACATCTGACAAGGGTCTTCATGAAATGTAGAACAGTAACATTTAATGAGGCACGGCCAATGCAAGGTAAATGTCTCTTTGAGCAACAGGCTCCAGTAGTAACAGTACAATTTCCTTTGCAGCACAGTAGTACACAGTCTATTATCCTGCAGCACAGTTTTAATGCATACACAACCACAGGCTTTTCCTTCACAAGGACTCAATTGTACACAGCATTCTTTATCCTGCATGGAGATAGAGGTGGGGAGGGTTTGATGAGGGAGATGATCCTTATGATAGGATTCCTTCCAGTCCTTATCTTCCAGGCCAACAATACTCCACACTGTTAGCTCAGGGAGTCTAACTGACCTTTGTTTAGCTTCACTCCTGACCTGAATTCGGTTCCCTTGCCTTCTGTGAGATCCAGATCATAAGCCACTTTTCTCTTCGGCTCCAGCCAGACAGTAAACAACTTCCCCACAATCCGCCCTGGTGCTCTGCTAAAACACTCCCCTTCTCCTGTGATTGTGTTAACCCCTCTAGTCGCTGGGTGCTTCTGGAGCACAACACTTCCTGTCTCCTGTGCTTGTGTTACTTCTAATAGTTGCTGAATTCTTTTAAAGCAACAACACAACTTCTGCATGTCACACTCTGCAACAGCACTACTTATGCATGTCACACAGAGAAAAGGCCAGAAATGTGGAGGATGAATCTGTATTGAAAACAATTCCAAAACACTTCAGGCGACATCATCAGTGCAATACCAATTTACTAAAAATTAAATTATCGACTTAATCCCACTGGGCTTTAGGGGTCTGGAGAACAAGAATAATGAATATCTTGGAGAACAAGAATAATGAATATCTTGTATATTCTGCAACCAGAGAATATAAACAAGGAATACTCTGGTTTGGTGAGGAAGCATTTTTTTCCTTTGAAGATTTGTTTTAGGATGTAAGAACATGACAGCATGAGTATCCATCTGTGCCAGCAGACCTATTTCCAACTTTGAATATTCATACACACCAAATTTGGATCCCTGGTTATCGACAGACTTGGTTTAATTTCTGTATACTTACCTTTTGGATTGACTGCCTTTTAACTTGAAGCCTACTTGTGTATTTTGAAGTGGTTCTGGTGTGCTGTTCACTGGGCCCAGTCCCTGTGGCCATCAGAGGCTCTCTGATGTCGGGGGTGTAGCTCCTCCTCCTCAGGGACAGGGCCACTTACTGGTCAGTGAATAAATTAAGTTATATTACTCACCCCTCTTTCTCCTGTGACCACACCTGCCCAGGACTCAAACCAGGAACTCAGTATCCAGAGGCTGCAGCTCTAACCACTGAGCTACAGCTCTCAATGGTGACCATAGGAGGATTTAGTTAACTTGACTCTACAATGCAGTCAATGCATCCAGAAGCAGCTCATACAAGTCCATAGAAATACATTGTGTATAGCAATGTATTTTTATGGTGCCTATATACTGAGCAGAAGAAAATGTAGTAAATTTATGAGCAATTACAAAAATGTGTTTTTTTTTCTGTGAGTCCCTGGTCTCAAACCCACAACCTTAAATCATGACTGACACAGACACTTACCCTGCAGAGCTACCGGCTATCGTGATCAGTGCTAGAATTCTGTCTACTTCATCTGTACTGCAGGCTCTGTACTGCAGGCTAGAAATACACTGCTGTGTACAATGAATGTGAATGTGATTTTTTCAGCCTATAAAATTGCTAAAAAATAATAAAGAAAAATATTTAATAAAAAAAGTCATTTTTAATGCGTTTTTTTTTTAAATAATGAACATCACAAATCAGCACATAACATGGACATATTTGGTGTCCCTGTAATCGTAAGGACCCGCAGAACACAGCGATCAGATTATTTATGGGGATCGATAAATGGCGTTAAAAAATGGCATAATTGATATTTTTCTCTATTAAACCAATAAAAAAATGTAATAAAACTGTAATGCTGAGGCCGTGTTCACACGCAGTGTAAATGCTGCGTTCTTTCTGCAGTTGTCCGCACCACTCGACGCAATAACAATCTTCTCTGATTATTGTGTTTGCTGCGTTTCTTTTATGCGTTTTCCCGCGATTTTGGAGCAGAAATGAAGCAGAGTTTTTAACGCTTTTTAATAGTACAGAAAACTTTTGATTCTGCACTTAAAAATGCAGCGGAGTTTTTTTTCTTCATGCGTTTTTTTCAGAACAAGCCTATAGAGAAAAATGCTCCAAAACCGCAGAGTAGTGATGAGCGAGCGTGTATTGTTAACCCTTTCGGCAAGCTCACAGAGTATTTTCGGTGTGCTCAGCATCTACGTTTGAGCCACAGCGGCTGCATGTGTTGCGGCTGTTAGGCTGTTTCTTTTTTAATAAATTTGCAAAAATTTCTACATTTCTGGGTTTTTTTTCAGTCAAGATGAGGTGCAGAGTGTACTTTAATGAGAAAAAAAATGAACTTTTTAGAATTTACCAAATGGCTGCAATGAAACAAAGAGTGAAAAATTTAAAGGGGTCTGAATACTTTCCGTACCCACTGTATACTTGGCCCCATAAATTGCACCATACAGTATAACCCCATATAGTATATAATGGGCCCCATATATTGCTCCATACAGTATAATGACCCCATATATTGCTCCATACAGTATAATGACCCCATATAGTATATAATGGGCCCCTTATATTGCTCCATACAGTATAATGGCCCCATATAGTATATAAGCACTATATATTGCTCCATACAGTATATAATGGGCCCCATATATTGTTCCATACTGTATAATGGGCCCCATACTGTATAATGGGCCCCATATATTGCTCAATACAGTATCATGGGCCCATATATTGCTCCATACTGTATAATGGGCCCCATATATTGCTCCATACTGTATAATGGGCCCAGTATATTGCTCAATACAGTATAATGGCTTCATATAGTATATAATGGGCCCCATGTATTGTTCCACAGTATAATGAACCCCATATATTGCTCCATACAGTACATACTGGGCCCCATCTATTGCTCCACAGTATAATGGCCCCATATAGTATACAATGTGCCCCACATATTGCTCCACACAGCATATACTGGGCCCATAAATTGCTCCATACAGTATAATGGGCCCCATATATTGCTCCAACAAGTACAGTTATATGAAAAAGTTTGGGCACCCCTATTAATCTTAAGCTTATTGTTTTATAAAAATTGGTGTTTTTGCAACAGCTATTTCAGTTTGATATATGTAATAACTATTGGACACAGTAATGTTTCTGCCTTCAAATGAGGTTTATTGTACTAACAGAAAATGTGCAATCTGCATTCAAACAAAATTTGACAGGTGCATAAGTATGGGCACCTCACCAGAAAAGTGGCATTAATATTTAGTAGATCCTCCTGTTGCAAAAATAACAGCCTCTAGTCACTTCCTGTAGTATTTAATGAGATCCTGGATGAAGGTATTTTTGACCATTCCTCCTTACAAAACAATTCCAGTTCAGTTAAGTTTGATGGTCGCCGAGCATGGACAGCCCTCTTCAAATGATCCCACAGATGTTCAATGATATTCAGGTCTGGGGACTGGGATGGCCATTCCAGAACATTGTAATTGTTCTTCTGCATGAATGCCTGAGTAGATTTGGAGCGGTGTTTTGGATCATTGTCTTGCTGAAAGATCCATCCCCTGCGTAACTTCAACTTTATCACTGATTCTTGAACATTATTGTCAAGAATCTGCTGATACTGAGTGGAATACATGCGTCCCTCAGCTTTAACAAGATTCCCGGTGCCGGCATTTGCCACACAGCCCCAAAGCATGATGGAACCTCCACCAAATTTTACTGTGGGTAGCAAGTGTTTTTCTTGGAATGCTGTGTTTTTTTGTATGACCAAACAACTCAATCTTGGTTTCATCAGTCCACAGGACCTTCTTCCAAAAAGAAATTGGCTTCTCCAAATGTGCTTTTGCATACCTCAGCCGACTCTGTTTGTGGCGTGCTTGCAGAAACGGCTTCTTTCGCATCACTCTCCCATACAGCTTCTCCTTGTGCAAAGTGCGTTGTATAGTTGACCGATGCACAGTGACACCATCTGCAGCAAGTTGATGCTGCAGCTCTCTGGAGGTGGTCTGAGGATTGTCCTTGACTGATCTCACCATTCTTCTTCTCTGCCTTTCTGATGTTTTTCTTGGCCTGCCACTTCTGGCCGCAACAAGAACTGTCCCTGTGTTCTTCCATTTCCTTACTATGTTCCTCACAGTGGAAACTGACAGGTTAAATCTCTGAGACAGCTTTTTGTATCCTTCCCCTGAACAACTATGTTGAATATTCTTTGTTTTCAGATCATTTGACAGTTGTTCTGAGGAGCCCATGATGCCACTCTTCAAAGGAGATTCAAACAGGAGAACAACTTGCAAGTGGCCACTTTAAGTAGCTTTTCTCATGATTGCATACACCTGGCTATGAAGTTCAAAGCTCAATGAGGTTACAAAACCAAAAAAAGTGCTTTAGTAAGTCAGTAAAAAGTAGGTAGGAGTATTTAAAACAAGAAAATGATAAGGGTGCCCATACTTATGCACCTGTCAAATTTTGTTTGAATGCAGATTGCACATTTTCTGTTAGTACAATAAACCTCATTTCAAGGCAGAAACATTACTGTGTCCAACAGTTATTACATATATCAAACTGAAATAGCTGTTGCAAAAACACCAATTTTTATAAAACATTAAGCTTAAGATTAATAGGGGTGCCCAAACTTTTTCATATAACTGTATATACTGGGCCCCATAAATTCCGCTATACAGTATAATGGCCCCATATAGTATATAATGAGTCCTATATATTGGTCCATACAGTATATACTGGTATACTGGGCCCCATAAGTTGCTCCACACAGTATTATGGCCCCATATAGTATATAATGGTGCCTAAATATTGCTCCATACTGTATATACTAGGTTCCATATATTGCTCCATACAGTACATACTGGGTCCCATATATTGCTCCACAATATAATGGTCCCATATAGTATATAATGGTCCTTATATATTGCTCCATATATATACACTGTGTTCCAAATTATTATGCAAATATTTTCTCAGATTTTCCCAAATTACCTATATGAATTGCAGTCATTGTAATTTTCCAGTCAAATAACTATTAGAGTACAATTGAAAGGTTTTTGTACAAACTGCCTATGATAACAGTATATTTAAAAAAAAATAAAAAACTCAAACTGCACTCAAAATGCATGTTCCAAATTATTATGCACAGCAGAGTTTTCAACCTTTTCATTTTAATTACGAACAAAAAAAATGGTCATTTTTGAAATTATAAGCATTAGCAGGTTATTACAAACTGAAATCAAACAGTTTTCAACTCAAAACTTTATTCTAGGGGATGTTACATTTGCACATAGGACCCCTTGTTCGAAAGGAGCTTCTGAACTCTCTCGTCCATTGAATTTGTCAGGTTTTGGATGGTTTCTGCTTTAATTGTTTTGCATGAGGACAGAATACCCTCCCAGAGCTGTTGCTTAGATGTGAACTGCCTCCCGCCATCATAGACACTCCTTTTGATGATGCTCCAGAGGTTCTCAATGGGGTTGAGGTCAGGGGAGCATGGGTGCCACACCATAAGTTTGTCCCCTTTTATGCCCATAGCAGCCAGAGATGCAGATGTGTTATGTGCAGCATGAGACGGGGCATTATCATGCATGAAATGATCTCGATGGTCCAGATGGATGGAGTGGAGGATGGCTGGTTGATGGACACCCCATGCAAACACGGCTACGACGCTAACAAGAAGGAGGTGGAGTAATGTTTTGGGCTGGAATCATGGGGAGAGAGATTGTCGGCCCTTTTAGGATCCCTGAAGGGGTAAAGATGAACTCTATAATGTATGTTGAGTTTCTCAAACAGCACTTACTTCCATGGTTCAAGAAGAAGAACCGTGCATTCCGCAGCAAGATCATTTTCATACATGATAATGCCCCGTCTCATGCTGCACATAACACATCTGCATCTCTGGCTGCTATGGGCATAAAAGGGGACAAACTTATGGTGTGGCACCCATGCTCCCCTGACCTCAACCCCATTGAGAACCTCTGGAGCATCATCAAAAGGAGTGTCTATGATGGCAAGAGGCAGATCACATCTAAGCAACAGCTCTGGGAGGGTATTCTGTCCTCATGCAAAACAATTAAAGCAGAAACCATCCAAAACCTGACAAATTCAATGGACGAGAGAGTTCAGAAGCTCCTTTCGAACAAGGGGTCCTATGTGCAATTGTAACATCATCTAGAATAAAGTTTTGAGTTGAAAACTGTTTGATTTCAGTTTGTAATAACCTGCTAATGCTTATAATTTCAAAAATGACCATTTTTTTGTTCTTTATTAAAATGAAAAGGTTGAAAACTCTGCTGTGCATAATAATTTGGAACATGCATTTTGAGTGCAGTTTGAGTTTTTTATTTTTTTTTTAAATATAGTGTTATCATAGGCAGTTTGCACAAAAACCTTTCAATTGTACTCTAATAGTTATTTGACTGGAAAATTACAATGACTGCAATTCATATAGGTAATTTGGGAAAATCTGAGAAAATATTATTTGCATAATAATTTGGAACACGGTGTATACTGGGCCCCATATATTGCTCAATACATTATATACTATGCCCCATAAATTGCTCCATACAGTATAATGGCCCCATATAGTATATAATGGGCCCCATAAATTGCTCCATGAACTATAATGGCCCAATATAATGCTGCACCTCTTCCGTTTCCTGCAGGTCCAGTATACTCAGCGCATCTTCTAACTCTGCAGTGCTCAGATCACAGGGCGCACGGTAGTGACATCATCGCGCCCTCTGCTCTGACACATCAGAGTCAGGAGACGCTGAAGACACTGAAGCAGCGGGGAACGAGGAGATGTAAGTATTTGAGATGGGGGGGGGCAAGGGTGGGAGGGACCCCAGTGGCAGCGCGGGTCCCATAACATGCCATCATTCCCTCCTCCCCGGACCACAGTACTTGCCTGCATGCACGGGGTGGTGGCGCTCCTGCATCCTCCGTTTTAAAAAGGCCCGTGCCCCTAAAACATTTTTTCCTTTTCCTTCTCCTCTCTAGGGTCCACAGGGCATTTCACCGGTACCCCGCCAGGTCAGTCCAACCCTGCTCATATATGGCTAACATAGTTCTGCACAGAGTCCTTTAACACAGACATATATATCTTTATATCCTCATATTTTACAATATGATTTGATATGGCTGAGCTTTTTACTTTAGCCTATAATGCCTTGGCACATAGCACTTTAATAATTGCCCATTTGCATTGTTTTAAATAGGTGCAAAACTATGTCCTTACACAGAGCACTTTAACAACAGCATTTGCATAGCTCAAAATATTTCATAACTTAGCACTTTAATAGTGATATATGCACTTTCCTTCATACTGTTAAACTCACACATTCAATTCTTCAGCGAAGGGCCTGAATATAATAAATCAGAGCGATGTAGTCTTTGTAGTGTGACTCCCCGGAGCCTGCGCAATAGAGCACTGCGGCACTGTGCTCAGCCAAACGGGCCCAGGAGGAAACAAAGTGCGCTCCTTGAGGTGAGGGAGAGGAGGGAGAAAAGCCCAAGTCACAGGGCCCTATGGCGTGCGGGGAGGGGAAACAATATGGCAAATATGTACATAGGCGGGGATTTGGTAGCATAATAAGCAGATGGGCAGGGATAGCTTGGCATCCGGGGGACGTCAAGCCTGTGAAAAACCAAGAAGATGAAACTACATTTCTCTGCATTCAGACCTCTACTATGAGCCATACAAGTATGTATAGATTTACTTTTCTATACCCTGTATGGCCATAGTAGAGGTCTGATAATTCCAAAGTGGTGACAGATTCCCTTTAAATGGCAGTGATGCTCCCCCACCCTGACATGCCCCCGGAAGAAGCAAGTTGCAATGCATGTCGGGGTGTAGGGACACAGTTACACTTTGTCCTATGGATTCAGTCAACACGCTTGCCACTTAGGTAATTAATATACTCTACACCAATTACCAATTTTTGTTTAATCTGGCCTATCTTGGGCATATTTAATGGGAACATTATATCTATAGTTGAGATGCACATGCAATAGATTTATTTACCTACTAATATAACCATTGGTGTTATAATATTAACAGTGATGATAATAGCATTGCCTATTTGTGTGTGCATTCTGCATATCAGACTGATTGACATTACTTATAAGTGCACGTAGTATAATCAATATTTTCCTTGTTTGAAAATTCTGTATACCAGACTGATTGTTATTATTTACAAGTGCACTTAGTACAACCAATGCTAGCCAGCATTTATTTACTTGTTGTTTTATATTTTGCCCATAATGATTTGGTAGCTTCGATCTCTCTTGGCTTGAGGCACCTTTATTTATCACTTTTATACTTATGTAATTTTGTTTCTCAATATATAAATTTTTGTATACAGTGTTTTCATGCCTTCAGCATTAATTTCCATTTGGTGAGTTTGTTTTCAGTACACAGGCTCCATCTTGTGGCTGAATTTATTTATCAGGACAAGCTTTTGGTCCCTCTGCTCTTCCTATCCCTTGCTCTGTAGTGGTGCATTTTGGGAAGAAGCTCATTAACTCGCTGACTGGTGTTCAGAGGACATCCACCATTTTACTCCCCTTTGTGATAGCATTGCTGGTAAGAAGGATTATGTGGTACTTGATGCAGCCACCAGATACCCAAGACTCTCACCCCTGCATTAGTCAGGTGCATTTATAAGACAGGATAGCAGGCTGGTTTAACATATGTTGTTTATAAACGGTTAAGTCATTTGCATTGTGTATTTCTGCGTTACCTGTATACATGTACGGATGCACCCCGTCCACACGGGCTCAGGAAGGCATAGGGAGTGAGAGGGTGTGGCCCACCCAGTCACTGACGTGGCACCTCACTTGCTCCCACCCCTGACAGGCTGTGAGAGGCCCCTTTCACTAGCCCCAGTGAAACAGAACCTTATCAGTCAGGTAGAGCCGCCACCAGTTCCTCATTAGATATAAGCCCGGTCCGTTAACGGGAATTATATCGGGCCAGAAACCAGCCCCGGTAGCATGGAAAATTAAACCGAGCAACGGACATGTGGATTCATGCATCGAGATAAAAGAGCAAGGTTGAATTATAATTTTAATCACCTTAAGGGCACACTAGACAATACACCATATACACAGGGGTTATACATACATAAGTCAATTACCAGTCAGATAAAAGGCCTGGCTTGCGGGGAATGGGCTGCTACATGGGAGGCTTGTGGTCTCCTGTGAAGACCCGGGGTCTTCCGTGGGCGTAACACTACTCAGACAACACAGGGTGAGGGTAAACCAGCGTGGCAATACTTTATTGAACCACAAAGCGGACAAAAAACATACAGAACAGTCCCAGCAAGTACCCAGAATGGTGCAACATTACACAGTTCTTACACTTCCTCTGGCCCGCCGAGAATAGAGTAGCTGCGATTTCGGGGCTTCCAGGGCCGACTACCCCCACCAGTGGCACCCCGCTTTCGAAGGGCCCCCAAAGAGAGAAGGTAAAGACAAGCTTAGGAAACTAGCCCAGAGCAGTAAAGTCTGGGGCCAAGTGACCAGATTGTCCCAACCTGGATTCTTCAAGACGTCTCTGAGAGTTCAGCAATGGTCAATGCAGCCGATATGTATTCCTTCAGCTGGGGCCGAAGTCGCCTAAGCTGACATGCTGTAGAATGACACCGAATAGAAGCAGAGACCCCTTTTTTATAGATCACAATTGTCCTTGCAGCCATCATTCACAAGTCAAGGGTCAGGGATCAAGGGGCAAAGGGCTCATGACTTATTATTTGAGCATTTAATCAACTTGCATGGCTTAGTATAATACGTAATCACAGTATTGCTCCATGTCTCTTATCTTGCAAGATTTGCAGACGATATGTTACAGTACATCTCAACTCAAGTGTCAACATTCAGGATTATTCAAACAATAGCCTGTGTTATTCAACCAGAGTAGAACGCCAATGCAAAGGTCAACATGAAGATAAAAGCATATGGCTCCTGGCTTACTGAATTTGTCTAATTAAAAAGAAAAGCTGTGTCATCACATCTCCTCTGTTGCATGACTTCTCCCCAAATGATAGTCGCGACCCAGAGAAAAAGCACTAGGCCCTGCTTTACATGAGCATTTAACCCCTGCTTTACACGAGCATGTAACCCATTTGGTGTCATTCCCCTCCTGCCACCTGGGCTGGACTTAAGTCCCCTTTCCAGGAGGTTTATAGCTAAATGTCCCAATACCTATGAAAGATCATAACTTTTTTATGGACGGTCCTAGGAAGGTGGTTCTGGTGTCATCGGATCCAGCCAGGCCCTTAGTACGCGTGGAGACCAAACACAGCTGTACTATCTGTTTCCTGGTAGCTATTCTAGGTATCTTCCTATCTTTATGTGCTAGAATGGTTCGAGAACCAGGTGGACATTAACCATGTCCTGGGGATCTCGGAAATGTACACAATGCTCGGCTAGGACGTAGAGTATTTCCATAACTTGATGTGGAATTCCTGTGTCTGAACAAAGTAGACAGCATGGTTTGGATCCACAGGGATCCTTTCTGTAGGAGCTTGCATCTAGAATCTAGGTGGGTTGTGGAATCCCTTGTTTGAAGCTGGCCAGTTGTCTTGTTACAACTACACATGCTTACAGGATGATTGTAAGCTGCCATTTAATCCCCCCATCCTTCACATCTGGTATCGCACCACATGCCGATACAGTTATAAAAGTGTAGCTCCGGGTGGGCCCCTTCAAAGTGCTGGGCCCGGGGCCACCGACCCCTCTGCCCCCCCGGTAGCTACGCTACTGCATATGGGGTATTGGCGTACTCAGGAGAAATTGCACAACAGTTTTTGGGTTGAATTTTCTCCTGTTACCGTTATGAAAATGCAAAACATTTTTTTTGTGGGAAATATGTAACATTTTGGGGTCCATTTTCTCATATTACCCTTGTGAAAATAAAATAATTGGGGCTAAAAGATTTTTTTTGTGGTAAAAAGGGGTGTTCAAGGTGCTCACCACACATCTAGATAAGTTCCCTGAGGGGTCTAGTGTCAAAAATGGTGTCACTTGTGGGGGGTTTCCACTGTTGAAGCAGATCGGGAGCACTCCAAATTCGACAAGGCGTAAGCTAACTATTTCAGCAAATTTTGCATTCAAAAATTCAAATGGCGCTCCTTCCTTTCAGAGCCCTGCCGTGTGCCCAAATAGTGGTTTTCCCCCACATATGGGGTATCAGCATGCTCAGGAGAAATTTCACGGTCCACTTTTTCCTGGTATCCTTGCAAAAATAAAAAAAAAATTGGGTCTAAAAGTTAAATTTTTGTGAAAAAAAGTTGTTTCTTTTTTTCTTCCACATTTCAAAAATTCATGTGAAGTACCTGCAGAGTTAATATACTTCTTCAATTTGGCTTTGAGCACCTTGAGGGGTTCAAGTTTTAGAATGGTGTCACTTTTGGGTATTTTATGTCATATAGACCCCTAAAAGTCACTTCAAATATGATGTGGTCCCTAAAATATCATTTTGTAAATTTTGTTGGAAAAATTAGAAATTGCTGGTCAACTTTCCACCCTTATAACTTCCTAACAAAAAAAAATCTTGTTCCAAACATTGTGCTGATATAAAGTAGACATGTAGGAAATTAATTATTATTTATGAACTATTTTCTGTGACATATCTCTCTGATTTAAGGGTATAAGAATTCAAAGTTTGAAAACTGCAAAGTTTTCCAAATTTTGCCAAATTCATATTGAATAATTTTACTAATATCATGAAGCACAATATGTCACAAAAACAATCTCAGAATCAGTGGGATCTATTGAAGCGTTCCAGAGTTATTATCTCTTACAGTGACACTGGTCAGAATTGTAAAAATTGGCTTGGTCATTAACATGCAAACAGCTTTGTGGGGACAAAAGGGTTAAAGACACCATGTCCCAAAAATCTTCATAATAAAAGAGATCTGTAGCTTCTATTTCCACAAAGGCATAGTCAATCAGCAACACCGTGGAAATGCAACTGAAGTTAGAGAAAACGAACTTGGAAGCAACACTGCAGATAGCAAAAGCTAACCAATAGAGGAGGTCACAAATTGAGAATGCACGCCTGGATGCCACCTTAGAGAGACTAGCAGCAGAAAAGAAGGCTGCAGCCGCTCTATCTGAAGCAGAGCTCCTAGAAGCCACACAATATCCTGAATTGCAAAGACAAGAGCATGATGTTTATACCACAAGATTCATTACAACGCACATTGCAGTACGTTAATGAGCTCCCTGATTCAAAATGCAATTCTAAGGCTATGTGCCCACGATGCAGAAATGCTGCATATTTTTTACGCTTCTCCCTGGCAGGAAAAACGCATGCGGATTTTACATGCGTTTTTCCTGCCAGGTAGAAGCGTTCGTAAAGCGTCTTTGCATGCATTTCTGCATGCGGGTTATCAAGCGCTTTTCCAAGCGATTTTAGCATCACTTGGAAAGTGCTTGACAACTTGGTCACACTATATAAATCCATGCAACCGGCATGGATTTATAGTAGTGTGACCAAGTTAGTTAAAAAAAAAAGAATAAAATGGTAAAAAAGAAAGTTTATACTCACCTTCCGGTGTCCTCCCGGTGTTCTCTCTGCCGCGTCCGGTGTGTTGGGCGGCTCGTGGTGGTGTGAAGGACCTGCGGTGACGTCATTGAGCCATGTGAGAGAGCGGACGCGGCAGAGATAACACCGGGAGGACAACAGAAGGCGAGTATAAACTTTATTTTTTATTTTAAATTCTCTTTTTTACAGTTTCTATGGTACCCAGGTCTGGAGGAGAGTCTCCTCTCCTCCAGACTTGGGTACCATCCGCACATTGAAATGCATATAATCCGTGTGTACAAATGTACAGACACGGATTATATGCGTCTCAATGCAAGTCAATGGCGGCGATTACGCTGCGTGTCCGCAAAATTAATGGACGTGCTGCGGATTTTTGAGCACAGCATAAACGCTGCGGAAAAATCAGCAGCATGGGCATTGACATTGCGGCTTGTCATTGAGGACCATGGGGGGCGGATTACCAAGCGTTTTTGAAGCGTTTACGTTGCGGAAATTCCGCAGCATATACACTTGTAAAACGCTACGTGGGCACACAGCCTTTGCCAGTACGAAAACACGATATCTCCATTGAGACAAACAGGATTCAACATAAGACGCAGATCTAGAGCTATGATTGTGAAAGCAACGTGCAAGACAACTCTGCTAACAACAACCATGCCGCTCACCAGCCAAATTAAGCAAATCACCATGCTGGCATATCTTTTGTCACATCAAAGCAATAGGACACCGGCTGGCGCAACTCACAGAATACTAACAAGTATGAGTACACCTCACATCATTACCAGGGTGACTCACCATTATACCCTGCTGATAACCGGTTCACAATGAACTTTGCTAAGTTCTTTACACGGCGTGAACTAGTAGCCAAAGGGCTCTTAAAATTCAATGATCAGGCCGAAGGCTACAAGGCCTTGATGTTATGAGCTTCACAAAAGGACCCAGCAAGACTGGCACCAAACCAGCAAAGGAGCAGCCACAGACGCACTTGGCACAAGCTGCCCAGCTAGGCGAGCCCTTGAGGGCCGGAAATATTCTTCACCCAGCTCCCAGTAAATTGAACGGGGATTTTGGCAGAGCCCTTCCCAGGCCCACTGTTGCAGGATAGCTGGCATCTAGGACCACGGGAGTACCTTAGCAAGAAAATTAGAAATCCGTGCTAAGATACCAAAACCTACTGCTTCATCACTCACCACCAAGTACATAGAGTACTGCAATAAACAGCATAGGACTGAGCAGGTAGCACGATTAAATAGCCCACCTAATGATCAGGTGTAACCTCCCAATTATCTCCAGACAGCCACTCCCTGCTAGCTTCAACACCAGGCTGGACAAAATCCCACCATTGCTTATTGCCAAACAAAACAGCATCCTGCGTTGCTTGGCAACCCGGGCAACAGCGTCCCATCTTCCCCTGGCAGAGAAATCAGTGAGGAACACAGCATCCCGTGTCCTCACACACCCCACAACACCAGAACTTGATGCTACACAAGATTGGGACAGTTTCCCTGCACGAGTTGTAACTCCGCCTCTAGGGTCAGGACAATGGCGGCACTTGCGACTGGAGTAGCGCAGTACCGGACCTGATCCATTACAAGGTGGGAATAAATAATCGTGATTCGTAACACTGGAGTCTTTTTCCAAAATGTTACTAGATACTTGGGGTTGTCACTCAGAGAAGCAATAGGTCTCTTAGTTAAATATCTGCAAGAGTCAGGCAGAAACGCAGTAAGGATCAAAAACATCAATATAAACCACCCTGAGACTGGCCTCAAAATGATCTGGGTTAGGCTAGATGAACGTTATGGCTTAGCAGAGGCAATAGAAAGAGCCATGCCATAGGGCCGGGCCTGCCTAGAAAGTGGCATAGTTAAGTGGCCACCAGGTGTTCACTGGAGTTCATGGTGGTGCAATCAGGCTTGGCTGCAGGTAGCCACCAGGTATCACTCCTAGGCAGTTCCCGGTACTGCAACTGCTGACCCCGGGGGTCAGGTTCGCTGACACAGACTTGGGCTCCATTCAAAATAATAGGTTCAGGATCACTGCAGAATGGTTACTGACACGGAGACTCAGACAGAGGTAATTTGAAGACTGGTTGTAGCAGTCCGGACACACAGGATACGTTGAAAACACACGTTCAGAATCACAGGTCTTGGATACTAAATGTGTTACACAGCTGTGACACATCCAGGGATTGCCTGTGACAGCTGTGTAACAGCCGCGACACATGCAGCCGCGGCGGCTAAAACTTAGATGCCGAGCACGCCAAAACTACTATTTTCTATTGTACTAAATTACCTCTCTTATCTGAGATTCGTGTACGGGTGACCTATAGCAGTTGGGATACTGTCTTACAGGCATCTAGTAAGGGATTATAGTATTATACTCCATGCTGAAAAAAAGAAACCTATTCCCTATTGAGAACGCTGTTAGCTGCCAGGACAGGGACAGGTGCTAAATTGTATTATCAGCTGGAAATGAGTGTTCATTCTGCATGTGTCTTATCATGTCTCACACACCACATGGCCAGATACGGTAGTAAAATGTTAAATTACATTTACTGGTGAATGTATTTTTCACCATTGAGAAATGCAAAAAGTGAAAAAACGCATCAACAACTCTATGTGTGAACATAGCCCAAGGTGTGGAGGAGCATTTTTGTTTTTTGGTTATTTATTTTGCCTTATATATGTCATTATTCTGGAAAGGAGGTTTCTTAACATTTTTTCCAGGAAAATCCATTTTTGATTCGTTTTTGTACGTTTCATTGTCAGTCTGTAAAAGTGGCGTAATACTCTGACAACACAGCAGTGACCTGGGAGTCAGAGATGCTTCCAGGGGTCTTCCCCATGCTGTTCCCATGTCATTTCAGCACTGTTTCCATCGATTTGACCAATATTTAGGCCCCCTCCAGACCTACGGGTGATCTGCCGCAAAAATGCTTGCGTTTCCCATTGACTTACATTGGGCTTGTTACTCGGGTCGAGCATCCGAGCATTACGATTTGCTCAACCTAAGCAATGAATACCCAAGCATTTTACTGCTGACTCATCACTATCCCTGATACCTTAACTTAATCTTCAGCCAATGGGGACTGCCATCTGCATTTGCTGGTGGCTCTCCTACAGTAGCTCCTACACCCATGAGCTGTCTAGATCACAACTGTTGGAGGAGATAGACGCCATTTTATTGAAGCCTACAGCTATGCTGTGAGCTTCACTTTCCCCTTGTCATTACCCACAGTGCGAGCAGTGACGGGAGGTTCGAGAAGAGGCGAGTATCGGTGGCGGTGTTCGCAGCTTGTCAGTAGTAGTAAAGTACCAGGTTGCTGACCACCGCTCCCCACTGCTGTCACCGCAGGTGTTTAGAGCACAGCAGAGTATTAGTCAAGCAGCTGTGCTCTGATCACTTATACATGGTCGGTTTTGTTAATGTAAGCCTCCTTCAGTGTATTAAATTGACATAGCAGAGTTGTATCTAATGCCATCAAGTGTGATACTCCAGAGAATGTATCTAATGCCATCATGTGTGGTACACCCAAGAGAGTATCTATACACTGTATATATCTCACACATATACAATATATACATGCACACACGTATATGTAGAAAGACATACAGTATATAAGCACACACGTATTGTATATTTACATATACATAACTAGAGACACATGTAGAGTGATATCCCTTTAAATATATATATATATATATATATATATATATATATATATATGGAACACTTAAAACAACAGAATATAACTCCAAGTAAATCAAACTTCTGTGAAATCAAACTGTCCACTTAGGAAGCAACACTGATTGACAATCAATTTCACATGCTGTTGTGCAAATGGAATAGACAATAGATGGAAATTATAGGCAATTATCAAAACATCCTCAATAAAGGAGTGGTTCTGCAGGTGGGGACCACAGACCACATCTCAGTACCAATGCTTTCTGGCTGATGTTTTGGTCACTTTTGAATGTTGGTTGTGCTTTCATACTCGTGGTAGCATGAGACGGACTCTACAACCCACGGAAGTAGCTCAGGTAGTGCAGCTCATCCAGGATGGCACATCAATGCGAGCTGTGGCAATAAAGGTTTGCTGTGTTTGTCAGCGTAGTGTCCAGAGGCTGGAGGCGCTACCAGGAGACAGACCAGTACACCAGGAGACGTAGAGGGGGCCGTAGGAGTGCAACAACCCAGAAGCAGGACCGCTACCTCCGGCTTTGTGCATGGAGCAACAGGAGGAGCACTGCCAGAGCCCTGCAAAATGACCTCCAGCAGGCCACAAATGTGCATGTGTCTGCACAAATAGTTAAAAACCGACTCCATGAGGGTGGTATGAGGGCCCGACGTCCACAGATGGGGGTTGTGCTCACAGCCCAACACCGTGCAGGACGCTTGGCATTTGCCACAGAACACCAGGATTGGCAAAGTCTCCACTGGCGCCCTGTGCTCTTCACAGATGAAAGCAGGTTCACACTGAGCACATGTGACAGACGTGACAGAGTCTGGAGACGCCGTGAAGAGCAATCTGCTGCCTGCAACATCCTTCAGCATGACCGGTTTGACAGTGGGTCAGTAATGGTGTGGGGTGGCATTTCTTTGGAGGGCCGCACAGCCCTCCATGTGCTCGCCAGAGGTAGCCTGACTGCCATTAGGTACCGAGATGAGATCCTCAGACCCCTTGTGAGACCATATGCTGGTGCGGTTGACTCTGGGTTCCTCCTAATGCAGGACAATGCCAGACCTCATGTGGCTGGAGTGTGTCAGCAGTTCCTGCAAGATGAAGGCATTGAAGTTATGGACTGGCCCACCCATTCCCCAGGCCTGAATCTGATTGAGCACATCTGGGACATCATGTCTCGCTCTATCCACCAACGTCACATTGCACCACAGACTGTCCAGGAGTTGGCAGATGCTTTAGTCCAGGTCTGGGAGGAGAGCCCACAGGAGACCATCCGCAACCTCATCAGGAGCATGCCCAGGCGTTGTAGGGAGGTCATACAGGCACGTGGAGGCCACACACAATACTGAGCCTCATTTTGACTTGTTTTAAGGACATTACATCAAAGTTGGATCAGCCTGTAGTGTGTTTTTCCACTTTAATTTTGGGGGTAACTCCAAATCCAGGCCTCCATTGGTTAATAAATTTGATTTCCATTGATGATTTTTGTGTGATTTTGTTGTCAGCGCATTCAACATTGTACAGAACAAAGTATTCAATGAGAATATTTCATTCATTCAGATCTAGGATGTGTTATTTGAGTGTCCCTTTATTTCGGAGGATGGATGTTATTTCGGAGGATGTTCATTCAGTTGTTTAATGTTGAAAAAAAGCAGATCACAGACATGGCACGAAACTAAAGTAATTTCAAATGGCAACTTTAGGGCTTTAAGAAACACTAAAAGAAATCAAGATTAAAAATGTGGTACTCCGTAAGGGTAATTTTTTTCAGACCAAGCAGAGGGAAAAAATTATGGAATCACTTAATTCTGAGGAAAATATTATGGAATCACCCTGTAAATTTTCATTTCCAAAACTAACACCTGCATCAAATTAGATCAGCTCGTTAGTCTGCATCTAAAAATGCCACTTTTGTGCCTGGTCTATTAAGGAAGATGCCACAATTTTTATTTTTGCATTAATAATTTTTGATTATATAATAAATTATTTTTAATATAAAACTAAATGCACTAGTTTAGCTATTTTATTTATGAAAAGGGCATATCCCCTTTATTAAAGTGCCTAAGCACAAACAGGGAGGTGGTAGTTGCCATCTACCTGCCAGTTTTTCATGGCGCCATTCTTCGCTGGCACAGATCAGCCACTGACTGCACCTGCAAGCGATTCACAGACAGAGCAGTGGCTTCTTTCCCACCCTGCAGACAAGGCGTGACTGCCGAAGCCATGCTGATTGACAGCTCTGCCAGTTAGGCAGTGGGGATCGGCTGTCAATCAGAATGACGTCAGCAGACACGTCCAAGCTTTTCTTTTTTCCTCTTTTGGATGTATTTCACAGTGTCTATATATAACAAACAGGCATTCCTCACATGTATTAAAGCTGTTGAACAGTGGCAAATCATGCACACGCAGTGACTCGAACATAAAATTCGAGCACACCGAAGATCCTCGGAAAACACCCGAGCATGCTCGTAAATCTCGAATAACAAGCATGCTCGCTCATCACTAATAGGAATCCATTTAGGAGCCAAAAGATCTGGCTCTTTTTGGGGAGTGGAGCCAGATCACAAAAAAGAACCGGACTGCCCATGTCCTTGTGTGAGGTTTGGAGTGGGTGAAATATGTGCTGGCGTACAGGTCACTACAATGCATGATGGAACTTGTAAAAATAGAACACAGGAAGCAAGGACAGGGGAAGTTGTCGATTAACCTCACCAGAGCGGCAGCCAGACATGAGAACGTGCTGCTAGAGCGTGATAAAAGGTAACATTGCTAAAATAACACAATGGATGTATTGAGAGGCACATAAGATTTATGAAAAAAAAACAGTTATCGTACTGGACAACCTTTTTAAGCTTCTTGCTTATTGATATACTACATCGATTTAATGGTATTTGTGCCATTATCACTCTTTATTCATATGCTGTAACACTTTATGTAATGAAGTCTATATATCCCTTTTTCTGTTCTTCCTCTTCTAGACTTTGATTTTCTGTTTCTTATTATATTATGATGTTACAAAATCAAAAAACTTTGAATTTGAAAAGAAAATGGCTACTTTCCTGTGTGAGCTTTTAGATGTGTTACAAGACTTCCTTTCCAATTAAAACATTTCCCACATTCTGAACATGAAAATGGCTTCTCCCCTGTATGAATTCTCTGATGTGTAGTGAGATATGATTTCCTATTAAAGCATTTCCCACATTCCGAACATGAAAATAGTTTCTGCCCTGTGTGATTTAGCTGATGTGTAACAAGACTTCTTTTATATGTAAAACATTCCCCACATTCTGAACATGAAAATGGCTTCTCCCCTGTGTGAATTCTCTGATGTGTACTGAGATGAAATTTTCTATTAAAACATTTCCCACATTCTGAACATGAAAATGGTTTCACCCCTGTGTGAATTCTTTGATGTTTAACAAGACTTGATTTCTCTATAAAACATTTCCCACATTCTGAACATAAATATGGCTTTTCCCCTGTGTGAATTTTTTGATGTGTAACAAGACTTGATTTCTCTATAAAACATTTCCCACATTCTAAACATGAAAATGGCTTCTCCCCTGTGTGAGTTCTCTGATGTGCAACGAGACTTGCTTTCTCTATAAAACATTTCCCACATTCTGAACAGGAGAATGGTTTCTCCCCTGTGTGAATTCTCTGATGTGTAACAAAATTTGATTTTTGTATAAAACATTTCCCACATTCTGAACATGAATATGGCTTCTCTCCTGTGTGAATTCTCTGATGTGTTAGAAGTTTGTATTTCTCACTATAACATTTCCCACATTCTGAACATGAAAATGGTTTCTCTCCAGTGTGAATTTTCTGATGTATAATAAAATTTGATTTGTGTGTAAAACATTTCCCACATTCTGAACAAAAAAATGGTTTCTCACCAGTATGAATTCTGTGATGTCTAAAAAGTTCGGATTTCTTTCTATAACATTTTCCACATTCTGAACATGAAAATGGTTTCTCTGCTGTGTGAGTTGGGTGAGTTCTCTGATGAGCAACAAGACATGTTCTTTGTGTAAAACATTTCCCACATCCTGAACAAGAAAATGGCTTCTCCCCTGTGGGATTTTTCAGGTGTGCAACAAGCTGTGATTTACGATTAAAACATTTCCCACATTCTGAACATGAAAATGGCTTCACCCCACTGTGTATTATCTGATGTCTAACAAGACATGATTTCATTGTAAAACATTTCCCACATTCTGAACATGAAAATGACTTCTCCCCTGTGTGTATTATCTGGTGTCTACTAAGACATGATTTTGTTGCAAAACATTTTCCACATTCTGAACATGAAAATGGCTTTTCCCCTGTGTGTATTACCTGATGTGCAACAAGATGTGTTTTCCGATTAAAACATTTCCCACATTCTGAACATGAAAATGGTTTCTCCCTTATGTGAGCTATTTCATGGTTAACAGCCCTTCTCTGACTCTTGTTTTGCATATTTGTTTTTGATGAAGTAGAATTAAGGTCCTCCTGAAAAGGATCAGATGACAGATTTTTTCTGATAACATCTTGAGGTGTATCAGGTATAAGGACATGTTCTTCACAAGTATCAGGTGTCATACCAAGAGGATCTGCTGAAAAATCTGAGAATATCAGATGTCCCTCTGAGCTTCTGGTACAGTCATCTACCAAGAATAAAAATGATATTGTGTGTCAGTAACATTACAATGGAATTATATTACTATTTATATTATTAGATACTTTATTGTATTTCCATGCAAAGCAAACTGTAATACAATTCAACTATTGACAGACGAAGGCTATGTTCACACACGTTGGGTTTTTCAGCGTTTTTTGCTGCAGATTTTTATGCAAATTTTCAGCTGTGTTTTGCAGTACCAGCAAAGTATGAGAAACCAGAATTCTCTGTTCACACATCTTGGTTTTTTTTGCTGTGCATTTTTTGCCTTGGTTGGGTTTTTAGAAAATAGAGCATGTCACTTCTTTCAGCGTTTTTTACAGTGGTTTTCACCCATAGGAAGTAATGGGTGGTGAAAAAAATGCTGAAAAAAAAACGCATAAAAAAAAGTAAGTATATTTTTTCAGCGTTTTCGATGGCAAAATAGAATGGGGTTCTTTAATTTTATAGAACTTTATGTACATGCATAAATAGAGACAGAAGGACAGTGAAAAAAAAAACGCTAAAAAAAAACGCAGCAGAACCTGCGCTTTTTGACGCAGCCGATTTCCTGCCAGAGATTGGGTTTTGCTGCAGATTTGTGATGCTGAAAAACCCAACGTGTGTGAACATAGACTTAGACAACAGTCCACTAAAGAGGGACTGCGATTACAGAGATAGGCCACCAGGTTATATCCTTTCAACTTTCCCTTCTCTAGTATAGCCATATTTTCAGCTCATGTTTCCTTGTGTCTGTCAGGAATCTGTTCCAGTTACATGTTCAGGGCAGACTAATAAAAGGGATCTGTTATCAGATTTATTAAGTGATTCCTTCTCATACATTCTCTGACAAGTACAAGCCCTGTAATACAGAGCAAAGCACATTGGAGCAGATGGGTCATGTACACAAGTCATTGCTTTGGATAAAAAGTAAGGTTTTTTATATATATATATATATATATATATATATATATGTTTTTTATTAATGTAACTAAACCATGGATACAAGAAAGGAGAACAAGTCCTACATATTTTTATATATGTTATGCAAGCCAATAGAAACACAATGCTGCTGTATTGGTGTCGCGTGTAGGGGAATCAAAATAAACTAGTGAACAGGTGTACAAGAACAGACATGTACAGTTAAATGACTGGATTTTTTAAAATTAATTTGTTAGTTTTTTAACAAAATAGTTTTCCCTTCCCAAAAAAGACAAATAAAGCCAAGTAGGTACACGTCCGAAAACTCAGCCATTACAGTTGTATTGGTGTTTTATATACCGTATTTTGCAGATTATAAGACGCACCTTAAATTTTGGGGAGGAGAATAGGAAAAAAAAATTTTTTTTTTTATAAACCGGTGCATGTTATAATCAGCTAACCTTGGGCGCCGAGGCGTTTGTGGAGCGGGGTCCCAGGTGGCAGGATCGAGGCAGGACAGGGTGTTCGGAGGCAGGAGTCAGGAGATCGCTGCTGCTAGGAGCTTCTGCCTTCCGGCAGAGGAAGGAGTCCGGAGTCTGTGCCGAGATCTCAATTGCGCATGCGCCGTCTCCATTTTCTTGGGAGACCGCGGCATGGGAAAGTATGAAAGGTGTAGTACTCCGGCTTTTACAAAATGTCGGCGGAGACCCCACACCACCGAACACCTGCTACAAGCAAGGGGCCCGCAGCCATCTCCCGACTTCTGACTCTGCCAGAAGGTAGAAGCTTCCAGCACCAGCGATCTCCTGGCAGCAGCAACCCTGGGACCCCGCTCCACCAACGCCGGTAAGCACGTTCGGATTATAAAACGCACCCCCATTTTTTCCCCAAATTTGGGTGGAAAAAAGTGCGTTTTATAATCCGAAAAATACGGTATGTATGTAAAATTTGACTAGTAAAACAGGTGTCAAAAAATGATGACCTACACATCACTTGCTAAGGTAGATTGTTATATTTATGTGTCTGGATTTTGGTAAATTTTATTTAGTATTGTTAAAATACAATTATCCCTCCCCCCTTCACAAAAATGAATACAAAAGAAATAGAGAAATTCAGTACAAACGGTCGCTCGTGACAAGCACATTTTCTAAGCACATTTTCGTTGACTGATACTGACAGTCTAGATCTAATTTTCTTTGACAAATATTATTGTGTTGGCTTGCTGCTTTCTAAGGCATGAAGAATTTAGAAAAAAAATTGTAACTCAAATGAAGCAAGAAAAGATGGCAGCCCATCAACACTATATCCCAGATCAATCTCACTGGCTCTGCTGCTGGCACCACTCTTCCATCTCTCTCTATTGGTCAACTTAATCTCTAGATTATTCACAGAATACTACACTCATCATCTTTCTCTGCTGCAGTGGTACAAAACAGACTTTCTGAAGTATTTGTCAAATATTTTAGGGCTTTCTCTTCCAATTTCTATTGCTGAGCTCCGATGTCCCCTCACTATCCAGAACCACCCAAAAATGAGTATAGCATTCCCTGCCTCAGCTTTTATAAAGACTGTGATCTTTTCTCCTAATTTGTTAGGCTACACCATGCAATGTGATAGCTGCAAGGCATCATGAGAAAGCCCACGTGGCCATGCCTTAGGATGCAATCATCTGCAAAGTGAAAAATGAAGATTCACACAAATAGAAATTGTTCAAATTTGCCTAGACAAAAAAAATTTATCTAAAATTCTACATAAATTCTGTTTGTATCAAATTGATTTGCTAAGCTTTACTTTATTCTGGTGCAATTAATGGATCAAAATATTGCATGCAAAAGAAGGCAGCTCCTGTACGCATCCACAATGCAAATCTAAAGCTGCTCACGGAGCCAAGCAAGTACGCAGTTTGTAAACATGACTCTCACTATTTTTGACTTGGCCATCTGCATCCAGTCTTATCACACTCCATGACTACAGCAGCGGGATGTCTGAATGGCTTTTTAATGAGAATTCAAACAGTGACCTCAAGCAGAGACAGGAGCGCACGCAAGAATACAGAATGACCTTCCCCTGAGCCATAGCGTTGGTCTTCGTTAGCCTCATTGCACTGAATGGTGAACATACATACCCTTAAAACAATTATTTATTAAATTCTATTAAAAGCACAAAAAACCTGTGTAGTAAAAATTCCTATATAGGATAGTATTTCTGGGTGACCTACAGCTGACATACACAATTAATCAATGGTGAAGAGCTGTCCAAGATAATGTGATATATGAATCCAAAAGAGCTTTAGATGGTTATATCTAGGTCAGAGATACACATATGTTACTTACCGGTAATGTGTTTTTTCGGAACCCATGACGGCACAACGAGAGAGGGGATCCGCCCTTCAAGGACAGGAAACCTTCAAGATAAAAAGGGCGGCGCCTCTCTCCGCCTCAGTGGATTACAGAGCATGAGAGGACTTTCCGGTTAGAGCACATTATTTTATTAACCATAAACGAATTTCACCCATGTGAATACTCAACACCCACCAACCGGAAGGTGAACACCATAGTGATAGGGAGGGTATGTAAAGGTGCTGTCATGGGTTCCGAAAAAACACATTACCGTTACGTAATATACGTGTTTTTCTGTCACCCATGACGGCACAACGAGAGAATTACAGAGAACTAGGTATGTAAGGGAGGGATCACAGCCTGCAGAACCCTTCTCCCAAATGGGAGATCAGAGGAGGCAGAAAGGTCAAGTCTATAGTGATTATAGAAAGTGGACAGAGATGACCACGTGGCCGCCTTACATATTTGCTCAATGGGCATGTCCGCTCTTTCTGCCCAGGAAGCAGCCATGCCCCGTGTAGAGTGGGCCTTCAGATTGTTAGGAGGATCTCTGCCTGATCCCGTATAGGCCATCGTGATGGCTTCCCGGATCCACCTTGATAGAGTGCCTTTTGAGACCTTTGATCCCTTTTGGGAGCTCTGAAAGGAGACAAATAGAGCCCTATCCTTCCTCCATGAGCTTGTGGATGCCAAATAATGTATAAGGCATCTCCTGACATCCAAGGTATGAAATCTTTCCTCCTTGCTGTTTTTTGGTTCAGGACAGAAGGAAGGTAGGGCTATCTCCTGAGACATCTGAAATTTAGAAACAATTTTAGGAAGGAAAGCAAGGTCTGGTCTCAAAACTACCCTATCGTCTAGCACTAAGGTAAAAGGTGGATCTGCAGACAAAGCCTGTAACTCACTAACCCTCCGTGCTGATGTTAAGGCCACCAGAAGTATTGAGTAATTTTATGGACCCTGAGCTAAGGGGCTCAAAGGGAGAACCTGTTAACGCGTTTAGCACTAAGTTTAAATCCCAAGAAGGGACCCTTATTATAGGGGCTGGATTGGCTCTACTGCATGCCCTCACGAACCTGGAAATCTATTGGTTACCGGCCAGATTATAATTATACAAGGACCCTAAGGCAGAGATTTGGACCTTTAAGGTGCTAACCGCTAGGCCTTTCTTCAGCCCTTTTCGAGGAAATTCCAAAATGGCCGTTATGGGAACCACCCCCCCAGGGAGAATCCCCGAGATGACAAGAACTTCTTCCAGACTCTACTGTAAATTTTAGTAGTGATTGGTTTCCTACTACCTAGAAGAGTAGTAACTAGATTCGATGAGAAACCCCGACCCTCTAGCAACGACCTCTCGAGTTCCAGGCCGCTAAGTGCAATCCTTTCACCGGAGGATGGAATATAGGACCTTGAGCATGAAGGTCGGAACTCTCTGGAAGAATCCAGGGGTTCGTGACTGACATGCTCCTTAGCCAAAAGAACCATGGTCTCTTGGGCCAGAAGGGGGCACTCGAGCCTGATCCTCCCGGATCTTCCTCAACACTGCTGGAATAAGGCATGTTGGGGGAAAGGCATAGGCCAGACTGAAATCCCATCTGAACTGGAAGGTGTCTACTACTAAAGGGTTTTCCGTGTGATTCAGGGAGCAGAACTTTTTTTAACTTGCTGTTCTGACGGGTCGCAAACAGGTCGCCCTCTGGAGACCCCCACATGGCCACTAGCTGGCGGAAGACTGAGTGATTTAGAGTCCACTCTCCCTGCAATAATGGCCTGCGACTTAGAAAGTCTGCCTTCGTGTTGTCCTCTCCTCTGATATGAAGGGCCTTTAAAGAGAGAACTTTTCCTTTCACTAGAGAAAATATCCTCCCCGCAATCTGCATTAGTGATTTTGAGCGAGTTCCCCCCCTGGTGGTTTACATATGCCACCGTGACCTGGTTGTCGGACAGAATTTTTATGTGATGTCCTCGTAGAAGGGGTAAGAAGCTGATTAGTGCCTTCTCTACTGCTCATAGCTCCCACATGTTGGAAGACTCCAGACTCTCCTCCTCTGACCAAGTCCCCTGTATCGGGCGGTTGTCTAGGTGCGCCCCCCACCCCCTGGAGCTGGCGTCCATAGTAATCACTCTGTTAAATTGGGGAACCCAGGGGATGCCTGTCTGGAATGTGTTGGTCTCTAACCACCAATACAGAGACCGAATTACATTTTGTGGGAGTGTTAACCTGCCCTCCATATGTCCCCTGATGATGATTTCTTTCTTTAGGACATCCTATTGCAATTCTCTTGAATGAAATTGGGCCCAGCATAACGCTGGGATGCAGGAGGTGAGGGACCCCAACAGAGACATGGCCCCCCTGAGAATCATTACTGGGTCTGTTATGGCTGTCGAGACTAAATTTTTTATTTTCTCTCTTTTCTGCTCGGGCAGGGGGCATTCCTGTCTAACCGAATCCAGAGTAAGGCCTAAAAAGATCTGAGTTGTATGCGGGATCAGTTTTGATTTTTCTAGGTTTAAACATCCTAAGTTTTTTAAGATGGTGCTCACCTGATCCACTTGGGCCAGGCAGTGATCGTAAGTTTTGCCCACTATTAGGAAGTAGTCCAGGTACGGAATGATCAATCTGTTTTCCTCCCTGAGATGAGCCGTAACCTCCGCTATAAGTTTTGTGAATATGCGGGGCACTACTGCTAGGCCGAAGGGAAGAGCTCTGTACTGGAAGTGCTTGATGACTCCTTGTACACTTACAGCTACTCTGAGGTATTTTTGAAAGTCGTGATGGATTGGCACATGGTAATACTGATCCTTTAGGTCCAACACTGCCATGTAGCAGCCGGGGAATAGAAGGCTTATCGTTGATTTTATTGTTTCCATCTTGAATGATGGAATGTTCAGGAATTTGTTTAGGCCTTTCAAGTTGAGGATGACTCTGTATGAATTGTCCAGCTTCTTTATAAGGAACAAGGGGGAATAGAACCCTCTTCTTTCTTCTTGTGGTGATACCTCCAGCAAGACGTTCTTTTGCAGGAGACCTGAAATCTCTTCCTCCAGTGCCCGCTGTTCTGGTAGAGAGGATCTTAAGGCAGTAGGGATAAATTTCTCTGGTGGGTTCCTCAGAAATTCCAGTTTTAACCCCTTCATGAGCCCGCATTGAACCGAGCACGTCAGCTGATTATTACAGCCGACATGTGCCCGCAACAGCCGCGGGTGGAATCGCGATCCATATGCAGCTGTTAACATGTTAAACGCCGCTGTCAATCTCTGACAGCGACATTTAACTCGCGCTTCCGGGTAGCGCTTCCGGGTAGCGCGTCCTAAGCCCCACCCATCGGCGACCCCGTCACGTGATCGCGGGACACCGATGGGTGGACATGACAACGCAGGGTCTGCAGCAGACGCCTGTGGTTGTCATGAGCTGGTCGCTATGAGCGCCACCTAGTGGTCAGCGCTCATAGCACAGGACCATTTCTTTTACATACAGGTGATCTGCTGATCATCTGTATGTAGCAGAGGTGATAGACTAGAAGCAGCAACTGTCCTCCTATGCAGACTATAGAAGCAAGCAAAAAATGAAAAAAAAAAATTTTTAACAATATAAAAAATTTTTTAAAAAATCTAAAAGTTTAAAATCACCCCCCTTTCGCCCCATTCGAAATAAATTAATAAAAAAAAAACCCTACATACACAATTTTGGTATTGCCGAGTTCATAATCGCCCAATCTATTAATATAAAAAAATAATTAATCCGATCGGTAAACGGCGTAACAAGAAAAAATTTCTAAACGCCAGAATTACGTTTTTTGGTCGCCGCAAAAATTGCAATAAAATGCAATAACGGGCGATCAAAACATCGGATCTAGCCCAAAATGTTATCAATAAAAACGCCAGCCCGGTGCGCAAAAAATAAGCCCTGACCCAGCCCCAGATCCCAAAAAATGGAGACGCTACAGGTCTTAGAAAATGGCGCTATTTTTTTATTTATTTTTTTTTAACCAAACTTTGGAATTTTTTTTCACCACTTAAATAAAAAAGAACCTATACATATTTTGTGTCTACGAACTCGTAATGACATGGAGAATAAGAATTGCAGGTCAGTTTTAGCATTCAGTGAACGTGGTAAAAAAAATAAATAAAAAAACTGTGGTATTGCACTTTTTTTCCAATTTCACCGCACTTGGATTTTTTTCCCCGTTTTCCCGTACACGATATGGTAAAACTAGTAAAGGCTTTGAAAAGTACAACTCGTCCCGCAAAAAATAAGCCCTCACATGGCCATATTGTCCAAAAAATAAAAACGCTATGGCTCTGGGAACAAGGGGAGCAAAAAACAAAAATGCAAAATCCCAGGGTTGCGAAAGGGTTAAACCTGATTTTACTAAATTGAGGATCCACTTGCTGGAAGAGATCCTTTCCCAGGCTGGAAGGAAGAGAGAGAGCCTCCCTCCCACCTGGGATAGAGTGTCATTTTGCGGTTTGCGACTATCCTGGGAGGGCCCGCCAAACAAAAACCCTTTCCCTTTCCTGGAACGATCCTCCCATCTAGATTGTTCCATGGACGTCCTTCTGCGGCCAAATTTCTTCCTCCGAAAGGACTGCTTAAACGTTAAGAAGGAAGATTTAGGAAATCCTTTTTGTTTTCACCTGCTTTCTCCAGAATTGTGTCACGAGAGGCACCGAAAAGAAAATCTCCTTCACACGGAAGAGAACATAGCTTTCCCTTCGTTTGTATGTCCCCCGGGCAACATTTCAGCCAGACTGCTCTACGGCCGGCATTAGACAGGGCCGCAGATCTTGCTGCTAATCTGGCAGAATCCACAGAGGCGTCCGATAAAAAGGCCGCTGCTCCTTTCAATACAGGTAGAGAGGCCAGAATGGAGTCCTGTGACTCGTTGTTCTTAACCTGTTCTTCTAACCTGTCTAACCAAACCATAAGGGATCTTGCAGTACAGGTTGCTGCTATGGCTGGTTTCAATGCCCCTGCTGATGACTCCCAAGTACCATTAAGGAAGGTATCTACCTTTCGGTCCAGTGGATCCTTCAGCATCCCTGTGTCTTCAAAGGGGAGAGAAGATCATCTAGAAGCTTTGGATACCGCAACATCCAGCTTCGGGGCTTTATTCCAGGAAGCGGTATCTTCCTCTCTAAAGGGATATTTCCTTTTGAAGGAGGATGGAAGGGGATCCTTTTTCTCCGGCCTATCCCACTCCTTCCTGATAAGTGCCTGCACCTTATCATTAATCGGGAAAACTATGTTTCTTCCGATCCAAGGTGCCGAACATAATTTCCTGTACCGATTTTTTTGACTTCTGGTCAACTAACCCCATTGTGGACCCGACGGCTTTTACTAAGCTATCCACACTTTCCAGGGGAAAACAATGACCTGTGCCTGCCTCGCTATCCGAAGAGGAAGAGTCAGTGGAGTCATCCAGCATTCCCTCGTCGGATTCAGAGTCTGAAAGGGTGGGTGGGGCTTTTGCCCTATCGGCCTGGATGCTTGGGAAAACGACTTAGATGATTTTTCTACCTCAGACCTAATAAGGGCTTTTAGATTTGAAGAAAAATCCGGGGTTCCCTCCGAAATTGTTTCCTTAATACATGGCTGGCATAATCTTTTGGGCCAGTCTTTAGTCAGACCCCGTTCACACAGGGCACATACTCTGTACTTTGATTTCTCCGTACATTTTTTAGGTACATCCTGACCGTATAAGGGAGGAAGGAAAGGGAGAGAGAGAGACAAAACAGAAAAAAGTCTACATTAATACGTCGACTTTCACGTAGCTCACTCACCACCCAGTAGATAAAGACAGGGTACCGGAACGGGAGGCAGGACGGTATCAGATACTTCTCCATGGGAGACTGCGAAATCATCGATCCTGCAGAAGCTATGCCGGCGGGATCTTGAATCCCCGATGCTGCGAGTCCCAGAACGCCCACTGCTCTTGCTCTGCGGTGGACGCGGCTCCTGGGTGCGCTTCTGGCGCCGAGGCTGCTCCATCTCCTCAGGCTGCTGCAGCATGGACTGCTGCTCTTGCTGCTGATGCGGTGGGGAGGGCTGCTGTGAGGCCATTACGGTGAACTGCGCCCCTGCCTGGCCGGTGATCTACCCTTAAGTACCCTTATTACGCCAGGGAGATCACCGGCCGGCGTCCCTGCAGCTTCCGGTACCTCCCCCGAAAATTACATCCGGAGGTCAGAGGTCCCGGCGCGCGTCATCGGGGCGCGACTTCCGGTTTCGTCATTTCCAGTCGCGCCCCGTGACGTCTCATCCGGGACGCTGGGTTTGCCAGCTACCATGCTGTGTAGGTGCCGCAAACCCCCGCCCGCAGGCGGGGAGACCACATGTCGGCGCCCCCCGAGGCGCTTCCAGGAACCATGGGACCGGCCGCAGCAGAGACTGTGCCCGGCCACCGCCGACCTGCCCCGGCAGGCTTGAACTTGCTGCTGTCACCATCGACGAGAAGGAAGGTCCCCCATCAAGGACAGGAAAGCACTGAGGCGGAGAGAGGCGCCGCCCTTTTTATCTTGAAGGTTTCCTGTCCTTGAAGGGGGACCTTCCTTCTCGTCGACGGTGACAGCAGGTCTCGTTGTGCCGTCATGGGTGACAGAAAAAATGAGTGATATCAAAGTCCCAGGCAACACCAAAATAATAACCTGTGGAACACTCGATCAATACCTTGGCTGGTACTGCCTAGCTGCAGAGAATGGCACCCTATACGAGATGTGGCTATATTCATACAAGCAGCATCAGGTATGTAATTATAAAGGAAGACCCCTGTAATCTATAACAGAAAAAAATGATAACTAATCATTCAATGCTTGTGCTTCTTAGACTGACTGCCTCATTGCCTCGACACGTTTCCCAATAATCTGTTACCAGAATGGGCCTATGATTATCTTTTCATTGCTGAAACATCTAGTCTCCTGATAAATCTACAAGATGGGGAAATGCGTTGAGGCATTGAGGCAGTCCGTCTAAGAGGGACAACCATTGAATGATAAATTATAAATTTTTTCTGTTATATATTACAGGGGTCTCCCTTTATATTTACATACCTGATGCTGCATGTATTAAGATAACTTACATCATATAAAACTGCAACAGGGACAACTAGGGAAAGACAAGGGAGCCACTGTTGAGTGGGGGCACCACATCTCGTATATCTAGGGTGTCGACCTCCGCAGCTAGGCAGTACGAGCCAAGGTATGGATCTAGAGTTCCACGGGTTATTATTTTGGTGTTGCCTGGGATATTTATACCACTCACTATCTCTGACCTAGATATACTATCTGCAGGTCTTTTGGATTCATATATCACATTATCTTGAACAAATCTATACCATTGATTGTGTATGTCAGTTGTAGGTCACCCAGATATATAAATCCAGTAGACCTAAACAGGATAGTATATCAACCACAGTATTTTGGACAGTTCTACACCTCTGAATTAATATCTGTTCATATTAGTTGTTGGTCATCCAGACATACTAACCTATATAGGATTTTTTACTGAATGGGAATTTATTTTTTGGGTGTTTTTAATAGAATTTAATAAATGATTGTTCTAAGAGTATACATGTTCACCTTGTCTAATACTCTTATCCTCGTATCAATAATGGTTAAAAAAATCATTGCCATCAAAAGGATTAGAAATAAAATAAGGATGAAAGAAATCAGACAAATAAGAAACTAATAACCCCTCAGCTAATGTACTAGCTAACACCTACTTACCCCAGCCATCAAACAGGGGTGCCCTCTCTCAGCCTTTCTATTTTGCCACGGTCATGGAGCCCTTTGCGGAATCTAGAAGATCAAAAAAGTTTGGACACACCTTCTCATTTAAAGATTTTTCTGTATTTTCATGACTATGAAAATTGTACATTCACACGGAAGGCATCAAAACTATGAATTAACACATGTGGAATTATATACTTAACAAAAAAGTGTGAAACAACTGAAAATATCTCTTATATTCTAGGTTCTTCAAAGTAGCCACCTTTTGCTTTGATGACTGCTTTGCACACTCTTGGCATTCTCTTGATGAGCTTCAAGAGGTAGTCACCGGAAATGGTTTTCACTTCACAGGTGTGCCCTGTCAGGTTTAGTAAGTGGGATTTCTTGCCTTATAAATGGGGTTGGGACCATCAGTTGTGTTGTGTAGAAGTCTGGTGGATACACAGCTGATAGTCCTACTGAATAGACTGTTAGAATTTGTATTATGGCAAGAAAAAAGCAGCTAAGTAAAGAAAAACGAGTGGCCATCATTACTTTAAGAAATGAAGGTCAGTCAGTGCGAAAAATTGGGAAAACTTTGAAAGTGTCCCCTAGTGCAGTTGCAAAACCATCAAGCGCTACAAAGAAACTGGCTCACATGAGGACCGCCCCAGGAAAGGAATACCAAGAGTCACCTCTGCTTCTGAGGATAAGTTTATCCGAGTCACCAGCCTCAGAAATCGCAGGTTAACAGCAGCTCAGATTAGAGACCAGGTCAATGCCACACAGAGTTCTAGCAGCAGACACATCTCTACAACAACTGTTAAGAGGAGACTTTGTGCAGCAGGCCTTCATGGTAAAATAGCTGCTAGGAAACCACTGCTAAGGACAGGCAACAAGCAGAAGAGACTTGTTTGGGCTAAAGAACACAAGGAATGGACATTAGACCACTGGAAATCTGTGCTTTGGTCTGATGAGTCCAAATTTGAGATCTTTGGTTCCAACCACCGTGTCTTTGTGCGACGCAGAAAAGGTGAACGGATGGACTCTACATGCCTGGTTCCCACCGTGAAGCATGGAGGAGGAGGTGTGATGGTGCTTTGCTGGTGACACTGTTGGGGATTTATTCAAAATTGAAGGCATACTGAACCAGCATGGCTACCATAGCATCTTGCAGCGTCATGCTATTCCATCCGGTTTGCGTTTAGTTGGACCATCATTTATTTTTCAACAGGACAATGACCCCAAACACACCTCCAGGCTGTGTAAGGGCTATTTGACCAAGAAGGAGAGTGATGGGGTGCTATGCCAGATGACCTGGCCTCCACAGTCACCAGACCTGAACCCAATCGAGATGGTTTGGGGTGAGCTGGACCGCAGAGTGAATTCAAAAGGGCCAACAACATCTCTGGGAACTCCTTCAAGATTGTTGGAAGACCATTTCCGGTGACTACCTATTGAAGCTCATCAAGAGAATGCCAAGAGTTTTCAAAGCAGTCATCAAAGCAAAAGGTGGCTTCTTTTAAGAACCTAGAATATAAGACATATTTTCAGTTGTTTCACACTTTTTTGTTAAGTATATAATTCCACATGTGTTAATTCATAGTTTTGATGCCTTCAGTGTGAATGTACAATTTTCATAGTCATGAGAATACAGAAAAATCTTTAAATGAGAAGGTGTGTCCAAACTTTAGGTCTGTACTGTATATCTATTATTTAGAAGAAGACAGCATAAAATGAGTTTATATGCTGAAAACATATTAATCTCTATAAACAGGAGTAATAAATTCACCAGCTGTCATCTCAAACTATACAAACGTTCACAAAAACCTCATTATACAAAAAATTCGGAGAAATCTAAAAATACTTTTCTTGAATAAGAAACAGGAAAAACAAAACTTTAAATAGGAAGAAAGCAACATTCCATATTTGGGCATAAAGATCACAAACCCAAGTCCCACCATGATCAGGGAGAACTTGTACAGAATACATAAGACCATTCAAGAGGAATTAACATACCTATCTAACTTTGATAATATCTGGTTAGGAAAGATACCGTTATACAAAATGTTGATTCTACCCAGAATATTCTATATATTCCGCACAATATTCCGGTCACCTGGTAAAAAAGCTACAGCAACATACACCGCGTGCAGAATTATTAGGCAGATGAGTATTTTGATCACATGATACTTTTTATACATGTTGTCCTACTCCAAGCTGCATAAGCTTGAGAGCCAACTACCAATTAAGTAAATCTGGTGATGTGCATCTCTGTAATGAGGAGGGGTGTTGTCTAATGACATCAACACCCTATATAAGGTGTGCTTAATTATTAGGCAACTTCCTTTCCTTTGGCAAAATGGGTCCGAAGAGAGATTTGACAGGCTGTGAAAAGTCCAAAATTGTGAGATGTCTTGCAGAGGGATGCAGCAGTCTTGAAATGTCCAAACTTTTGAAGCGTGATCACCGAACAATCAAGCGTTTCATGGCAAATAGCCAACAGGGTGGCAAGAAGCGTTGGCCAAATAATGTGCAAAATAACTGCCCATGAATTGAGGAAAATCAAGCGTGAAGTTGCCAAGTTGCCATTCGCCACCAGTTTTGCCATATTTCAGAGCTGCAACGTTACTGGAGTATCAAAAAGCACAAGGTGTGCGATACTCATGGCCAAGGTAAGGAAGGCTGAAAAACGACCACCTTTGAACAAGAAACATAAGATAAAACGTCAAGAATGGGCCAAGAAATATCTTAAGACTGAGGTTTCAAAGGTTTTATGGACTGATGAAATGAGAGCGACTCTTGATGGGCCAGATGGATGGGCCAGAGGCTGGATCAATAAAGGGCAGAGAGCTCCACTCCGACTCAGATGCCAGCAAGGTTGAGGTGGGGTACTGGTATGGGCTGGTATCATCAAAGATGAACTTGTGGGACCTTTTCGGGTTGAGGATAGAGTGAAGCTCAACTCCCAGACCTACTGCCAGTTTCTGGAAGACAACTTCTTCAAGCAGTGGTACAGGAAGAAGTCGGTATCGTTCAAGAAAAACATGATTTTCATGCAGGACAATGCTCCATCACATGCATCCAACTACTCCACAGCGTGGCTGGCCAGTAAAGGTCTAAAAGAAGAAAAAATAATGACATGGGCCCCCTTGTTCACCTGATCTGAACCCCATAGAGAACCTGTGGTCCATCATAAAATCTGAGATCTACAGGGAGGGAAAACAGTACACCTCTCGGAACAGTGTCTGGGAGGCTGTGGTGACTGCTGCACGCAATGTTGATCGAAAACAGATCAAGCAACTGACAGAATCTATGGATGGAAGGCTGTTGAGTGTCATCATAAAGAAAGGTGGCTATATTGATCACTAATTTTTTTGGTTTCTGTTTTTGCATGCCAGAAATGTTTATTTCTAAATGTTGTGCACTGATCTTGGTTTACCTGGTGAAAATAAACAAGTGAGATGGGATTATATTTGGTTTTTATTAAGTTGCCTAATGATTCTGCACAGTAATAGTTACCTGCACAAACAGATATCCTCCTAAGATAGCCAAATCTAAAAAAAAACCACTCCAACTTCCAAAAATATTAAGCATGGATATTTATGAGTATTTTGGGTTGATTGAGAACATAGTTGTTGATCAATAATAAAAATAATCCTCTAAAATACAACTTGCCTAATAATTCTGCACACAGTGTATGTCCAGATTTATATGAAAAATAAGCCACCCAGAATAGCAAAACACATTCTAGTTAAAAAACAAGAAGAGGTGACATGGAGTTACCCAACCTTACAGGTTATTACTTAACTATTTCAGTAAGCCAGACACAAATATGGGTTCTCCAATCATGGAAATCAGGTTGGTTAGAAATAGAGACATACCTCAACAACAACATCCCTCTCACATCTCTAATTCAGGCTCATATTCTTAATACAGAACTTAAAGCCTCAATATATGTGTGGAAAAAAAATTACATCTTACATGTAAGGATAAAGTATCTAAGATTAATCCTCGTAATATACCAAACATTCTCAGAAATTGCCATTCCGAAAATTTTCAAAAACCAAATGGGCATCATCTGGAATATCTCACCCATCAGACATCCTAAAAGACCCCAACTCTGGATAATTACAGACCTTTAACTCATTTAAAAAGTGACTTCCACATCCCTGATTTGGATCTATATAAATAGAAAAAATAGAGGAATCCATAAATACAAAACGAAGATTCCCCCATACTTTCCCCGGAACAATCTCAATTCTTCTAGATAATACAAATAAAATATGGAGTACTGAATCAATCTACCAATGGTTCAATGATGACATAAGCATTACAAAGAACATAAATATACTTAAAGGGGTTTTCCCATGAACAAAGTTCATTTTAATCAATATATTTTGGAATAATAATAATTTCCACAATTGGATGTATTTAAATAAAATGTTCTTGTGCTGAGATAATGTTATAAATGTGCCCCTGCTGTGTACTGTGTAATGGCTGTGTCTGACCATGTACAGGAACACGGTCTGATCATACCACATCTCCTGGGCAAGGGGAGAGGGAGCAAAAGAGTGTACAGACATTACAGCACGGGATCACAGTTGATTCTTTCTGTGAGGTAAAACATTTCACTGACTGTTTCTTAAAAATATTTTACCCCAAAAGAAAGAATTATTTGGAATACCATGTTGTAATGTCTGTTTAGTTTGATTCCCTTCACCCTAACCCTTCCCCTTCCCTTTACTTCATTCTTCCTCCCTCCCCTTCCCCTATTAACCCTTTCATGTCCTTGGAGGTATCCATACATCCAGGTTGGTAAGTATCTTGGTCATACGGATACATCCATCCAGGCAATTTAACCAGCTAAATGCCGCGATCGATATTGATCGCATCATTTAGAAGGCAGGGAGTGTGCTCCCTCACCTCTCCGATCGGCGTCATCGCGAGGGGAGGGGGGGGCGATCGTTGCAATGGTGACTTGATGTCACGACATGTGAACGACATTCGGTCACCATATCTAGCAAGCTTATAAAGTTTATAAAGCATTGCAATGCTTTGTCAGTGATCAGAGTTAAAAAAGTTAAAGTCCCATAGGGAGAAGAAGTAAAAAAAAATCTATTGTATTTGCAAACATTTTTATGGGGAAAATAAGTACACCTATTTGGTATTGCAGCATCCGGAACGATGCGAAGTATAAAACTGTCTACTACTTAACTTCTTCAGTGAACACTGTAAAAGAAAAAAAGAAAGAAAAAAGAAAACGTGGGCAAAAAATGATGCTTTATCATAATATCACCGAAGAAAAAGTGGAATAAAACGAGATAAAAAAGACAAATGTAAATACAAATAGCATCTCTGAGAAAGTCATCTTGTCCAGCAAAAAAACAAGCCACCGTACAGCTCCATCAGCAGAAAAATAGAAAAAAGGTTATAGCTCTCAGAATGAAGCGATATAATTTTTTTTTTCTATAAAATAGTTTTTACTGTGTAAAAGCGACAAAACATAAAAAAAAAAAAAGATATAAAATGTAGTATCACTGTAAATGTACTGACCTGAAGAATAAAGCTGCCTTATCAATTTTTACCACACGCGGAACGGCATACAAAAAAACTAAAAATTGAATTGTTGGTTTTTGTTCATTCTGCCTCCCAAAAAATAAGAACAGAAAGCGATCAAAAATTGTCATGTGACTGAAAATGGCACCAATAAAAAAAGTCAACTTGTCCAGCAAAAAACAAGCACTCACATGACTCTGTCGGCCGAAATATAGCTCTCAAAATATGGCAATGCAAAAACTAGTTTTTGCAAAAAAAAAAAAAAAAAAAAAGCGTCTTTTAGTGTGTGACAGCTGTCAGTCATAAAAACCCAATATAAATCTGGTATTGCTGTAATCGCACCGAACCGAGGAATAAAGTCGTCTAATCACTTATACCGCACGAGGAACAGCATAAAAAAAAATAAATAAATAAAACCAATTCTTCACCTACTGCTGATTTGTTCATTCTGCCTCTTAAAGAACGCAGTAAGGCTCGGCTCACATTTATCCTGTGCTCTGCGCAGGAGTGCTTACACTGGGGTTTCAGTGTAAATCTCTGAAATACGTGATTCAGACGGAAATCCCGGAGGAAGATTCCCTATAATGAGGCAGATGAGGACAGAAGAATGGACCCCACATAGGTCTCCACACAGAATAATGGGCCCCACACAGTCCTCCATACAGAATAATGGGCCCACAAAAGGGTGGTGGTTCTGGTGTCATAGGCCAAATAAAACCACCCTGTGGGCCAGAGTTTGACATGTATACATTAGATTGTCAGCTGAGCCTGCTGATATTGGCAGGTTCAGCTGATGTTGATCTAATGTGTAAGATGGTCTTTAGGGCTGCTACCTTTCCATACTGAAAAATACAACAAACAGGCTTGCAGTGACATGGGTTAAAAGAAGAGCAAATACTATATACTTGTATTTACGTACATACATACGCAAAATAAAGTGCAGGTGTATGGACCGTGAATGCAGCTGTATGGACGGTGTCATTGGTGCAACCGCACAGGGGCCCAAGAAGTAAGAGGGCCCATTAAGCAGGGGGAACTGTGCATTATGTTGAGCTACTGGACTGCAAAGGGCCCATATATTGCCTGCACAGGGGCCTCTTCTGCCCGTGTCCGCCCCTGCATGGTGTTCACACATGGCATCTGTCTTTACCAGTCTGTGCAATGTACATGACACCTATACACTGTACGGAGACGCTTTGTAACTTCTAATGTGGCTTTCCCTGATGGAACAGTGGCACATATGTGACGTGGCTTTAGTGAGGGGGCCTCTAGACAATTGACAGGTGGTGAGGTAGTGAGGAAGTGAACATGTACATACAATGGCGCTCAGTTCAGTGTACACGAGGTTCTATAGTATTGAGGAATCCAAGGCCTAAATAGAAATATAACTTATGTCAAAAAAATTGAGGCGGCGTTGCAAAGTCCAGAACAGATAAAAAAAATTAAAAAAACACTTTATTCCCCCAGGTCGCTCTTCTCAATTTACTCCATCTGGCTGCCTGAATTCTTTTTATTTGTAGCACTGTGGGATTTTTTTTAATATCTCTACTCCATAGACTGTGATATATATGCACATACAGTTGTGCTCAAAAGTTTACATACCCAGGCAGAATTTTTGCTTTCTTGACCTTGTTTCAGATAATATGAATGATAACAAAAAAAACTTTTTCTCCACTCATGGTTATTGGTTGGGTGAAGCCATTTATTGTCAAACTACTGTGTTTTCTCTTTTTAAATCTTAAGGACAACCAAAAACATCCAAATGACCCTGATCAAAAGTTCACATACCCTGGTGATTTTGGCCTGATAACATGCACAAAATTTGACACAAATGGGTTTTGAGTCGCTACTAAAGGTAACATCCTCACCTGTGACTTGTTTGCTTGTAATCATTGTGTGTGCATAAAAGCTGAGTGAGTTTCTGGGATCCAGACAGACTCTTGCATCTATCATCCAGCCACTGACGTTTCTGGTTTGTGAGTCATGGGGAAAGCAAAAGAATTGTCAACGGATCTACGGGAAAAAGTCGTTGAACTGTATCACACAGGGAAGGGATACAAAAAGATATCCAAGGAATTGAGAATGCCGGTCAGCAGTGTTCAAACTCTGATTAACAAATGGAAAATCAGGGGCTCTGTAAATACTAAACCACGGTCAGGTAGACCAACAAATATTTCGACCACAACTGCCAGGAAAATTGTTCAGGATGCAAAGAAAAACCCACAAATAACATCAGCTGAAATTCAGGACTCTCTGAAAACTAGCGGCGTGGCTGTTTCAAGATGCACAATAAGGAGGCACTTGAAGAGAAATAGGCTGCATGGTTGAGTCGCCAGAAGAAAGCCATTACTGCACAAATGCCACAAAGTATCTCGCCTACAATACGCCAAACAGCACAGAGACAAGCCTCAAAACTTCTGGAAAATGGTAATTTGGAGTGATGAGACCAAAATTGAACTTTTCGGCCACAACCATAAACGTTACATTTGGAGAGAGGTCAACAAGGTCTATGATGAAAGGAACACCATTCCTACTGTAAAGCAAGGAGGTGGATGGCTGATGTTTTGGGGATGTGTGAGCTACAAAAGGCACAGGAAACTGGGTAAAAGTTGAAGGAAAGATGAATGCAGCAGGTTATCAGCAAATACTGGAGTCAAATTTGCACTCATCAGCCCGGAAACTGCACATGGGACGTACTTGGACATTCCAACATGATGACGATCCAAAACACAAGGCCAAGTCGAGCTGTCATTGGCTACAGCAGAACAAAGTGAAGGTTCTGGAGTGGCCATCTCTGTCTCCTGACCTCAATATCATTGAGCCACTCTGGGGAGATCTCAAGCGCACAGTTCATGCTAGACAGCCCAGGAATTTACAGGAACTGGAGGCTTTTTGCCAAGAAGAATGGGCAACTTTACCTATTGAGAAAATAAAGAACCTGATCCACAACTACCACAAAAGGCTTCAAGCTGTCATTGATGTTAAAGGGGGCAATACACGATATTAAGAACTGGGGTATGTGAACTTGTGATCAGGGTCATTTGGATGTTTTTGGTTGTCATTAAGATTTAAAAAGAGAAAACACAGTACTTTGACAATTAATGGCTTCACCTAACCAATAACCATGAGTGGAGAAAAGGTTTTTTTGTTATCATTCATATTCTCTGAAATAAGGCCAAGAAAGCAAAAATTCTGCCGGGGTATGTAAAATTTTGAGCACAACTGTATATATGACATGTGGGAAGTGGATATATACATACGATATATATCCTGTTAAGCACACCGTGCTCTGTGATGCTGACCTGCCCTCCCTGGAGCTGCCATGTCCTGTCATGGATAAGATCGGTATTCCTTCTCTGCAGCGGGAGGCACAGAGCACTGCTTATCAGGACTTATACCTAAAATGTAGAAGGGGGTCAGGACCTAGCAGTATCCTGTGAGTCGGCTGCTCTACTCACGGACAGTGCCCACACTGCTGCCTGCGGAGTCCGGACATTATCATGACTCCATATTAGTGCAGACTCACCCGCACCGCTCTGCTGCTTGATGATGATTGGTAGTTGTACAGCAGGAGAGCGGGACTGGATAACTGAAATCCCCACCTCTCTTTTCCTGCGATACCATCGTCCTACAGCCTCCAAAGACTGGTATGAACTTTACATGGAAACAAAAATAAATCATGGAGGCTACAGCCAGCAGGAAAAAAAAACAGCCCTGGCACCGGGCCCCCCAGCTCACAGGCCCCATAGCAACCGTGTGGTCTGCCGTTATGGGCGGTACGACCCTGCCTGCACTGAAAGTCAGTTTATTTCCTTTGCTTGTTGCATGGTTTATGGAGTCTTAATAAACCAGCCTGAACTTTTTACTTAAACCGCTTCCTGTGCCTACCTCAAGCATAACAGAGTGAGTAGAAACTTTACACTTCTCCCATCAACTGCTCAGTGAAGAACAAACAGCACTCAGGTGAGACACAGATCTCAGAAGAAGATACAAAAGGAACATTGGGGTCCTTCTAGCTTTCGATATGTGTCCATTTTTAGAAAACAAAGTTATGCAATATTTTTATTTTATTTATTTTATTTTTTATTTTCCAAACTGACATGGATAGAGAAAATTCAACCATTTTAGTCATACCATTTGTCAATCACCATAAAAAATTTGTTCGCTTAATCGTACTGGCTGTTACGATTACATAAAGTATGTCAGGTTTACTGTAATTGCTTTGCATCTTTATTGTATCTTCTAATGTACTGGCATATAGAGATCTGTATAGACCAGTATATTATAAGATGTAATGAAGAATGCTATTGAGGTTCTTAGGCTGAGAAAATGCTCTTGTACATAACAGTGAAGCCTGTGGCTGGTAATCATTGTTATATATATATAGTCACTGACACTAACATGCTTCAAAATATGTTTAGAGACATCCATTGTGCACAGTGACCTGTGATGGACAGGACTGTGAGTAAGGAGTTCTCTCCTCTGCAGCAGCTCAGAAATGTGCTCCAGATGCAGCGGAGAAACATTTGTACAAAATGCTGTAAAAAAAAAAAGAAAAAAAAAAGAATGAAACACTGAAAAGTCGTAAACTTTTTGTGGAACTTTATGGCATTTTCACGCCAGTCTAAGGAAGATCCACCAAAGAGGATGGAGCATGAACAGGGCTTGTGGCCTGCCAAATTCATCGCTAGGGACATAACTTACACCAATCAGAAATGTCCTTGACTTGGGTACCATTTCTATCAGGGCGCACAAAGGGGCGCCCCATGGAGAAGTACTGTGTGCATGTCTGAATGACTTCAGTTTTACTTAACCCACCGCCCTCCTTCATTAAAGACTGGTATGAATGGTGCCAATCTTGAGGAGATAGTCTTGCACAAACTTTTTTTTTTCACTATGGGCCTAAAAATGAAACAGGCAGGTATTTGTTAACAGAGAAAATTACCTGCCTGCTGTACTCAGCGCTGGGTCAGAGTGGTCACCGAAAGCTCCTGCTGGTGATTCAGCTGCTCCACGTCAGCGAACAGCTCTTCTTCTTCTGAGCTGCTCTGTCGATAGGGTATGACTTCCGATGTCATGGTGATTGACAGCCGGCTTCCCACAATTAAACTATCAATAAGCATGGCATTGGCAGTCACGCCCCATCAACAGAGCAGAGTGGAGGAGAAGCTGAATCACCAGAAAGAGCCGTCTGTGACCACTATGTGTCAGTAGAGATCAGCAGCAGGCACAAAAGGTAGGTAGGAAGCAACTACCTGCATGATAGTTCTTAGCTCATTGTAGAAGAAAAAAAAAAAAAGAAGAAAGAATAGTCTTGGGTAACCCCATAATAAATCAGCCCTTACATCCACTTCAAAAGTTTCAGGTGGACACACCCGAAAAAACCCCAAACATCTGAAGTTACTCTACAAGTCAGTGACTAAGTAGAACCTGTGACTTCTTGGTATTTAGTGGTTACTACTCACCTGTGCGGTTATCTGTAGGAATCTCCTCTTTACACCACTCATCACCCCTCACATATGTCTCTGTAGTATTAATATGGGGCAGATCTTTACCCTGAAACAAAGATTGTAAAAGTCAGAGACAGATTAGAAAGGCGTAAGAAATTATATAGGAAAACAGAAAAGATCATCTAATGTCTATGATCAACTTTATCTGGTTATCTTCACCAAGTATAAAACATACACTGAATGGTCACATTACTAGAGACACGCAACAAGTAACACGTAGGATCTTCTTTGCCCTTCAGAACCTCAGCAATTAATCGCGTCCTAGCCCGACAGTAGCATAGAAATATATGCTGTCATGGTCGGGTGAGCCGCAAGCCAGTCCGAGCATTGTGATGCACTCCTTGTCCGAGTTATAGAGCCATCCGACTCTTCCCTTTTACTAATAGGTAAAACAAGACTGAACATAAGACCTTCACAACCTTCTATACATCATAGAGGAGATCTCATGAAACCTTCTCTCCATCTACCTGATGATCCTGAGGAACATTGGGATCTTCTTGCTTACAGTCCTGTGGAAGAAGAGGATGGTGACATCTCTCTGGTGTTGTCCTCTTACTGGATGGATCTGGAGGAAACACATACAGGGACTGAATTCATTCTTTACATACAGATAATTATAGGCCATGTGTATTTAGTCCTGTCTATTACCTGGTGATGTGAGGGGCTGGGGAACCTCCATCATGACATCCTTGTACAGATCTTTGTGTCCTTCTAAATACTCCCACTCCTCCATGGAGAAATAGATGTTGACATCATGACATCTTATAGGAACCTGACACATACAATGATACAGTCATCCCCCCGCTCCCTTCATAGCGTTACTGTATAATGTCCCAGCATTCCCAGCAGTGTCACCTCTCCAGTCAGCAGCTCAATCATCTTGTAGGCGAGTTCTAGGATCTTCTGGTCATTGATGTCCTCATGTATCAGGGGGTGAGGTGGAGGCCCCATGATTGGGCTCAGGGGTCTTCCCCATCCCTCAGACACAGGGTCCTGACAGCGCTCACTAGTGGTCTTCTTCACTACTGTGTAATCCTGGTTATGGAGAGACACATTAATAAATCTCACGACAGACATTTCCAGAGTCCTCACCTCTCCAGTTCTGTCCATCTGTTATTCCCATAGATAAGAATGATGTAAAGGCCCCGTCACACTAAGCGGCGCTACAGCGATCCCGACAACGATACGACCTGTCACGGATCGTTGCTGCGTCGCTATGTCGTCGCTGGTGAGATGTCAAACAGTCAGATCTTCCCAATGACGCAGCAGCGATGCAGCGACCCGTAACGATCTGTATAACGATGCACGCCTATGTGTTTCTGTGTCTGAGTCGTCAACAAGGTCGTTGGTAAGGTGTCAAACACACCGATGCATGCTACCCAGCGGGACCTCAACGATCAAAGAAATGTCCAGACCATTCCGACACGACCAGCGATCTCACAGCAGGGGCCTGGTCGCTGCCGCATGTCAAACGTAGAGAGATCGCTACGGAGGTCGCTGTTGCGTCACAAAACTTGTGACTCAGCAGCGATCTCGCTTAGTGTGACGGGGGCTTAACGTGACGTCATCAGAATCTCTCACCTCTCCAGTAAGCCGGAAGAGGATCTCTAGGGTGAGGTGTAATATCCTCTCCGCCATCTTGTCCCTGTCCCTATCCATCCTTGAGGGGTCAATCAGGAAAATTCTCTTATATAGAAGATCTCCACTGAGAGGATCCGATATTGTAGAGACCTGAATGGGGAGAAGATGACGATGTAACATCATAAAGATCCCATGTAAGAAATCTCCGGAGCTGTTACCGGCTTCACATGATCACTACATCCATCCAGTCATGGCCCCGTCCTGTCCCCGGTATAACACACAATCACATTATAGTCACATACAGAGATTTATCACAGAATATCTCCAATCCACTATCCACTATCAAAAACACAGAACAAATCTAAAAGAAAAATCAAAATTATCTGAATCTTTGTTAAATATTCCATGAAAATAAAACAAAGTTATTAAGTGCTGGAAAAATCCCCACAGAGATCGGGACGGCAGAACCGGGGATGTCAGTAGCAGATAATGATAGAACATTAATATAAACTACAGAAAATTGTAATCCCAGTAAATGTGAATGTCCCAGTAAATCCCTGCATAAAATCGAGTAAACCGAAAAGGGGAAATAATGATTCCAGTTACTAAAAACTGGGAACTTTATTAGATACAATTCATAAAAACAAAGGGTATGGATATTCCCAGTAATACAGACAAAAGTTAAAATATGTGGATGAGCAATAAGGTGGTCCTTAATGCAAGCAAAAAAATATATTTTACATTTTTGGATGGGGCACTCTCTGAAATTATTCATTTGAGTAAAAAACTAAATTTACCACAAACATTTTAAAAATCTTTTCAATTTTACAGTTCCCTACCAATCAAGATATGTAGTTGTTAATTTTTACCAAGATATATTCAAACCATTATGATCGGCAATTACAAATCATGTTTATTTCTCAGTTACTTTTGTTGCCTGACAGAAATACTTGTTTGATAGAGTCACGTACTATCTGCAGTCCATGAGGGTCTTTTTCCATGAGTGTCTCCATATTGTTCTTCATACTCCTTGACTACCAGCAGCAGAAATAGTTTCTGTTCTTCCTTTGTTGTGTGCATCTTGTTATATTCTTCCATCAGTGCTACTCCTCCTTCTGCAGTATCATTAGTCACTCTCATACCCCTGAGTGTTTTCTTGGCAGCCTGGTAGCCTTCATCTGCAGACCATGGATCTACATTTTTGGACAGGAACACCGATGACATGCCGGTGATGCTAAAGAACCTGTAGGTTTTCTGAGTAACAAAGTCTTTCAGGTTCTTCATCACAACTGATGCTGAATCGACAGTTATCTTCTTGGGAGGATGTTCTGCAGCTGGTGTGTGTAGGATGTCACAATCAGACGTTTTGTGTCATTTGAGACAGCATCAAACAAGGATAGAGCGATTAGTTCCTCAGACTAGTGTCTTAATCTTTATCGTGACTTCTGACACGGAGTTGCTCTAGGGAAGTGCCTGAGTAACCCCTATAGTTATGTTAGGTGGTTTGGTGAGCAACTCTATGTTGCCAGTTCCCCCATCCCTAGTCTGTTAAACTAATTCCTGTATCATGTGTCCAGTTAGTCTAGTATAGTTTGTCCGTGTCCCTGTGAAAGCCTCGGTGATTTCCATAATCTGAAACCGTATCAGCAGTGCCTGTCTGCTACTCAGGGGGCTGAGTGCCAAGGGATGAACCCTGAACCTGTAACTGCGTCCACAGTATCTGTACCCCGTGGGCGTATTGGTGGTACCAGAACTATTACCCGAGACCAGTGTGTCTGAACCTGCCCCAAGCGGCCGTCCGGCCCGCGCAGTCTGAACCTGCCCCAAGCGGACGTCCTGCCCGCGCAGTCTGAACCTGCCCCAAGCGGCCGTCCGGCCCGCGCAGTCTGAACCTGCCCCAAGCGGCCGTCCGGCCCGCGCAGTCTGAACCTGCCCCAAGCGGCCGTCCGGCCCGCGCAGTCTGAACCTGCCCCAAGCGGCCGTCCGGCCCGCAGTCTGAACCTGCCCCAAGCGGACGGTCCTGCCCGCTCAGTCTGAACCTGCCCCAAGCGTCCATCCTGCCCGCGCAGTCTGAACCTGCCCAAGCGGATGTCCTACACTTTTGAGACCATTAACGTTGTTGACCCTTAGGGTCAGCTACTACTGCGAAAAGCGGCCTGGAGTGGCATCTGGCAGCTACCTGCTGCACAAGCCTGAACTCACCACTAGAGACTCCAGCAAACACCAAGGTAGCTGCTGAGTCGCGCCCCTCTAGGGTAAGTCCGGTCTGTGTCACGCTGGACATAATACAAATCATGTGCACCACCTACGAGCGTAACAATCATTTTTTTCTGGACCTTCAGACGGAGCAAGGCAATGAAAAACCACTGCTTCTAGCACTATTTCTAGAATATGATGGCAGCAAGAAAACCACAGCATGTCCTTGCCAAGCTTCTGCTGCAGACATTTTCAGGCGCCGTTACTGAAACCCATGTTGACGGATGTGGTATTAAAACAAATGCACTTCACATTGTCAGTAACAATCCAGGTCGCTGCTGCAGCCTAAACAGCATTAGCACAAGCTTCACCTGATCCTTCGGCAAGCTTTAGACCTCCAAGCAACTGATCAATGACAACTCCTGATGCCAGAATTGGAAATGGTCTACAGTTTTCCTACTGCTGATGTCTTCTAAGAGCTTACCATCCCAGTGAATTGTTAAAAAATACAGTTGGCTGAAACTCCTGTTTCAGGTTTAGTGCCATTGTCTGACAATGTTTTATTCTTTCTTCATGAACTGAGATTTACATTGCAATCTGAAGGATCATGGCCAAGGTGCTGTAGTGTTTGTGTGACAATTAATGCTGCATTTCTGTCACTCTCTTAGGCCATGTCATCTACTACAGCATCTCTACCTCTTTTGGCTTGTTTTGCTGATGGTAGTACCTCGGACGTTTCATATGTTTCATCGTCTTCTGTATCTACTTCATCAGATAACGACTGCAACACCACCTTTTCCTCTTTTGCACTTCTTTCTAGTCTCTCTTTCTTCAACATTTCTTTATTTTTTTTTCAAACTCTGTCAACACCTCTCATTTTTCCATGGCCTCCAGTATGTGTCTGAGCTAGCAAATACTCCTTGTCATCAGGTATTCTTGTCATATCCATATCCCTAGCATGCATGATATCAAACAAGTTCTCTAAATCGGCTTTCCATTCTTCCTCCTTCTCCTTCAGACTATCAGAACGTTAAATTTCCTTAGTTTTTCTCAGCTTGTTATATTCTTTGAAGAGACTTTCCACTTTTTCAACCACATGTTTTTTCAGTCTTGTGGGGATTCCTGCCTTTGCCCAGACATCAAGAACATCATTAGTTGCTGAAGGAGCTGCATCACGAACTGTCAGTTCAGTCATTTTCTCGTAGTAGTAGGACAGTGACATATCTTCTCTCTCTCGGATGGTAGTTTAGTTGAATATAAACTACTATCAGACATTTGCCCAATAAGCCACAAGTTTTGCTCCTGGTTGTTGGCTTTGACATTCGGCAGTGCTAGCTGCTATGTTTGAGGTTATATTTTTGTAACCCCAGTAAAGGCAGTATGGTGTACAGGAACTGATGGAAACAGAAACAGACCGTGCTCCTCAGTATGAGACATTAATCCTCGCAGAGCTGTATTACGGTGGCAACCTGGGGAGGAGGAGGAGAACCAGAGGACAGGACGGATTGGCTGAGCAAGCTGGAAGAGGAAGGGGTTATTAATGTCAGGCAATATTCAGCAAAAACCTGCCACAACCAGACCTCTTAGGCGCGGTGCATGGGACTTGGCCATAGCAAAAATCCAGAAAGTTTGATGGTTTATCTGTGTGTATCTGGCTGAATTATTGTCTGCATTTTTAGTTTACATACAGACACATAATCAAGGAGTTTCTACTGAGGAAAACACGCTTTCAAAAGTAAGGACCACATAAAATTCAGACAGTTGCAGTGCTGTGTACTCATTAATGCCTGCGCAGAGGAGCATATCGGTCTGTGATAGTCTACTGAAGGGAAACCACAGCGCAGATGAGCGACCACATGGAGTAGCCAATAGCAGGACTTGTCAGATGATTATCGTGTCAGAGAACAGGCCATCAGGCAAACAGAATAGTATAGGACTACAGTCAGCGAGTGCACAGGTGACATATGATGGAAAAGCTCCTCAGTGCTGGAGCTGCTATTTCTGTACCAAATAATCCCTCTGACTCTAAAGTGCAGAGTCCCGGTGCTTCCCCCAGGACTGAGTCCTGTCCCCTCTATCACACAGTCCCTGCTCCCTCATTACCGGTCCCCAGTGCAGAGTCCCGGTGCTTCCCCCAGGACTGAGTACTATACCCTCTATCACACAGTCGCTGCTCCCTCATTACCGGATCCCCAGTGCAGAGTCCCGGTGCTTCCCCCAGGACTGAGTCCTGTCCCCTCTATCACACAGTCCCTGCTCCCTCATTACCGGTCCCCAGTGCAGAGTCCCAGTGTTTCCCCCAGGACTGAGTCCTGTCCCCTCTATCACACAGTCCCTGCTCCCTCATTACCGGTCCTCAGTGCTTCCCCCAGGAATGAGTCCTGTCCCCTCTATCACACAGTCCCTGTTCCCTCATTACCGGTCCCCATTGAAGAGTACCGATGCTTCCCCCAGGACTGAGTCCTGTCCCCTCTATCACACAGTACCTGCTCCCTCATTACCGGTCCCCAGTGCAGAGTCTCGTGCTTCCCCCAGGACTAAGTCCTGTCCCCTCTATCACACAGTCCCTGCTCCCTCATTACCGGTCACCAGTGCAGATTCCCGATGCTTCCCCAAGGACTAAGTCCTGTCCCCTCTATCACACAATCCCAGCTCCCTCATTACCGGTCCCAAGTGCAGAGTCCCGATGCTTCCCCAGAATTGAGTCCTGTCCCCTCTATCACACAGTCCCAGCTCCATCATTACCGCTCCCCAGTGCAGAGTCCCGGTGCTTCCCCAGGACTGAATCCTGTCCCCTCTATCACACAGTCACTGCTCCCTCATTACCGGTCCCTAGTGCAAAGTCCCGATGCTTCCCCCAGGACTGAGTCCTGTCCCCTCTATCACACAGTCCCTGCTCCCTCATTACCGGATCCCAGTGCTCCCCCAGGACTGAGTCCTGTCACCTCTATCACACAGTCCCTGCTCCCTCACTACCGTTCACCAGTGCAGAGTACCGGTGCTTCCCCAAGGACTAAGTCCTGTCCCCTCTATCACACAATCCCAGCTCCCTCATAACCGGTCCCAAGTGCAGAGTCCCGATGCTTCCCCCAGGATTGAGTCCTGTCCCCTCTATCACACAGTCCCAGCTCCATCATTACCGCTCCCCAGTGCAGAGTCCCGGTGCTTCCCCCAGGACTGAATCCTGTCCCCTCTATCACACAGTCACTGCTCCCTCATTACCGGTCCCTAGTGCAAAGTCCCGATGCTTCCCCCAGGACTGAGTCCTGTCCCCTCTATCACACAGTCCCTGCTCCCTCATTACCGGATCCCAGTGCTCCCCCAGGACTGAGTGCTGTCACCTCTATCACACAGTCCCTGCTCCCTCATTACCGGTCACCAGTGCAGATTCCCGATGCTTCCCCAAGGACTAAGTCCTGTCCCCTCTATCACACAGTCCCAGCTCCATCATTACCGCTCCCCAGTGCAGAGTCCCGGTGCTTCCCCCAGGACTGAATCCTGTCCCCTCTATCACAAAGTCCCTGCTCCCTCATTACTGCTCCCCAGTGCAGAGTCCCGGTGCTTCCCCCAGAACTGAGTCCTGTCCCCTCTATCACACAGTCCCTGCTCCCTCATTACCGATCCCCAGTGCAGAGTCTCGGTGCTTCCCCCAGGACTGAGTCCTGTCCCATCTATCACACAGTCCCTGTTCCCTCATTACCGGTCCCCAGTGCAGAGTTCCGGTGCTATCCCCAGGACTAAGTCCTGTTCCATCTATCACACAGTCCCTGCTCCCTCATTACCGGTACCAAGTGCAGAGTCCAGGTGCATCCCCCAGAAGTGAGTCCTGTCACCTCTATCACACAGTCCCTGTTCCCTCATTACCGGTCCCCAGTGCAGAGTCCCGATGCTTCCCCCAGGATTGAGTCCTGTCCCCTCTATCACACAGTCCCAGCTCCATCATTACCGGTCCCATGTGCAGAGTCCCGATGCTTCTTCTAGGACTGAGTCCTGTCCTCTCTATCACACAGTCCTTGCTCTCTCATTACCAGTCCCCAGTGTAGAGTCCCGGTGCTTCGCCCAGGACTGAGTCCTGTCCCCTCAATCACAAAGTCCCTGCTCCCTCATTACCGGACCCCAGTGCCGAGTCCCGATGCTCCCCCAGGACTGAGTCCAGTCCCATCTATCACACAGTCCTTGCTCCCTCATTACCGGTCCCCAGTGCAGAGTCCCGGTGCTTCCCCCAGGACAAAGTCCTGTCCCCTCAATCACACAGTCCCTGCTCCCTCATTACCGTTCCCCAGTGCAGAGTCCCGGTGCTTCCCCCAGGACTGAGTCCTATCCCATCTATCACACAGTCCCTGTTCCCTCAGAACCGGTCACCAATGCAGAGTCCTGTCCCCTCTAGAACACAGTCCCTGCTCCCTCAATACCGGTCCCCAGTGCAGAGTCCCGATGCTTCCCCCAGAACGGAGTCCTGTCCCCTCTATCACAGTCCCTGCTCCCTCATTACAAGTCCCCAGTGCAGAGTCCCGATGCTTCCCCCAGGATTGAGTCCTGTCCCCTATATCACACAGTCCCTGCTCCATCATTACCGGTCCCCAGTGCAGAGTCCCGGTGTTTCCTCTAGGACTGAGTCCTGTTCTCTCTATTACACAGTCCCTGCTCTCTCATTACCAGTCCCCAGTGTAGAGTCCCGATGCTTCCCCCAGGACTGAGTCCTGTCCCATCTATCACACAGTCCCTGCTCCCTCCTTACCGGTCCCCAGTGCAGAGTCGCGGTGATTCCCCCAAGACTGAGTGCTGTCCCCTCTATCACACAGTCCCTGCTCCCTCAATACCGGTGCCCTTTGCAGAGTCCCGGTGCTTCCCCAAGGACTGAGTTCTGTCCCATCTATCACACAGTCCCCGCTCCATCATTACCGGTCCCAAGTGCAGAGTCCCGAAGCTTACCCCAGGACTGAGTCCTGTCCTCTCTATCACACAGTCCCTGCTCCCTTATTACCGGTCCCCAGTGCAGAGTCCCTATGATTCCCCCAGGATTGAGTCCTGTCCCCTTTACCACACAGTCCCTGCTCACTCATTACCGGTCCCCAGTGCAGAGTCCCTATGCTTCCCCCAGGACTGAGTCCTGTCCCCTCTATCACACAGTCCCTGCTCCCTCATTACCGGTCCCCAGTGTAGAGTCCCTATGCTTCCCCCAGGACTGAGTCCTGTCCCCTCTATCACACAGTCCCTATTCCCTCATTACCGGTCACCAGTGCAGAGCCCCGATGCTTCCCCCAGAACTGAGTCCTGTCCCCTCTATCACACAGTCCCTGCTCCGTCATTACCGGTCCCAAGTGCAGAGTCCCGAAGCTTCCCCCAGGACTGAGTCCTGTCCTCTCTATCACACAGTCCCTGCTCCCTTATTACCGGTCCCCAGTGCAGAGTCCCTATGATTACCACCAGGATTGAGTCCTGTCCCCTTTACCACACAGTCCCTGCTCCCTCATTACCGGTCCCCAGTGCAGAGTCCCTATGCTTCCCCCAGGACTGAGTCCTGTCCCCTCTATCACACAGTCCCTGTTCCCTCATTACAGGTCACCAGTGCAGAGTCCCGATGCTTCCCCCAGAACTGAGTCCTGTCCCCTCTATCACACAGTCCCTGCTCCATCATTACCGGTCCCCAGTGCAGAGTCCCGATGCTTCCTCTAGGACTGAGTCCTGTCCCCTCTATCACAAAGTCCCTGCTCCCTCATTACCGGACCCCAGTGCCGAGTCCCGGTGCTACCCCAGGACTGAGTCCTGTCCCATCTATCACACAGTCCCTGCTCCCTCATTACCGGTCCCCAGTGCTTCCCCCAGAACTGAGTCCTGTCCTCTCTATCACACAGTACCTGCTCCCTCATTACCAGTCCCCAGTGCTTCCCCCAGGAATGAGTCCTGTCCTCTCGATCACACAGTCCCTGCTCCCTCATTATCGGTCCCTAGTGCAGAGACCTGATGCTTCACCCAGGACTGAGTCCTGTCCCCTCTATCACACAGTCCCTGTTCCCTCATTACCGTTCCCCAGTGCAGAGTACCGATGCTTCCCCCAGGACTGAGTCCTGTCCCCTCTATCACACAGTACCTGCTCCCTCATTACCGGTCCCCAGTGCAGAGTCTCGTGCTTCCCCCAGGACTAAGTCCTGTCCCCTCTATCACACAGTCCCTGCTCCCTCATTACAGGTCACCAGTGCAGATTCCCGATGCTGCCCCCAGGACTAAGTCATGTCCCCTCTATCACACAATCGCTGCTCGCTCATTACCGGTCCCCAGTGCAGAGTCTCGTGCTTCCCCCAGGACTAAGTCCTGTCCCCTCTATCACACAGTCCCTGCTCCCTCATTACCGCTCCCCAGTGCAGAGTCCCGGTGCTTCCCCCAGGACTGAATCCTGTCCCCTCTATCACACAGTCACTGCTCCCTCATTACCGGTCCCTAGTGCAAAGTCCCGATGCTTCCCCCAGGACTGAGACCTGTCCCCTCTATCACACAGTCCCTGCTCCCTCATTACCGGTCCCCAGTGCAGAGTTCCGAAGCTTCCCCCAAGACGGAGTCCTGTCCCCTCTATCACACAGTCCCTGCCCCCTCATTACCGTACCCCAGTGCAGAGTCCCGGTGCTCCCCCAGGACTGAGTCCTGTCCCATCTATCACACAGTCCCTGTTCCCTCATTACCGGTCAACAGTGCAGAGTCCTGCCCCCTCTATCACACAGTCCATGCTCCCTCATTACCGATCCCCAGTGCAGAGTCTCGGTGCTTCCCCCAGGACTGAGTCCTGTCCCATCTATCACATAGTCCCTGTTCCCTCATTACCGGTCCCCAGTGCAGAGTTCCGATGCTTCCCCCAGGACTGAGTCCTGTCCCATCTATCACACAGTCCCTGTTCCCTCATTACAGGTCACAAGTGCAGAGTCCCGGTGCTTCCTCTAGAACTGAGTCCTGTCCTCTCTATCACACAGTCCCTGCTCTCTCATTACCAGTCCCCAGTGTAGAGTCCCGGTGCTTCGCCCAAGACTGAGTCCTGTCCCCTCTATCACAAAGTCCCTGCTCCCTCATTACCGGACCCCAGTGCCGAGTCCCGGTGCTACCCCAAGACTGAGTCCTGTCCCCTCTATCACACAGTCCCTGCTCCCTCATTACCGCACCCCAGTGCAGAGTCCCGTTGCTTCCCCCAGGACTGAGTCCTATCCCATCTATCACACAGTCCCTGTTCCCTCAGAACCGGTCACCAATGCAGAGTCCTGTCCCCTCTATCACACAGTTCCTGCTCCCTCATTACCGGTCCCCAGTGCAGAGTCCCGATGCTTCCCCCAGAACTGAGTCCTGTCCTCTCTATCACACAGTCCCTGCTCCCTTATTACCGGTCCCCAGTGCAGAGTCCCTATGATTCCCCCAGGATTGAGTACTGTCCCCTTTACCACACAGTCCCTGCTCCATCATTACCGGTCCCCAGTGCAGAGTCCCGGTGCTTCCCCCAGGACTGAGTCCTGTACCCTCTATCACACAGTCCCTGCTCCCTCATTACCGGTCCCCAGTGCAGAGTCCCGGTGCTTCCCCCAGGACTGAGTCCTGTCCCGTCTATCACACAGTCCCTGCTCCCTCATTACTGGTCCCCAGTGCAGAGTCCCGATGCTTCAGCCAGGACTAAGTCCTGTCCCCTCTATCACACAGTCCCTGTTCCCTCATTACCGGTCCCCAGTGTAGAGTCCCGGTGCTTCATCCAGGACTGAGTCCCTTCCCCTCTATCACACAGTCCCTGCTCCCTCATTACCGGTCCCCAGTGCAGAGTCCCGGTGCTTCCCCCAGGACTGAGTCCTGTCCCCTCTATCACACAGTCCCTGCTCCCTCATTACCGGTCCCCAGTGCAGAGTCCCGATGCTTCCCCCAGGACTGAGTCCTGTCCCCTCTATCACACAGTCCCTGCTCCCTCATTACCAGTCCCCAGTGCAGAGTCCCGGTGCTTCCCCCAGGACTGAGTCCTGTCCCCTCTATCACACAGTCCCTGCTCCCTCATTACCGGTCCCCAGTGCAGAGTCCCGGTGCTTCCCCCAGGACTGAGTCCTGTCTCCTCTATCACACAGTCCCTGCTCCCTCATTACCGGTCCCCAGTGTAGAGTCCCGGTGCTTCCCCAGGACTGAGTCCTGTCTCCTCTATCACACAGTCCCTGCTCCCTCATTACCGGTCCCCAGTGCAGAGTCCCAGTGCTTCCCCCAGGACTGAGTCCTGTCCCCTCTATCACACAGTCCCTGCTCCCTCATTACCGGTCCCCAGTGCAGAGTCCCGGTGCTTCGCCCAGGACTGAGTCCTGTCCCCTCTATCACACAGTCCCTGCTCCCTCATTACCGGTCCCCAGTGTAGAGCCCCGGTGCTTCATCCAGGACTGAGTCCTTTCCCCTCTAACACACAGTTCCTGCTCCCTCATTACCGGTCCCCAGTGTATAGTCCCGGTGCTTCCCCCAGGACTGAGTCCTGTCCCCTCTATCACACAGTCCCTGCTCCCTCATTACCGGTCCCCAGTGCAGAGTCCCGGTGCTTCCCCCAGAACTGAGTCCTGTCCCCTCTATCACACAGTCCCTGCTCCCTCATTACCGATCCCCAGTGCAGAGTCTCGGTGCTTCCCCCAGGACTGAGTCCTGTCCCATCTATCACATAGTCCCTGTTCCCTCATTACCGGTCCCCAGTGCAGAGTCCCGGTGCTTCCCCCAGGACTGAGTCCTGTCCCGTCTATCACACAGTCCCTGCTCCCTCATTACTGGTCCCCAGTGCAGAGTCCCGATGCTTCAGCCAGGACTAAGTCCTGTCCCCTCTATCACACAGTCCCTGTTCCCTCATTACCGGTCCCCAGTGTAGAGTCCCGGTGCTTCATCCAGGACTGAGTCCCTTCCCCTCTATCACACAGTCCCTGCTCCCTCATTACCGGTCCCCAGTGCAGAGTCCCGGTGCTTCCCCCAGGACTGAGTCCTGTCCCCTCTATCACACAGTCCCTGCTCCCTCATTACCGGTCCCCAGTGCAGAGTCCCGATGCTTCCCCCAGGACTGAGTCCTGTCCCCTCTATCACACAGTCCCTGCTCCCTCATTACCAGTCCCCAGTGCAGAGTCCCGGTGCTTCCCCCAGGACTGAGTCCTGTCCCCTCTATCACACAGTCCCTGCTCCCTCATTACCGGTCCCCAGTGCAGAGTCCCGGTGCTTCCCCCAGGACTGAGTCCTGTCTCCTCTATCACACAGTCCCTGCTCCCTCATTACCGGTCCCCAGTGTAGAGTCCCGGTGCTTCCCCAGGACTGAGTCCTGTCTCCTCTATCACACAGTCCCTGCTCCCTCATTACCGGTCCCCAGTGCAGAGTCCCAGTGCTTCCCCCAGGACTGAGTCCTGTCCCCTCTATCACACAGTCCCTGCTCCCTCATTACCGGTCCCCAGTGCAGAGTCCCGGTGCTTCGCCCAGGACTGAGTCCTGTCCCCTCTATCACACAGTCCCTGCTCCCTCATTACCGGTCCCCAGTGTAGAGCCCCGGTGCTTCATCCAGGACTGAGTCCTTTCCCCTCTAACACACAGTTCCTGCTCCCTCATTACCGGTCCCCAGTGTATAGTCCCGGTGCTTCCCCCAGGACTGAGTCCTGTCCCCTCTATCACACAGTCCCTGCTCCCTCATTACCGGTCCCCAGTGCAGAGTCCCGGTGCTTCCCCCAGAACTGAGTCCTGTCCCCTCTATCACACAGTCCCTGCTCCCTCATTACCGATCCCCAGTGCAGAGTCTCGGTGCTTCCCCCAGGACTGAGTCCTGTCCCATCTATCACATAGTCCCTGTTCCCTCATTACCGGTCCCCAGTGCAGAGTTCCGGTGCTTCCTCCAGGACTGAGTCCTGTCCCATCTATCACACAGTCCCTGTTCCCTCATTACAGGTCACAAGTGCAGAGTGCCGATGCTTCCCCCAGGATTGAGTCCTGTCCCCTCTATCACACAGTCCCTGCTCCATCATTACCGGTCCCCAGTGCAGAGTCCCGGTGCTTCCTCTAGGACTGAGTCCTGTCCTCTCTATCACACAGTCTCTGCTCTCTCATTACCAGTCCCCAGTGTAGAGTCCCGGTGCTTCCCGCAAGACTGAGTCCTGTCCCCTCTATCACACAGTCCCCGCTCACTCATTACCGGTCCCCAGTGCAGAGTCCCGATGCTTCCTCTAGGACTGAGTCCTGTCCTCTCTATCACACAGTCCTTGCTCCCTCATTACCGGTCCCCAGTGTAGAATCCCGGTGCTTCGCCCAGGACTGAGTCCTGTCCCATCTATCACACAGTCCCTGTTCCCTCAAAACCGGTCACCAATGCAGAGTCCTGTCCCCTCTATCACACAGTCCCTGCTCCCTCATTACCGGTCCCCAGTGCAGAGTCCCGATGCTTCCCCCAGAACTGAGTCCTGTCCTCTCTATCACACAGTCCCTGCTCCCTTATTACCGGTCCCCAGAGCAGAGTCCCGATGCTTCCCACAGGACTGAGTCCTGTCCCATCTATAACACAGTCCCTGCTCCCTCAATACCGGTCCCCAGTGCAGAGTCCCGGGGCTTCCCCAAGGACTGAGTCCTGTCCCCTTTATTACGCAATCCCTGCTCCCTCATTACCGGTCCCCAGTGCAGAGTCCCGATGCTTCCCCCAGGACTAAGTCCTGTCCCCTCTATCACACAGTCCCTGCTCCCTTATTACCGGTCCCCAGTGTAGAGTCCCGGTGCTTCATCCAGGACTGAGTCCTGTCACCTTTACCACACAGTCCCTGCTCCCTCATTACCGATCCCCAGTGCAGAGTCCCTATGCTTCCCCCAGGACTGAGTCCTGTCCCCTCTATCACACAGTCCCTGCTCCCTCATTACCGGTCCCCAGTGCAGAGTCCCTATGCTTCCCCCAGGACTGAGTCCTGTCCCCTCTATCACACAGTCCCTGTTCCCTCATTACCGGTCCCCAGTGCAGAGTCCCGGTGCTTCCTCTAGGACTGAGTCCTGTCCCCTCTATCACACAGTCCCTGCTCGCTCAATATCAGTCCCCAGTGCAGAGCACCGGTGCTTCCTCCAGGACTGAGTCCTGTCCCCTCTATCACACAGTCCCTGCTCCCTCATTACCGGTCCCCAGAGCAGAGTCCCGATGCTTCCCACAGGACTGAGTCCTGTCCCATCTATAACACAGTCCCTGTTCCCTCATAACCGGTCCCCAGTGCAGAGTCCCGGTGCTTCCCCCAGGACTGAGTCCTGTCTCCTCTATCACACAGTCCCTGCTCCCTCATTACCGATCCCCAGTGTAGAGTCCCGGTGCTTCCCCAGGACTGAGTCCTGTCTCCTCTATAACACAGTCCCTGCTCCCTCATTACCGGTCACCAGTGCAGAGTCCCAGTGCTTCCCCCAGGACTGAGTCCTGTCCCCTCTATCACACAGTCCCTGCTCCCTCATTACCGGTCCCCAGTGTAGAGCCCCGGTGCTTCATCCAGGACTGAGTCCTGTCCCCTTTATTACGCAATCCCTGCTCCCTCATAACCTGTCCCAAGTGCAGAGTCCCGATGCTTCCCCCAGGACTGAGTCCTGTCCTCTCTATCACACAGTCCCTGCTCCCTCATTACCGGTCCCCAGTGTAGAGTCCCGGTGCTTCATCCAGGACTGAGTCCTGTCACCTTTACCACACAGTCCCTGCTCCCTCATTACCGATCCCCAGTGCAGAGTCCCTATGCTTCCCCCAGGACTGAGTCCTGTCCCCTCTATCACACAGTCCCTGCTCCCTCATTACCGGTCCCCAGAGCAGAGTCCCGATGCTTCCCACAGGACTGAGTCCTGTCCCATCTATAACACAGTCCCTGCTCCCTCATTACCGGTCCCCAGTGCAGAGTCCCGATGCTTCCCCCAGGACTAAGTCCTGTCCCCTCTATCACACAGTCCCTGCTCCCTCATTACCGGTCCCCAGTGCAGAGTCCCAGTGCTTCCCGCAGGACTGAGTCCTGTCCCCTCTATCACACAGTCCCTGCTCCCTCATTACCGGTCCCCAGTGCAGAGTCCCGGTGCTTCCCCCAGGACTGAGTCCTGTCCCCTCTATCACACAGTCCCTGCACCCTCATTACCGGTCCCCAGTTCAGAGTCCCGGTGCTTCCCCCAGGACTGAGTCCTGTCTCCTCTATCACACAGTCCCTGCTCCCCCATTACCGGTCTCCAGTGCAGAGTCCCGGTGCTTCCCCCAGGACTGAGTCCTGTCCTCTCTATCACACAGTCCCTGCTCCCTCATTACCAGTCCCCAGTGCAGAGTCCCGGTGCTTCCACCAGGACTGAGTCCTGTCCCCTCTATCACACAGTCCCTGCTCCCTCATTACCGGTCCCCAGTGCAGAGTCCCGGTGCTTCCTCCAGGACTGAGTCCTGTCCCATCTATCACACAGTCCCTGCTCCCTCATTACCGGTCCCCAGTGCAGAGTCCCGGTGCTTCCCCCAGGACTGAGTCCTGTCCCCTCTATCACACAGTCCCTGCTCCCTCATTACCGGTCCCCAGTGCAGAGTCCCGGTGCTTCCCCCAGGACTGAGTCCTGTCCTCTCTATCACACAGTCCCTGCTCCCTCATTACCAGTCCCCAGTGCAGAGTCCCGGTGCTTCCTCCAGGACTGAGTCCTGTCCCCTCTATCACACAGTCCCTGCTCCTTCATTACCGGTCCCCAGTGCAGAGTGCCGGTGCTTCCCCCAGGACTGAGTCCTGTCCCCTCTATCACACAGTCCCTAGTGCAGAGTCCCGGTGCTTCCTCCAGGACTGAGCCCTGTCCCTTCTATCACACAGTTCCTGCTTCCTCATTACCGGTCCCCAGTGTAGAGTCTCGGTGCTTCCCCCAGGACTGAGTCCTGTCCCCTCTATCACACAGTCCCTGCTCCCTCATTACCGGTCCCCAGTGCAGAGTCCCGGTGCTTCCCCCAGGACTGAGTCCTGTCTCCTCTATCACACAGTCCCTGCTCCCTCATTACCGGTCCCCAGTGCAGAGTCCCGGTGCTTCCCCCAGGACTGAGTCCTGTCCCCTCTATCACACAGTCCCTGCTCCCTCATTACCGGTCCCCAGTGCAGAGTGCCGGTGCTTCCCCCAGGACTGAGTCCTGTCCCCTCTATCACACAGTCCCTGCTCCCTCATTACCGGTCCCCAGTGCAGAGTCCCGGTGCTTCCTCCTGGACTGAGTCCTGTCCCCTCTATCACACAGTCCCTGCTCCCTCATTACCGGTCCCCAGTGTAGAGTCCTGGTGCTTCCACCAGGACTGAGTCCTGTCCCCTCTATCACACAGTCCCTGCTCCCCCATTACCGGTCTCCAGTGCAGAGTCCCGGTGCTTCCCCCAGGACTGAGTCCTGTCCCCTCTATCACACAGTCCCTGCTCCCTCATTACCGGTCCCCAGTGCAGAGTCCCGGTGCTTCCCCCAGGACTGAGTCCTGTCCTCTCTATCACACAGTCCCTGCTCCCTCATTACCAGTCCCCAGTGCAGAGTCCCGATGCTTCCACCAGGACTGAGTCCTGTCCCCTCTATCACACAGTCCCTGCTCCCTCATTACCGGTCCCCAGTGCAGAGTCCCGGTGCTTCCTCCAGGACTGAGTCCTGTCCCCTCTATCACACAGTCCCTGCTCCCTCATTACCGGTCCCCAGTGCAGAGTCCCGGTGCTTCCCCCAGGACTGAGTCCTGTCCCCTGTATCACACAGTCCCTGCTCCCTCATTACCGGTCCCCAGTGCAGAGTCCCGGTGCTTCCCCCAGGACTGAGTCCTGTCCCCTGTATCACACAGTCCCTGCTCCCTCATGACCGGTCCCCAGTGCAGAGTCCCGGTGCTTCCCCCAGGACTGAGTCCTGTCCTCTCTATCACACAGTCCCTGCTCCCTCATTACCAGTCCCCAGTGCAGAGTCCCGGTGCTTCCTCCTGGACTGAGTCCTGTCCCCTCTATCACACAGTCCCCGCTCACTCATTACCGGTCCCCAGTGCAGAGTCCCGATGCTTCCTCTAGGACTGAGTCCTGTCCTCTCTATCACACAGTCCTTGCTCCCTCATTACCGGTCCCCAGTGTAGAATCCCGGTGCTTCGCCCAGGACTGAGTCCTGTCCCATCTATCACACAGTCCCTGTTCCCTCAAAACCGGTCACCAATGCAGAGTCCTGTCCCCTCTATCACACAGTCCCTGCTCCCTCATTACCGGTCCCCAGTGCAGAGTCCCGATGCTTCCCCCAGAACTGAGTCCTGTCCCCTCTATCACACAGTCCCTGCTCCCTTATTACCGGTCCCCAGAGCAGAGTCCCGATGCTTCCCACAGGACTGAGTCCTGTCCCATCTATAACACAGTCCCTGCTCCCTCAATACCGGTCCCCAGTGCAGAGTCCCGGGGCTTCCCCAAGGACTGAGTCCTGTCCCCTTTATTACGCAATCCCTGCTCCCTCATAACCTGTCCCAAGTGCAGAGTCCCGATGCTTCCCCCAGGACTGAGTCCTGTCCTCTCTATCACACAGTCCCTGCTCCCTCATTACCGGTCCCCAGTGCAGAGTCCCGATGCTTCCCCCAGGACTAAGTCCTGTCCCCTCTATCACACAGTCCCTGCTCCCTCATTACCGGTCCCCAGTGTAGAGTCCCGGTGCTTCATCCAGGACTGAGTCCTGTCACCTTTACCACACAGTCCCTGCTCCCTCATTACCGATCCCCAGTGCAGAGTCCCTATGCTTCCCCCAGGACTGAGTCCTGTCCCCTCTATCACACAGTCCTTGCTCCCTCATTACCGGTCCCCAGTGCAGAGTCCCTATGCTTCCCCCAGGACTGAGTCCTGTCCCCTCTATCACATAGTCCCTGTTCCCTCATTACCGGTCCCCAGTGCAGAGTCCCGGTGCTTCCTCTAGGACTGAGTCCTGTCCCCTCTATCACACAGTCCCTGCTCGCTCAATATCAGTCCCCAGTGCAGAGCCCCGGTGCTTCCTCCAGGACTGAGTCCTGTCCCCTCTATCACACAGTCCCTGCTCCCTCATTACCGGTCCCCAGTGCAGAGTCCCGATGCTTCCCACAGGACTGAGTCCTGTCCCATCTATAACACAGTCCCTGTTCCCTCATAACCGGTCCCCAGTGCAGAGTCCCGGTGCTTCCCCCAGGACTGAGTCCTGTCTCCTCTATCACACAGTCCCTGCTCCCTCATTACCGGTCCCCAGTGCAGAGTCCCGGTGCTTCCCCCAGGACTGAGTCCTGTCTCCTCTATCACACAGTCCCTGCTCCCTCATTACCGTTCCCCAGTGCAGAGTCCCGATGCTTCCCCCAGGACTAAGTCCTGTCCCCTCTATCACACAGTCCCTGCTCCCTCATTACCGGTCCCCAGTGCAGAGTCCCAGTGCTTCCCGCAGGACTGAGTCCTGTAACCTCTATCACACAGTCCCTGCTCCCTCATTACCGGTCCCCAGTGCAGAGTCCCGGTGCTTCCCCCAGGACTGAGTCCTGTCCCCTCTATCACACAGTCCCTGCTCCCTCATTACCGGTCCCCAGAGCAGAGTACCGGTGCTTCATCCAGGACTGAGTCCTGTCCCCTCTATCACACAGTCCCTGCTCCCTCATTACCGGTCCCCAGTGCAGAGTGCCGGTGCTTCCCCCAGGACTGAGTCCTGTCCCCTCTATCACACAGTCCCTGCTCCCTCATTACCGGTCCCCAGTGCAGAGTCCCGGTGCTTCCTCCTGGACTGAGTCCTGTCCCCTCTATCACACAGTCCCTGCTCCCTCATTACCGGTCCCCAGTGTAGAGTCCCGGTGCTTCCCCCAGGACTGAGTCCTGTCCCCTCTATCACACAGTCCCTGCTCCCCCATTACCGGTCTCCAGTGCAGAGTCCCGGTGCTTCCCCCAGGACTGAGTCCTGTCCTCTCTATCACACAGTCCCTGCTCCCTCATTACCAGTCCCCAGTGCAGAGTCCCGGTGCTTCCACCAGGACTGAGTCCTGTCCCCTCTATCACACAGTCCCTGCTCCCTCATTACCGGTCCCCAGTGCAGAGTCCCGGTGCTTCCTCCAGGACAGAGTCCTGTCCCCTCTATCACACAGTCCCTGCTCCCTCATTACCGGTCCCCAGTGCAGAGTCCCGATGCTTCCCCCAGGACTGAGTCCTGTCCCCTCTATCACACAGTCCCTGCTCCCTCATTACCGGTCCCCAGTGCAGAGTCCCGGTGCTTCCCCCAGGACTGAGTCCTGTCCTCTCTATCACACAGTCCCTGCTCCCTCATTACCGGTCCCCAGTGCAGAGTCCCGGTGCATCCTCCAGGACTGAGTCCTGTCCCCTCTATCACACAGTCCCTGCTCCCTCATTACCGGTCCCCAGTGTAGAGCCCCGGTGCTTCCCCCAGAACTGAGTCCTGTCCCCTCTATCATACAGTCCCTGCTCCCTCATTACCGGTCACCAGTGTAGAGTCCCGGTGCTTCCCCCAGGACTGAGTCCTGTCCCCTCTATCACACAGTCCCTGCTCCCTCATTACCGGTCACCAGTGTAGAGTCCCTGTGCTTCCCCCAGGACTGAGTCCTGTCCCCTCTATCACACAGTCCCTGCTCCCTCATTACCGGTCACCAGTGTAGAGTCCCTGTGCTTCCCCCAGGACTGAGTCCTGTCCCCTCTATCACACAGTCCCTGCACCCTCATTACCGGTCCCCAGTTCAGAGTCCCGGTGCTTCCCCCAGGACTGAGTCCTGTCCCCTCTATCACACAGTCCCTGCTCCCTCATTACAGGTCCCCAGTTCAGAGTCCCGGTGCTTCCCCCAGGACTGAGTCCTGTCCCCTCTATCACACAGTCCCTGCTCCCTCATTAACGGTCCCCAATGCAGAGTCCCGGTGCTTCCCCCAGGACTGAGTCCTGTCTCCTCTATCACACAGTCCCTGCTCCCTCATTACCGGTCCTCAGTGCAGAGTCCCGGTGCTTTCCGCAGGACTGAATCCTGTCTCCTCTATCACACAGTCCCTGCTCCCTCATTACCGGTCCCCAGTGCAGAGTCCCGGTGCTTCCCGCAGGACTGAGTCCTGTCTCCTCTATCACACAGTCCCTGCTCCCTCATTACCGGTCCCCAGAGCAGAGTGCCGGTGCTTCCCCCAGGACTGAGTCCTGTCCCCTCTATCACACAGTCCCTGCTCCCTCATTACCGGTCCCCAGTGCAGAGTGCCGGTGCTTCCCCCAGGACTGAGTCCTGTCCCCTCTATCACACAGTCCCTGCTCCCTCATTACCGGTCCCCAGTGCAGAGTCCCGGTGCTTCCTCCTGGACTGAGTCCTGTCCCCTCTATCACACAGTCCCTGCTCCCTCATTACCGGTCCCCAGTGTAGAGTCCCGGTGCTTCCCCCAGGACTGAGTCCTGTCCCCTCTATCACACAGTCCCTGCTCCCCCATTACCGGTCTCCAGTGCAGAGTCCCGGTGCTTCCCCCAGGACTGAGTCCTGTCCCCTCTATCACACAGTCCCTGCTCCCTCATTACCAGTCCCCAGTGCAGAGTCCCGGTGCTTCCACCAGGACTGAGTCCTGTCCCCTCTATCACACAGTCCCTGCTCCCTCATTACCGGTCCCCAGTGCAGAGTCCCGGTGCTTCCTCCAGGACTGAGTCCTGTCCCCTCTATCACACAGTCCCTGCTCCCTCATTACCGGTCCCCAGTGCAGAGTCCCGGTGCTTCCCCCAGGACTGAGTCCTGTCCCCTCTATCACACAGTCCCTGCTCCCTCATTACCGGTCCCCAGTGCAGAGTCCCGGTGCTTCCCCCAGGACTGAGTCCTGTCCTCTCTATCACACAGTCCCTGCTCCCTCATTACCAGTCCCCAGTGCAGAGTCCCGGTGCTTCCTCCAGGACTGAGTCCTGTCCCCTCTATCACACAGTCCCTGCTCCCTCATTACCGGTCTCCAGTGTAGAGTCCCGGTGCTTCCCCCAGAACTGAGTCCTGTCCCCTCTATCATACAGTCCCTGCTCCCTCATTACCGGTCACCAGTGTAGAGTCCCGGTGCTTCCCCCAGGACTGAGTCCTGTCCCCTCTATCACAGTCCCTGCTCCCTCATTACCGGTCCCCAGTGCAGAGTCCCGGTGCTTCCCCCAGGACTGAGTCCTGTCCCCTCTATCACACAGTCCCTGCTCCCTCATTACCGGTCCCCAGTGCAGAGTCCCGGTGCTTCCCGCAGGACTGAGTCCTGTCTCCTCTATCACACAGTCCCTGCTCCCTCATTACCGGTCCCCAGTGCAGAGACACGGTGCTTCCCCCAGGACTGAGTCCTGTCCCCTCTATCACACAGTCCCTGCTCCCTCATTACCGGTCCCCAGTGCAGAGTGCCGGTGCTTCCCCCAGGACTGAGTCCTGTCCCCTCTATCACACAGTCCCTGCTCCCTCATTACCGGTCCCCAGTGCAGAGTCCCGGTGCTTCCTCCTGGACTGAGTCCTGTCCCCTCTATCACACAGTCCCTGCTCCCTCATTACCGGTCCCCAGTGTAGAGTCCCGGTGCTTCCCCCAGGACTGAGTCCTGTCCCCTCTATCACACAGTCCCTGCTCCCCCATTACCGGTCTCCAGTGCAGAGTCCCGGTGCTTCCCCCAGGACTGAGTCCTGTCCTCTCTATCACACAGTCCCTGCTCCCTCATTACCAGTCCCCAGTGCAGAGTCCCGGTGCTTCCACCAGGACTGAGTCCTGTCCCCTCTATCACACAGTCCCTGCTCCCTCATTACCGGTCCCCAGTGCAGAGTCCCGGTGCTTCCTCCAGGACAGAGTCCTGTCCCCTCTATCACACAGTCCCTGCTCCCTCATTACCGGTCCCCAGTGCAGAGTCCCGGTGCTTCCCCCAGGACTGAGTCCTGTCCCCTCTATCACACAGTCCCTGCTCCCTCATTACCGGTCCCCAGTGCAGAGTCCCGGTGCTTCCCCCAGGACTGAGTCCTGTCCTCTCTATCACACAGTCCCTGCTCCCTCATTACCAGTCCCCAGTGCAGAGTCCCGGTGCTTCCTCCAGGACTGAGTCCTGTCCCCTCTATCACACAGTCCCTGCTCCCTCATTACCGGTCCCCAGTGTAGAGTCCCGGTGCTTCCCCCAGAACTGAGTCCTGTCCCCTCTATCATACAGTCCCTGCTCCCTCATTACCGGTCACCAGTGTAGAGTCCCGGTGCTTCCCCCAGGACTGAGTCCTGTCCCCTCTATCACAGTCCCTGCTCCCTCATTACCGGTCCCCAGTGCAGAGTCCCGGTGCTTCCCCCAGGACTGAGTCCTGTCCCCTCTATCACACAGTCCCTGCTCCCTCATTACCGGTCCCCAGTGCAGAGTCCCGGTGCTTCCCGCAGGACTGAGTCCTGTCTCCTCTATCACACAGTCCCTGCTCCCTCATTACCGGTCCCCAGTGCAGAGACACGGTGCTTCCCCCAGGACTGAGTCCTGTCCCCTCTATCACACAGTCCCTGCTCCCTCATTACCGGTCCCCAGTGCAGAGTGCCGGTGCTTCCCCCAGGACTGAGTCCTGTCCCCTCTATCACACAGTCCCTGCTCCCTCATTACCGGTCCCCAGTGCAGAGTCCCGGTGCTTCCTCCTGGACTGAGTCCTGTCCCCTCTATCACACAGTCCCTGCTCCCTCATTACCGGTCCCCAGTGTAGAGTCCCGGTGCTTCCCCCAGGACTGAGTCCTGTCCCCTCTATCACACAGTCCCTGCTCCCCCATTACCGGTCTCCAGTGCAGAGTCCCGGTGCTTCCCCCAGGACTGAGTCCTGTCCTCTCTATCACACAGTCCCTGCTCCCTCATTACCAGTCCCCAGTGCAGAGTCCCGGTGCTTCCACCAGGACTGAGTCCTGTCCCCTCTATCACACAGTCCCTGCTCCCTCATTACCGGTCCCCAGTGCAGAGTCCCGGTGCTTCCTCCAGGACAGAGTCCTGTCCCCTCTATCACACAGTCCCTGCTCCCTCATTACCGGTCCCCAGTGCAGAGTCCCGATGCTTCCCCCAGGACTGAGTCCTGTCCCCTCTATCACACAGTCCCTGCTCCCTCATTACCGGTCCCCAGTGCAGAGTCCCGGTGCTTCCCCCAGGACTGAGTCCTGTCCTCTCTATCACACAGTCCCTGCTCCCTCATTACCAGTCCCCAGTGCAGAGTCCCGGTGCATCCTCCAGGACTGAGTCCTGTCCCCTCTATCACACAGTCCCTGCTCCCTCATTACCGGTCCCCAGTGTAGAGTCCCGGTGCTTCCCCCAGAACTGAGTCCTGTCCCCTCTATCATACAGTCCCTGCTCCCTCATTACCGGTCACCAGTGTAGAGTCCCGGTGCTTCCCCCAGGACTGAGTCCTGTCCCCTCTATCACACAGTCCCTGCTCCCTCATTACCGGTCACCAGTGTAGAGTCCCTGTGCTTCCCCCAGGACTGAGTCCTGTCCCCTCTATCACACAGTCCCTGCACCCTCATTACCGGTCCCCAGTTCAGAGTCCCGGTGCTTCCCCCAGGACTGAGTCCTGTCCTCTCTATCACACAGTCCCTGCTCCCTCATTACCAGTCCCCAGTGCAGAGTCCCGGTGCTTCCACCAGGACTGAGTCCTGTCCCCTCTATCACACAGTCCCTGCTCCCTCATTACCGGTCCCCAGTGCAGAGTCCCGGTGCTTCCTCCAGGACAGAGTCCTGTCCCCTCTATCACACAGTCCCTGCTCCCTCATTACCGGTCCCCAGTGCAGAGTCCCGATGCTTCCCCCAGGACTGAGTCCTGTCCCCTCTATCACACAGTCCCTGCTCCCTCATTACCGGTCCCCAGTGCAGAGTCCCGGTGCTTCCCCCAGGACTGAGTCCTGTCCTCTCTATCACACAGTCCCTGCTCCCTCATTACCGGTCCCCAGTGCAGAGTCCCGATGCATCCTCCAGGACTGAGTCCTGTCCCCTCTATCACACAGTCCCTGCTCCCTCATTACCGGTCCCCAGTGCAGAGCCCCGGTGCTTCCCCCAGAACTGAGTCCTGTCCCCTCTATCATACAGTCCCTGCTCCCTCATTACCGGTCACCAGTGTAGAGTCCCGATGCTTCCCCCAGGACTGAGTCCTGTCCCCTCTATCACACAGTCCCTGCTCCCTCATTACCGGTCACCAGTGTAGAGTCCCTGTGCTTCCCCCAGGACTGAGTCCTGTCCCCTCTATCACACAGTCCCTGCTCCCTCATTACCGGTCACCAGTGTAGAGTCCCTGTGCTTCCCCCAGGACTGAGTCCTGTCCCCTCAATCACACAGTCCCTGCTCGCTCAATATCAGTCCCCAGTGCAGAGCCCCGGTGCTTCCTCCAGGACTGAGTCCTGTCCCCTCTATCACACAGTCCCTGCTCCCTCATTACAGGTCCCCAGTTCAGAGTCCCGGTGCTTCCCCCAGGACTGAGTCCTGTCCCATCTATAACACAGTCCCTGTTCCCTCATAACCGGTCCCCAGTGCAGAGTCCCGGTGCTTCCCCCAGGACTGAGTCCTGTCTCCTCTATCACACAGTCCCTGCTCCCTCATTACCGGTCCCCAGTGCAGAGTCCCGGTGCTTCCCCCAGGACTGAGTCCTGTCTCCTCTATCACACAGTCCCTGCTCCCTCATTACCGTTCCCCAGTGCAGAGTCCCGATGCTTCCCCCAGGACTAAGTCCTGTCCCCTCTATCACACAGTCCCTGCTCCCTCATTACCGGTCCCCAGTGCAGAGTCCCAGTGCTTCCCGCAGGACTGAGTCCTGTAACCTCTATCACACAGTCCCTGCTCCCTCATTACCGGTCCCCAGTGCAGAGTCCCGGTGCTTCCCCCAGGACTGAGTCCTGTCCCCTCTATCACACAGTCCTTGCTCCCTCATTACCGGTCCCCAGAGCAGAGTACCGGTGCTTCATCCAGGACTGAGTCCTGTCCCCTGTATCACACAGTCCCTGCTCCCTCATTACCGGTCCCCAGTGCAGAGTCCCGGTGCTTCCCCCAGGACTGAGTCCTGTCCCCTCTATCACACAGTCCCTGCTCCCTCATTACCGGTCCCCAGTGTAGAGTCCCGGTGCTTCCCCCAGGACTGAGTCCTGTCCACTCTATCACACAGTCCCTGCTCCCTCATTACCGGTCCCCAGTGTAGAGTCCCTGTGCTTCCCCCAGGACTGAGTCCTGTCCCCTCTATCACACAGTCCCTGCACCCTCATTACCGGTCCCCAGTTCAGAGTCCCGGTGCTTCCCCCAGGACTGAGTCCTGTCCCCTCTATCACACAGTCCCTGCTCCCTCATTACCGGTCCCCAGTGCAGAGTCCCGGTGCTTCCCCCAGGACTGAGTCCTGTCTCCTCTATCACACAGTCCCTGCTCCCTCATTACCGGTCCTCAGTGCAGAGTCCCGGTGCTTCCCCCAGGACTGAGTCCTGTCCCCTCTATCACACAGTCCCTGCTCCCTCATTACCGGTCCCCAGTGCAGAGTCCCGGTGCTTCCCGCAGGACTGAGTCCTGTCTCCTCTATCACACAGTCCCTGCTCCCTCATTACCGGTCCCCAGTGCAGAGACACGGTGCTTCCCCCAGGACTGAGTCCTGTCCCCTCTATCACACAGTCCCTGCTCCCTCATTACCGGTCCCCAGTGCAGAGTGCCGGTGCTTCCCCAAGGACTGAGTCCTGTCCCCTCTATCACACAGTCCCTGCTCCCTCATTACCGGTCCCCAGTGCAGAGTCCCGGTGCTTCCTCCTGGACTGAGTCCTGTCCCCTCTATCACACAGTCCCTGCTCCCTCATTACCGGTCCCCAGTGTAGAGTCCCGGTGCTTCCCCCAGGACTGAGTCCTGTCCCCTCTATCACACAGTCCCTGCTCCCCCATTACCGGTCTCCAGTGCAGAGTCCCGGTGCTTCCCCCAGGACTGAGTCCTGTCCTCTCTGTCACACAGTCCCTGCTCCCTCATTACCAGTCCCCAGTGCAGAGTCCCGGTGCTTCCACCAGGACTGAGTCCTGTCAACTCTATCACACAGTCCCTGCTCCCTCATTACCGGTCCCCAGTGCAGAGTCCCGGTGCTTCCTCCAGGACAGAGTCCTGTCCCCTCTATCACACAGTCCCTGCTCCCTCATTACCGGTCCCCAGTGCAGAGTCCCGGTGCTTCCCCCAGGACTGAGTCCTGTCCCCTCTATCACACAGTCCCTGCTCCCTCATTACCGGTCCCCAGTGCAGAGTCCCGGTGCTTCCCCCAGGACTGAGTCCTGTCCTCTCTATCACACAGTCCCTGCTCCCTCATTACCAGTCCCCAGTGCAGAGTCCCGGTGCATCCTCCAGGACTGAGTCCTGTCCCCTCTATCACACAGTCCCTGCTCCCTCATTACCGGTACCCAGTGTAGAGGCCCGGTGCTTCCCCCAGAACTGAGTCCTGTCCCCTCTATCATACAGTCCCTGCTCCCTCATTACCGGTCACCAGTGTAGAGTCCCGGTGCTTCCCCCAGGACTGAGTCCTGTCCCCTCTATCACACAGTCCCTGCTCCCTCATTACCGGTCACCAGTGTAGAGTCCCTGTGCTTCCCCCAGGACTGAGTCCTGTCCCCTCTATCACACAGTCCCTGCACCTTCATTACCGGTCCCCAGATCAGAGTCCCGGTGCTTCCCCCAGGACTGAGTCCTGTCCCCTCTATCACACAGTCCCTGCTCCCTCATTACAGGTCCCCAGTTCAGAGTCCCGGTGCTTCCCCCAGGACTGAGTCCTGTCCCCTCTATCACACAGTCCCTGCTCCCTCATTAACGGTCCCCAGTGCAGAGTCCCGGTGCTTCCCCCAGGACTGAGTCCTGTCTCCTCTATCACACAGTCCCTGCTCCCTCATTACCGGTCCCCAGTGCAGAGTCCCGGTGCTTCCCGCAGGACTGAGTCCTGTCTCCTCTATCACACAGTCCCTGCTCCCTCATTACCGGTCCCCAGTGAAGAGTGCCGGTGCTTCCCCCAGGACTGAGTCCTGTCCCCTCTATCACACAGTCCCTGCTCCCTCATTACCGGTCCCCAGTGCAGAGTGCCGGTGCTTCCCCCAGGACTGAGTCCTGTCCCCTCTATCACACAGTCCCTGCTCCCTCATTACCGGTCCCCAGTGCAGAGTCCCGGTGCTTCCTCCTGGACTGAGTCCTGTCCCCTCTATCACACAGTCCCTGCTCCCTCATTACCGGTCCCCAGTGTAGAGTCCCGGTGCTTCCCCCAGGACTGAGTCCTGTCCCCTCTATCACACAGTCCCTGCTCCCCCATTACCGGTCTCCAGTGCAGAGTCCCGGTGCTTCCCCCAGGACTGAGTCCTGTCCCCTCTATCACACAGTCCCTGCTCCCTCATTACCAGTCCCCAGTGCAGAGTCCCGGTGCTTCCACCAGGACTGAGTCCTGTCCCCTCTATCACACAGTCCCTGCTCCCTCATTACTGGTCCCCAGTGCAGAGTCCCGGTGCTTCCTCCAGGACTGAGTCCTGTCCCCTCTATCACACAGTCCCTGCTCCCTCATTACCGGTCCCCAGTGCAGAGTCCCGGTGCTTCCCCCAGGACTGAGTCCTGTCCCCTCTATCACACAGTCCCTGCTCCCTCATTACCGGTCCCCAGTGCAGAGTCCCGGTGCTTCCCCCAGGACTGAGTCCTGTCCTCTCTATCACACAGTCCCTGCTCCCTCATTACCAGTCCCCAGTGCAGAGTCCCGGTGCTTCCTCCAGGACTGAGTCCTGTCCCCTCTATCACACAGTCCCTGCTCCCTCATTACCGGTCCCCAGTGTAGAGTCCCGGTGCTTCCCCCAGAACTGAGTCCTGTCCCCTCTATCATACAGTCCCTGCTCCCTCATTACCGGTCACCAGTGTAGAGTCCCGGTGCTTCCCCCAGGACTGAGTCCTGTCCCCTCTATCACACAGTCCCTGCTCCCTCATTACCGGTCACCAGTGTAGAGTCCCTGTGCTTCCCCCAGGACTGAGTCCTGTCCCCTCTATCACACAGTCCCTGCACCCTCATTACCGGTCCCCAGTTCAGAGTCCCGGTGCTTCCCCCAGGACTGAGTCCTGTCCCCTCTATCACACAGTCCCTGCTCCCTCATTACAGGTCCCCAGTTCAGAGTCCCGGTGCTTCCCCCAGGACTGAGTCCTGTCCCCTCTATCACACAGTCCCTGCTCCCTCATTAACGGTCCCCAGTGCAGAGTCCCGGTGCTTCCCCCAGGACTGAGTCCTGTCTCCTCTATCACACAGTCCCTGCTCCCTCATTACCGGTCCTCAGTGCAGAGTCCCGGTGCTTCCCGCAGGACTGAGTCCTGTCTCCTCTATCACACAGTCCCTGCTCCCTCATTACCGGTCCCCAGTGCAGAGTCCCGGTGCTTCCCGCAGGACTGAGTCCTGTCTCCTCTATCACACAGTCCCTGCTCCCTCATTACCGGTCCCCAGTGAAGAGTGCCGGTGCTTCCCCCAGGACTGAGTCCTGTCCCCTCTATCACACAGTCCCTGCTCCCTCATTACCGGTCCCCAGTGCAGAGTGCCGGTGCTTCCCCCAGGACTGAGTCCTGTCCCCTCTATCACACAGTCCCTGCTCCCTCATTACCGGTCCCCAGTGCAGAGTCCCAGTGCTTCCTCCTGGACTGAGTCCTGTCCCCTCTATCACACAGTCCCTGCTCCCTCATTACCGGTCCCCAGTGTAGAGTCCCGGTGCTTCCCCCAGGACTGAATCCTGTCCCCTCTATCACACAGTCCCTGCTCCCCCATTACCGGTCTCCAGTGCAGAGTCCCGGTGCTTCCCCCAGGACTGAGTCCTGTCCCCTCTATCACACAGTCCCTGCTCCCTCATTACCAGTCCCCAGTGCAGAGTCCCGGTGCTTCCACCAGGACTGAGTCCTGTCCCCTCTATCACACAGTCCCTGCTCCCTCATTACTGGTCCCCAGTGCAGAGTCCCGGTGCTTCCTCCAGGACTGAGTCCTGTCCCCTCTATCACACAGTCCCTGCTCCCTCATTACCGGTCCCCAGTGCAGAGTCCCGGTGCTTCCCCCAGGACTGAGTCCTGTCCCCTCTATCACACAGTCCCTGCTCCCTCATTACCGGTCCCCAGTGCAGAGTCCCGGTGCTTCCCCCAGGACTGAGTCCTGTCCTCTCTATCACACAGTCCCTGCTCCCTCATTACCAGTCCCCAGTGCAGAGTCCCGATGCTTCCTCCAGGACTGAGTCCTGTCCCCTCTATCACACAGTCCCTGCTCCCTCATTACCGGTCCCCAGTGTAGAGTCCCGGTGCTTCCCCCAGAACTGAGTCCTGTCCCCTCTATCATACAGTCCCTGCTCCCTCATTACCGGTCACCAGTGTAGAGTCCCGGTGCTTCCCCCAGGACTGAGTCCTGTCCCCTCTATCACACAGTCCCTGCTCCCTCATTACCGGTCCCCAGTGCAGAGTCCCGGTGCTTCCCCCAGGACTGAGTCCTGTCCCCTCTATCACACAGTCCCTGCTCCCTCATTACCGGTCTCCAGTGCAGAGTCCCGGTGCTTCCCCCAGGACTGAGTCCTGTCCCCTCTATCACACAGTCCCTGCTCCCTCATTACCGGTCACCAGTGTAGAGTCCCAGTGCTTCCCCCAGGACTGAGTCCTATCCCCTCGATCACACAGTCCCTGCTCCCTCATTACCGGTCACCAGTGTAGAGTCCCGGTGCTTCCCCCAGGATTGAGTCCTGTCCTCTCTATCACACAGTCCCTGCTCCCTCATTACCGGTCACCAGTGTAGAGTCTCGGTGCTTCCCCCAGGACTAAGTCCGGTCCCCTCTATCACACAGTCCCTGCTCCTTCATTACCGGTCCCCAGTGCAGAGTGCCGGTGCTTCCCCCAGGACTGAGTCCTGTCCCCTCTATCACACAGTCCCTAGTGCAGAGTCCCGGTGCTTCCTCCAGGACTGAGTCCTGTCCCCTCTATCACACAGTCCCTGCTCCCTCATTACCGGTCCCCAGTGCAGAGTCCCGGTGCTTCCTCCTGGACTGAGTCCTGTCCCCTCTATCACACAGTCCCTGCTCCCTCATTACCGGTCCCCAGTGTAGAGTCCCGGTGCTTCCCCCAGGACTGAGTCCTGTCCCCTCTATCACACAGTCCCTGCTCCCCCATTACCGGTCTCCAGTGCAGAGTCCCGGTGCTTCCCCCAGGACTGAGTCCTGTCCCCTCTATCACACAGTCCCTGCTCCCTCATTACCGGTCCCCAGTGCAGAGTCCCGGTGCTTCCCCCAGGACTGAGTCCTGTCCCCTCTTTCACACAGTCCCTGCTCCCTCATTACCGGTCCCCAGTGCAGAGTCCCGGTGCTTCCCCCAGGACTGAGTCCTGTCCCCTGTATCACACAGTCCCTGCTCCCTCATTACCGGTCCCCAGTGCAGAGTCCCGGTGCTTCCCCCAGGACTGAGTCCTGTCCTCTCTATCACACAGTCCCTGCTCCCTCATTACCGGTCCCCAGTGCAGAGTCCCGGTGCTTCCCTCAGGACTAAGTCCTGTCCCCTCTATCACACAGTCCCTGCACCCTCATTACCGGTCTCCAGTGCAGAGTCCCGATGCTTCCCCCAGGACTGAGTCCTGTCCCCTCTATCACACAGTCCCTGCTCCCTCATTACCGGTCACCAGTGTAGAGTCACAGTGCTTCCCCCAGGACTGAGTCCTATCCCCTCGATCACACAGTCCCTGCTCCCTCTTTACCGGTCCCCAGTGTAGAGTCCCGGTGCTTCACCCAGGAATGAGTCCTGTCCTCTCTATCACACAGTCCCTGCTCCCTCATTACCGGTCACCAGTGCAGAGTGCCGGTGCTTCCCCCAGGACTGAGTCCGGTCCCCTCTATCACACAGTCCCTGCTCCCTCATTACCGGTCCCCAGTGTAGAGTCCTGGTGCTTCCCCCAGGACTGTTTCCTGTCCCCTCTATCACACAGTCCCTGCTCCCTCATTACCGGTCCCCAGTGCAGAGTCCCGGTGCTTCCTCCAGGACTGAGTCCTGTCCCCTCTATCACACAGTCCCTGCTCCCTCATTACTGGTCCCCAGTGTAGAGTCCCGGTGCTTCCCCCAGGACTGAGTCCTGTCCCCTCTATCACACAGTCCCTGCTCCCTCATTACCGGTCCCCAGTGCAGAGTCCCGGTGCTTCCCCCAGGACTGAGTCCTGTCCCCTCTATCACACAGTCCCTGCTCCCTCATTACCGGTCACCAGTGCAGAGTCCCGGTGCTTCCCCCAGGACTGAGTCCTGTCCCCTCTATCACACAGTCCCTGCTCCCTCATTACCGGTCCCCAGTGCAGAGTCCCGGTGCTTCCCCCAGGACTGAGTCCTGTCCCCTCTATCACACAGTCCCTGCTCCCTCATTACCGGTCACCAGTGCAGAGTCCCGGTGCTTCCCCCAGGACTGAGTCCTGTCCCCTCTATCACACAGTCCCTGCTCCCTCATTACCGGTCCCCAGTGCAGAGTCCCGGTGCTTCCCCCAGGACTGAGTCCTGTCCCCTCTATCACACAGTCCCTGCTCCCTCATTACCGGTCCCCAGTGTAGAGTCTCGGTGCTTCCCCCAGGACTGAGTCCTGTCCCCTCTATCACACAGTCCCTGCTCCCTCATTACCGGTCCCCAGTGCAGAGTCCCGGTGCTTCCCCCAGGACTGAATCCTGTCCCCTCTATCACACAGTCCCTGCTCTCTCATTACCGGTCCCCAGTGCAGAGTCCCGGTGCTTCCCCCAGGACTGAGTCCTGTCCCCTCTATCACACAGTCCCTGCTCCCTCATTACCGGTCCCCAGTGTAGAGTCCCGGTGCTTCCCCCAGGACTGAGTCCTGTCCCCTCTATCACACAGTCCCTGCTCCCTCATTACCGGTCCCCAGTGTAGAGTCCCGGTGCTTCCCCCAGGACTGAGTCCTGTCCCCTCTATCACACAGTCTCTGCTCCCTCATTACCGGTCCCCAGTGTCGAATCCCAGTGCTTCCCCCAGGACTGAGTCCTGTCCCCTCTATCACACAGTCCCTGCTCCCTCATTACCGGTCCCCAGTGTCGAATCCCGGTGCTTCCCCCAGGACTGAGTCCTGTCCCCTCTATCACACAGTCCCTGCTCCCTCATTACCGGTCCCCAGTGTCGAATCCCGGTGCTTCCCCCAGGACTGAGTCCTGTCCCCTCTATCACACAGTCCCTGCTCCCTCATTACCGGTCCCCAGTGCAGAGTCCCGGTGCTTCCCCCAGGACTGAGTCCTGTCCCCTCTATCACACAGTCCCTGCTCCCTCATTACCGGTCTCCAGTGCAGAGTCCCGGTGCTTCCTCCAGGACTGAGTCCTGTCCCCTCTATCACATAGTCCCTGCTCCCTCATTACCGGTCCCCAGTGCAGAGTCCCGGTGCTTCCTCCAGGACTGAGTCCTGTCCCCTCTATCACATAGTCCCTGCTCCCTCATTACCGGTCCCCAGTGCAGAGTCCCGGTGCTTCCTCCAGGACTGAGTCCTGTCCCCTCTATCACACAGTCCCTGCTCCCTCATTACCGGTCCCCAGTGCAGAGTCCCGGTGCTTCCCCCAGGACTGAGTCCTGTCCCCTCTATCACATAGTCCCTGCTCCCTCATTACCGGTCCCCAGTGCAGAGTCCCGGTGCTTCCCCCAGGACTGAGTCCTGTCCCCTCTATCACACAGTCCCTGCTCCCTCATTACCGGTCCCCAGTGCAGAGTCCCGGTGCTTCCCCCAGGACTGAGTCCTGTCCCCTCTATCACACAGTCCCTGCTCCCTCATTACCGGTCCCCAGTGTAGAGTCCTGGTCCTTCCTCCAGGACTGAGTCCTGTCCCCTCTATCACACAGTCCCTGCTCCCTCATTATCGGTCTCCAGTGTAGAGTCCCGGTGCTTCCCCCAGGACTGAGTCCTGTCCCCTCTATCACACAGTCCCTGCTCCCTCATTACCGGTCCCCAGTGCAGAGTCCCGGTGCTTCCCCCAGGACTGAGTCCTGTCTCCTCTATCACACAGTCCCTGCTCCCTCATTACCGGTCCCCAGTGTAGACTTCTCCTCAGCTTCAGCTCTTACCTGTGGCCGCTTCCTACACAGAAAACCCTTCACTTCCTACAAGCCCCATCTTGCTCCTCCCCCCATGTGATTGATCACATGACTGTGACATCATCACAGGTCCTGGAAGCAGAACTGTAAAGGTTCCCAGAATAGAGAGAGGGATAAACTCTGCTCAGCTCCGGGAAATGTCTCTTCCCCCCCCTACCGCCCCCAGCCACAGACATTTACCACTTCTCTCCCCCGGCAGGAGGAGATGTCGGAGGGGGCATGAGGGCAGTGAGGGGCAGTCAGCAGACGCCCGAGACTGCAGGGCAGAGACCCAAATCCGAGGACTGTCCTCTCTATCCGGGGCTGTCCTCTGTATCCGGGGCCATCCTCTGTATCCGGGGGCCATCCTCTGTATCCGGGGGCTGTCCCCTGTATTCGGGACCGTCCTCTGTATCCGGGACCGTCCTCTGTATCCGGGGCCGTCCGCTGTATCCGGGGCCGTCCTCTGTATCCGGGGCCTGTCCGCTGTATCCGGGACCGTCCTCTGTATCCGGGACCGTCCTCTGTATCCGGGACCGTCCTCTGTATCCGGGACCGTCCTCTGTATCCGGGACCGTCCTCTGTATCCGGGGCCGTCCTCTGTATCCGGGGCCGTCCTCTGTATCCGGGGCCGTCCTCTGTATCCGGGGCCGTCCTCTGTATCCGGGGCCGTCCTCTGTATCCGGGGCCGTCCTCTGTATCCGGGACCGTCCTCTGTATCCGGGGCCACCCGCTGTATCCGGGGCCACCCGCTGTATCCGGGGACTGTCCTCTGTATCCGGGACTGTCCTCTGTATCCGGGACTGTCCTCTGTATCCGGGACTGTCCTCTGTATCCGGGACTGTCCTCTGTATTCGGGACCGTCCTCTGTATCCGGGACCGTCCTCTGTATCCGGGGCCGTCCGCTGTATCCGGGGCTGTCCTCTGCATCCGGGGCCTGTCCGCTGTATCCGGGACCGTCCTCTGTATCCGGGACCGTCCTCTGTATCCGGGACCGTCCTCTGTATCCGGGACCGTCCTCTGTATCCGGGGCCGTCCTCTGTATCCGGGGCCGTCCTCTGTATCCGGGGCCGTCCTCTGTATCCGGGGCCGTCCTCTGTATCCGGGACCGTCCTCTGTATCCGGGACCGTCCTCTGTATCCGGGGCCACCCGCTGTATCCGGGGACTGTCCTCTGTATCCGGGGACTGTCCTCTGTATCCGGGACTGTCCTCTGTATCCGGGACTGTCCTCTGTATCCGGGGACTGTCCTCTGTATCCGGGGCCACCCGCTGTATCCGGGGACTGTCCTCTGTATCCGGGACTGTCCTCTGTATCCGGGACTGTCCTCTGTATCCGGGGACTGTCCTCTGTATCCGGGGACTGTCCTCTGTATCCGGGGACTGTCCTCTGTATCCGGGGACTGTCCTCTGTATCCGGGGACTGTCCTCTGTATCCGGGGACTGTCCTCTGTATCCGGGACTGTCCTCTGTATCCGGGACTGTCCGCCGTATCTGTGGCCGTCCCCTGTATCCGGGGCCGTCCTCCGTATCCCGGGCCGTCCTCCGTATCCCGGGCCGTCCTCCGTATCCCGGGCCGTCCTCCGTATCCCGGGCCGTCCTCCGTATCCCGGGCCGTCCTCCGTATCCGGGGCCGTCTGCCGTATCCGGGGACTGTCCCCTTTATCCGGGGCTGTCCTCTGTATGCGGGGCTGTCCTCTGTATGCGGGGCTGTCCTCTGTATGCGGGGCTGTCCTCTGTATGCGGCGCTGTCCTCTGTATGCGGCGCTGTCCTCTGTATCCGGGGCTGTCCTCTGTATCCGGGGCTGTCCTCTGTATCCGGGGCTGTCCTCTGTATCCTGGGCTGTCCTCTGTATCTGGGGCTGTCTGCCTTATTCGGGGCTGTCTGCCTTATCCGGTGCTTTCTGCCGTATCCGGGACCGTCCGCTGTATCTGGGGCTGTCCGCTGTATCCGGGACTGTCCGGACCTCTGGATTATTTGTGATCATTCACAGTCGGAGCAGATAGAACTTTCTCATTATTACATAATCTTCTCTATACGACATCAGGCTTTATGTGTCTGTAAGGCCGTGTTCACACCTTGCATATATACTGTGTTTCTGTATTTCTGCAGGTCTCCGCAGCCAACTACACAACAATCTCCTCTGGTTATTACATTCTCGCTGCACTTTTTAGGCCTTTTCCCGTTATTTGATGCAGTTTTGGTGCAGATGTGAAGCCTCGTTTTCAATGTTTTTTATACCACAGAAAAGCTTTGATTCTGCACCTGAAGTATCTGCAGTTATTTTCAGGCTCCACATAGAAGCTTATAGAGAAAAGAAAAGCACCAGAACCGCAGAGTTCAGCAGAGTCTTTGGCCGCACAGAGATCAGAAGTTTTCATGAGGCTGTGTGCCCACTGTGCGTTTTTTAAGCGTTTCCGCAGCGGCAATTCCGCTGCAGAAACGCTTAAAAAAAACGCTTGGTAGAAGGTCTGCCATGTTCCCCAATGATAATCCGCATGTGCTGCGGAAATTTCCGCTGTGGATTATCATTACTATATAATATTTTGCGGATTTGCTGCATTTTCACCGCCATTGACTTGCATTGAAACGCATGGATTACACATCACTGCATCTGTACATGCGGAATCCAAGCGTTTCAATGTGCAGATGGTACCCGGGTGTGGGGGACAGGAGACTCCTCCGGACCCGGGTACCATAGAAACTGTAAAAAATAAAATTAAATATCATACTTACCTTCTGATGGCCCCCGGTGTCCTTAGCGATGCGTCTCGGCTTGCCGGCAGATCGCGGTGGACTCAAGGACCTGCCATGACGTCATTTAGTCATGTGAGACGGGTCACGCGACCGCTGACGTCGGCAAGTCCTTTATGCTACCACGAGCTGCCGGCAAGCAGAGACGCATCGAATAAAGACTCCGGGGACCATCAGAAGGTAAGTATAATATGTACTTTTTACCATTCTTTTACGGTCACGCTATATAAATTCATGCTGTTTGCATGGATTTATATAGTGTGACCAAGTTGTCAAGCACTTTCCAGGTGATGCTAAAATCGCTTGGAAAGCGCTTGTCAACCCGCATGCAGAAATGCCTGTGAAGAACGCTTCACATCCGCATGTCCCTGGCAGGAAGAACGCATGTACAATCTGCATGTACAATCCGCATGCGTTTTTTTCTGCCAGGGAGATGCAGAAACGCTCAGGAAAAAATCCAGAGCATTTCTGCATCGTGGACACATAGCCTAAATCACATCTAATTTGCTTGGACGATTAAACAGCAGAATTTCTGTACAAAAAAACAGCAGAAGAAACACAACATTTACACAACATGTGAACACGGTCGAAATGTGGAAGTAAAGTGGATGTGATATCATGAGATCTGCGCTCACTGAACGTCTACAGACTCTGCTGAACTCTGCGGTTTTGGTTCATGTTTTTCTCTATAAGTTTCTTTGTGGAGCCTGAATAACATCATGTAAAATCCGCTGTTGCATTTTTAACCGTTGAAATAAAACTTTTCTGAACTATTAAAAAAGCTTCTGAAACGCGGCTTCACATCTGCAGCAGAAACGCATCAAACAAGGGGGAAAAGGCATAAAAACTGCAACAAAAACTGAATAATCAGAGAAGATTGTGATTCCGTCGTGTGGAGAAATAATAGGAGGATAGGAGTGGTAGTCTGCGCTGCTGATGTTGGAATGAAGAAACCCAGAAGACGCTGTACAGGATTCACCATGCTCTTTATTCTCAATACGTTTCACAGTTGGACCAACTTCTTCATCAGGATCCACAATAGTCCTGTGTGATGAGGACAAGGTCACATCTACCTGCAGAAAACAACTAGAAGAAATATAGTAATTATATAAGGTGTGAACACTGCCTTAGTGTTCCATTTTGTCTGTTTTTGGCTAATGTGTGATGTTTATTATTTTTTTCAAATTGCATTAAAATGACATATATTTGGTTTTCAGAACTTTTAGTAATTTATAGGAAGAAAAATATCTGACTTGTTTTCCCTCTAAGATATAGGTACGTAGAAATGCACTGTCCTATATACAGTGGGGAAAATAAGTATTTGATACATTGTTGATTTTGCAAGTTTTCCACCTACAAAGAATGGAGAGGTCTGTAATTTTTATCGTAGGTACACTTCAACCAAGAGAGAAAGAATCTAAAAAAAAAAAATCCAGAAAATCACATTGTATGATTTTTACATAATTAATTTGCATTTTATTGCACAAAATAAGTATTTGATCAGCTACCAACCTGCAAGAATTCTCGATCTCACAGACCTGTTAGTTTTTATCGGTCGACCATGACAGCACCACGAGAGAGGGAATCCGCCCACCAAGGACAGGAAACCTACAGGCTTAAAAGGGGGGCGGCCCTCCCTCTCGCCTCAGTTTGGTTTCCTGTCCTTGATGGAGGAAGCCGGTCGCAGGCGAAAAAACGTGGATGGCGACGGCTGTGATCCTGCGCCCCTGTCTGGGGACGGCAGCTCCAGCGTTTGGCCTATGCTCGTGCGCCCCTATATGGGAGAGGCACAGCATCCTGAGGCACTGGGGGCTTCTTCTGCAGTGGGGCTGCGCCCCTGTCTGGGGTGGCATCCCCTTTTCTGCCTCAGCCAGGTGCGCCTCCCGTGGGAGAGTAGGCCCTGGCTGAGCCCCAAAAGTGCGGTGGGGTCTGCATTCCGACTGGGGGTGACAGCCCACCATCACCCTCCATAAGTATGGGGAGGGGGGGTGAGGGCCAAGGTGATTGTGTCCCCCACCCGACCCTGGGTGAACGCAGCGCGGTGCATCGCTAAAGCGCGGCTTACCTGAGGGAGCGCTGACGGCGTGCGGCGCGTACTTCCGGGTTTCGGTAAGTCGCGGCCCGATGACGTCACCGCGACTCGGCGATCATGTGCCGGTGTCAAAAGAGCGCAAAATTTAAAAAAAAAAAAAAAAAATGGAAAAAGTGTGCTGATGCGCTGCTAGAGGGGAGGAGCCAATACCTATTTAACCTATCAGGTAACATGGCTCAGAGCTTCCCAAAGCTTCATTCTTTCATTATGGAGTCTGAAGGTGTCCAGTTGCAGCAGCAGCAGGTTGAGCAGCCGCCATCCTCACCATCTCAGCGGCTGTCTGGGGAGCCCCAAAAAACGCATCGCGCACGTGGTTCTGGTAGCCGGTCCTCAGGAAAACGGAGCTCTGAGTCTGGTCACCATACCTCTGGTAGAAGGGACAAATCTGCAGCCTCTAGGCAAGGTCCCCCGGCTGAGAAGGGTCCTTCCTCCAATCCGGTACCAGCTGTTTTTTCTTCCTGAGCCGCCTGAGTAAGTGATCTTCGAGTAAGTTCACTTAGTAATATGGTATCCCTTCTCCCCTTCCAAATTTTAACAGGGCAAGGCAAGGCATATATAGTGTGCGCTATGCAAGTCTCTTCTTCCTGACGGATACCCTAAAAAGCTATGTCAGTTATGCATAAACCAGACACTGGCAGAAGAGGGTCCTGCTCTAACTTCTGGTTTAAAAACCTTAGTTAAAACAGAGATTCACAAGGTCCTCTCCAAGAGAGTTAAAGAGAAAGTGAACTCGGACTGTGAGATCCCCTTAGTCTTGGATGACCCCCTATCCTCTCCCTATGAGTCGGATTCAGATGGTGCAGTTTTTTCCACTGCTTCCTCCTCTGATAGTGGTGTGGGACAAAATTGCTTCCCCCTTGGTGAAGTGGACAGATTGATTAAAATGGTTCGGTCCACTATGGGCATCACAGAGGCCAGGCAGGAGAAGTGAGTTCAGGACATTATGTTCGGGGGCCTGGCTCAAAGGAAGAGAAGGAGTTTTCCGTTGAACGAAAAAATTCAGGGCTTAATCCTTAGCGAATGGAAAAAAATGGAAAGGAAGGGCGCTCTACCTCCATTCTTCAAAAGGAAGTACCCCTTTGAGGAATCGGCCTCTTCCTCCTGGGAAAAAGCCCCCAAGATAGACGTGGCCATTTCCAAAGCCTCTAAGAGTTCCTCCCTTCCGTTTGATGATATGGGAGCTCTTAAAGACCCCCTGGATAGGAAGGCTGATTCTTTCCTTAGAGGGACCTGGGAAACTTCGGCGGGAGCCGTAAAACCCGCGGTGGCAGCTACTTGTACCGCCAGGTCCCTAATGATCTGGCTGGACCAGCTTGAAGCCCATCTTAAAAACAATACCCCCAGGAAGGAAATCTTAGCGGACATGTCTCTTCTTCAGGGGGCGGCAGCTTTTCTGGCGGACGCATCCGCAGATTCTGTCAGATTAGCAGCAAGGTCGGCCGCCATGTCTAACTCGGCCCGGAGAGCCTTGTGGCTAAAATGTTACCCGGGGGACATTCATGCGAGGACAAGAGTCTGCGCTATCCCTTGTGAAGGGGAACATCTTTTTGGGTCGGTTCTGGATGAACTATTGGATAGAGCAAGTGACACAAAAAGGGGCTTTCCTAGCCTATCTGCCCCCACGTACAAACGTCCTTTTCAGAAAAGAAGATTTCTACATAATAAGCGCCAGAAGGGGCAGGATAAATGGGAAGACCGTAGACCGAAAGGTAAAGGCATCCTGTTCGGATCCTCTTCTACTAGCCAAGGCCCCCGAAAACCGAGCCAATGACTCGCGGCCCAGGTTCCGGCCTGAGACTCGACTTTCAGCGAGTCCCTCGTGGGAGGTTCGTCCTGACCCCAAACCGGTCCTCAACACGGGAGCAGATGGCCCTACAAGTGGAGGTCCTGAATATGGTCCATAAGGCCGTCTTAGTGGAGGTCCCGATAGCAGAGAAGGGACTGGGGTTCTACTCACCGTTATTTTTGGTCACTAAACCTGACGGATCCTTTAGGTGTATTATTAACCTTAAGGCCCTGAATAAATTTTTGTTAATTCCCACCTTTAAAATGGAGTCCATTAAGTCTACTATAAAACTATTGTTTTCAGGCTGTCACATGGTAGTATTGGATCTAAAGGACGCATATTACCATATACCTATACACAGAAGCTTCCAAAAATACCTTAGAGTAGCCTTGGTCATAGGGGATGAAATCAAACATTTCCAATTTGCGGCCTTGCCATTCGGTCTCGCTATAGCCCCTAGAGTATTTACGAAGGTGATAGCGGAGGTGATGGCTCATGTACGGGAACATAATGTGTTAATTATCCCTTACTTAGATGATTTTTTGATCGTTGGAGACTCAGCCTCTCAATGTGTCTCCCATCTTAAATTGGTCTCCTCTATTCTGGAAGGTCTGCGCTGGATTCTAAATCTGGAGAAATCCAGGGTAGTTCCTTCGAGAGTATAGCAGTTCCTAGGTATCATGCTAGACTCAGACCTCCAGATGTGTTTCCTTCCAGAAGCCAAAAAACAGAAGGTTAAAAGGCTGGTGGAAGGAGCTCTTGCGAACCCGGTCATGTCCCTTAGGGCTGCAATGTCCTTGCTTGGTACCCTAATATCTTGTCTGCCGGGGGTAATATGGGCACAGTACCACTCCAGAGTTTTACAGTGGGACGTCCTACAGAATGAGGTCTCGTTACGTGGGCACTTGGAGAGACGGATGTTCTTATCTCCTCGGTCTATTGACTCTCTACAGTGGTGGGTGAATTTAGAAAACTTGTCTCGAGGAGTTCCCTGGGTGGTCAGAATATCTGAAATAATTACAACTGATGCAAGTCTACATGGATGGGGAGCTCACTTGGGGGATATGATTGCCCAGGGGTTCTGGTCGGACACTGAGAGATCTCTTTCCTCTAATACTAGGGAACTACTGGCAGTTGATAGGGCTGTTGATCATTTCTTACCATTCCTTCACAATAAGAACATTAGGATCCTGTCCGATAATAATATAGCAGTAGCTTATATTAACCATCAGGGGGGTACTCGTGCTGGATCGCTAATGAGAGTGGGGGATCATCTCTTTCAGATCTCGGAACACCATCTCCTCTCTTTAACAGCCCTCCACATCAAAGGGAAAGAAAATTCAAAGGCAGACTTCTTAAGCTGTCATTTTTTAAGGCAAGGCGAATGGGAACTAAAACAGGACATTTTTTCCCTATTAGTCCGGAAATGGGGTCTTCCGGTGGTGGATCTCTTCGCCACAAAGCAAAACCGGAAGACAACGTTTTTTTGCTCCCTAGATCCTAGAGAGAGGCCCCTGACAGTAGACGCTCTCCAGATCCCTTGGAACTTCAGTCTGGCCTATGCCTTCCCACCGTTAAACCATCTGCCTATGGTGCTAAGAAAGATCAGAGAGGACAAGGCAAGGGTCCTCTTGATCGCCCCCTTTTGGCCCAAAAGACCCTGGTTCTCATGCCTGAGGAACATGTCCATCTCGGACCCTTGGGTCCTACCCGATGTTCCGGATCTCCTCAGCCAGGGTCCAGTACTCCATCCGCGAGCTCCGGGCCTCCACTTGACGCCGTGGAATTTGAGAGGTCCCTGCTAGAACTAAAGGGGTTTTCCCAGAGTCTAGTATCTACTTTATTACGTAGTAGAAAGCCTGTCACTACCAAAATTTATGCAAAAATTTGGAACAAGTTTTTATCTTTTTCGAAATCTTCAGTGGATAAGGGAGCGCCAATTGGGAAGATTTTAGAGTTCCTACAAAGGGGCTTCGAGCTGGGATTAGCAACGAGCACCTTGAAGGTCCAAGTGTCGGCACTAGGTGCTTTCTATAACTGTGTCCTCGCAGAAGACTATTGGATTTCTCGCTTTATAAAAGCGGTAGGTAGGTCTAGGCCGGTTACCAAAACTAATTTCGCTCCATGGGACCTAAACCTGGTTCTGAAAGCGTTAGCTGGGTCTCCCTTTGAGCCGATAGATTCTGTATCCCTGAGATCTATTTCCCTCAAAACAGCGCTTCTTGTAGCCCTAACATCTGCTCGGAGGATTGGTGATATTCAGGCTCTGTCCTCTGGCACTCCCTTCACCCAGGTCCTGGACAACAGAATAATTCTTAGAGCAGATCCAGCATACTTGCCTAAGGTAGCTTCCCGGTTTCATAGACTTCAGGAAGTAATATTACCCTCTTTTTGCCCGAACCCTAGTAATCAGATAGAAGCAGATTTCCATGCTTTAGATGTGAGAAGGTGTGTGGTTAGGTACCTTGCTGTCACTCAGCCCTTTAGGAGAGATAGTTCCTTGTTTATCTCCAATCAGGGGGTTAGGAAGGGGCTCAAGGTCTCTAGATCCACCATAGCTAAATGGATTAGGGAGGCCATTACGCTAGCCTATGTATCCAGCGGAGAGGAAGCATCGCGTGGCCTGAAAGCTCACCCTACCCGGGCGGTGGCAACCTCATGGGCAGAGAGGTCTGGCGTCTTGATGGAGGACATATGTAAGGCAGCTACCTGGTCTTCTCCATCTACCTTCTATAAGCACTATAGACTAGATCTGGGTACTTCGTCTGACCTCACATTTGGGAGAAGGGTACTCCAAGCGGTGGTCCCTCCCTAGAATCTTCATCTCTGCAATTCTCTCGTGGTGCTGTCATGGTCGACCGATAAAGAGATTAGTTACTTACCGGTAACGGGATTTCTCAGAGACCATGACAGCACCCTTATATTCCCTCCCTTCACCCCTTTTTGGGAGCACTTATTATGTTTTCATTCTTTATTCTCACACATTGGTGTTGTAAGAAAATGTATATACTGTTTGTTTCATGATTATGTTGCTATGTCTACTAACCGGGCGGTCCTCTCAATGCTCTGTAATCCAAACTGAGGCGAGAGGGAGGGCCGCCCCCTTTTAAGCCTGTAGGTTTCCTGTCCTTGGTGGGCGGATTCCCTCTCTCGTGGTGCTGTCATGGTCTCCGAGAAATCCCTTTACCGGTAAGTAACTAATCTCTTTCTTCAAGAAGCCCTCCTACTCTGCACTCATTACCTGTAGTAATTGCACCTGTTTGAACTTGTTACCTGTATAAAAAAAAACATTTGTCCACACACTCAATCAATCACACTCCAAACTCTCCACCATGACAAAGACCTGTCTAAAAATTACAGACCTCTCCAGTCTTTGTAGATGGGAAAACTTGCAAAGTCGGCAGTGTATCAAATACTTATTTTCCGTACTGTAGATGTATCTCTATGCTATGTACCAGTACACACTAGCTGTAATTTTAGAGTCCACAATGCACATTCATGTAAAATATAATTCTCCCATGGTTGTCAGTGCAGGCTGTGGCTCATACTTTTTGCTGTTGCCTAAAGTGAAGCAGTTTATAAGTGAAAAAAATGGTGACAGGTTCCCTTTTAAAGAAAGAAAAAGTTCTGCAACAATTTCTTTTTTCAAGACAAAAACCTGGCATTTTAACAAGGGTGTGTAGATTTCTTTTATATCTACTGTATGTTTTTTAGAAGTGTGGTATATGCTGCGCTTTACTAGGCATTTTTGACTTTTTAAAATAAATGTGTAACCAGCATAAAGATAGTTAAACAAGAGCAGAGGTGTACTATGACTGACCATTACTGTATATAGCTCATTGAACATGTCGGTGTGACAGAGCAGGCAGGGACAGCAGACCGGTGAACAATCCAAAAGACCTTTTTGGGGACTAGTGGTCGAACATGGGTGTCTGAGTCATTAGGCAAGTTATCTCGGAGTGGTGTTGTCACGGGTGTTTCAGGTGTAATAGACAGTGCCTCTGGGTCTAGCTGTAGAAGGTCACTGCGCTTAGAATTGCAGACACCTTCCTTTAAGACCCAGCGGCGACCTCCCTCCTGCTGCTGATTGACCCTTGCATGAGAGTTATAAACTCTCTGTTTTCTCCAGGCAATTGTCGGTGATACTTCTATGTTCTTTTGTGCATGCTTGGAGCACTAGCTGTTTGCTGATTTTTTCTCTGGTACCCTTCGAGGACAATTGGGGTTACTCCTCTGGTGTCTGCTCAAACTAAGTTAATCCCCTTTGTTTGTCTACCTTGTTGTCTTTAGTTTGGGTGGGCCATGAATAGTGCTCACCCCTCCCCCTCCCTATCTAGGGCCAAACTCTAGGGACATACAGGGTTTATGGTCCTGCTCGGCGATTGGTGTGGAACCAATATATGGACGGTAGGATAGTCAGGGTGTTTTAGATCTGCCTAGGGGTCTCCACTCCCCCTTTCCCTAGTGTTTGGGCTTCCTCTTCCCTTCGTATTGCACTTAGTCTTTCCCACACCTTGCGTGACAGGTGTGGAGTGTTTTTTTGTTATACCATGCCTGAGGAAGAGACCAAAGATGTCTCGAAAGCTTGCCTTATAACATCCTTTATTTTATTTTTGTTAGCTATTAAATGTATCATACAAGATTATCTTGTTTTTCCCGAGCAATCTCGGAGTGGTGACACCTCTTACTCCATTGTAGATGACTGTAGATAATTTATAGGTAGATTTGGTGCAGGGTCATTCCTCAATTGATTAGCAGGGCTGGAGGCTTGCAGATGTCTGTGCTGCCCACACTGATAACGTGCGCTGTGGCACACTCCTCCCTATTTGCATTCTGGGGAAGTAGATAAGGGAACCTGGAGGCTGATAACCATGTGTAGGTGTATGAGGTGATTGTTGGGGTTGAGGATGACTCCTCCACTGCTTAGTTGGTTGTCATAGAGGGAAATTAAAATCCAAAAGACATTTCCGGGGAGGGGACATTCACCCAACCCCTCTGCCTCCCGCCATCAGACAGAACATCAGGGACAAAGAGCTGACACTTAACACATATGGGGAAGAGGAAGCCAGTTATAGCTATGGGAGAAAAAGGGATTAAAACTAATTAAGATAGGAAGAGCTAAGCATTGAAGGTGAAGCAGAGGACTTCCTGCAGAGTACAGGTAATTAAACAGGAAAGATTTTTCTGGGAAAACAGATATCAAAAGGAGATGTGTGCTTTCACAGGCACGGAGCTTCCATTCCCTCATCAGAGGTGGTAGCCAGTTCTGCTCCAGGGTCCAGATAGGAATATTGGGGTTTGTATCGATCTGATATTTATAGGATATAGATTTTTGGCATCGTAGAGAAGGGACGGACATGACGCTTTCACACACATCGGCGTAGGGCCACCAGAATCTCTCCAATTGAATAAAGGACTGATAGATGGTGTGAACCGGGTCATCCTCTGTCTCTCTGTAAAGGTAAAATCGCAATAATAAACATGATGTCAATATCTAATTCCTGCAATTTTCATGAGTGAAGATATTGTGAATGTGGGGAATCTGAAACTGAAGCCACTTTCCATGACCCGCCTTGTTATGAGTCATCAGAGGCCCAGAATTAGGGGGCTGCAAACTTGGCTATTGCCCAAGGCCCCCACACCTTTGGGGGCCCCCAGCCTCTACAGCAGGGGCTACACTGATAATAGCATTGAAACAATAAAAAAATACACATATTTGGTTTCACTGCGCTTGTAAAAGTCCGATTTATCCGATAGGTAAATGGCGTAACAAGAAAAAAATAAACTCCAGGATTACATTTTTTGGCTGCCGCAACATTGCAATGCAGAACAGTAAGAGAAAATCAAAACATCATATCAGCCCCAAAATGATATCAATAAAAAACGTCAGCTCAGGGTGCAAAAAAACAAGCCCTCATGCAGCCCTAAAATAAAAACATTGCAGATTTTATTATTTTTTTTTAGAAATTTCAGATTTTTTTCACTTCTTAAATAAAAATTATACGTTTGGTATCTGCGTACTCATAATCACACTGTTTCTTGCAATTTCAACACGTTTGGATTTTTTTCCCCACTTTCCACTACATTATTTGGTAGAATGAATGGTGTCATTCAAAAGTTCAACTTGTCTCGCAAACAACAAGCCCTCATATGGCTATGTGGACAAAAAATAAAAAAGTTATAGCTCTTGGAAAAAAGAGAGGGAAAAAAAAAAGAAAGAAAAAGGCCGGGGGTGAAGAGGTTAAAATCCTTGTAATGGCCATACAATTGCAGCTCGAGAGCTCCCTGCAGGCTTCATTCTTCAGATGTTCATGGTGGGTTTTTAGTAAAAAAACTAAAAAAATAATCATATCTATAAAATGTAATTAGGGTCAGAGTACCTCCTTAACCCCTTTCCGGCCCAAGGTGTACTAATACGTATCTGCGCCCTGGTATTAGTACGCCCTGGCAATTTTATTGTATAGCGGGTGCTCGAGTGACATGCTCGAGTCTCCACCCCATATGTTTTGCCGCTGTTATACAGCCAAAAAAACCTCATGATTGCCTGCCATGCACGAGCGATCCCCGTATGGTTTTTTTTGGGTGTCTAATAACCGTGAAACATGCGGGCGGGGACTCGAGCATGTCATTTGAGCACCCGCGATACTTGGTGCATATCTGAGTACCCGATGCAAACTCAAGTAATGAGCACTTGCACTCAAGACTAATGGCAACTTATTCAATATGATGACCTAATGTTATCAAATTCTGTGTCGTACCTCTGGATTCAAAATATTCACTATACCCCTTGATAAAATACTTGAGGGGTCTAATTTCCAAAATGGGGTCACTTTTGGGGGGTTTCCACTGTTTAGGGGCTCTCCAAACACAACATGGCGTCCGCTAATTATTCAAGCAAATTTTACATTCAAAAAGTCAAGCAGTGGTTTTCCCCCACATATGGGGTATCGGCTTACTCAGGAGAAATTGCACAACAAATTTTGTGGTTCATTTTTTAATGATACCCTTGCAAAAATAAATAAAAAAATTGGGTCTAAAGTAACATTTTTGGAAAAAAAAATAAATGTTAATTTTTTTCTTCCACATTCCAAAAATTCATGTGAAGCATCTGAAGGGTTAATAAACTTCTTGAATGTGGTTTTGAGCACCTTGAGGGGTGCAGTTTTAGAATGGTATCCCTTAAGGTATTTTCTGTAATAAAGGCCCCTCAAAGTCACTTCAAATGTGATGTGGTCCCTAAAAAAATGGTTTTGTAAATTTTGTTGAAAAATTGAGAAATCACTGGTCAACTTTTAACCCTTATAACTTCCTAACAAAAAAAAATTTTGGTTCCAAAATTGTGCAGATGTGAAGTAGACATGTGGGAAATGTTATTTATTAACTATTTTGTGTGACATATCTCTCTGATTTAAGGGCATGGAAATTCAAAGTTTGAAAATTGCAAAATTTTTACAAAATTTTCACCAACTTTCCATTTTTTTCACAAGTAAACGCCAGTGATATCGAATAAATTTTACCACTATCATGAAGTACAATATGTCACGAAAAAAGCAATCTCAGAATCAGTGGGATCCGTTGAAGCGTTCCAGAGTAATTACCTCAAAGTGACAGTGGTCAGAATTGGAAAAATTGGCCTGGTCATTAACGTACAAACCACCCTGGGTGGTAAAGGGGTTGTCTGGTCCAAATCAATAAGTCTGCAATCTGTATGAGTTATACATACTCCCAGCCAGTGGGTGTGGCCTCACTCCATTCACTTGTGGGGCCGAGGCCCAGCCCGACTAGTGACACGGCAATACAAGTGTGTGGAGGGTGAGGCAGCTGGCTGGCAGTATGCATAACACATACATACCCTCCGGTCGTTTCCTCGCAGTGCACAGTGCGTGCCCTGGGGGAATTCATAAGTAAGTGGAGAAAGTCATTTGTTTGGATAAAAGATGTTAACTCACACAATATTAGCAGTAATGGCGATAATGATAATTTAACAGTTGCGGCACAGTGGGACCACGAACCATGCTTGTGCTTATCAGTCCGAGTGTAACAGTTTCCTTAATGTCCTCATACTCGCGATTCCACCAAGTGTCTATAGCTCGATACGCTTCCGCAGTTCCACCCTCTACGAGTCCCTTCAGATGCTGGACACGCTCCATTTGTGAAACTTCTATTAACTCACATTGGTGTTCAAAGTCCTGGAAGAATCCCTAATGGCCCCTGCAGCCTTATTAAAAGGCTTAAAGTTCTTGTGGGACACTCTTGGGGATTCCCATAGTGGGTGGTGTGGTGAATGTCTGCCTGTGATTTCTAGCTGGTTCCACAGCGAGCTGCTGTTCACGAGCTCTCTTAATTGCCTCCCATTTATCCTCCTCCTGTGTCCCCCACCCCCCACCCCAGCATTGCCACCTTCTCCTCATACCTTACAATACACTGACTTTTCTGGGTATTTTCCACCTTTCAATGTCTTCACTAAATTGGTTTTGGAAGACAACTATCCAGGTGACGTTTTGGGAAATCAGATTGCAATCAATCTGGACAGCTAGCTATTAATGAAATGAGATCATGGGATGACGAAGTGTTTAAACCAGCTGATAAAGGGGGTAATTGGGTTATTTGGCCTAATGAGATGTATGAAAAACAAACCTTTAAATTATTGACCAACAAAATTGTTACAAAAAAATGCCAAATAACCCAATGAGTTTTTTTTCTGAATGAACTCTGCAACATCTTAGAGAGACCTTATCAAAAGGGAATTATCTCCAAAAGATTAGTGGATGTGATTATGATGTACAGTACAAAGTTATTGTGGTACCGTGTTAGACAGAAAAATCGATGTAAATACTTTAATGCCCAAAAATGACAAAAGTATTCTCGGAGTGATACCTTTATTGGCTAACCAGAAAAAATACACTACTCAAAAAAATAAAGGGAACACTTAAACAACAGAATATAACTCCAAGTAAATCAAACTTCTGTGAAATCAAACTGTCCACTTAGGAAGCAACACTGATTGACAATCAATTTCACATGCTGTTGTGCAAGTGGAATAGACAATAGATGGAAATTATTGGCAATTATCAAGACACACTCAATAAAGGAGTGGTTCTGCTGGTGGGGACCACAGACCACATCTCAGTACCAATGCTTTCTGGCTGATGTTTTGGTCACTTTTGAATGTTGGTTGTGCTTTCACACTCGTGGTAGCATGAGACGGACTCTACAACCCACAGAAGTTGCTCAGGTACTGCAGCTCATCCAGGATGGCACATCAATGCGAGCTGTGGCAAGAAGGTTTACTGTGTCTGTCAGCGTAGTGTCCAGAGGCTGGAGGCGCTACCAGGAGACAGGCCAGTACACCGGGAGACGTGGAGGGGGCCGAAGGAGGGCAACAACCCAGCAACAGGACCGCTACCTCCACCTTTGTGCAAGGAGGAACAGGAGGAGCACTGCCAGAGCCCTGCAAAATGACCACCAGCAGGCCACAAATGTTAGAAACCGACTCCATGAGGGTGGTATGAGGGCCCGACGTCCACAGATGGGGGTTGAGCTCACAGCCCAACACCATGCAGGACGCTTGGCATTTGCCACAGAACACCAGGATTGGCAAAGTCGCCACTGGCGCTCTGCGCTCTTCACAGATGAAAGCAGGTTCACACTGAGCACATGTGACAGACGTGACAGAGTCCGGAGACGCCGTGGAGAGCGATCTGCTGCCTGCAACATCCTTCAGCATGACCGGTTTGGAAGTGGGTCAGTAATGGTGTGGGGTGGCATTTCTTTGGAGGGCCGCACAGCCCTTCATGTGCTCGCCAGAGGTAGCCTGACTGCCATTAGGTACCGAGATGAGATCCTCAGACCCCTTGTGAGACCATATGCTGGTGCGGTTGGCCCTGGGTTCCTACTAATGCACGACAATACCAGACCTCATGTGGCTGGAGTGTGTCAGCAGTTCCTGCAAGATGAAGACACTGAAGCTATGGATTGGCCCGCCCGTTCCCCAGACCTGAATCCGATTGAGCACATTTGGGACATCATGTCTCGCTCCATCCACCAACGTCACGTTGCACCACAGACTGTCCAGGAGTTATACCTCCATACGACATACAATTGGTTTGAGAGCTGTTTCTTGGTATTACCTCTCTAGTAACGGTGATAAAAAGATGATAACCCTACTACTTATTTTACCTGAGTGGATTCTCACTCATAACCTGTTTATATTCAAAGATGACATCTATTTGCAATTACAGGGGACTGCAATGGGGTGCCTAGGATGGATGAGATACATAGATAATATTTGTTTAATTTGGGAAGGACCCATTAAGGAGCTACAAAATTTCATTGATAGATTGAACCAAAACGCTCTCAACATCAAATTAACCTATAAATATTGAAGGACTGTTGACTTTTTGGATTTGTAGATATGCACTCTTAGTAATGGAAATCTATCTACAAATTTTTTTAGCAAATCTACAGCAGCCAACTCCTTTCTCCATGCTCATTCTTCTCATCCATAGGTTACTAAATGTGGAATCCCGATTGGACAATTTTTGAAAGTTAAATTAATATGTTCGGATATCCAGGAATTTTTTTTTTTTTTCAAACATCATTTTTATTAGGATTTTCAAAACAGAAAGAACATATAAAGACATATGAACAATGCCAAAATGAACATTAATCAGGAGCCCGTAAGCTCATCAGGCACAATGTATAATCAATTAATTGTGATTAGCTGACACAACAAATAAATAAAGATTAAATATTAACAACTTACAGTCATCATTGTCAACAAAAGGAATTAAGTAAATATAAATAATTTGTACTGATTATCTCCCATGTTTTAGTTTACGCGTAATAGTCCTAAGTTGTTATTTAGATCCTCTAGAATATACCATTCTGTAGAAGTAAATGGTTCGACAATTTTGTTTCTTTCAGTTAGAGAGCAACACGTTACAATAAACTGTCTCCATTTTGACAAAAATTTGCCAGCCTGTTGTTCCTCGTTACTGAGGGCATCTAGATGTTCTACTCCCATAAAGTGTTTCAATTGGATAATCAGCTCTTCTATGGGGGGAATGATAGGATCTAGCCAATGTTTGAGTATCTGCTTTTTGCCAGGAAGAGTAGAGTATGGAGCAGTTTTGGGGGGCTTTTTGTTATTTTGTAGATATTCTCTGGGTTACTCCAATAATGTAGTATGGCTAAGTATGGAGAGGGGGTGTACCCTTGGACCCCATATAGTATTCATCAAATCTGAAACCTGATCCCAATATACTGTTGAATCGGTGCAGGACCATAGGCCGTGCATAAGGTCAGAGTATGGATGATGACACTTAGGGCATGCAATTAATCTATTTGATAATGGATCTTTTTTCGGTATATTAAAGACGTAGATGGCCCCATGTATTATTTTATATTGAGTTTCTCTCAATGTTTCAGATATCCAGGATTTTGAAGCACAATCTGAAGAATTAGTCCAAAGATTTCAGGAACGTGGATATAGCAAAATAATTATTTGACGGGGCTGCCAGAGGGCCAAAAAGACACCCAGGAATGAATTACTAAACAACAATAGGACCAAAAGAGACTCCCATTCTGACAATCAGGTACAACTTATTATAATATACCATAATAAGTGGCACAAGTTCTGAGAAATCATAGACAGACATTGGACAGTCCTTCATACTGACCGATTCTTCCATCTACACCCTCAATTGTAGAAAACAGATCTAGAAACTTATGGGACTTTCTATTACATAGCCACTATAATCCTACAAATTTTTTTTACCAAATGCCGGATTCACACCTAAAGACTTCTATATATGTGGGCTATGTCAGGCCTGTTCAAATCTTATCAAGGCCAACACCTTCAGCAACTTTGATGGGTCAAAAACGTTTGACATCAGAAAGTACATCTCCTACATATCCAAAGGTGTTACATATTATGCGGTATGTCCATATCGAAAAAGAAGTATTTTACTAACAACACGGGAACTTAAAATTCTAGTACAGGAGCATTGCAGAGACATAGAAATGCGGATGATGATAAACCTACACATTCATCATCTACACATGCACCTGCACTCAGTAACCCCAATGGGTTAACAATGCACTTTTTCTTCTTTTCAATATTATAAGCAACACTGATGCACTTTTCGCTAGCTGGTATAGCTTCCTTCATCTGTGGTGTATGCACTTTTGTACCTTCACACACACCCTTTACTTTGAGCTTTAGCACATTTGTACCAATATGCACCACATCTAAGTTGATATTTGGCTAATTGGGCTTATTTTGGTATACTTGACTTATCAGGCTAATATTTGGCTTATACGTTTGGCTCATATACAGGGTCGGACTGGGGTGTCTGGGGCCTACAGGGGGAATTGACTCTGGGGCCCACCCTACAGTTATATGCAAATACCTGTTATCCCTGTTATAGTGGAGCGTCGACTGTAAAACACAGGCGGCACCTGCCCATCTACTGTGCGGCACCATAACTGGGATGTACAATTATGGTAGTTTGCATTAAAGGGTTATTTGATGAAAATAAGTTATCACCGATCCACAGGTTAGGCAGGTGATATCTTATTGATCGGTGGAATCCGACCATTGGAAACTGCATCGATTGGAAGAATGGCGAACTTTTATCCCTGACAGGGCACTTTTATTCCCATTTTAAAATAGAGCGGCAGCTGGGGATAGCTGACCGCAGCCTCATTCATGCTGTTTGGGGGCTTCCAGAAAAAGCCAAGTGCACCCCTTAGGGAATGAATGGATAAGTGGTCGAGTTGCACATGCCGCTCCATACTAATGAGGATAAAAGCTGCACATTCTGTAAATCGGTGCAGGTCCCAGCAAGTCCGACCCCCATCAATCAATAACTTATCTTTTATCCTTTGGCCATGTTCACATGTTCAGTATTTGATCAGTACTTGACATCAGCATTTGTAAGCTAAAATCAGGATTGGAACAATTAGAAGAAAAGTATAATAGAAACAGCTCACCACTTTTGCATTTATCACCCACTCCTGTTTTTGGCTTACAAATACTGAGGCAAAATCCTGACCAAATACTGAATGTGTGAACATGGCCTTAGGACAGGTGATTTCTTGTTTTCACCGTAGAACCCCTGTAAGTGCATATTTGTTACTGTGTAATAGTCAAAGGACAGGGAGAGGTTAAATATCCAATATTTAATCTCTATTGAAAATCAAGAATCTTCCCCTTATTGGTATCTCCATACACAACATAATCCACAATACCAAGACTAATAATACCACATACAATGAACAAATACCACCACAATGTGACCAACTAATGCCACAAACAAGGGATAAATACCTTCACACCATGACCAGATCACATATTACGATCACATAGTGATCGAATAATACCACTTACAGCGGATAAATACCACCACACCATGACCAGGCCACATATTACCACCACATAGTGACCAAATAATACCACATACAAGGGAGAAATACCACCACACCATGACCAGATCATATATTACCACTACATAGTGACCGAATAATACAATAGTGATCATTAATAAAAACCATAATACTAATAACATTAATATTACCAATGGTAACATTATACACAGGAGCTCTGTATATAGTTTCAGTATACAGGTAATGCAGTGATCACCAATGACATTATACACAGGAGCTCTGTATATAGTATTGTCTTTTATTGTATGTACAAGTCCCATCTAAAATGTAAAGTGCTGTGGAATATGTTGGCACTATAGAAATAAAAAATATTATTAATAAACTGAAACTCTCATTCCAGTGTTCAAAACTTCTCACATGCTGCGCCAATTCTTTGGAATGCACTACCCAGGATTCTTCGAATAATCCCCAATACCCACAGTTTTAAGCGTGCCCTAAAACACATTTCTTTAGACTGGCCTTTTGCCTCACCTCACTTATATAACTACCCCCCTTTTTTTTCTTTTTCTTCCTTCCAAATCAGGACCCTCGTATCATCTATTCACACACCCCCATTTACTTAATAGACTTCTGTGTCTGTACTTGTTCACATACTGGTTGGTGACTGGTTCATTTAGCATTATGTAATTACCCTATTTATTAAATTGATGGTTGACTGTACAATACAAGCAATTATTACCATTCACCCTTTGTGTCTTCCCTATTTAGTCATAGACTGTAAGCTTGCGAGCAGGGCCCTCTCTCCTCCTGGTATGTGTTGATTTATGTGATTATTGTTTTTCTGTAATGTCTTTTATTGTCTGTACAAGTCCCCTCTAAAATGTAAAGTGCTGCGGAATATGTTGGCGCTATGGAAATAAAAATTATTATAGTATACAGATAATACAGTGATCACCAGTTACATTACAGCATATACAGAGGTCTTGTGTATATAGTATACAGGTAATACTGTGATCACCAGTGCCATTATACACAGGAGCTCTGTATATAGTGTACAGGTAATACGGTGATCACCGGTGACATTATACACAGCGACATAGTGCTGCTCTGCACAGTAACAGGATCCCACTTTTGTTACCCCACATGGAAGACAGTATCTTCAAAAGTAAATTAAATTACAGCAATAACAATGTCCCCTGATTGGTCCCCACAGTAATTACACTGTGTGCAGAATTATTAGGCAAATGAGTATTTTGATCACATGATACTTTTTATACATGTTGTCCTACTCCAAACTGTATAGGCTTGAGAGCCAACTACCAATTAAGTAAATCTGGTGATGAGCATCTCTGTAATGAGGAGGGGTGTTGACTAATGACATCAACACCCTATATAAGGTGTGCTTAATTATTAGGCAACTTCCTTTCCTTTGGCAAAATGGGTCAGAAGAGAGATTTGACGGGCTCTGAAAAGTCCAAAATTGTGAGATGTCTTGCAGAGGGATGCAGCAGTCTTGAAATTTCCAAACTTTTGAAGCATGATCACCGAACAATCAAGCATTTCATGGCAAATAGCCAACAGGGTCGCAAGAAGCGTGTTGGCCAAAAAATGCGCAAAATAACTGCCCATGAATTGAGGAAAATCAAGCGTGAAGCTGCCAAGATGCCATTCGCCACCAGTTTTGCCATATTTCAGAGCTGCAACGTTACTGGAGTATCAAAAAGCACAAGGTGTGTGATACTCAGGGACATGGCCAAGGTAAGGAAGGCTGAAAAACGACCACCTTTGAACAAGAAACATAAGATAAAATGTCAAGAATGGGCCAAGAAATATCTTAAGACTGATTTTTCAAAGGTTTTATGGACTGATGAAATGAGAGTGACTCTTGATGGGCCAGATGGATGGGCCAGAGGCTGGATCAGTAAAGGGCAGAGAGCTCCACTCCGACTCAGACGCCAGCAAGGTGGAGGTGGGGTACTGGTATGGGCTGGTATCATCAAAGATGAACTTGTGGGACCTTTTCGGGTTGAGGATGGAGTGAAGCTCAACTCTCAGACCTACTGCCAGTTTCTGGAAGACAACTTCTTCAAGCAGTGGTACAGGAAGAAGTCGGTATCGTTCAAGAAAAACATGATTTTCATGCAGGACAATGCTCCATCACATGCATCCAACTACTCCACAGCGTGGCTGGCCAGTAAAGGTCTAAAAGAAGAAAAAATAATGACATGGCCCCCTTGTTCACCTGATCTGAACCCCATAGAGAACCTATGGTCCATCATAAAATGTGAGATCTACAGGGAGGGAAAACAGTACACCTCTCGGAACAGTGTCTGGGAGGCTGTGGTGGCTGCTGCATGCAATGTTGATCGAAAACAGATCAAGCAACTGACAGAATCTATGGATGGAAGGCTGTTGAGTGTCATCATAAAGAAAGGTGGCTATATTGATCACTAATTTTTTTGGTTTTGGTTTTTGCATGTCAGAAATGTTTATTTCTAAATTTTGTGCCCTGATATTGGTTTACCTGGTGAAAATAAACAAGTGAGATGGGATTATATTTGGTTTCTATTAAGTTGCCTAATAATTCGGCACATTAATAGTTACCTGCACAAACAGATATCCTCCTAAGATAGCCAAATCTAAAAAAAAACACTCCAACTTCCAAAAAATATTAAGCTTGGATATTTATGAGTCTTTTGGGTTGATTGAGAACATAGTTGTTGATCAATAATAAAAATAATCCTCTAAAATACAACTTGCCTAATAATTCGGCAGACAGTGTATGTCCCCACTTGCCACCATAAACCAACAATGTTTTTTCCTCATCCTGACCCCCATAAAGTAATTATGTCACCCATTTAATAAAGTCCCAAATCCTGTGCCCCTTTATTAATGTCCCCATCCTAGGCCCCTTTGTTGCCCCCATCTATGTTCACTTTAATAAGGTCTCCATCCTGGGCCCCTCCCACTAATAATGTCCCCATTCTGGGCCCCTTCCAGTAATAATGTCCTCATCCTGGGCCAGTAATATTGTCCCCATCCTGGGCCCCTTCCAGTAATATTGTCCCGCTCCTGGGCCCCTTCCAGTAATATTGTCCCCATCCTGGGCCCCTTCCAGTAATATTGTCCCCATCCTGGGCCCCCTCCAGTAATATTGTCCCCATCCTGGGCCCCCTCCAGTAATAATGTTCCCATCCTAGGCCCTTATGTCAGCCTACATGTCCACTACCCTGTCCAATCACTGAGAGGAAAAAAAAAAAAGATTCTTCTCACCTTCCTGCGCTCCCCCGGTGTCCTCATGTGGCTTCATATTCAGCATGGTCGTTAAAATTACCGCCGACTGCAGCTGTGACAGGGCACTCTGCTCAGTTACGGGCTGTGCGCTGACGTCACATAGCAGTAACATTGAAAGGTCGCCAGCCTATCAAAGACTGCAGGCGTCAGAGTGTATTGCCAAGTTTTTAGCAATAAGGTTCGGATACGGCTTTAAAGGAGGCAACCACTTGTAATATAACGCAATTTTATTTATAACAGTTAATTTGAAAGATCAAATACAGAATCAAAGGAATAGTATGATATTATGATATTGCATACACTTTTGTAGATTAAAGGTTACAAAGGTTAAATACTTATAAAGGTTACATACTTGCTATTAGATAGAAGAAGAAAAAGATTTCCCTAGTAGCATGTACATCATCTGTCCAGAAACTTCAGCTGGAGAAGCGTTCAGCGATGGGCAGAGAATGCGTCCTAGCTCCTACACTGTAAAGTGCGTCCTCTTCACAGGTCCACAATGCTTCTGCCATAACCGAATTCTTCAACAGCTTTTATATTTAAAAAAAAGGCTTACCCAACCTAATATTACGTAAGCATGAAAATTCATAGGTTGTTGTCCAACATTCCAATCCTGTGACAGTGGCCAGCTATCACAGATAAGCAATACCGGACAAGACCTGTTCACGGACCATTCTACTTCTGTCATAATGTTTACATATGATAAGAGTAAATCCTATACCGGGTTATAAATCAGAACAAGGTTTTCTTCCCAGACAGTATATTGTGTTAAGAAGCTATGTATCAGTGAGATACATTCACAGATAAAGTATACATTAACAAAGAATATATAATAAGAATATTTAATTAAAGGTTGAATACATCATAATGGGTTTCAGATAGCCACTTATATTTTTGGTACTACAATAAGCTTCTCCATCTTAAGCCATATGCCTGTAGTCTTATTTACAATATTGTGCAATCGTCTGTCTCTGGTTCTAGCAAACACAGTTGTAAGGCAGCGCTAGTCATCATAATGGGGGATACTCGCTGCATCGGGTCAATTAAGGCACATAAGCAATGTCCTTCCGATAATTCACAATGCAGTTTATTATTTCGTCATAAACCGCTAATCACACAGTCCATCTTAGTATACGCCCGGCATGTTTACACCTATCACCTCCGGGAGCTTCTCAAGTGGCAGACCGGCATATTACACACATCACACTCGGGAGCCTTTCCAGCGACAGATACGTCCACTTGGCTCCCGTTATAGCCCTTGGCTAGGCAACAACATAAATGGCCATATAACGCAGCGTTTTTACCTTTAGCGGGTTTTGGCTGCTACAGTCCGTTTATTCCGCCACCACTGTGGCTTTGCGGCTTTCCCAGGTGGGGGTCTCTAGCCGTCGTCCCCTCGTAGGCTACTGGTATGTCTTCCACACTTGACATCCAGCCTGCGCCTTTCAAGGTTCTGCACCAAGCCGGCTCTCCCTCAAAGGCCACTGACATCCACGCACCGGATCCAGGCTCGGCCTTCCAGGCTGCCAGGCTTCACTCTCGGCCTCACTAGGCCTCACACGAACGGTGTTCCCACACACACGGGAACAGGCCTTACGCCTCTCTCACCGAACACACCTGTCTCAAATTACCAGGGTTTATATATCCTGTGCACACACACACACATACTGACAGGACCTTGCTGATGTCACAGTCATGTGATCAGTCAGCTGTGTGTATAGGTCCTGTGTGCTGTCCCAGTCATGTGTACAGACCTTTACTGTGCATACAGGACCTGTGTGATGTCACAGTCATGTGACCAGTCACCTGAGGGGGAAGGTATATGGTCAGGTAAAACACATCCTAGACCATTACCATAATGCCAGCAAGTCGCTGCATTACACAGTGTATACAAAAGGCTAATTCCCTTCAGTAATAAAGATTAAACCTCAGACTGTTAGCAAACTTAAACTAAAGCTATGTTTTAGTATGTCTGGACTAATGACCCCTAGTCTACTGAAGTAAGATACCTACAAATGCTGACATGTCTAGTTCCTATTTTATTTCAATATGGATAAAATAGCCATTTTTCATGTTCATACTACTGTAAGGCAGCGCTAGTCATCATATTGGGGGTTACTCGCTGCACCGGGTCAATTAAGGCACATAAGCAATGTCTTTACGCTTTTCTCACAATGTTGCAGTTTATTACATCATAAGCCACAGTTCACCGGGTCCAACTCTGTGGCACGCCGACACACATATCTACAATATTCATGAGACAAGTGGCACACAGGCCCACTTGCTCCAGGTTACAGCCTACGGCAAGGTAATAAATTATCAATGTCCATAACACAGTCCATGTAACAAAATGTATTACCTTTGCCGGGTTTTAGCTGCTACAGTCCATTTATTCCGCCACCACTGTGGCTTTGCGGCTTTCCCAAGTGGGGGTCTCTAGCCGTCGTCCCCTCGTAGGCTACTGGTATGTCTTCCACACTTGACATCCAGCCTGCGCCTTTCAGGGTTCTTCACCAAGCCGGCTCTCCCTCAAAGGCCACTGACATCCACGCACAGGATCCAGGCTCGGCCTTCCAGGCTGCCAGGCTTCACTCTCGGCCTCCCTAGGCCTCTCACAAACGGTGTCCCACACACACGGAGCACAGGCCTCACACCGAACACACCTGTCTCAAATTACCAGGGTTTATATATCCTGTGCACACACACACAAACTGACAGGACCTTGCTGATGTCACAGTCATGTGATCAGTCAGCTGTGTGTATAGGTCCTGTGTGCTGTCCCAGTCATGTGTACAGACCTTTACTGTGCATACAGGACCTGTGTGATGTCACAGTCATGTGACCAGTCACCTGAGGGGAAAGGTATATGGTCAGGTAAAACACATCCTAGACCATTACCGTAATGCAAGCACGTCGCTGCATTACACTACACAGAGCGATGTAGTCTATTTACAGACCAATGTCGTGGTGGTGCGCATGCCACAATCACGCTATACATCTTACTGTCCTGCTCATGGCAACTGGTGACGACAGGCCCCCCTGCCCATCTGGGGTGTGAACAGCAGCTCTCAGATGAAAGTTAATTTACCTGTGGTGGCGAGATGACCGCATGCGCAGAAAGAACCACGTGTACTCATCATTATGACATGGAAAAAGCTGACTAGTACAGTGCAGGTGGGAGGACTTTCACCAGGTAACAACTCCGGATCCCCCAATTGGTCCACCTGGCCTTAAATGGCAGTGATGCTCCCCCACCCTGACATACCACCGGGAGAAGCAAGATGAAACGTGTGTCGTGGTGGAGGGATGCAGTTACACTCTGTCCTATGGATTCAGTCAACACGCTTTCCACTTAGGTAATTAATATACTAAACACCAATTTTTGTTTAATCTGGCCTATCTTGGGCATATTTAATGGGAACATTATATCTATAGTTGAGATGCACATGCAATAGATATATTTACCTACTAATATAACCATTGGTGTTATAATATTAACAGTTGTAAGGTAGCGCTAATGATCATGTTAAGGGGCACTCACTTCACCGGGTCAATTAAAGCACACATGCAACGTTTTCCGGTAATATAAAGTCCAGCAGTTTATTACACATCATAAACTGCTTATAACATAGTCCATCTCAGTGGCTAGCAGGAATGTTACACATGTAATATCCTAGAGCCTTTTCAGTGGCAGCTAAGCCCGCTTGGCTTCAGATACAGACTTCAGTAAGGTACAACATCAATATTCATTTAAAGCACCGATTTACCTTTGCCAGGTCTTAGCTGCTTCTATCAGCTCTGTTCTGCCACAGCTGTGGATTAAGGCTCCCGAGACGTGGTCTCCAGGCCACGTGCCTTCCAGGGTTACTGGTGTCCCAGACACAGGGACCAGGCCTCTTGCCTCTCAAGGCTAATGGTGTCCCAGACACAGGGACCAGGCCTCTTGCCTCTCCAGGCTAATGGTGTCCCAGACACAGGGACCAGACTTCTCCACCGTTTCAAAAACCACCAGGATTTATATATCCTTCTGTGCACACAGGACCTGTGATGATGTCACAGTCATGTGATCAGTCACCTGAAGGGGAGGTACATGGTCATCCAGAACACACCCCCTCTGACATTTTGGCAGTGCAGCAAGCCGCTGCATTACATATCCCCCCCCTGTTCAAACTTGTGGGGTTGAGCACATAATATACACAATCACATTATAACCCACAGTTCATACAGAGACGATGTACTTGACATTTGCGCTGCTCAGCCCCTGGAACATTAGTCATCAACATTAGCCCATTCCTTAGGGACCTACCACCTGTCATTGTCTCCAACTTCGTCAAGTCACATTTCCTAGTCGTAACCTCGTCAGACCTCCCCTGCTCCCAGCGGTCAATATAGCAGTGCGACTCACTTGCGCTTGTATGTAAGGTCCGGTACGACTCCGTACTGTCTCGTACTCTACTGGGACTGTTGCATGGGCCTCTCAGACCTGAGTTACTGGAGGTCTCACTACCTCTAAACCCATGCCCACTAACCTCAGGACATCCTGAAAGGTCTCTAACTTCTGCTGTAGCTGTTCTAATATTTAGGGGGCCCTTTCTCTGTCTGGTCTCACAATTTATAGACGGCTGCCATCTTCTGCTGCTCAGGCGACGCTGTCTTTCTATTCGCAGTCTGGCGAGATTCAACTGTTCTACCTCTCGCAGGTAGGTCACTCCGTACTCCATCAGCATTCGTATATATGCAAGATTTTCTTCTGTTCCTACAGCAGAGAATGACACCATGCCGTCTTCATCCAGTATCCAGTCCTGATGATCACGTGGACTGCTTATTTTTATCACACCAGACTTCTTTACCATCATTTGCATGTGTAACGGGTCTGGGAGGCGGAACCTCTGGGCTACAATACAAGGGGGCGGTCCTTGTAAGGGAGCGGGTGGCGACCAGGCAGGTAGTCACAGGAGGTGACCAGGACAGTCTCTGGGTGTACGGGCAGGAGGACACGGCAAGTGATCGGGGCAGTCTCTGGATAAAGGGTAGGTACGACCTGTGATGGCTGAACCTCCAGGTAGGCTAGCAAGGCAGATGAAGAATGTGTGCTCCCAGGTGAGCAAGCGAGAGTCTCTGGAATAGCAGGTGGTCACAGCACGTGACGGCGGAGCCTCCAGGTAGGCAAGCAGGCAGGTAACGGAGAAGCGCTCCCAGGTGAGCGGGCAAGAGTCTCAGGAATAGCTGGTGGTCACAGCACGTGACAGCGGAGCCTCCGGGCAGGCAAGCAGGCAGGTAGCGGAGAAGCGCTCCCAGGTGAGCGGGCAAGAGTCTGGAGTAGCTGGTGGTCACAGCACGTGACAGCGGAGCCTCCGGGCAGGCAAGCAGGCAGGTAACGGAGAAGCGCTCCCAGGTGAGCGGGCAAGAGTCTCAGGAATAGCTGGTGGTCACAGCACGTGACAGCAGAGCCTCCGGGCAGGCAAGCAGGCAGGTAGCGGAGAAGCGCTCCCAGGTGAGCGGGCAAGAGTCTGGAGTAGCTGGTGGTCACAGCACGTGACAGCGGAGCCTCCGGGCTGGCAAGCAGGCAGGTAACGGAGAAGTGCTCCCAGGTGAGCGGGCAAGCTGGTCCATAGACAGACTGACCGGAGTTGTAAGGCAGACCGTCGGACCTCAGGAAAGCAGGCAGGTAGCTGAGGTGCGCTCCCAGGTGAGCGGGCAGGCTGGTCCTTAGACAGACTGACAGGAGTAGTAAGGCAGACCGTCGGACCTCAGACTAGCAGACAGGTAGCAAGTAATCAGGCAGGAATCTGACAGGTAACTGGCAGGTAACTGGCAACGGGACCTGAGGGCTGAAGCACAGGTGAGACACAGGTGCAAACAACATTGCTCGGGCACCTCCATTTTGGAGGAGGTGCCTTATATATGATGAAGTCCTCCGGCCATTGGCCGGGGACTCCTTAGGACGGCGCGCGCGGCCCCTTTAAGAGGAGGGGAGCGCGCGCGCGCGCGCCCTAAGCACAGGGGCCGGGAAGGAGCGCGCGCTGAGAGCAGAGCGGGAGGAGGACGCCGGGAAGGAGCGCGCGCTGACAGCAGAGCGGGAGAGGGACGCCGGGCACGGGGCAGAGCGGTGAGGGGAGCAGCGTCCCTGCCTAGCAGAGGGCAGGGACGCCGGCACTACAGTACCCCCCCCTTTAGGCCCCCCCTTTTTTAGGCCAGACAGAAATTTAGCTAGGATGAGAGGGGCATGGATGTTCTCCCGGGGCTCCCACGTTCTCTCCTCAGGACCAAACCCCTTCCAATCTACCAGAAAAAAGGTCTTTCCTCTTACCCTTTTGGTGGCAAGAATGTTCTCTACCTCAAACTCGTCCTCAGCAGAAACCGGAGCAGGAGGCGTACCTGTAGACTTGGAAAAAGAGTTAAGTACCACAGGTTTGAGGAGAGATACATGGAAGGAGTTAGGGATCCGTAAGTTGGCCGGGAGTTTCAATTTATAGGCCACCGGGTTGATCTGACTGGTGACCTCCAGAGGTCCGATGAACCGAGGCCCTAACTTGTAAGAGGGTATCTTGAGTCGAACATATTTAGATGAGAGCCAAACCTTATCTCCTGGACGAAATTGAGGAGGATCCAGGCGTTTTTTGTCAGCGTGTCTTTTCATCCGCTCGGACGACTGAAGGAGTGCGGATCGGGTACTCTCCCAAATGGAGGAAAATTTGCTAACGAGAGATTCCGCAGCCGGGTTGTCCACCGAGGTGGAGACAGGAAAAGGAATCCGAGGATGCTGACCAAAGACTACAAAAAACGGGGATTTGGAGGAGGATTCGCTCTCGTGATTATTGTAAGAGAACTCGGCCCATGGTAGGAGATCCACCCAGTCAGAATGGTGGGCATTAACAAAGTGCCGGAGGTAACTGGTCAGGTTCTGATTGATCCGCTCCACTTGACCATTGGACTGTGGGTGGTAAGCGGAAGAGAAGTCCAGGGTGACGTCTAGTAGTTTACAAGTGGCTCTCCAGAAGCGTGAGGTGAACTGTACCCCACGATCCGACACGATGTGGAGGGGCAGGCCATGAAGACGGAAGATGTGACGAATAAAGTCTCTAGCTAGCTCGGGTGCAGACGGGAGGCCTGGCAGGGGAACGAAATGAGCCATCTTGGAGAAGCGGTCAGCGACCACCCAAATGACCGTACAACCGGCAGAGAGTGGGAGGTCAGTTATGAAGTCCATTGCAATATGCTGCCAGGGGGCAGCAGGCACTGGGAGCGGAAGAAGGCGACCGGCTGGCAGATGTCTCGGAACCTTGTTGCGGGCGCAGGACACACAGGCAGAAACAAAGTCTATTACATCCTTGTGCAGGGTAGGCCACCAGTAGTGCCGGGAAATAAGCTGGAGGGTCTTCTTCTGACCAGCGTGGCCAGCCAGTTTAGACGAGTGACCCCAGTGAAGGATCTTCTCCCGATCAGGTACTGATACGAACGTCTTTCCGGGAGGGAGACGATTTAGACTCACGGGAGCCACCTGCATTACTCTGGCGGGATCGATGATGTGTTTCGGATCTTCCTCGAGATCAGATACCAGAAAGGATCGAGACAAGGCGTCCGCCTTGACGTTTTTGTCAGCCGGGCGAAAATGAAGGACAAAATCAAAACGAGCAAAAAACAAGGACCACCGGGCTTGGCGCGGGTTAAGTCTCTGGGCATGCTGGAGGTAAGCCAAGTTCTTGTGGTCAGTGTAAATTATTACCGGGTGAAGAGCCCCCTCAAGCAGGTAACGCCACTCCTCCAATGCCAGTTTGATGGCCAATAACTCTCGATCTCCAATGGAATAATTGCGCTCTGAGGAGGAGAAGAGTTTAGAGAAGAAGCCGCAAGTTACCATCCTCCCGGAAGAAGATTTTTGAGTAAGTACCGCTCCAGCTCCAGAGGAGGAGGCGTCCACTTCCAGGAAGAACTGCTTGTTGCCGTCCGGGCGATGCAGCACCGGGGCGGAAGAGAAGGCCTGTTTTAAGGAAAGAAAGGCTTCTTCTGCTTCGGGCGGCCACTCTTTGGGATTAGTACCCTTACGGGTGAGCGTGGAAATTGGGGCAGTCCGGGAAGAGAAGTGTGGTATGAAGAGGCGGTAGTAGTTGGCGAAGCCCAGGAACCGCTGAATGGCCTTCAACCCCTCCGGTCGGGGCCATTTCTCGATGGCAGACAGTTTCTCTGGATCCATTCGTAGGCCGGTCTGAGAAATAATGTAGCCCAAAAACGGAAGCGAGGTCTGCTCAAAGAGGCACTTCTTGTATTTAGCGAAGAGGTGATTCTGCCTGAGCCTGAGCAGGACCTGACGAACGTCCCTCCGGTGAGTCTGGAGATCCGGAGAGAAGACCAAGATGTCGTCCAGGTACACCACTACGCAGGAGTAGAGAAGGTCCCGGAAGATGTCATTGACCAACTCTTGAAAGACGGCAGGAGCGTTACAGAGACCAAAGGGCATTACCAGGTATTCATAGTGGCCGTCCCGGGTGTTGAATGCCGTCTTCCATTCATCCCCTTGACGGATACGAACCAGGTTGTACGCCCCACGGAGGTCTAGTTTGGTGAAGATTCTAGCCCCCCTCAGACGATCAAATAATTCTGGAATGAGCGGAAGGGGGTACTTATTCTTCACCGTGATCTGGTTTAGGCCTCTATAGTCTATACAGGGACGGAGAGAGCCGTCCTTCTTTTTGACGAAAAAGAAGCCTGCTCCCGCCGGGGAGGTAGATTTCCGGATGAATCCCCTGGCCAGATTCTCCTCAATATATTCGGACATCGACCGGGTCTCAGCAGCGGATAAAGGATAAATACGCCCACGGGGAGGAGTAGTACCGGGTAACAGGTCGATGGGACAATCGTATGGTCTATGAGGGGGTAATGTCTCTGCCTCCTTTTTATTAAAGACATCAGCATAAGACCAATAAGGAATTGGAAGTCCAGGTAGATTAGCTGGGGTAGGAGAGGGACGGACGGGATGGACGGGAACCAGGCAGGTCTTATGACAGTCTTGTCCCCAGCGAAGGACTTCTCCGGTTTGCCAGTCAAGCACGGGTGCATGTCTCTGGAGCCAAGGCAGACCTAGCAAGAGGGCGTGAGAGAGTCCAGGCAGAACATGAAAGGAGATACTTTCAGAATGCAGCATTCCCACCTGCAGAGTAATGGATTCGGTGATGAGTTGGATGGGGTGTGGTAAGAGCCCCCCATCCACGGCAGCCACAGACAAGGGTACAGCCAGAGGTTTGGTGGGGATGCGGTATTTCTCTACCAGGGACTGTGAAATAAGATTCCCGGCCGCTCCAGAGTCCAGTTGGGCTAGTTCGAAATAACGGTTCTCCCCATAGACGATTGAAACTGACAACAGCAGGGATGGAGAGGATTTATTCTTGTCTAGGTGGACCTCTCTGAGCGAACCTAGACACAGGCGTTTCCCGACCTCTCCGGGCAGGCACGGATCCGGTGCTCCTTGCTGCCACAGTAGAAGCAGGTCCCCTCGGCACGGCGTAAGTCCTGACGGGTCTTGACCATCTTGGTCTGGTCGACCTGCATAGGCTCAGGAGGGTGTACCTGGTTAGAGACAGAAGGAGTGACGGGTTTCTGAAAAGTAGGAGCTAGACGTGGTAACCTCCTCTCACGGGTGACCTCTCTGGCACGCTCCTGGAACCGTAGGTCAATCCGGGTGGCAAGAGTTATTAAGTCATCGAGAGTGGTAGGAATGTCCCGACCGGCAAGTTCATCTTTAATACGGCCGGACAGACCCTCCCAGAAGACGGAAACCAGAGCGTCGTTATCCCAGGCCAGCTCCGAGGCAAGGGTACGGAACCGTATGGCATATTGGCCCACGGTGAGACTCTCCTGATGGAGGCGTAGCAACGATGATGCAGATGAGGTCTTCCGTCCGGGTTCGTCGAAGACTTTCCGGAAAGCCGTGAGAAAAGCAGGCAAGTTGGACACCAGGGGGTCTCCTCTCTCCCATAGAGGATTTAGCCAGGCCAGGGCCTCCCCGGTGAGATGGGACATGATGAAGGCAATTTTGGCCCGGTCGGAGTTAAACTGGTGGGACAAAAGTTCAAAGTGCAGGGTGCACTGATTTAAGAAGCCCCGAGCCTGGACGGAGTCGCCTCCGAAGCGAGGAGGTGCAGAAAGCCGGGGTCCGGGGTAGGATACCATGGTATTAGTGGGCAGCGGAGCTGCCGGATTGCAAGATATGGCACTGGCGGAGGTTGTTGGTGGATCAGACAGAGTGTTCAGGCGAGTATTGACATTCCGCAGGTGACCCAGGATGGACTCCTGTTGGGACCTCTGACGGGACAGTTCAAGACAGAGGTCCGAGAGCGAGGGAGCTTGGGTGCCACCGGGTTCCATGGCCCGAGCAAACTGTAACGGGTCTGGGAGGCGGAACCTCTGGGCTACAATACAAGGGGGCGGTCCTTGTAAGGGAGCGGGTGGCGACCAGGCAGGTAGTCACAGGAGGTGACCAGGACAGTCTCTGGGTGTACGGGCAGGAGGACACGGCAAGTGATCGGGGCAGTCTCTGGATAAAGGGTAGGTACGACCTGTGATGGCTGAACCTCCAGGTAGGCTAGCAAGGCAGATGAAGAATGTGTGCTCCCAGGTGAGCAAGCGAGAGTCTCTGGAATAGCAGGTGGTCACAGCACGTGACGGCGGAGCCTCCAGGTAGGCAAGCAGGCAGGTAACGGAGAAGCGCTCCCAGGTGAGCGGGCAAGAGTCTCAGGAATAGCTGGTGGTCACAGCACGTGACAGCGGAGCCTCCGGGCAGGCAAGCAGGCAGGTAGCGGAGAAGCGCTCCCAGGTGAGCGGGCAAGAGTCTGGAGTAGCTGGTGATCACAGCACGTGACAGCGGAGCCTCCGGGCAGGCAAGCAGGCAGGTAACGGAGAAGCGCTCCCAGGTGAGCGGGCAAGAGTCTCAGGAATAGCTGGTGGTCACAGCACGTGACAGCAGAGCCTCCGGGCAGGCAAGCAGGCAAGTAGCGGAGAAGCGCTCCCAGGTGAGCGGGCAAGAGTCTGGAGTAGCTGGTGGTCACAGCACGTGACAGCGGAGCCTCCGGGCTGGCAAGCAGGCAGGTAACGGAGAAGTGCTCCCAGGTGAGCGGGCAAGCTGGTCCATAGACAGACTGACCGGAGTTGTAAGGCAGACCGTCGGACCTCAGGAAAGCAGGCAGGTAGCTGAGGTGCGCTCCCAGGTGAGCGGGCAGGCTGGTCCTTAGACAGACTGACAGGAGTAGTAAGGCAGACCGTCGGACCTCAGACTAGCAGACAGGTAGCAAGTAATCAGGCAGGAATCTGACAGGTAACTGGCAGGTAACTGGCAACGGGACCTGAGGGCTGAAGCACAGGTGAGACACAGGTGCAAACAACATTGCTCGGGCACCTCCATTTTGGAGGAGGTGCCTTATATATGATGAAGTCCTCCGGCCATTGGCCGGGGACTCCTTAGGACGGCGCGCGCGGCCCCTTTAAGAGGAGGGGAGCGCGCGCGCGCGCGCCCTAAGCACAGGGGCCGGGAAGGAGCGCGCGCTGAGAGCAGAGCGGGAGGAGGACGCCGGGAAGGAGCGCGCGCTGACAGCAGAGCGGGAGAGGGACGCCGGGCACGGGGCAGAGCGGTAAGGGGAGCAGCGTCCCTGCCTAGCAGAGGGCAGGGACGCCGGCACTACAGCATGGTTCGGCCATTTCTACCAATGAGCTTTCTTACCACAGCATGAGGCACCCGGATGACTTCTTCCCGCAGACTTTGAGCTTTTCTCATAAGCTCCAGTTGTCTAATGGCTTGTTCCATCTTCAACCGGACAAACCGCTTCGTGCGAACACATCGCCAGTACATGTCACTTAGGATAGCCACCCTCTTCACTGTGACTTCGGTTGTGGACAGGACCAACAGCTGTTTAGCTTCTGAGGTCGAGTATACCTTACAGGCTCACACGGCCTTCTTAAACTCTTCATGCACTGACTCTCTGGTGCATTCTTCTCTCAAATCTTCAGGTACATCTATGAGGCACTTGTACTGAGACGTTTCTGTCTCACCAGTGGTTTCCAGACGATCATCCGGCTCAGGTTTCAGGGACAACTGACTTTCAGCTTCTTTACCCTGTATGCTTCCCCTGAGCTGCCTCACCGCTGTGAACTCAAGAATTCTCGTCTTGACAACTTCCATTCCATACTTATCTTCTTTTAACACTCTCTCAGCTCTCCTCAGGTCCACCTTCTCATGGTTTAAAGGATTAAGCACAATTTGTTTGCCCTTCTCCTTCTCCAAGGAGGCCTCGTTCACTGATTGGTACTTTGCCAGGCGACCTTTGAGCTCGACAACTTCTTCCTCTAGCTCAGCTACTCGCCTCTCAGCAACCCATCTCTGAAGCTCTTCCTGCTTCAACTGCTCCTTTATCAGCAGAATTCTCTCAGACCTCTCTGTCTCCAATGTGCCCACTCGGCTCTCGACAGCCAGTCTCTCAAGCTTCTCTTGCTTCAAATGGGCTTGTAACGTCTCCTTGAACTCCTTGATCTCGGCTCTTACATCCACCGAATCATCCAAGCTCGCATTATTCGAGGAGGCATTTGCTTCATATCTCACTTGTCCGATAGACTCCTCCATCTTTTTCCGCTCAGCTTCCATCCTGCCGATTCTATCCTTAAGGCACGGCTCTGCCCTCTGGAGATCAACACAGAACGTCTTCAGCTCCTTCACCTGAGCTTCCAGTCCTAGGGTCTTTCTGCGGAGATCATCATTTTCATCACGGGTGTCCTGCAGAGTGGTCTCAGTCACTTGGCGCATGTGCTCTGCATCAGCCTTATCATCCTCTAGTTTTTCCTTAACCTTGAGGAGATCCTCATAGTCTCTCTTGGTTTGTTGCAGTTCCCTATTGAACTTTTCATGCATCTTTTCTGCCTCACGGTCGTGACCAGACACTTCATCTTTTATTGCCTCTTTCAGGGCGGATAGCTCCCGGTCTCGCTGGTACAGAGAGTCCTCCAGCCGCTCCTTCTCCTGCATTAGAGGCTCTACTTGGTCCTGGAATTGCGGCAGCTCCCTCATGAGTTCACCATACTCCTTCTTGGAGTCACACAGCTCCCGGTTGAACTGTTTGCGCAGTCGTACTAGGTCTTGATCACGTCCAGAAACTTCATCCTGCAGCGCCCCTTTTAAGGCAGATAGCTCCCTATCCCTCTGGTGTAGACCCTCATCCAGCCTTTGCTTCTCCTGCATCAGCTGCTTCACCTGCTCCTGAAATCTCTGCACTTCCTTTCTTGAGACCGCTGCTTCTTCCGCATCCAAAGAGCCTTTCTTCACTTTGTACAGCTCTAACTGTACCAGGGAGAAACGATCTTTCATCTCGCACAGCTCATCTTCAGACACCGCTTAGTCAAACTGCAACTGAAAAGCCTCCTCTTTGGTTTTGCTGAGGTCCTCTTTAATTTTGATTTCCTTGCTGCTTTCCTCCAGTTCTCGCTGCAAGTTCCTCACAACGTGGTTTATTTTCTGCCGTTCAGACTCCAGGTTCAGCTGGTCCTGGGACATGCTCTCCATGTTTTTCCTTAGTTGCTGCACGTCACTCTGATACTGCTGCCTGATAGGCTCCAGCTCTTGGTCATGATTGGCCACCTCCTCTTTCATTTGTCAGTTCCTGAGCCTTCTGTCTCAGTAGATCATCCTGCTTGTAACGAATCTGCAGAACTGCATCCAACTGTTCCACCTGATCTTCATTGTTGTCTGATACTGTACCAGAGATTGCTACTGGCAACGTCACCTCCTCTTCCATCCTGATCTCCTCTGCTTCTGAAGGAGGATCCACACTCAGAATAAAGGCACACAGCATTGCATTTTCGTTATTTACCCTTTCAGCAAAGGCTAAAGGAACAACTTTTTTGTGGCCCTTGCGCCTTCGACGACGAGACGGGAACTTTCTCACCTCGTTTAGCTCCTCCTGACTGAACTCTCTTTCTACTTTCGTAGTGTCACCGTCAGTTGTGGGGTCTGTGTCACTCCCCATGGTGTTGTGGACCAACAAGTCACCCCCCACTTTGATGTCAACCCCTTCTACTGGAGCTACCCAGTTATCAACGGTTGAATTGTCATTTTTAGGCGGTACCAACACACGATCAGTAACCAACTTTGGCATTCTATACCCCACCCTCTTTTTAGACTCCGCCCCCTTTTGGACAACCACACCTGTAGGTTTTTTTCAAAAAAAAACAAACCACGCGATAGTCTTAGGACCCAGTTCACAACATCGCTTACCACCTCCCTGGGCACTCTGGGACAGTACCGGTGCCCCAGGAGAACTCAAGGAATGGTCCGCTGCCGCCATTCTGTACGGTGCCAACAGCTCCTGCACCATCTCCTGTTGCTGTAACTTTAACAGGCACCTTAATCGCTCAACAGCTTCAGTCTCATCTGTTTCTCCCTTCACAGCCATCTTTATCTGCTTCTGCATTACTTCAGGAAACTCTATTTTGCTGAAGAGCGTTTGCAGCTGGACATCTAACCACTTCTCCCTTGACAATTTTCGTGGCCCCACCAAGCCACAGCAAACCAGGTTTGAGTGCGACGACAATTTTCGTAACCCCGCTGAGTTACAGCCAGATGCTTGCATCCACATTCGTCATCCTGTGCCGTTACCCCTAGCAACCAGGCTGCAGTTGCCCACATTCTCCAACCAATTGTAAGGTAGCGCTAATGATCATGTTGAGGGGCACTCACTTCACCGGGTCAATTAAAGCACACATGCAACGTTTTCCGGTAATATGAAGTCCAGCAGTTTATTACACATCATAAACTGCTTATAACATAGTCCATCTCAGTGGCTAGCAGGAATGTTACACATGTAATATCCTAGAGCCTTTTCAGTGGCAGCTAAGCCCGCTTGGCTTCAGGTACAGACTTCAGCAAGGCACAACATCAATATTCATTTAAAGCACCGATTTACCTTTGCCGGGTCTTAGCTGCTTCTATCAGCTCTGTTCTGCCACAGCTGTGGATTAAGGCTCCCGAGACGTGGTTTCCAGGCCACGTGCCTTCCAGGGCTTTTGGTGTCCCAGACACAGGGACCAGTCCTCTTGCCTCTCAAGGCTAATGGTGTCCCAGACACAGGGACCAGGCTTCTCCACCATTTAAAAAACCACCAGGATTTATATATCCTTCTGTGCGCACAGGACCTGTGATGATGTCACAGTCATGTGATCAGTCACCTGAAGGGGAGGTACGTGGTCAGCCAGTACACACCCCCTCTGACATTTTGGCAATGCAGCAAGCCGCTGCATTACACAGTGATGATAATAGCGTTGGCTTTTTCTGTGTGTGAATTCTGCATATCAGACTGATTGATATTACTTATAAGTGCACGTAGTATAATCAATATTTTCCTTATTTGAAAATTCTGTATACCAGACTGATTGTTATTATTTACAAGTGCACTTAGTACAACCAATGCTAGCCAGCATTTATTTAGTTGTTGTTTTATATTTTGCCCATAATGATTTGGTAGCTTCGATCTCTCTTGGCTTGAGGCACCTTTATTTATCACTTTTATACTTATGTAATTTTGTTTCTCAATATATAATTTTTGTATACAGTGTTGTCATGCCTTCAGCATTCATTTTCATATGTTGAGTTTGTTTGCAGTACACAGGCTCCATCTTGTGGCTGAATTCATTTATCAGGAAAAGATTTTGGTCCCTCTGCTCTTCCTATCCCTTGCTCTGTAGTGGTGCATTTTGGGAAGCAGCTCATTAACTCGCTGACTGGTGTTCAGAGGCCATCCACCATTTTACTCCCCTTCGTGATAGCATCTCTGATAAGAAGGATTATGGGGTACTTGAAGCAGCCACCAGATACCCAAGACTCTCACCCCTGCATTAGTCAGGTGCATCTATAAGACTGGATAGCAGGCTGGTTTAACATATGTTATAAACTGTTCAGCCATTTGCCTCGTGTATTTCTGTGTTACCTGTATACATGTAGGCATGCCTTTTTTATTTCATTGCTCCTAGTTTCACAAAATGTATTTACTAATATTCAATAAACTGCACAGACTTCAAGACATAGTATTCTTATTGGACTACGGGAGATCGGTTTAGCTGCCTGACAGACCACGCACACTCCTCAGGGTAACGTGTAGCGAGGACAAAACAGTGAAACAGCTGTTACCCAGTCAGTGGGATTCAGGACACCAACTATTCAGAGACTTAGTACAGCTACATCAATCTCTACACAGTCAAACATTCCCTTAACCCCTTTACAATCTTAGACGTATCCATACGTCCAGGTCGCCTGGTACTTACCGTCCTGAACATATGGATACATCATGGCGATTTTACACGCACAGAGGCTGTGTGCTCAATCGCCGCCGGGTGTCAGCTGATTCTGACACCCAGCTCTTAGTGCCAAGTGTGCTGCCCGCACCACTCCAGGCACTTTAAACCCCTAAATGCTGCAATCGCAGCATTTAACGAACATGCAGAGGGAGAGAAGCCCCTTTGCTTTTGTATCGGCGACCCCGTGACGTCATCATGGGGTCCCAATCATTGCCATGGTGACCCGATGTTATCATGATGACATCTGGGTCACCAGGCACTAGCAAGGTAGTTAGAGCATGTGCAGTCCATGATCTAACTAACTTATTTCTGCAGGGCTGACAGTCATAAAGCATAGCAGTGATCCTGCTGTGCCTTATAACAGCGATCAGCCTGCAGAAAGTGAAATTCCCATAGTGGTACAAAGAAAAAAAGTAGAAAAAAATTGTAAACGTATTTAAAAAAAAACCCCACAAAATAATAAATATAAAAATATTTTGTACCCATAAATCCATATTATTATGAAAACAAAACTATAAAGTACACATTTGGTATTGCTGTGTCTGGAATGACCCGACCTATAACAATGTTACACTAGTTAACCTCTTTAATGAACACCATAAAAAAACAAACAAAAAAAAGAGGCAAAAAACAATGCTTTATCATCATACCACCAAGCAAAAAGTGGAATAAAACATGATCAAAAAGACGAATGTAAATGAAAATGGTGTCACTAAAATGTCATCTTGTCCTGCAAAAAAACATCGGAAAAATAAAAAAGTTATAGTTCTCAGAATAAAGAAATGCAAAAATAATTATTTTTTCTACAAAATAGTTTTATCATGTAAAGGCGCCAAAACATAAAAAAGATAAATGAGGTATCGCTGTAATCGTACTGACCCGAAGAATAAAGCTTCCTGATCAATTTTACCATACGGCATTAAAAAAAATAAAAACAATTCCTGAATTGTTGGTTTTTGTTTATTCTGCCTTGCAAAAATCGGAATCGAAAACTATCAAAATATGTCATGTGCCCAAAAGTGGTACCAATAAAAATGTCCACTCATCCCGCAAAAAAACAAGCACTCACATGACTCTGTTGGCAGAAATATGGAAATATTATAGCTCTCAAAATATGGTGATGCAAAGATTATTTTTTTGTGACAGCAGCCAAACATAAAAACCTGATATGAATCTGGTGTGGCAAATCCTCATCTCGCCACCCCGCCTGACGTCACTACTACATCAGAAGGATCACGTGATATGGATCTGCTCTTGCACCAACGTGATGTTCCGCACCCCTGGGAACATGTAAAGTCAGATTGGTACAGTTTTACACAGACACCCCCTGTCAACACGGACCCAGGAAGGCACAGGGAGTGAGAGGGTGTGGCCCAGTCACTGACGTGGCACCTCACTTGCTCCTACCCCTGACAGGCTGAGAGGCCCCTATCACTAGCCCCACTGAAACAGAACTTTATCAGTTCCTCATTCGATATAAGCCCGGTCCAACGGAGCTAGCTGTTGGGTGGTTGAATCCCTTGTTTGAAGCCGGCCAGTTGTCTTGTTACAACTACACATGCTTACAGGTTGATTGTAAGCTGCCATTACACCCCCCCATCCTTCACATCAGGTATCGCTGTAATCGCACCGGACCAAAGAATAAAGTAGTCTAATCACTTTTACTGCACGAGGAACAGCATAAAAAATAAATAAAACCAATTCTTCACCTACTGTTGATTTGTTCTGTCTCCCAAAGATTGCAGTAAGGCTCGGCTCACATTTATTCTGTGCTCTGCACACCTGCGTTTCTGTGTAAATCTCTGAAATACATGGTTCAGAGTGAAGCCCCGGCGAAAGTTTATCTATAATGAGGCAAATGGAGGTACTGTGGACAGGGGCTCTGCCAATGTGACATGGCACCATCAAACCAGTCCAGCAAAATATGAAGCCCAATATAGCGCTCCTTCCTTCTGAACTTTCCCCTGTGCCTCAAAAGTAGTTTTCGACCACATATGGGATATCGGCGTACTCAGGAGAAATTGCACAACAGTTTTTGGGTTCCATTTTCTCCTGTTACCCTTATGAAAATGCAAAATTTGGGGCTAAAATTTTTTTTTGTGGGAAATAGGTAAAATTTTTATTTTCACGGCTCAATGTTATAAACTTTTGTGAGGCATATGGGGGTTCAAGGTGCTCACCACACATCTAGATAAGTTCCCTGAGGGGTCTAGTTTCAAAAATGGTGTCACTTGTAGGGGGTTTCCGCTGTTTAAACAGATCAGGGGCTCTCCAAATGCAACAAGGCATCCGCTAATTATTCAAGCAAATTTTACATTCAAAAAGTCAAATGGCGCTCCTTCCCTTCAGAGCCCTGCCATGTGCCCAAATAGTGGTTTTCCCCCACATATGGGGTATCAGCATGCTCAGGAGAAATTTCACAACAAATTTTTTGGTCCATTTTTTCCTGGTACTCTTGCAAAAATAAAAAAATTGTGTCTAAACTAAAAAATTTTGCAAAAAAAAGTTAAATGTTTCTTTTTTTCTTCCACATTTCAAAAATTCATGGGAAGTACCTGCAGGGTTAATAAACTTCTTGAATTTGGTTTTGAGCACCTTGAGGGGTTAAAGTTTTAGAATGGTGTCACTTTTGTATATTTTCTGTCATATAGACCCCTTAAAGTCACTTTAAATATCATGTGGTCCCTAAAAAAAGAGTTTTGTAAATGTTGGAAAAATGAGAAATGGCTGGTCAATATTCAACACTTGTAACTTCCTAACAAAAAAAATCTTGTTTCAAAAATTGTGCTGATATAAAGTAGACATGTAGAAAATGTTATTTATGAACTATTTTGTGTGACATATCTCTCTGATTTAAGGGCATAAGAATTCAAAGTTTGAAAATTGCAAAGTTTTCAAAATTTTTGCCAAATTCATATTGGAGAAATTTTACCACTGTCATGAAGTACAATATGTCATGAAAAAACAATCTCAGAATCAGTGGGATCCATTGAAGCGTTCCAGAGTAATTACCTCAAAGTGACACTGGTCAGAATTGAAAAATTGGCCTGGTCATTAACATGCAAACAGCCTTGGGGGGTAACGAGGTTAAAGGCACCATGTCCTAAAAATCTTCATAATAAACAAGATCTGTAGCTTCTATTTGCACAAAGGCATAGTCAATCAGCAACATCGTGGAAATGCAACTGAAGTTAGAGATAGTGCACTTGGAAGCTACACTGCAGATAGCAAAAGCTAACCAATAGAGGAAGTCACAAATTGAGCAGACACGCCTGGATGCCACCTTAGAGAGACTAGCAGCAGAAAAGAAGGCTGCAGCCACTCTATCTGAAGCAGAGCTCCTAGAAGCCACACAATATCCTGAATTGCAAAGACAAGAGCATGATGTTTATACCACAAGATTCATTACAACGCACATTACAGTATGTTAATGAGCTCCCTGATTCAAACTGCAATTCTAAGCCAGTACGAAAAAAAGAACACGATCTCTCCATTGAGATAAACAGGTCTCAACATGGGACGCAGACCCAGAGCTATAAATGTGAAAGCAACATGCAAGACAACTCTGCTAACACAACCATGCCGCTCATCAGGCAAATTAAGCAAATCACCTTGCTGGCATATCTTTCATCACACCAAAGCAATAGGACACCGGCTGGCGCAACTCACAGGATACTAACAAGTTTGAGCACACCTACCAGGGTGACTTACTGTCATAAAAATATTAAGAAAATATTAAGGATTTCTATCTCCCCCTGAAAACCCTCACCCCCCACCCTATACTATTTGTCACCAGACCAAGAGTTGGCAACTCCGGAGCTATCTGTATGCCAATTAGCACGCACAGGAGAAGTTGCTAGTAGGCAAATGCTAGCACAAAGGGGGCTACTAACGAGTGTATTTTCCATTGGCACAGGCCTGCGATAAATTTACACCTGGGTGAGGAGGATGCAGCTTGTTTAGGCTTCAAACACTACTCACAATAGCCAGCTGCAAACTCTAGGCTTTTAGGCACCGACATGAAATATTGAATATTGGAAGTTCCATAACTCTGATAATAATGGGACACGTATTTTTAGCGACAGGGTCAGCTAAGGAACAATACTCTTATTTTTCCATAGCTGTATGCCCCGCCGTAGAGTGGTAATGCAATAGTACAAAATAACAGACCACAGCTATTTCATGTGTAGTCTCTAAGCACAGGTAAATTCATAATAAAGAATATGGCGTCACTTGCAAGCTTCTGCGATCAACCAGCGATAAATTATCCCAGAAGTTTGAGATTTTAATAAAAATATGAAGGCTGGAGCCCAGCCCACGTGCTGTCATCACAGGGTGTGTGTGGAGAGGTTCCCCCCTTTGACATAAGACCCAGCCGAAGATGGGTCAGCACTCATGTTGGAAGTACATATTTATGGGTAACACGGGTCACATTCGCTGAACGGGCATAGGAGCGCTTCCCTCCAGCTATACTGAATAGTCTCTGTGGTCTTTATAGTAAGTTTTGTTTGTTAACCGCTTTTTATTTCGTGTAACTGTATATTCTGTACTGTATTGTCTCCATTTGTAAAATCTTTGTATATTTTTCATAAACACTGCCTCCCTTTTGAATTAAATATAAAATTTAATTTATTTTGCTCTGTAATCGTTCCCTCCCCCGAAGCCATATGTAGCGCCCCGGGGGTTCGGTCGCTACAGGGGTATTGCACCTCTGCCAGAGGTGTGGTATTCCACTCCTGTGTAAGGATGGAGTATGGACTAGGGCTCAGTTAGCTGCATGCATCACACACACCCCATTTCCGGGGGACAGCTCCTCAACGGTGCTCCCATTTATATAATGCAGGCACGACAGACCCTGTCCCTGACTGGAGTGGGGAGGGGGGAGGAAAACCCAGTGATGTAGGAGCAGGAGGGGACGGTTTCTGAGCATAGGAAGGAGCTCATTGGGTGCTGGTAACCTGAGCTCACACTCAGAGGAGGAGGTATAAAAGGTGGGCACCATCTTAGTTAAGGGTTCAGTCTGTTCAGTGGAGAAGTGACAGGGAGCAGAGGCTCTGTAGGAGCTCTGCTCTGAGGTAGGCCTAGAGAAAGGGCCGGGGCCAGAGAGAAGGAAGGAAGGAGAAGTAGGCCTAGAGAAGAGGCCGAGGAAAGGGGGAGAAGAAGGAACAGAAAAGGAAGAGAAGGAACCAAGGAGTAGAAAGGCTCAGAAACAAGAAGGCAGAGGGGACCCTAAGGACCAACGTGAAATCGGGTGACGGGTCAGGCAAGAAAAGGGTACCGGATCCCAAGTTGGTGGAGGCAAATAATCCTTAGCCAAGAACCGGAGGTCGTGATCATCACTTGGTGCGACCCCCTGCTAAACCTTGCTAGGAAGGCACCATATAGGATAGCGGGAAACGGGGCCCACGTTTACCCGCATAGATCCGCGGCAGCTGGAAAAAAGCTTGGTCACTGGTGGGGCACGAGCCAGAGGAAGGATAGAAAGGAGTCCTGTGCCATATTCCTGAATTGCCTGGGGGTTGACCGAGCCCCTCGCCTGGTGGACACGGCACGGCTTGGGCAGTCACTACCTGTACAGAAGTGGCTTGGAGTATACGAACTGTGAGTAAAAGATCCTGGACTGCAACATGTTGTCTTTGTGCTTCTTGCTTCGCCAGCACTAACGGTACTGTGACTCCCTGTACCATCACCCCCACCATCTACTACACTGCCCTGGGGCCACACTCCTCCCGTGGGGAGTTATACGATCTCAGCTGCACACACCATCAGCCTCAGGGGACTGCCTTGCAGCGGCGGTTCATAATAGTTGCAATCCACGGGTGGCGTAGTCGGACATTACCTAAAACATATAAAAGACTGCCACTGGTCTGACTGCCCTGAGCCACGGGACCGGGTCGCCACTACTACTCCCAGCATTGCCCTGAAGTCCGGTCCTGAGTGCCCCACGGCCCAGTGGGCGAGTCACACACGCTCGCTACCAGAAAGCAGGCGTCAAATCAGGCCTGTATTGTATTTTAAAAGCTGGTCAGTGGTGGCAGCAAATAATGATAAATGGGTTATCGTGAAGCTGGCAGTGACCATACTGGGGCGTATACACATATTACATGCGTTGGAATCCGGAGGTGTGTATGACATACGCTCACTGCGCGCTTGCCGATACCTACGTAGTGAGAAATCGGGATCGTGTGCATGCGAATCCCTGCTCAATCCTGTCAAGAGTGACGGCAGCGGTGGGATATTGTGCGATCTCTCCCTGTCGTTCCCTGACACTCACCATTATACCCTGCTGATAACCAGTTCACAATGAACTTTCCTAAGTTCTTTATACGGCGTGAACTAGTAGCCCAAGGGCTCTTAAAATTCAATGACCAGGCTGAAGGCTACCAGGCCTGGATGTTATGTGCTTCACAGAAGGACCCAGCAAGACTGGCACCAAACCAGCAAAGGAGCAGCCACAGACGCACTTGGCACAAGCTACCCAGCTAGGCGAGACGTTGAGGGCCGAGAATACTCTTGACCAAATCCAATGATCATCCATGATTTGGTCACTTGGGTCAGTATAGACTATTTTATTACTTGCTTCATACATCCATGTGCTACATTCACCTCTTCAATGACTGTGTAACTATGTCTCTACCTTTATAGACTTTACAATTAGCACTACGCACTTTATTCTGGAATCTATTTAGGGACCTGTTGCACATTTATGTCTTGTTTTGGTTTATGATTAATTGATTTTTTGTATGAAAATTATGTTATAGCTACTAGCTTTTCCTGTGACCTTTCTGTTGTGTTACTTTTCCTGTACACATATTAATATATATGTATTTTTTATTGTCTTACTCTTTATCCATCAATAAATGGATTTGTATATTTTTATATTATCCTAGTTCCTGTGTCACATATGTAGCTTTTAGATGCCGAGCATGCCGAAACTACTCGGCGAGCAACCAAGTGTGCTCGTTTAAAGGGTTAAACGAGTATACCCGTTCATCATTACTATTCACACTAGGTTGCTGACCAATACCATATTTATAAGGCCACTACCTAAAACCATGATCATCAGACATGATTCTATATTACTGCGATAATTATCCTTTTTGGGAACGTGACAAATATTATAATCCATTTAAAATGGGCAAGGCGCGTGGAAAGGGACAGGGAAGTGGACGTGATGGTGCACGCAGAGCCCGAGGCCGTGGGCAAGCTGAAATTGTGCCTGCTGAGGGAGCACAATAAGCACCCACATCATGTCGCCCTACCTTCCTGTCCGACTTTCTAGGTGGTCATGGAACACCATTCTTGAAGCCAGACCAGTGTGAAAAGGTTGTTGGTTGGATAGCAGATAATGCTTCCAGTCAGTTTTCCACCACCACCCTGTCTTCCACATGGTCCAGTCTCAGTAGCTGCGAGTCTGGACCACATATTCCTCACCCTGATCCTCCTTCCTCCCACCATGCCGAGTGCCTGGAGACAAGTGATCCCACACTTGGACACTCCGAAGAGCTGTTAATTTTTACATTTATAGCTTCGGGTATGAGGAGATCTTATGTAGCGATGTCCAAATATTTGAGCAGCCACAGTCACACGAAGGCGACAGTGGGAAAGTGTAATTACTGTCGCAAGAGGTGGATGATGACGAGACACAATTGCCATCAAGTCAGGAGGAGACCCAGGGTGCAAACGTGGAAGACAAGTTGGTGGACGATGAAGTAACTGACCGAACCTGACAAGGTGACATGCATAGCAAGGACATCAGTGCAGAGTGGGAGGGAGCCGTAGCACCACACAGGCAGGGACAAGCAGTGGGGTGGCCACAGACACAAGGCAGGCAACTGTTCCCCAAAACACCAACACGAGGGAAGTTGCCAGTCCAACAGTTAAGTCTTCCCGAGTCTGGCTCTTTTCTAAAGACTGTCCAGTTAACCCCAAAAATGCCATTTGCAATCTCTGCCATGCCAGCATCAGCAGGGGCAGCAAAACTACCAGCCTGACCACCACAAGCAAGCTCAGGCACATGACAGCAAAGTACCCAACCATTTGGGCCAATGCCAGGGTCCATAAATAGTGTCTGCAGTAGTGTTGAGCGAACATGCTAGACACTGCTCGGTACTCGCCCGAGCATCACGCTACTCGGGATGTTCGGCGAGCACCGAGCATTTCCGGGTTACTCGGGCGGGAGCTCGGGTCTCCGCCCTGCATGTTTGGCGCTCTTTACAGAGCCAATGAACATGCAGGGATTGCCAGCCAGTCACTGTAATGCTGCAGCCATGTTGGTTGTGGGCATTACAGTGATTGGCTGGCCGCACAGCGTCACCTCGAGTATTTAAAACGGGGCGCCGCCATCTTGGACACAGTCGCTCCGGATTAGACAGTGTAGGGACAGCGCTGCTGATTTAGGGAGAGATATAAACTGCGAAATAGTTAGTGTAGGGTCTGTAAAGGCTGCCAGAACAAACAAACAGTCCTTTTCAGGACTAATATCCATCCCAGATACCAGGCAGGCAGGCTGTATAGGAGACACAGTGGTTATACCAGCAAACGCTGCATTACAGTCCTGTGTGCTACTGTTGCTGAAATTGCTGGACTTAGCACCAGGTGTCGGGGGCCAGGAAAAATCCTTTTTTTTCCATCTAAATCCTCCTTTTTTTTTCCTCCTTCACACTGTACAAATACCCGTCTTATTAACCTTTTGGTGTGTCGTCCAACCCTCCCCCCCCAAAAAAAGCGTGTCTCTGATTTTTCAGACACAAATATAACTGTTGAAAATAGTCTGGTGTAGGCTAGAGAAACAAAAGTGTTGTTTGGCACTTCCACGGTTCAAACCTCTGTATTATCCATTTAGGGCCATTTGTATCTAAAACAAAAAACAGTTTGAGTGTGTCGCTCACTGTTCAGCCGCAAATATCTCTATTTAAAAAAGTGTGGTATACCCCAGTAAACAATAACTGTGGTTTTGCCATCCCACGGTAAAAAATCTCTATTATTCAGCTTTTGGTAGTTTTTTCCGTAAAGAAAAACAGTAGTGTCAGCTGACTGTTGTGACACAAAAATATATCTGTTGAAAATAGTCTTGTGTAGGCCCGACATCCCAGTGTGGTTTCGTAGTTCCACGGGTCAAATCGCTGTACTATCCAGTTTTGGGCCTTTGGTATCTAAAAAAAAAGCAGTTTGAGTGTGTCGCTCACTGTTCAGCCGCAAATATCTCTATTTAAAAAAGTGTGGTATACCCCAGTAAACAATAACTGTGGTTTTCCTCTTCCACGGTTCTAATCTACTCTTTATTACCCTTTTTCCATTGATAGTGCAAGTGTAAGCTATTTTACTTCATTTACAATGGGCAAGGCGCGTGGCAAGGGACGTGGAAGTGGACGTTCTGGTGATGGTTCATGCAGAGGACGGGGCCGTGGCCAAGGTGAAAATGTGCCACAACCAACAGCCACATCTTCTCGCTCCCACTTCTTGACCGAATTACTAGGGAAGCACAGAACAACACCAGTATTGAGAACTGATCAGTGTGAACAGGTTATTAATTGGATAGCAGACAATACTTCCAGTTACCTGGGAACCACCACCTCCGGTCTGTCTTCCACACGGTCAACTCTTAGTAGCCTTGAGTCTCGACCGCATACTCCTCCTCACCCTGATGCTCCTTCCTCCCACCATGCCGAGTGTCGTCAGACAGCAAGTGATCCCACACTTGGACACTCTGAAGAGCTGTTCACTGGTCCATTTCCATATTTGGGCCCCTCGCCTGATACGCTTGAAGTGGTGGAAGAGGAGATCCCATGTTGCGATGCCCAAATATTTGAACAGCCACGGCCACAGGAAGTCGACGTTGGCAATCTGTCACAAGAGGTGGACGATGACGAGACACAATTGCCAGGAAGTGAGGAGGAGGATCGTGGTGCGCAAGTGGAAGAGGAGGAGGTGGTGGATGATCTAGTAACTGACCCAACGTTGAAGGAGGACATGCAGAGTGAGGCCAGCAGCACACAGGGGGAGGGAGGCAGAGTACCCCAACAGGCAGCAAGAAGCAGTGTGGTGGCCGCAGACAGAAGGCAGACAACCGTTCCCCGTAACACCAACACGAGGGACGTTGCCAGTACAAGCGGTAGGTCTTCCAGAGTCTGGAATTTTTTTAAAGACTCTGCTGATAACCCCAAAAAGGCCATATGTTCCACCTGCCATGCCAGCATCACCAGGGGTGACAAAACTACCAGCCTGACCACCACCAGCATGATCAGGCACATGGCAGCAAAGCACCCGACTTTGTGGGGCGAAACCCAGGGTCCACGACCAGTGTCAGCGGGTGTCACCACTGCTTCTTCCACTGTTGTGCGTGCAATAGAACCCCCTGTTGTGTGTGCAAGGCAATCCCCTGTCCATACTGCATGTAAAGATGCCCCCTCCTCTGTCTTCACTTGTTATGGCAGTTTCTCAAGAAACAGCATCAACGTCCACGTCCACGTCCCACCGCAGCGTTCAATTGTCCATATCCCAGACCTTTGAACGAAAGCGGAAATTCGCAGCTAACGCCCCACAGGCCACAGTCCTAAATTCGCACATTTCACGACTGCTTGCATTGGAAATGCTGCCTTTTAGGCTGGTGGAGACGGAATCCTTCCGCAATCTTATGGCGGTGGCCGTCCCTCGGTACTCAGTCCCCAGCCGACACTATTTTGCCCGGTGTGCCATCCCCGCACTACACAAGCACGTGTCCCAAAGCATCTGCCGTGCCCTCAACAACGCAGTTACTGGGAGAGTCCACCTGACAACGGACACGTGGACAAGTGCTTGTGGCCAGGGACGGTACATCTCTCTGACGGCACACTGGGTAAACATAGTGGAAGCCGGGACCCAGTCGGACCTTGGGACGAAACACATCCTCCCCACACCAAGGATTGCGGGCCCTATGTCAGTCAGAGTTGCCCCCACAGTGTACAGCTCCTGCGCATCCTCCTCCTCCTTCTCCTCATGTTCAGCCTCCATCTCAGATATCACCACATCAGTTACAAGCTGGCAGCATTGCAGCCAAGCGGCAACAGGCTGTGCTGAAACTCATAAGCTTAGGTGATAAACCTCACACTGCTTGTGAGTTGTGGACAGCTGTGACAGAGCAGGCAGATCTGTGGCTGAGACCGCTGAACCTACATCCCGGCATGGTCGTGTGTGACAATGGCCGTAACCTGGTGGCGGCTCTGAGGCGAGGTGAGATCACACACGTACCATGCCTGGCTCATGTGCCTAACCTCGTGGTTCAGCGGTTTCTTAAATCGTACCCCGAGTTGCCAGATCTGCTCGTGAAAGTACGCCGCCTGTCAGCTCATTTTCGCAAATCGGCTACAGCTTCCGCCGCCCTTGCTGTGTTGCAGCAGCGTTTGCAGCTTCCGGCACACCGACTGGTGTGTGATGTCCCCACACGTTGGAACTCTACCCTCCACATGTTGCAAAGGATTTGTGAGCAGAAGAGAGCAGTTGTGGAGTACCAGCTGCAACAAGGCCGTCGATATTCAGGTCAGACTCCACACATAAGACCTCAGGAGTGGACCTGGATGTCTGACATATGTACCATCCTGACAAACTTTGAGGAGGCCACCAAGATGGTGAGTGGCGATGACGCCATCATTAGTGTCAGCATCCCACTTGTCTGTCTTTTGCAACGCTCTCTGCAGAGAATTAAAGAGCAGGCATTGCAGCCAGAGTATGATGAGATGGATCAAGAAGCCGTAGCGGGCGATTACACACAGCCCAGCCTCATCTCATCCCAACGTGCATTGGGGGACAATGAGGGAGAGGAGGAGGAGGAGGAGGAAGAACAGGAGCTGCTATCATGCGTTGTAGACGGTCGTACCTGTACAAGTGTCATACCGTCGGTTCAGCGTGGGTGGCCTGAGGACAGGGGGGAGGAGGAAGAGGAGGAGGAGGAGGAGAGCATGGTCAGTCGTCATCTTGGTGAGGACACGGAAATCTTGCCCGTTACCAGTCTGGCACGCATGGCTGACTTTATGTTACGCTGCCTTAACCGTGACCCTCGCGTTGTCAAAATGTTGGGTGACAGTCATTACTGGTTGGTGACACTTGTAGACCCCTGCTACAAGGAGAACTTTCACTCTCTTATTCCTTAGGTGGAGAGGTCTATAAAAATGGGGCAATACCAGAAGGCCCTTGCTGCAGAACTCGTAAAAAAATTCCCATCTGAACACGCTAGCGGCAGAGGTCACAGTTCGTTGCCCAACCAAGGCGTACAGGCGAGAGAGATGCAACTCCTATCCAGCAGAGGCAGGGGAACACTGTCAACGTTCTGGGACAGTTTTCTGACATCCGCCCAGCTTACAGGCCCTGAGGCGCGAGGTACTCTCACAAGGAGTGGAAAGTTTCAAAACATGGTGAGGGAGTACCTTGCCGATCGTACCAGCGTCCTCCGTGATTCCTCTGTGCCTTTTAATTATTGGGTATCCAAGCTGGACACTTGGAATGAACTCGCTCTGTACGCCTTGGAGGTCCTGGCCTGCCCTGCCGCTAGCGTGTTATCGGAGCATGTTTTTAGTGCCGCTGGGGGAATTATAACTGATAAGCGCACTCGCCTGTCAACTGACAATGCTGACAAGCTGACCCTTATCAAAATGAACAAGGGCTGGATTGGGCCAGACTTCTCATCACCACCAAATGACAGCAGAGTAACATAAAGTCAAATCCACTGTGTTATTTCGGGAGGTGTATTCACATGCACCGCTTCACACCCACACATGGGTATACGCTTCCTCGTTTCGGCTGTTTAATCTTCTTCTCCTTATCCTCAGCCTCCACCACCACTATACCACCAGGGTGCCAGCATTGCAAGTTGCTCCATCCTAATTTTTGGCAGCTTTTGCTTGGAAAGCATTAGCAAATACTATGGGACACCCACTCCCCAATAATGGGACTTATGTTTGTAATATGCTGTACTGCATGGCTCTTGTAAGGGGCATTGCAAGTTGCTCCGTCCTAATTTTTGGCAGCTTTTGCTTGGAAAGCATAAGCAAATACCATGGGACACCCACTCCCCAATAATGGGACTTATGTTTGTAATATGCTGTACTGCATGGCTCTTGTAAGGGGCATTGCAAGTTGCTCCGTCCTAATTTTTGGCAGCTTTTGCTGGGAAAGCATAAGCAAATACTATGGGACACCCACTCCCCAATAATCGGACTTATGTTTGTAATATGCTGTACTGCATGGCTCTTGTAAGGGGCATTGCAAGTTGCTCCGTCCTAATTTTTGGCAGCTTTTGCTTGGAAAGCATAAGCAAATACCATGGGACACCCACTCCCCAATAATGGGACTTATGTTTGTAATATGCTGTACTGCATGGCTCTTGTAAGGGGCATTGCAAGTTGCTCCGTCCTAATTTTTGGCAGCTTTTGCTGGGAAAGCATAAGCAAATACTATGGGACACCCACTCCCCAATAATGGGACTTATGTTTGTAATATGCTGTACTGCATGTGACGCGCCCCCTGGGCCGTGTGTACACGTGTGTGGGATACCCGGTGCCGGGTCTCTGGGGTCTGTAGTCTCCGTGGCGGTGACCCGGTCCCGTGGCTCAGGCTGGTCAAACCAGTGGCAGTCTTTCTTAGGTTTTGAGGTTAATTGTCCGACTGCGCCACCCGTGGATTGCGGTCAGGGAGTACCACCGCTGCGAGGCAGACCGCTGAGGCTGGTGTTGTGTGCGCAGCATAGAATGGGATAACTCCCCTCGGGAGGAGTATAGCCTCAGGGCAGTGAGTGTGGATGATGGGGGTGATGGTGCACGAGCGCAGCAGGAATGACTCAGAGTCTTTGCAGTGCAGTTCAGGGTCTTTACTGATGATTATAAGGTAGACCCTCCCGGGAGTACTGGCTAGCATAAGAGGCCTGGTCAGTCTGTGAGCAAGCAGGAGTTCCCCTGGCCAGGTGGAGTTGTAGGCCTCCCCGTCTGTCTGCACTCTTCCTGGCTACCTTGCTGTAAGCGGGTAGAAGTAGCCCACGTCCCTGAGTGTACCGTGTAGTGCTCACCCGTATGGCTGGTGACTTGGGGCCTTCTGTTAGCCTCCGCTCCACGACGGCGGTGCTGGTCCCTTGCTTGTGACTGAGCCTCCGGGCTTCTATGGCCAGAGGACCTGAAATCCCCTGCCGGCTGGTTTCTGCTGCTGGATATATAAGTCCTCACAGCTTCGGACTCCTGTGTCCGGTTCCTATTGTCTTCTGCCAGGGCGAGCTCTGCTCAGCTTCCAGCCCCTGGTCTTTAGCTCCTAGCTCCTACAGAGCTCCTTGCTGTTACTTTCCCTTGCTCTCACTCTGACTCTGACTGTTCTCTGACTCACTTAACCCCGCCCCAGATCCAGTTTATAAGGGCAGAATTCTCCCCTCCCAGGATTGGGGCAGGAGGATGTTGCATGTTTAAGGGATCGTGACCAGGAAACCTCCCACTTGCTCTCCGACGTAATATCTCTATTACTGTGGTGACCAGACCCCTGGGGTGCCACACATGGCTCTTGTAAGGGGCATTGCAGTTCCTCATAATTTTTGGAAAGCCTTCCATTCACTGCTTAGGCCAACAGTGCACGGGAGACCCAGTTGCTATAAATGGAAAAAAAGGTTTAGTTAACGCCCTCTGACCTCCATGTCATTTCCAAGGGGCATTGTAGTGGCTCGAAATTTTTGGTAGGCATTGCACTCACTGTATGCCCTATAACTGTGTAGCCGAACCGCTCCTTTTGTTACAGAAACATATCCTACAAGACATATCTGGTTGACTGGCCTGATATTGATGTGAATGGTCCCTGTTCCTCCTGCTCTTTCTCCTTTGTCACTACCTCATCCATCATTTATCACCTGAAGCTTTGTTTTAACGGGAGTCATAGAACTTGGATAGTAGCAGGAAAACATCCAGCAATCCTCGGAGGAGGTAGGATATGCACCAAAACGCTGACCACCTCAGGCCTAGCTGCTACTACATACATGCGCTTGCATTACAACAAAACAAAGCAGATGCTAACTTCTATCATCCTCATCATGCTCCTCACCTTGGCACTCTCAACTCCCCTGATGGAGAAGCCAGGGCCCACTGGAGGAGTCTGATAGTCCGGTGGGCTCGGCCAATGCTGCCCTAAAGCAGGCCAGGCTAAGAAAAGTGTGGGAAAGGTTACCGGGACAAATAGGGGTGGCTGGGGACCAAGTATGGACACCCGGCCACCCCCTGGAGGCTGGGGAGCAAGCGGGGACACCCGGCCACCAGGCGGCTGGGGACTGAGTATGGATACCAGGCCGCCGACACAGCCATGGCGTGGTGGCCAGATTCCGCCTCCACATGCCTAAAAGGCCCAATTTAAAGTGCAAGCAAGCAAGCAGTATGGTATTGCAGCCTGGGGGTGGGTGGGTGGCAGGCTGCATACTTGCGCTTGCATTGCAAGGAATGGGAGAGGTACAATTGAACACTGCCCTGGGACAAGGACTTGAATGGGGATAGTTGCAAGTCTGCAACGACAGGTGCAAGGTGGGAGGCATCTTCGCATGTACCATGAACAGGGGTTTGGCATGCACACACTACAGCGGAATAAGCTCTCCTTCCCACTAAATGCACTGGGGAGGGCACAGGTAATGTTTTGGTATACGCGCTTAATCTTATCTATAAGGCACACCAGGACAAATATGGGCGGCTGGCGACTGAGTATGGATACCTCGCTGCCGAAGCAGCCATGAGGTAGTGGCCAGCTTCGGCCTCCTCCAAACTAAAAGGCCCCATTTCAAGTGCAAGCTAACAGTATGGAATTGCAGTCTGGGGGTGGGTGGGTGGCAGGCTGCACACTTACACTTGCATTAAAAGAAAACATAGCAGATGCTAACTTCTGTCATCATCATCATGCTCCTCACCTTGGCACTCTCAACTCCACCGATGGAGAAATCAGGGCCCACCGGAGGAGTCTGGTTCTCTGGTGGGCTCATCCAATGCTGCCTAAAGCAGGCCGGGCTAAGAAAAGTGTGTGGGGGGATGTTCCAAGGAGAAATAGGGGCGGCTGGGGACCGTTTATGGACACCCGGCTGCCCCCAGGCAGCTGGGGACCGTGTGTGGACACCCGGCCGCGGGGCGGCTGGGGACCGAGTATGGACACCCGGCCACCGGGCGGCTGGGGACTGAGTATGGATTCCAGGCCGCCAACACAGCCATGACGTGGTGGCCAGATTCCGCCTCCACATGCCTAAAAAGCCCAATTTCAAGTTCAAGCAAGCAGTATGGTATTGCAGCCTGGGGGTGGGTGGGTGGCAGGCTGCATACTTGAGCTTGTATTGCAAGGAATGGGGGAGGTACAATTGAACACTACCCTGGGACTAGAACTTGCATGGGGATAGTTGCAAGTCTGCATCTTCTGATGCGGCAAGGATCACTTATGATGGGCACACTTTTAGACAGTGACCTGGGAGTCAGAGATGCTTCCAGGGGTCTTCCCCATGCTGTTCCCTTGTCTTTTCAGCACTTTATGCATGTGTCACACAGCACATGGCCAGATAAGGTTGTAAAATGTTAAAATGACATTTCACGGTGAATGCATTTGTCATAGTTGAAAGCAATACAAAAGAGCAAAAACGCATAAAAAATGCTACTTGTGAACATAGCCGAAGGTGTGGAGGAGTATTTTTGTTTTTGGTCATTTGTTTTAACTTATACACAAGTCTTTACCCTGGAAAGGATGTTCCTTAACATATTTCACAGGAAAAAAGTTTCACTTTCGTTTTTGAACGTTTTATTGTGAGCCTGTAAAAGTGGCTTAATACCTCTGACCACGTTGTTGACAGCAGTGACCTGGGGGTCAGAAATGCTTCCTGGGCCGATCCCCATGCTGTCCCCATGTCATTTGAGCACTGTCACTATCGTTTTGGGCACTTGTTAGGCTTTTAAAAGACTGCCGGGGGTGCCACCGCAAAAATGCTCGAGTCTCCCATAGACTAACTTTGGGCTCGTTGCTCGGGTCGAGCACCCGAGTATCACGGCGAGGTCGGCCCGAGCTTCGAGCACCCGAGCATTTTAGTGCTCGCTCAACACTAGTCTGCAGGTAACATCACTGCCTGTTCCACTGTTGTGCGTGCACACCAATCCCCTGTCCATGACGCAGGCGAAGATGCCTCCCACCCTACACCTGTCGTTGCACACTTGCAACCATCACTGTCAGAAACCACGTCCATGTCCCAGCGCAGCGTTCAGTTGCACCCTACCCCAGTCCTTGGAACGGAAGCGCAAATACGCAGCCACCAACCCACATGCCACGATACTAAACTGCCACATTTATTGACTGCTTGCACTGGAAATATTGCCTTTTAGGCTTGTAGAGTCAGAAGCTTTCCGCAACCTCATGGCGGCATCTGTCCCTCGGTACTCGGTCCCCAGCTACCACTATTTCTCCCAGGATGCCATCCACACCTTACACAAGCACGTGTCCCAGAACGTTTCCCGTGCTCTCACCAATGCAGTTACTGGAAGGGTCCACCTAATCACGGACATGTGGACAAGTGCTTGTGGCCAGCAATGATACATCTCACTGATGGCACACTGGGTTAATATTGTGGAAGCTGGGACCCACTCAGATCCTGGGACGGAACATGTCCTCCCGACGCCAACGATTGCGGGCCCTGTGTCAATCAGGGTTGCCCCCACATTCTCATTCTACAGCTCCTGTACCTCCTCCTCTTCTGCCTCCATCTCCGAAATGACCACATCAGTTGCAAGCTGGAAGTACTGCAGCACTGCCTTGGCCAAGCGGCAAGAGGCTCTGCTGAAGCTTATCTGCTTAGGTGACAAACAGCACACCGCTGCAGAGTTGTTGAAAGCTGTAACAGAGCAGACAGATCTGTGACTCTCACTGCTGAACCTACAGCCAGGCATGGTCGTGTGTGACCATGGCCAGAACCTGATGGCGGCTCTATAGCTTGGCAAACTCACACATGTTCCATGCCTGGCCCATGTGCTCAACCTAGTGGTCCAGCAGTCTCTCAAAACCTACCCGGATCTGCCTGAGCTGCTTGTGAAAGTATGCCGCGTGTGTGCCCATTTCAGAAAGTCAGCTACAACTTCCACTGCACTGGCAGTGCTTCAGCAGCGTTTGCAGATTTCAGCTCACGGACTGGTGTGCGAGTTCACCACACATTGGAATTCAACATTGCATATGTTGGGGAGGATTTGTGAACAGCAGAGGGCAGTTGTTGAGTACCAGCTTCAACACGCCCATTGGTATTCAGGTCCGTCACCGCACATAAGAGCTGATGAGTGGGCATGGATGTCTGACATCTGTGCCGTCCTCCAAAACTTTGAGGACTCCACCAAGATGGTGAGCGGTGATGACGCCATAATTAGCATCACCATCCCGCTTCTCTGTCTACTGAAACGCTTGCTGCTCACAATTAAAGAGGAGGCATTGCAGGCAGAGCACGATGAGATGGAGCAAGGAACTATCCAGGGTGATGCTACACAGCCCAGCCTCATCTAATTTCAACGGCGATTGGGTGATTATGAGGAGGAACAGAAGCTGGTTTCCTGCGCTACAGACGGTACTACTCACACAACATTTATACCATCTATTCAGTGTGGATGGCCTGAGAGGGAGAGCGAGGAGGAGGGCATGGACAGTCGTTCTCTTGGTCAGGACAGGGAAGTCTTGGCTGTTGGCAGTCTAGCACACATCTGACATTATGTTATGCTGCTTTTCCCGTGACCCTCACATTGTATGCATTTTGGGCAACTTTAATTACTGGTTGGTCACACTTCTAGACCCACGCTACAAGGAGAACTTTCTATCTCTCCTTTCCGTGGCGGAGAGGTCTATTAAACTGTTGCAGTACCAGAAGGCCCTTGTTGAAGAATTATTAAAAAAATTCCCAGCTGACAACACTGGCAGCAGAGGTCACAGTCCCTTGGACAACCAAGGAGTTAAGGCGAGGGAGACACAAACCAGATGCAGTAGAGGTAGGGGAACACTGTCAAAGGTCTAGGACAGTTTTCTCAGACCCTCCCAGCACCCAGGCCCTGATGTCTGGGGTACTATGACAAGGAGGGAAAAGTTTTGGAAGATGCTGAAGGACTACCTTGGCGACCGTACCAGTGTCTTCCGTGATTCCTCTGTGCCTTACAACTATTGGGTATCCAAGCTGGACACGTGGCATGAACTGTCTTTGTACGTCTGGGAGGTCCTGCCGCTACCGTTTTGTAAGAGATGGTTTTTAGTGTCACCGGGAGTTATAACATATAAGCAATAACATTATAGGAGATCTACTCCTTAATAATGGGAAGGCCAATTCAAATCGATTCAATATTCTACAATATTACCCCTCTTATCTGAAATTCGTTTACAGGTGAACTATCGCAGTATGGATAGCATGTAACACCAATCCAGCCAGGTTTTATTGCCTTATATTGCATACTGCTGCAGAAAATGTATTTATTTTTTAAATCTATTCTATTCCCTATTGATACCGCTGTTAGCTACATTTACCATAGGGACAGGTGCAAGATATCATCAGCTGGAGATGAATGTTGTTCATTATCGTCAAATACATCTCTTCCACAGTGCTTTACTTGATATTTTTCATGCACTCGTTGACTGATTCATGATTTTTAATGGTGATCTGTAATTAGAATATGATGAAAGCAGACAGTGTTGCTTGCATTCCTTCACTGCTTGGTTGTGCAAAGTACCAAAAAAAAACTCTTCGGAGCCGATTAAGTTCTATTTTCTATTGTACTATATTAACTCTCTTATCTGAGATTCAAGTACGGGTGACCTACAGTGGGGGAAATAAGTATTTGATCCCTTGCTGTTTTTGTAAGTTTGCCCACTGACAAAGACATGAACAGTCTATAATTTTAATGGTAGGTTAATTTTAACATTGAGACATAGAATATCCCCCCCAAAAAAAATCAAGAAAATCACATTGTATAAATTAGATAAATGTGTTTGTATTTCGCAGTGAGAAATAAGTATTTGATCCCCTACAAACCATTATGAGTTCTGGCTCCTACAGACCAGTTAGACGCTCCTAATCAACTTGTTACCTGCATTAAAGGCTCCCACAGGAGACAGTCACCTGTATAAAAGACTCCTGTCCACAGACTCAATTAATCAGTCCAACTCTAACCTCTACAACATGGGCAAAACCATAGAGTTTTCTCAGGATGTCAAGGACAAGATCATAGACCTGCACAAAGCTGGAATGGGCTACAAAACCATAAATAAGATGCTGGGTGAGAAGGAGACAACTGTTGGTGCAATAGTAAGAAAATGGAAGAAATACAAAATGACTGTCAATCAACATTGATCCGGGGCACCATGCAAAATCTCACCTCATGGGTTATCCTTGATCATGAGGAAGGTGAGAGATCAGCCTAAAACTACACGGGGGGATCTTGTTAATGATCTCACGGCAGCTGAGACCACAGTCACCAAGAAAACCATTGGTAACACATTACGCCTTAAAGGTTTAAAATCCTGTAGTGCCCGCAAGGTCCCCCTGCTCAAGAAGTCACAAGTGCAGACCCGTCTGAAGTTTGCCAATGAACCCCTGGATGATTCTGTGAGTTACTGTGAGAAGGTGCTGTGGTCAGATGTGACAAAAATTGAGCATTTTGGCATCAACTCAACTCGCCGTGTTTGGAGAAAGAGAAATGCTACCTATGACCCAAAGAACACAGTCCTCACTGTCAAACATGGAGGTGGAAACATTATGTTTTGGGGGTGTTTCTCCGCTAAGGGCACAGGACTACTTCACTGCATCAATGAGAGAATGGATGGAGCCATGTACCATAAACTCCTGAGTGACAACCTCCTTCCCTCCGCCAAGACATTTAAAATGGGTCGTGGCTGGGTCTTCCAGCAAGACAATGGCCCAAAACATACAGCCAAGGCAACAAAGGAGTGGCTCAAAAAGAAGCACAGTAAGGTCATGGAGTGGCCTAGCAAGTCTCTAGACCTTAATCCCATAGAAAACTTATGGAGAAATTGAAGCTCCGGGTTGTCAAGCGACAGCCTCAAAATCTTAATGATTTACAGATGATCTACAAAGAGTGGACCAAATTTCCTCCTGACATGTGCGCAAACCTCATCATCAACTACAAAAACCATCTGACTGCTGTGCTTGACATCAAGAGTTTTGCCACCAAGTATTAAATGTTGTTTGCTAGATGGATCAAATACTTATTTCTCATTGCAAAATGCAAATAAATTTATCTAATTTATACAATGTGATTTTCTTGATTTTTTTTTGGATATTCTAATCTCACAATGTTAAAATTAACCTACCCTTAAAATTTTAGACTGTTCATGTCTTTGTCAGTGGGCAAACATACAAAAATAGCATGGGATCAAATACTTATTTCCCCCACTGTATAGAAGTTGGGATACCGTCTTACAGGTATCTAGTCAGGAATTATGGTATTATACTCCATGCTGAAAAAAAAATACTCCTTATTGATAACGCTGGATTGATGATATTGAGTGTTCATTCTGGTCAGATACATCCCTACAACAATCCATTACTTGATAGATTTTTTCCATGCATTCATTGACCGATTCATAATTTTTAACGGTGATCTGCAACTAGGAAATTATGAAAGCAGACAGGGTTGCTTGCGTTAATTCGCAGTTTGGTGGTGCAACGTACCAAAAACACCTCTTCGGAGCCAGTTAAAGTCTATTTTCTGTTGTGCTAAATTACCTCTCTTATCTGAGATTCGTGTACGGGTGACCTATAGCAGTTGGGATACTGTCTTACAGGCATCTAGTTAGGGATTATTGTATTCCCTAGTGATAACGCTGTTTTATTGCTTTTAACATAGGGACAGGTGCTAAATTGTATTATCAGCTGGAAATGAGTGTTCATTCTGCATGTGTCTTATCATGTCTCACACACCACATGGCCAGATAAGGTAGTAAAATGTTAAATTACATTTACTGGTGAATGTATTTTTCACCGTTAAAAGAAATGCATAAGTGGAAAAATAAAAGCATCAAAAACTCTACGTGTGAACATAGCCCAGGGTGTGGAGGAGCGTTTTTGTTTCGGCTATTTATTTTGCCTTATATAAGTTATTACCCTGGAAAGAATGTTTCTTAACATTTTTTCCAGGAAAATCCATTTTTGCTTCGTTTTTGTATGTTTCATTGTTCGTAAAAGTGGCGTAATACTCTGACAACATTGTTCACAGCAGTGACCTGGGAGTCGGAGATGCTTCCAGGGGTCTTCTCCATGCTGTTCCAATGTCATTTCAGCACTGTTTCCATCGATTTGACCAATATTTAGGCCCCCTCCAGACCTACGGGTGATCTGCCACAAAAAGTGCTCGAGTTCCCCATTGGCTTACATTGGGCTCGTTACTTGGGTCGAGCATCCGAGCATTACGATTTGCTCGACCTGAGCAACAAGTACCCGAGCATTTTAGTGCTCGCTCGTCACTGTCCCTGATACCTTAACTTATTCTTCAGCCAATGGAGACTGACATTTGCATTTGCTGGTGGCTCTCCTACAGCATCTCCTACACCCATGGGCTGTCTAGATCACAGCTGTTGGAGGAGATAGACACCATTTTATTGAAGTTCACAACTATGCTGTGAGCTTCCCTTTCCCCCTGTCACCACCCACAGTGCTCAGTGCGAGCAGTGACGGGAGGTCCGAGAAGAGGCGAGTATCGGTGGAGGTGTTCGCAGCCTGACAGTAGTAGTAAAGTACCAGGTTGCTGACCACCGCTCCCCACTGCTGTCACCGCAGGTGTTTAGAGCACAGCAGAGTATTAGTCAAGCTGCTGTGCTCTGATCACTTATACATGGTCGGTTTTGTTAATGTAAGCCTCCTTCAGTGTATTAAATTGACATAGCAGAGTTGTATCTAATGCCATCATGTGTGGTACAGTCCAGAGAGCGTGTCTATATACTGTATATATCTCACATATATACACAATATATACATGCACACACGTATACTGTATATAGAAAGACATACAGTATATCAGCACACATACTGTGTATTTACATATACATACATAACTAAAGAGACATATGTAGAGTGATTTCCCTGTATATTATATATGTATACTAAAATATAAATTTTATATATATATATATATATATATATATATATATATATATACACACACACACACACACATACACACACATATGCACACTACCGTTCAAAAGTTTGGGGTCATTTAGAAATGTAATTATTTTTGAAAGAAAAGCACATTTTTTTTCTTCAATGAAGCCAACATTAAATGAATCAGAAATACACTCTATACATTGTTAATGTGGTAAATGACTATTCTAGCTGCAAACGTCTTGTTTTTATTGCAACATCTACATAGGTGTATAGAGGCCCGTTTCCAACAACCACCACTCCAGTGTTTTAATGGTACATTGTGTTTGCTAACTGTGTCAGAAGGCTAATGGATGTTTAGAAAACCCTTGCACAAGCCTGTTAGCCCAGATGAAAACGGTTTGGCTGATTTGATAAGCTATAAAATTGACCTTCCTTTGAGCTAGTTGAGAATCTGGAGCATTACATTTGTTTGTTCTATGAAACGCTCAAAATGGCCAGAAAAAGAGAACTTTCATGTGAAATTCGACAGTCTATTCTTGTTCTTAGAAATGAAGGCTATTCCATGCGAGAAATTGCCAAGAAACTGAAGATTTCCTACAATGGTGTGTACTACGCCCTTCAGAGGAGAGCACAAACAGGCTCTAACCAGAGTAGAAAGAAAAGTGGGAGGCCCCGCTGCACAACTGAGCAACAAGACAAGGACATTAGAGTCTCTCGTTTGAGAAATCGACGCCTCACAGCTCAACTGGCAGCTTCATTAAATAGTACACGCAAAACGCCAGTGTCAACGTCTACAGGGAAGAGGCGACTCCGGGATGCTGGCCTTCGGGGCAAAGTGGCAAAGAAAAAGTCATATCTGAGACTGGCTAATAAAAGGAAAAGATTAATATGGGCAAAAGAACAGACATTGGACAGAGGAAGATTGGAAAAAAAGTTTTGTGTGTTTGAGGTGTTTGGATCACACAGAACATTTGTGAGACGAAGAACAACTGAAAAGATGCTGGAAGAGTGCCTGATGCCATCTGTCAAGCATGGTGGCGGTAATGTGATGGTCTGGGGTTGCTTTGGTGCTGGTAAAGTGTGAGATTTGTAGAAGGTAAATGGGATTTTGAATAAAAAAAGCTATCACTCCATTTTGCAATGCCATGCTATACCCTGTGGACAGCGCTTGATTGGAGCCAATTTCATCCTACAACAGGAGAGTGACCCAAAGCACACCTCCAAATTATGCATGAACTATTTAGGGTAGAAGCAGGCAGCTGGTATTCTATCTGTAATAGAGTGGCCAGTGCAGTCACCAGATCTCAACCTCATTGAGCTGTTGTGGGAGCAGCTTGACCGTATGGTACGCAGAAAATGCCCGGCAAGCCAATCCAACTTGTGGGAGGGGCTTCAGGAAGCATTGGGGGGAAATTTCTCAAGATCACCTCAGCAAATTAACCGCTAGAATGCCAAAGGTCTGCAATGCTGTAATTGCTGCAAAGGGAGCATTCTTTGACGAAAGCAAAGTTTGAAGGAGAAAATTATTCTTTCTAATAAAAATCATTATTTCTAACCTGGTCAATGTCTGGACTATATTTTCTAATCATTTTGCAACTCATTTAATAAATAAAAGTATGAGTTTTCATGGAAAACACAAAATTGTCTGGGTGACCCCAATATACACACACACACACATATATATATATATATATATATATATATATATATATATATATATATATATATATATATACACACACACACACACACACACACACACACACAGTGAAATACATCATAAAGAGGAAAAAACAAAAGCTTTATTTCTCTGGTTGTGCAGTGCTTGGTGAAGTGATCTGTCACTCTCAGAAGTAGGTACTTGCATGAGTGATGGGTCGGATGCAAAATGTTCCGAGACAAAGAGCCGGCTCCCTGCTTTGAATGATGGCAGCCGGCGCCCCAGAGAAAGCCACTAAATTCTCTGAATGGCTCTCACTGGTGTATCCCTGCCTTCGGTGGCAACTTAGCTTTCCATGTGGCCAATACAGCCTGATCAGGTGTAGAGGTCATATGAGACAAAACGATGAGGGTATGACTGCCAGTACCACCACTATTCCATAGAACAGGCTCTTCCACAAATCACGCTAAATATTTTATAGAGGGGTAAAAATACTCCTCTTAGCAATTTTTAGCCAAGGATGAGGACATAATTTGCAGTAACTCAAATCTATAGTACAAAGATGAGTATACAGCTACAGTACATACATCAGACCTGGACAAAGTGCGGCCTGTATCCAGATTCCACACCTTCCTCCGCCTGGTGTCCAAGGTTGCTAACTGTCCAGAAATTCCAGGACAGTCCATAAAAATATGCCACTTTTGTGCCTAGTCTTAAAAGGTAGGTGCCACAATTTATTTTTTGCATTAATAATTATTCATTATATAATTAATTATTTTTAAATACAAAATTAAATGCACTAGTTTAGCTATTTTTTTTATTTATTAAAGGGGATATCCTCTTCATTAAAGTACCTAAGCACTAAAAGGCAGTTGGTAGTTGCTACCTACCTGCCTGTTTTGCCTGGCACCGATCAGTCACTGACTGCTGCTGCTGGCGATTCACATCGACAGAGCAGTGGCTTCTTTCCCGCCCTGCCGACTAGGCGTGACTGCCGATGCCATACTGATTGACAGCCGGCTCTGCCAGTAAGGCAGTGGGGATCCGGCTGCCAATCAGAATGATGTCAGCAGACACTCCCAAGCTTTTATTTTTTCCTCTTTCTGAAATATTTCACAGTGTATATATATATTTTAGTATGCATATATAATATGCAAGGATATCACTCTACATATGTCTCTATAGTTATGTATGTATATGCAAATACACAGGACGTGTGCGCGCAAAATTGCGGTGTTTGGCGTACTTAACTCCACCCACTGAACAATTTAATTGGTTAACTGCAAGTAAGCGGAGTTTTGGCCTCGGGCGAGCTGGGTTTCGGCCACATTAACGTCATCTTAAATATGTGTTCACCTATTGCGAACAGATATTTAATAGGGATCCATTTAGGATCCAAAAGAGCCGACTCTTTTTGAGGAGCAGAGCCAGATCACCAAAAAGAACCGGACGGTCCATCACTAGCTTGCATTCTCACAATAAGAAGTAGAAGATTGAAGATAGAGGAAGGAGGGCAGAGAGGGTTTTGCAGTGGGTGTGATAGGTGCTGGCTTACAGGTCACTGCAATGCATGATTGAACTTGTAGTAATAGAACACAGGAAGCAAGGACAGGGGAAGTTGTCGATTAACCCCATCAGAGCTGCAGCCAGTCACGAGAACGTGCTGCTAGAAAATGATAAAAGGTAACATTGCTAAAATAACACAATGGATGTATTGAGAGGCACATAAGATTTATGAACAGAAAACAAAAAAAAACATTATCGTACTGGACAACCTTTTTAAGCATCTTGCTTATCGATATACTTCATCGATTTCATGGTATTTGTGCCATTATCTCTCTTTATTCATACTTTATTTCATGCTTTGATGCTTTATGCAATGAAGTCTATATATCCATTTTTTCTGTTCTTCCTCTTCCAGACTTTGATTTTCTGCTTGTTATATTATGCGGTTACAAAAATCAATAAAACTATGAATTTGAAAAGAAAATGCCTACTTTCCTGTGTGAGTTTTTAGATGTGTTACAAGACTTCCTTTCCAATTAAAACATTTCCCACATTCTGAACATGAAAATGGTTTCTGCCCTGTGTGATTTAGCTGATGTGTAACAAGTCTTGGTTTATATGTAAAACATTTCCCACATTCTGAACATGAAAATGGTTTCTCCCCTGTGTGAATTTTTTGATGTTTAACAAGACCGGATTTATCTGTAAAACATTTCCCACATTCTGAACATGAAAATGGTTTCTCCCCTGTGTGAGTTCTCTGATGTGCAACAAGACTTGATCTTTCTATAAAACATTTCCCACATTCTAAACATGAAAATGGCTTCTCTCCTGTGTGAGTTCTCTGATGTGCAACGAGTCTTGCTTTCTCTATAAAACATTTTCCACATTCTGAACATGAAAATGGTTTCTCCCCTGTATGAACTCTCTGATGTATAACAAAATTTGATTTCTGTATAAAACATTTCCCACATTCTGAACAAGAAAATGGTTTCTCTCCTGTGTGAATTCTCTGATGTGTTAGAAGTTTGTATTTCTCACTATAACATTTCCCACATTCTGAACATGAAAATGGTTTCTCTCCTGTGTGAATTTTCTGATGTATAACAAAATTTGATTTGTGTGTAAAACATTTCCCACATTCTGAACAAAAAAATGGTTTCTCTCCAGTGTGAATTCTGTGATGTTTAAAAAGTTCGGATTTCTTTCTATAATGTTTTCCACATTCTGAACATGAAAATGGCTTCTCTCCTGTGTGAGTCATGTGAGTTCTCTGATGAGTAACAAGACATGTTCTTTGTGTAAAACATTTCCCACATTCTGAACAAGAAAATGGCTTCTCCCCTGTGGGATTTTTCAGATGTGCAACAAGCTGTGTTTTCCGATTAAAACATTTCCCACATTCTGAACATGAAAATGGCTTCACCCCACTGTGTATTATCTGATGTCTAACAAGACATGATTTCATTTTAAAACATTTCCCACATTCTGAACATGAAAATGACTTCTCCCCTGTGTGTATTATCTGATGTCTACCAAGACATGATTTTGTCGTAAAACATTTTCCACATTCTGAACATGAAAATGGCTTTTCCCCTGTGTGTATTACCTGATGTGCAACAAGATGTGTTTTCCGATTAAAACATTTCCCACATTCTGAACATGAAAATGGTTTCTCCCTTATGTGAGCTATTTCATGGTTAACAGCCCTTCTCTGACTCTTGTTTTGCATATTTGTTTTTGATGAAACAGAAAAAAGAACCCGTTGATGAGGATCAGATGACAGATTTTTTCTGAGAACGTCTTGAGGTGTATACGGTATAATGACATGTTCTTCACAAGTATTATCAGAGAATATCAGACGCCCCTCTGAGATTCTGGTACAGTCATCTGCCAAGAATAAAAATGATATTGTGTGTCAGTAACATTACATTGGAATATTACTATTTATATTATTATATACTTTATAGTATTTCCATGCAACATGTAATACAATTCAAATATTGACAGACTAAGACAGTAATCCACTAAAGAGGGACTGAGATTACAGTGGTAGTCAACCAGATTATGTCCTTTCAACTTTCACTTCTCTATTATAGCCATATTTTCAGCTCATTTTTCACTGTGTCTGTCATGAATCTGTTCCAGTTACATGCTCAGAGGAACTCATAAAAGGGATATGTAATAACTTTTATTAGGTGTTTCCATCTGATATATTCTCTGACAGTTGCAAGCACTATAGCACATAGAAAAGAACATTGGAGGAGATTGGTCATGTACACAAGTCATGGCTTTGGATAAAAAGTAAGTTTTTTTATATATATTTTTATTAATGTAACTAAACCAGAAACAAAATGCTGCTGTATTTGGTGTCGCGTGTAGGGGAATCAAAATAAACTAGTAAACAGGTGTACAAGAACAGACATGCACAGTTAAATGTCTGGATTTTTAAAATTTATTTGTTCTTTTTTTTAACAAAATAGTCTTTGCTTCTCAAAAAAAAGACAAATAAAGCTAAGAAGGTGCATGTCCGAAAACTCAGCTATTACAGTTGTATTGGTGAGATATATATGTATGTGAAATTTGACTAGCAAAACAGGAGTTAAAAAAATGATGACATACACATCATTTACTGAGGTGGATTGTTACAGTTCTAAGTCTGGATTTTGGTCAATTTTATTTAGTATTTTCACAAAAATTAAAACAAAAGAAATGGAGAAATTCGGTACAGTCGGTCGCTTGTGACAAGCACATTTTCTAAGCCCATTTTCTTAGACTGACACCAAGTTTAGATTTTATTTTCTTTGACAAATATTGTGTTGGCTTGCTGCTTTCTAAGGCATGAATAATTTTTTTAAAATAAATTGTAACTCAAATGAAGCAAAACAAGATGCCAGCCCATCAACACTATATCCCAGGTCAATCTCACTGATTCTGCTGCTGGCACAACTCTACCCTTTTCGTCTGTTGGTCAACTTAATCTCTAGATTATTCACAGAATACTACACTCATCGTCTTTCTCTGCTGCAGTGGTACAACACAGACTTTCTGAAGTATTTGTCAAATGTTTTAGGGCTTACTCTTCCAATTTCTATTGCTGAGCTGTGATGTCCCCTCACTATCCAGAACCACTTAAAATGAGGATAGCATTCCCTGCCTCAGCTTTTATAAAGGCTGTGATATTTTATCCTAATTTGTTACACTACACCTTGCAATGTGATAGCGGCAAGGCATAATGGGAAAACCCACGTGTCCACACCTGTGGTCACAGGAACCTTCTGTGGAAGATGCAATCATCTGCAAAGCGAAAAATGGTGATTCACACAAATCAAAATTGTTCACATTTGCCTAGACAAGAGAGACTCATCTAAAATTCTACAGAAATTCTGTTTGTATCAAACTGATTTGCTAATCTTTACTCTTTTCTGGTCCAATTAATGGATCAATGTAACATCCCTGGTGGCATGCTTGCATGGTGCACCACCTCCCACCATGCAAGACAGCAATCTTTCCCATCAGTCCAGCCTGCAAGCCGTGCTCCAGTTCTTGCTGTGCGCATGCCTCTTGACTGTCTGCTTAGGGCGGCGGCCCGGTTACTTCCTGATTCTTATAGCAGCTGTGGGCACACCCCTAATGCATCTCCAGCCTATTGCTGTGAGGCACTGGATATTTAAACCCCCTCCACCCAGAAGGAGGTGCCTGAGCAACACCTTCACTCAGTTTGTTCTTTGCAACTGTATTGCAAGGTCCTGTCCTGTTACCTCTGACTTCTAGTCTGTTCCCGCCTCTCTGGGGGCTGCATTCCCAGACTTGTTACCTGTGACTTCTTGTCCGTTTCCGCCTTCTCTGGGGGCTGTATACCCAGGCTCGTTCCTGTATCTCGTTGCAGTATCAGTTCCTGTCTGAACTGTCTCTTAGCCTGTTACTTGTTTTGTCTTTATGTCCGTACCCCCCCGCTTTTCCTGCATTGTCTGAACCTGCACCTAGCTCCAACTCGTAGTCTCTGTACTTCTGTTTGTGAGTTTTGTGTCCACTAGCTACTTCATTGTAAGTACCTTGTGTGTATCTGGTTCTGCTGGTCTCTTTTCCCTTCCTCTGTATCTACCTTCTGTGTTTAGCCATCTTTTTGTATTTGCCTATCTGTTCCATGGAACAGAGCCCTGTCCTCTCTGCCTGCTTAGTCAGCCCTGCTCTGCTCTGCCTTGTCCACCGCTCCTGCGGTTCCTTTCTGCTCTGCCTTGTCTACCGCACCTGCGGTTTAGCTCCGCTCTGCTTTTTCTCCACGTCTGCGGTTTTTTGCTCTGCTTTCCTTGTCAACCGCATCTGCGGGTTTTGCTCTGCTCAGCTTGTCTACCGTATCTGCGGTTTTGCTCTGCCTTGCTTACCGCTCCGGCGGTTCCCTTCTGCTCTGCCTTGCTCACCGCTCCGGCGGTTCCCCTCCGCTCTGCCTTGTTCACCGCACCTGCGGTTTACTTCTGCTCTGCCTTGTCCTCCGCTCCAGCGGTTTTGCTTTACTTTACTTGTCTACCGCATCTGCGGCTCTGTTCCTGTCTCTCAGTCTGTACTGGACTCTATCCAGCTTGCGCTCCAACCTGCTAGTACCCACCTGTCCGCACTCCAGCCGTGCTTGCTAGTACCCCACCTGTCTGCACACCAGCCGTGCTTACCAGTACCCTCCCTGTCTGCATACCAGCCATGCCTGCCAATACCCACCTGTCTGTATGCCAGCCTAACCTGCCAGTTCCTGCATTCTCCGGTGTGGGTCAACAGCTGTGACCGGGGTCTGACCTGGTGTAGCACCTGGTCCCTCTGCTCGGTTCCTCCTTGGTTCACGGAGTCGTTATCCGACTTGCGACCTTGGTCGGATCGGGTTGATACTTAGTTACGCCCCTCTAGGCACTCCTCGGTTCATGGTACAGTGGGATCACTAATCACGCTCACGCCAGTCAGTCCGGGCGCGACCGTAACAATTAAGATATTGCATGCAAAAGAAGACCGTTCTTGCACCCATCCACAATACAAATCTAGAGGTGCACACGAAGCCAAGCAAGTCTGTCCGCAAACACGACTGTCACTATTTTTGAGTTGGCCATCTGCATCCAGCCTCAAACTCCGTGCTTTTTATGAGAATTCAAACAGTGACCTCAAGCAGAGACAGAAGCGCACACAAGAATACAGAATGACCTTCCCGTGAGCTATAGCATTGGTCTATGGTTGCCTCATTGCACTGAATGGTGAACATATATACCCTTAAAACTATTATTTATTAAATTCTATTAAAAGCACAAAAAAAAAGGTCCAGTAAAAATTCCTATATAAGGTAATATGTCTGGGTGACCTACAGCTGACATACACAATTAATCAATGGTGAAGAGATGTCCAAGATAATGTGATATATGAATGCAAAAGACCTGCAGTATATCTAGGTCAGAGATACTGAATGGTATCAAAGTCCCAGGCAACACCAAAATAATAACCTGTGGAACCCTAGATCAATACCTTGGCTGGTACTGCCTAGCTGCGGAGGTTGGCACCCTAGATATACGTGATGTGGCTATATTCATACAGGCAGCATCAGGTATGTAATTATAAAGGGAGACCCTTGTAATATATAACAACAAAAATTTACCCCAGTGTGGTTCACTCCGACCAGATGTCTTTCACTGACGAAACCAAAGCCTCTGACTCCACTAGAAGAACTATTAACCTGGTCTCGCTTATAGAAAAACACTGAACGCCTTCTCTGCTCCTATCTCTGGATGTAGAGAAGGCTTTCAATAGAGTGCACTGGGGATTAATGCGGTCTATTTTAGAAAAATTGGGATTTACTGGACAAATATTAAAAAGGCATCATGGCCTTACACTCAGTCCCCTTAGCTAATGTTTCAAAAACTGTGCTGATGTAAAGTAGACATGTGGGAAATGAAATAAGAATTAGAAATTTAAAAATTGTGAAGTTTTCACCAAATGTAAGAAGGCCTCCTGTGTGGTGTCTCCAGACTAAGTTGGTATGGATGCTATCCAGCCTGAGTGTCATAGACTATTACTGAAGTGCCGTTATTTGAATGGTTTACTTTGTTTTGCCTGCACTAAGGGGTGTACATAGAAATTATGGGGCCCCATAGCAAAAGTTCTAATGGGGTCCCCACCAAGAAAAAAAATATTTTGTAAAATCATTTTGGACACAGTGCATAGGCATTGATGTAGAAAGTCATACCTCCCATGTATTGTGGCACTTACAAAGTAATTTTGCCACTACTGAAGCCCCTTAATATCAGAGGCTGAACTCAAGGGCTCCATAGTGGCCTTGTGATCTAGCACCATTAGTGGTATGCTACTGTTTCATATATTTTTGAGGCTTTGATTTGCTCCTATATGTATTGCTGATGACTAAAAGTTAAAGGGAACTTGTCAGGCGGTTCATGCTGCCCAACCCACGGACAGCATGATTCGCATCCTGGCTGAATGATTGTAGCTAAGTATTATAATTCTCTGAAACACTGCAGTGTTTCAGAGAAAATATAACTAGAAGATCGGGCTCACCCCTGGCTGGCTTCTCCCAGCACTGCACCAGGTGATTGACAGGTCTCTAGCGGAGGAAATCTTTAAAGTATAATATTCTCTGAAACGCTTCAGTGTTTTAGAAGATAATACATCTCACTGCAAATGCGATTCATGCTGCCCGTGGGTTGGGTAGCATTAATCGCTTGCAGGTTCCCTTTAAAAGCCTCTCTCCATGGGGCAAACATAGTAACAAAGTAACGTAGGTTGAATAAAGACCTAGGTCCATCCAGTCCAACCTTTCTCCCCCAATTGTACTCCCTACACTAACATACTAACTTACTGGGACTAGGCCTGGCAAATGCATTATTACCATTTTTATTATTGCTGCACTACCACAATTCAAAATGAACCCATTTATAATTTATATGATTTTTTAATTAGTTTTACTGTATATTTTGTATTACTCTTGTGATTCTAATAATGGTATTCCTAAAATACCTATGCCTAAATCTGTTAATCCAGAAGAAGGCAAAAACCCCAGGACACATTCAGCCAATTTGCATCACGGGGAAAAAATTCCTTCTTGACCCCGAAAAAAGGCGATCAGTCCTAGAACCCTGGATCAAACCTAATTATGATACTACACTGCTCAAAAAAATAAAGGGAACACTTAAACAACACAATGTAACTTCAAGTCAATGACACTTCTGTGAAATCTACCGGTCCAGTTATGAAGCAACACTGATTGTGGATCAATTTCTCCTGCTGTTGTGCAAATGGAACAGACAACTGGTAGAAATGATAGGCAATTAGCAAGATACCCCCTATAAAGGAGTGGTTCTGCAGGCGGTGACCACAGACCATTTCTCTGTTCTCAACCTTTTTGGCTGTTGTTTTGGTCACTTTTTCATTTTGCCATTCCTCTCACTCCTAGAGGTACAGTAGCATGAGGCGGTGTCTACAGTACAACCCATAGAAGTTGCTCAGATAGTGCAGTTCATCCAGGATGGCACATCAAGGCGAGCTGTGGCAAGAAGTGTAGTTGTGTCTGTCAGCACAGTGTCCAGAGCATGGAGCAGATACCAGGAGATGTGGAGGGAGCCATAGGAGGGCAACAGCCCAGCAGCAGGACCGTTACCTCATCCTTTGTGCAAGGAGGAACAGGAGGAGCACTGCCAGAGCCCTGCAAAATGACCTCCAGCAGGCCACAAATGTGCATGTGTCTGCACAAAAGGTTAGAAACCGACTCCATGAGGAAGGTATGAGGGCCCGACGTCCACAGATGGGGGTTGTGTTCACAGCCCAACACCATGCAGGACGCTTTGCATTTGACACAGAACACCAGGATTGGCAAAGGCGCCACTAGCGCTCTGTGCTCTTCACAGATGAAAGCAGGTTCACACTGAGCACATGTGACAGACGTGACAGAGTCTGGAGACGCCGTGGAGAGCGATCTGCTGCCTGCAACATCCTTCAGCATGACCGGTTTGGCAGTGGGTCAGTAATGGTGTGGGGTGGCATTTCTTTGGAGGGCCGCACAGCCATCCATGTGCTCGCCAGAGGTAGCCTGACTGCCATTAGGTACCGAGATGAGATCCTCAGACCCCTTGTGAGACCATATGCTGATGCGGTTGGCCCTGGGTTCCTCCTAATGCAGGACAATGCCAGACCTCATGTGGCTAGAGTGTGTCAGCAGTTCCTGCAAGATGTAGACACTGAAGCTATGGACTGGCCCGCCCGTTCCCCAGACCTGAATCCGATTGAGCACATCTGGGACATCATGTCTCGCTCCATCCACCAATGTCACGTTGCACCACAGACTGTCCAGGAGTTGGCGGAGGTTTAGTCCAGGTCTGGGAGGAGATCCCACAGGAGACCATCCGCAACCTCATCAGGAGCATGCCCAGGCATTGTAGGGAGGTCATACAGGCACGTGGAGGCCACATACAATACGGAGCCTCATTATGACTTGTTTTAAGGACATTACATCAAAGTTGGATCAGCCTGTAGTGTTTTTCCACTTTAATTTTGGGGGTGGCTCCAAATCGAGGCCTCCATTGGTTAATAAATTTGATTTCCATTGATGATTTTTGTGTGATTTTGTTGTCAGCACATTCAACTTTGTACAGAACAAAGTATTCAATGAAAATATTTCATTCATTCAGATCTAAGATGTGTTATTTGAGTGTTCCCTTTATTTATTTGAGCAGCGTAGTTATGTAATTACTATTATCGTATTAAATGTACTACTATAGGTGTAATATTTTGTGTAATTTAACTGTAGCCCACAATGTTATGTGTATCAAGGAAATCGTCCAGCCCTTTTTTGAAAGCTGTTATAGTGTCTACCATTACTACTTCTTGTGGTAGGGAATTCCACAGTCTGACTGCTCTGACTGTAAACAACCCTTTCCTGTTTAGGTGGCGGAATCGCCTTTCTTCCACCCGTAATGAGTGCCCCCTGGTCCTTAGTATGGTCTGTGGAAGGAATAAGTCATGTGCCGTCCTTTCTACTGACCACATACATAATTTATACATGTAAATGAGATTCCCTCTGAGGCGTCGTTTTTCTAAGCTAAACAAGCTCAACTTTTCCAACCTCTCATCATAGGAGATCCCTTCCATCACTTGTAATAATCTAGTTGCCCGTCTTTGGACTGACTAACTTCTGAATATCCTTTTTAAAATGTGGAGCACAAAACTGGATCCCATATTTCAGATGTGGCCTCACCAATGATTTATAAAGTGGTAACAATATGTTGGGATCGCGGGATTTTATTTCTCTTTTTATACATCCTAAAATCTTATTTGCTTTTGCGGCTGCTGCTTGACATTGAGTACTGCTGCTCAGCTTACTTGTAACCAGAATACCCAAATCCTTCTCCTGTTCTGTAGTCCTGAGTATACTCCCATTTAATGTGTATGTAGCAATAGGATTACTCTGTCCTAGGTGCATTACTCTACATTTATCTACATTAAACCTCATCTGCCAGGTGTTTGCCCATTCAGACATCTTATCCAGATCATTCTGCAATATTGTAATGTCAAGATCAGATTTTAATATCCTACATAGTTTGGTGTCATCAGCAAAAACTGACAGTTTACTCTTAATCCCATCCCCAAGGTCATTAATAAAGAGGTTAAAAAGAATCGGTCCTAGCACAGACCCCTGTGGCACCCCACTGCTGACTATATCCCATTTAGAGAACGTACCATTTATGACGACTCTTTGCTTCCTATCATTTAGCCAATTCCTTACCCATCTGCATATAGTTCCCACAAGTCCTTGCTTCTGTAGCTTCAGTATAAGGCTGCTATGTGGTACAGTATCAAATGCCTTTGCAATTTCCAGATAAATCACATCCGCTGTATTACTCACATCCGCCGCATTACTTACATCCAGATTTGCACTTACCGCCTCATAGAACCCCAACATGTTGGTTAGACATGACCTATTTTTCATGAATCCATGCTGATTATCATTTATTATATTATTCTCTGCGATCTAACTCTGCAGGTCATCTCTTATGATGCCCTCAAAAACTTTGCACACTATTGATGTCAGACTTATTGGACGATAGTTACCTGGATCCACCTTCTTACCTTTCTTAAATATCGGTAACACATCGGCTATCCTCCAATCCTGTGGCACTACCCCTGTTACCAGAGAGTCTAAGAATATGAGATACAGCAGTTTGTCAATTACTGAGCTTAATTCCCTCAGTACCCATGGATGAATACCATCTGGGCCGGGGGATTTGTCAATGTTTAATTTGCTCAGACGCAGGGGTACTTCTTTTTGTGTTAATATAACTAGTTTATGTGGTGAACTTTGATTTTTGCCCTGTCGAAAGACCCCTGGAACGGACGGTTTGTTGGTGAATATGGATGAAAAGTGCCTGTTTAATATCTCAGCCTTTTCTTTGTCATCTGATTTTTTCTTTTCTGGCATTGATGTATGTATAAAAAATTTGGGGATTTATTTTAATGTCGCTGGCGATTTGTTGCTCTGTAGATAATTTTGCTACCTTGATTTCTTTTTTACATTTCTTATTTAGGTCTTTATACTCCTGAAATGCTATTTCGGTATTCTCGGCCTTCAAGATTTTGAATGCCCTTTGTTATTGTCTTATTAAACTTTGTCTTATTTATCCACAATGGTTTCTTTTTATTCCTGGACATTTTATTACCAGAGGGTATACATTTTCTACAGGATTCTAGTAGCAATTCCTTAAACATGCTCCATTTACGTTTGGTATCCCCAGTTACCATGACATGGTCCCAGTCTACACGATTAAGCTCTTCCCTTAATTTGTTGAAATCAGCTTTCCTAAAGTTCCAGGTTTTTGCATTTCCTTTTTGAAATGTTTTATTGAATATTACATTGAAACTTACCATATTATGGTCGCTGTTTCCCAAATGTTCCTGGACATGTAGATCTGAAACAGTATCTGGTCTATTTGACAAGATCCAGCAGATTACCTCCCCTGGTTGGTTCATCTACCAGCTAAGAGAGGTAATTGTCCTGAACTGTGGATAAAAACGTGCAGCTTTTAGCACAACTGGACACTCCTATGTCCCATTGGATATCTGGATAGTTAAAATCTCCCATAATAAGAACCTTATTATTATTTGCTGCCTTTTTAATTTGTTCCAGCATTTCGTCCTCTACCAGTTCAGCTGTATTAGGAGGCTTGTACAAACTTTAATTAAAAGCTTTCCATTATGGCCATCTCCATGTACATTAACCCAGACTGACTTTACATTGTTGCAGCTCCCCCCAATGTTGTCATTGATCACAGGTTTTAAGTTGGATCTTCCGAAAATACACACCCCTCCACCTTTTCTGTCTTTCCTGTCCTTTCTAAATGTAGTATAACCCTCCATGTTTGTCACCCAGTCTTGGCTTTCATCCAGCCAGGTTTCCGTAATACCCACCACATCATATTCCGTAACCGACATGAGAGTTTCCAGTTCAGCCATTTTGTTTGCGAAACTTCTTGCATTTGCCAGCAAACATTTAATACCATTAGCACATTTGTTACTCCTACTCAGCTCCCTACTTTCCTTGCGTATCCCAGCCCCCTCTAGATCCTCTATAACCCCTGCTGTCCCACTCAGTCTACTCTATCTATCCTATTAGCATGAATACCTTCCCTCCCCCCAGATCCTAGTTTAAAAGCTCCTCCATCCGTCTGACCATTTTTTCCCCCAGCATAGCTGCACCCTCCCCAATGAGATGCAGCCCGTCCCTAATGTAGAGCCTGTAGCCGATAGCGAAGTCGACCCAGCTCTCCCTGAACCCAAACCCTTCATTCCTGCACAAATTTCTAACCCACTTATTTACTTATCTCCCTAACCTGGTAGCATTATCCATGGATCACATATTACATGGGGATAAACAATACAGTACAAGTAAAAAACATCTGAGGCAATTTTTTTTATGAACATTGAACCCGCAAACACTTTAGTTTGCTGTTGGCTGAATGATGGTTTGACCAATCATTTGTCTGACCACCACCTCTTCCATAGACTACAGCGCTCGCTCAGCTGCTCTCTGTTCTCTATAACAAAGAGTCACTACCAGACATCTTTGGTGCCGGCTTATCTTTAGAGAACGAAAGGAGTGTAAAAACCAACATGCCGGATGATTATCTCCCCTACATCATAGGTTGGGAGAGAGTTGGGAAGCCCCATACACATTAGACCAGGAATGTCAAACTCAAACACACAGAGGGTCAAAATGAAAAACTTGGACAAAGTCGAGGGCCAACCAGTATACAGTATAATAGCCCCACATAGTCCTCCATACACAATTATGGGCCCACATAGAGGTGGTGGTGCTGGTGTCACGGGCCAAATAAAACCTGCCAGCCAGATTTGGCCCACGGGACAGAGTTTGACAGGTATACATTAGATTGTCAGCTGAGCCTGCTGAAATTGGCAGGTTCAGCTGATGTCGATCTAAGGTGTGATGGTCTTTAGGGTTGCTACCTTTTTATACTGAAAAAACACCAAACAGGCTTGCAGAGCCATGGGTTAAAAGAAGAGCAAATCCTATATACCTGTATTTATGTACATACATACGCAAATCGTCTTGTAATATCATATTTCTAAAAAATAAAGTGCAGCTGTATGGACAGTGAATGCAGCCGTATGGACTGTGAATGCAGCCGTATGGACTGTGAATGCAGAAGTATGGACCGTTAATGCAGCTGTATGGACAGTGAATGCAGCTGTATGGACAAGTGAATGCAGCTGTATGGACAGTGAATGCAGCAGTATGGACAGTGAATGCAGCTGTATGCACGGTGTCATTGGTGCAACCGCACAGGGGACTAAGAGTTGAGAGCCCATTACCACCTCCAAAGCAGGGGGAACTGTGCATTATGTTGAGGTTTTGGACTGCAAAGGGCCCATATATTGCCTGCACAGGGGCCTCTTCTGCCTGTGTCCGCCCCTGCATGGTGTTCACACATGGCATCTGTCTTTCCCAGTCTGTGCAATGTACATGACACCTATACACTGTACGGAGACGCTTTGTAACTTCTAATGTGGCTTTCCCTGATGGAACAGTGGCACATATGTGACCTGGCTTTAGTGAGGAGGCCTCTAGACAATTGACAGGTGGTGAGGTAGTGAGGAAGTGAACATGTACATACAATAGCGCTCAGTTCATTGTACACAAGGTTCAAAACTATTGAGGAATACAAGGCCTAAATAAGTTATATTTCTATGTCAAAAGAATTGAGGCAGCGTTGCAAAGTCCACGACTAGTGATAAGAAACGTGCTCGCCACTACTCGGGAATCGCCAGAGCATCACGGTGCTCAACAAGCTCGGCGAGTGTATTTCCGGGTTACTCGGACGGGAGCTTGGGACCCTGCCATGCATGTTTGCCGCTCTTTAGAGAGCCAATGAACATGCAGGGATTGCTTGCCATGCACTTTAATGCCGTAGCCATGTTGGTTGTGGGCATTACAGTGATTGGCTGGCCGCATCGAGTCATCGGGTCTATATAAGAACTAGTGCCGCTATGCTCGTCACAGTCTACCCCGGAAACAGGCAGAGTAGGGAGAGCTGCTGCTGAGTCAGGAAGAGATTTGCTTCTTTATAGTTAGGATGAGTATTCCACAGCATATCTATAGATCCATCTGAACTAAGAGTCCTTCTGAGGACTAATCCAGCTGCATATATTCAGTGGTGATAACAGGTGTTAGGCAGGCAGGGTATGTGACAGACTGCAGTGCATGTAGCACAAGAGTGTCCATTGCACGTTCTGTCTGCTGCTGCTGTTACAGATATTTGTAGACAAAGCTGGTGAAGCTATTCACACAAGGTCGCTGTGAAGAATAGTAACCTACAGGCCTGCTATTTAAAACCGTGGTTGTCCGTCAGACGTATCACATATAATTGCGGTTCAAATCCAGTCATTTGTAGTGAACGTGGAAAATATTGTACTCCATTTAAAATGGGCAAGGTGCGTGGCAAGGGACAGGGAAGTGGACGTGATGGTGCATGCAGAGGCTGAGGCCGTGGCCATGGGCAAGCTGAAGTTGTGCCACAACAAACACCCACATCTTGTCACTCGACCTTCCTGTCCAAATTACTAGGGGACCGCAGAACACCACTATTGAACACAGAGCAGTGTCAAAAGGTTGTTGGTTGGATAGTATATAATGTTTCCCAGTCACTTTGCTACCACCACCACCCTGTCTTCCACACGGTCAAGTCTCAGTAGCCGTGAGTGTGGACCACATATTCCTCACCCTGATCCTCTTTCCTCCCACCATGCCGCGTGCCCGGAGACAACTGATCCCACACTTGGACACTCGGAAGAGTTGTTCACTTTTCCATTTGTAGATTTGAGCCTCTTGCCCGGCCAGCTTCAAGCGGGTCAAGAGGAGAACGCGTGTAGCGAAGCCCAAATATTTGAGCAGCCATGGTCACACGAAGGCAACGGTGGAAAAGTGCAATTACTGTCGCAAGAGGTGGATGATGATGAGACACAATTGCCAGAAAGTCAGGAGGAGGACCAGGGTGCGGAAGTGGAAGACGAGGTGGTGGATGATATACAGTAGTAACTGATCCAACCTGGCAGGGGGACATGCAGAGCGAGGACAGCAACACACAGGGGGAGGGGGGGCGTAGCACTACAACAGGCAGGAAGAAGCAGTGTGGTGGCCGCAGACACAAGGTGGGAAAGCGTTCCCCGTAACGCTAACACGATGGAAGTTGACAGTACAACTGTTAACTAGACTCGGGAAGACCTGTTTTTTAAAGACTCTGCAGATAACCCCAAAAAAAACATTTGCACCACCTGCCAGACCAGCATCAGCAGGGGTAGAAAAACTAGCAGCCTGACCACCACCAGCATGATCAGGCACATGGCAGCAAAGCACACGACTAAGTGGGCTGAACCCCAAAGTCAAGAAACAGTGACTGCGGGTGACACCATTGGTTCTTCCGCTATTGTGCGTGGAGGCCAATCCCCTGTCCATGGCGCATGCAAAGATGCCTCCCGCCCTGCACCTGTCGTTGCACACTCTCAACTAGCACCATCAGCAAGCACATCCACTTCCTTGTCCCAGCGCAGCGGTCAGTTGTGGGTACCCCAGTCCTTGGAACGCAAGAGCAAATACGCAGCCAACGCCCCACAGGCCACACTACTAAATTCACACATTTCGCGAATGTTTGCGCTTGAAATGTTGCCTTTTAGGCTCATGGAGACGGAAGCTTTCCACAACCTGATAGCGGCGGCCGTCCCTCGGTTGGAGGTCCCGAGCCGCCACTATTTCTCCTGTTGTGCAGTTACTGGAAAAGTCCACCTAACCACGGACATGTGGACAAGTGGTTGTGGGCAGGGACGGTACATCTCACTGACAGCACACTGGGTTAATGTAGTGGAAGCCGGGACACAGTCGGACGTTGGGACGGAACACGTCCTCCCGACGCTGAGGATTGCGGGCCCTGGGTCAATCAGGGTTACCCCCACATTCTACAGCTTCTGCACCTCCTCCTCTTCTGCCTCCATTTCCGAAATGACCACATCAGTCACAAGCTGGAAGCACTGCATCGGCCAAGCGGCAACAGGCTGTGCTGAAGCGAATATGCTTAGGTGACAAACCGCACAACGCTGAAGAGTTGTGGACAGCTCTGAAAGAGCAGGCTGATCTGTGGCTGACACCACTGACCCTACAGCCAGGCATGACTGTGTGTGACAATGGCCGGAACCTTGTGGCGGCTCTGAAGAGAGGCGATCTCACACACATACCATGCCTGGCCCATGTGCTTAACCTCGTGGTTCAGCAGTTTCTCAAAACCTACACAGATCTGCCAGATCTGCTTGTCAAAGTACGTTGCATGTGTGCCCATTTTAGAAAGTCAGCTACAGCTTCCGACGCCCTTGCCGTGCTTCAGCAGCATTTGAGGCTTCCAGCTCACCGACTGGTGTGCGATGTCCCCACGTGTTGGAACTCTACATTGCAAATGTTGGGAAGGATTTGTGAGCAGAAGAGGGCAGTTGTTGACTACCAGCATCAACACGGCCGTCGGTATTCAGGTCAGACTCCACACATAAGACCTCAGGAGTGGACATGGATGTCAGACATCTGTACCATCCTCCAAAACTTTGAGGACTCCACCAAGATGGTGAGCGGCGATGATCACGCCATAATTAGAGTCACCATCCTGCTTCTCTGTCTTCTGAAACGCTCTCTGCTCACAATTAAAGAGCATGCATTGCAGGCAGAGCACAAGGAGATGGAGCAAGGAAACATACAGGGTGATTCCACACAGCCCAGCCTCATCTCATCCCAACGTGGATTGGGAGACAATGAAGAAGAGGAGGAAGAACAGGAGCTAGTTTCCTTCGCTATAGACTACCTGCACAACTGTCATACCGTCTGTTCAGCGTGGATGGCCTGAGGGCAGGGAGGAGTAGGAAGAGGAGGAGGATGAGAAGGAGGATGAGAAGGAGAGAATGGTCAGTCGTCCTATTGGTGAGGACATGGAAGTCTTGCCTGTTAGCAGTCTGGTACACATGGCTGAGTTTATCTTATGCTGCCTTTCCCGTGACCCTTGCGTTGTCCAAATTTTGAGTGACAGTCATTACTGGTTGGTGACACTTCTAGACCCACGCTACAAGGAGAACTTTCTCTTTCTTATTCCTGCGCTGGGCAGGCCTAATAAAATGGGGCAGTACCAGAAGGCCCTTGTTGCGGAATTATTTAAAAAAAATCCCATCTGAAAACGCTGGCGGCAGATGTCACAGTTCGTTGAACAACCAAGGAGTACAGGCGATAGAGAGACATAAATCCAATCCAGCAGAGGCAGGGGAACACTGTCAAAGTTCTGGGACAGTTTTCTCAGACCACCTCCATCGCACAGGCCCTGATGCGCGGGGTACTCTCAAGGAGGGAAAAATTTACAAAGATGCTGAGGGAGTACCTTGCAGACCTTACCAAAGTTCTCCGTGCCCTATTATTATTGGTTATCCAAGCTACACACGTGGCATGAACTGGCTCTCTACGCCTTGGAGGTCCTGGCCTGCCCTGCCACTAGCGTTTTGTCAGAGCGGATTTTTAGTGCCGCTGGTGGAATTATAACCGATAGGCGCATCCACCTGTCAATTGAAAATGCTGACAGGCTGACTCTTATAAAAATGAACAAGGGCTGGATTGGGCCAGACTTCTCAACACCACCGAATGATAGCAGCATAACAAACTCAAATACAGTGTCTATTTTTTGGGAGGTCTAACTCTATTCCCCATGCACCCCTGTCTTCACACCCACACATGGGTATACGCTTCCTGATTTTGTCTATTTGCTTTTGTCCTTCTCCTCCTCATCCTTCACCACAATATCACCACCATATCTACCATATCTACGTCTCTTGCAAGAGGCATTGGAGTTCCTCCAAATTTTTGGCAACCATTGCATTCACTGCATAGGCAAACAGTATGGGAGACCCACTTACAAATAATGGGAAATTTTTTTCAGGAAGCCCTCCTCTACGTCTCTTGCAAGGGGCATTGGAGTGCCTCCAAATTTTTGGCAGCCGTTGCAGTCACTGCATATGCAAGAACAGTATGGGAGACCCTCTCCTTTCTAATGGGAACATGTCGTTACTGTGGCCCACCTCTATGTGTCTTTAAATTGTTATTGGGGTGTTTCCCAAATCTTGGCAGCCATTGTACTCACTGCATACCCTATAACTGGATAGCAGAGACGTTCTTTTCTAATGGGAACATGTCGTTACTGAGGACCACCTCTATGCGTCTTTAAATTGTTATTGGGGTTTTTTCCAACTTTTGGCCGCCCTTGCAGTCACTGCATGGGCATTACCACTATAGGAGACCCACACCTTTATAAAGGGAACATTTTTTTTTCTGAGGCCCTCTTCTATGTCTCTTCAAAGTGGTATTGGGGTGCGTCTAAATTTTTGGCAGCCTTGCAGTCACTGCATACGCAATAACAGTATAGGAGACCCACTCTTTAATAATGGGAACAACAAATCATAGCCGGCTGATGGCCCTCTAACAATAGTGAGGGCTGACGGCTGGCCCTATAAAAATAGTCTTTGTGACTTTCAGAGTACCTCCTTCATAAATGAAACAGGATGTGTCTGATGATGTCTTACATCACACCACATGACAAGATAAGGTAGTAATATGTTAAAATTGCATTTACCGGTGAATGTATTTTTCACCGTTGAAAGCAATGCAAAAGTGCAAAAAATCATCAAAAACGCTACGTGTGAACATAGCCCAAGGTGTGGAGGAGCAATTTTGTTTTCGTATATTTATTTTGCCTTATATAAAAGTCATTACCCTGGAAAGGATGTTCCTTAACATATTTCTCAGGAAAATCCATTTTGGTTTTGTTTTTGTATGTTTTATTGTGAGTCCGTAAAAGTGGCATAATACTCTGATAACATTGTTGACAGCAGTGACCTGGGAGTCAGAGATGCTTCCAGGGCTCTTCCCTATGCTGTTCACATGTAATTTGAGCACTGTTTCCATCAATTTGGGCAATTTTTAGGCCCTCTGCAGACCGCCAGGGGGGCCGCCGGAAAAATGCTCGAGTTTTCCATAGACTTACATTGGGCTCATTGATTGGAACGAGCACTCGAGCATTCCAATTTGCTTGACCCAAGCAACGAGTACCCGAGCATTTTAGTGCTCGCTCATCACTATCCAGGACAGAAAAAAATAAAAAAAAACTTTATTCCCCCAGGTCGCTCTTCTCTATTTACCCCATCTGGCTGCCTGAATTCTTTTTATTTGTAGCACTGTGGGATTTTTTCATATATTCACTCCATAAACTGTGATTGTCATACATACACATATATATGACATGTGGGAAGTGGACATATACGTTCGCTATATATCCTGTTAAGCACACCGTGCTCTGTGACGCTGACCTTCCCTCCCTGGAGCTGCCATGTCCTCTCATGGGTCAGATCGGCATTTCTCCTTCTCTGCAGGGGGAGGCACCGAGCACTGCTTATCAGTATTTATACCTAAAACGTAGAAAGGGGTCAGGACCTAGCAGTATCCTGTGAGCTGGCTGCTCTACTCACTGACAGTGCTCACACTGCAGCCTCGAGCCCGTCCGGACATCTATCATGATGCTGTATTAGTGCAGACTCACTCGCACCGCTCTGCTGCTTGATGATGATTGGTAGTAGTACAGCAAAAGAGCGGGATTGGATTACTGAAAGCCCCACCTCTCTTTTCCTGTGACACCATTCGTTACTCTCTCAGGTTGCCTATCATGATGAAGCTCCACCGTCCTACTGCCTCCGAAGACTGGTAGGAACGTTATACGGAAAAAAAAATCATAGACGCTACAGCCAGCAGAAAAAAAAAACCACAGCCCTGGCACCAGTCCCCGAGCTGCCGCGTAGTCTGCCACTATGGGCGGTACGCCCCTGCCTGCACCGAAAGGCCATTTATTTAGTTTCCTTGATGCATGGTTTATGTAATTGTAATAAACCAGCCTGGACTTTTTACTTAAACCGCTTCCTGAGCCTACCATAGTGAGTAAAAACTTTACACTTCCCCTATCAACTGCTCAGTGAAGAACAAGCAGCTCTCAGATAAAGATACAAGAGGAACATTGGGGTCTTTCTGGATTCGAATATGTGTCCATTTTGAGAAAACAAAGTTGTGCAATGATGATCTTATTTTATAGTTGTCCAAACTGACCTGAATAAAAAAAAATTCAACCATTTTTAGTCACACAATTTGTCGATCACCATAAATAATTGTAACGATTACACAAAGTATGTCATGTTTATTGTAATTGCTTTGCATCTTTATTGTATCTTCTAATGTACTGGCATATAGAGATATCTGTATAGACCAGTATATTATAACATGTAATGAAGAATGCTATTGAGGTTTTTAGGCTGAGAAAATTCTCCTGTACATAACAGTGAAGCTTGTGGCTGGTAATGTTTCTGCCTTATATATCAGAGGTCACCGACACTAACATGCTTCAAATTATGTTTAGAGACATCCATTGTGCACAGTGACCTGTGATGGACAGGACTGTGAGTAAAGAGTTATCTCCTCTGCAGCAGCTCAGAAATGTGCTCTGGATGCAGTGCAGAAACCAAAATGCTGCAAAAAAAAATGAGTGAAACACTGAAGAGTCGTAACCTTTTTGCGAAACGTGGCTTGTGGTGCCCGCCAAATTCATCGCTAGGGGCATAATTTACACCCATCAGAAATGTTGCTCCAGTCCGTCGTTAACTTGGGTACCATTTCTGTCAAGGTGCACAGAGGAGCTCACCACTGAGAAGAAGTAGTGTGTGCGCGTCTCAGTGAATTCAGAATTACTTAGCGCACCGACCCCCTTCATTAAAGACTGGTGTGCATGGTGCCAATCTGGAGGAGATTGTGCAAGACTAACTTTTTTTTCACTATGGGCCTAAAAACTAAACAGACAGGTATTTGCTAACAGAGACAATTACCTGTCTGCTGTACTCAGCGCTGGGTCAGAGTGGTCACCGACCGCTCCTGCCGGTGATTCAGCTGTTTCATGTCAGCAGAGCAGTCCTTCTTCTGGCTGCTCTGTCGATAAGACATGACTTCCGATATCATGGTGATTTACAGCTGCCTTCCCGTAGTTAAACTATCAATCAGCAGGACATCGGCAGTCACGCCCGATCAACAGAGCAGAGTAGAGGAGAAGCCGAATCACCAGTAAGAACGGTCTGTGACCGCTATGCGTCAGTAGAGATCGGCAGCAGGCACAAAAGGTAAGTAGGAAGCGACTATCTGCATGATAGCTCTTAGCTCATTGTAAAAAAAAGAATAGTCCCGGGTAACCCTATAGTGAATCAGCCCCTACATCCACAACAAAAGTTTCATGTGAACACAACCGAAAAAACCCTAAACATCTAAATTTACTCTACAATCCAGTGACTGATTAAAACCTGTGACTTCTCAGCATTTAGTGGTCACTACTCACCTGTGCGGTTATCTGTAGGAATCTCCTCTTTACACCGCTCATCACCCCTCACATATGTCTCTGTAGTATTAATATGGGGCAGATCTTTACCCTGAAAGAAATATTCTAAGTGTCACAGACAGATGGAGACGTTTGAGAAGATCCAGACAACATCTAATGTCTATGATCAGCTTTATCCTGTCATCTCCACCAAGTATAAAACATACACTGAATGGCCACATTACTAGAGACACCCATCTAGTAGCATGTAGGATCTTCATTCCCCTTCAGAACCTCAGCAATTAATCGCGTCATAGATTGCACAAGGTGTTGAGATTGTTCCCCAGGTATACTGGCCCATGCCAACAGGATAGGTTCTTGCAGTTGCCGCAAATTAGATGAAAGTGCTGAGATGTTTTGGACAACCAATTCTACCTCGTCCCAGAGATGCTTTATAGGGTTAAGATCTGAGGACTGTGAAGGCGGGAAAACAAGGAAAACTCAATGTCATGTTCCTGGTGTAAAGAAATCTAAGATCCTGGCACCTCCTCAAGAGAATTTATGTATGACATAAAGGTATATTTGTGGTGCTGCAGGATATACTGCTATCACAGGGCTCTGATGAAAAGTACAGTCATTATATGGTTAACACTATGGTTCATTATAATCAGTTTAATGAGATAGTTATAAGCGTAGGCAGCTGGGCAGGGGAGAGACTATAGTTGTAGTGCATGTTTCCTATGTTGGACTCTATAGAGTGAGGTTGTGCTATGCTCATTGTTGGTACTTAAGGCATGATATTAGGTGTGCGGTCCGAGCCTGACAGTTGCATAGAAACACATGCTGTCATGGTCGGGTGAGCCGCAAGCCAGTCCGAGCATTGTGATGCACTCCTTATCCGAGTTATAGAGCCATCTGACTCTTCCCTTATACTTGTGGGTAAATCAAGATTGAATACAACACCTTCACAGCCTTCTACACATCATAGAGGAGATCTTATGACACCTTCTCTCCATCTACCTGATGATCCTGGGGAACACTGGAATCTTCTTGTTTACAGTCCTGTGGAAGAAGAGGACGGGGACATCTCTCTGGTGTTGTCCTCTTACTGGATGGAACTGGAGGAAACACATACAGGGATTGAATTCATTCTTTACATACAGATAATTATAGGCCGTGTGTATTTGGTCCTGTCTATTACCTGGTGATGTGAGGGGCTGGGGAACCTCCATCATGACGTCCTTGTACAGATCTTTGTGTCCTTCTAAAAACTCCCACTCCTCCATGGAGAAATAGACGGTGACATCCTGACACCTTATAGGAACCTGACACATACAATGATACGGTCATCCCCCCGATCCCTTCATATCGTTACTGTATAATGTCCCAGCATTCCCAGCAGTGTCACCTCTCCAGTCAGCAGCTCAATCATCTTGTAGGTGAGATCTAGGATCTTCTGGTCATTGATGTCCACATGTATCAGGGGGTGAGGTGGAGGCCCTGTGATTGGGCTCAGGGGTCTTCCGCATCCCTCAGACACAGGGTCCTGACAGCGCTCACTAGAGGTCTTCTTCACTACTGTGTAATCCTGGTTATGGAGAGATACATTAATAAATCTCACTACAGACATTTCCAGAGTCCTCACCTCTCCAGTTCTGTCCATCTGTTATTCCCATAGATAAGAATGATGTAATGTGACGTCATCAGAATCTCTCACCTCTCCAGTAAGCCGGAAGAGGATCTCTAGGGTGAGGTGTAATATCCTCTCCGCCATCTTGTGCCTGTCTCTATCCATCCTTGCTGGTCAATGAGGAAAATTCTCTTATATAGAAGATCTCCACTGAGAGGATCCAATATTGTAGGGACCTGAATGGGGAGAAGATGACGATATAACATCATAAAGATCCCATGTAAGAAATCTCCGGAGCTGTTACCGGCTTCACATGATCACTACATCCAGTCATGGCCCCGTCCTGCCCCCGGTATAACACACAATCACATTATAGTCACATACAGAGATTTATCACAGAATATCTCCAATGCAGCACCAAAAACACAGAACAAATCTAAGAGAAAAATCTAAAATATCTGAATCTTTGTTAAATATTCCACAAAGGCAAAACAAAGTTATAAAGTGCAGGGAACATCCACAAAGATCGGGACGGCAGAACCGGGACGTCAGTAACAGATAATGACTAATGATAGAACATTTATATTAGCTAAAGAAAATTGTAATCCCAATAAATGTCATTGTCCCAGTAAATCCCTGCATAAAATCGAGAAAACCAAAAAGGGGATATGTGCCAGGACAAAAATAATTATTCCAGTTATTAAAAATTGGAAACTTTATTAGATACAATTCATAAAAAAAGGGTATGGATATTCCCAGTAATACAGACAAAAGTTAAAATTAGTGGGTGAGCAAAAGGGTGTTCCTTATTGCAAGCAAAAAAATATATTTTCGATTTTTGGATGGGGCACTCTCTGAAATGATTAATTTGAGTAAAAAACTAAATTTACCACAAACATTTTAAAAATCTTTTCAATTTTACAGTTCCCCAGTAGTGATGAGCGAGCGTGCTCGCCACTTCTCGCTACTTGCCCGAACTTCTCACTGCTCGACGAGTATTTCCGAGATGCTCGGGTCCCCGCCCCGCATGTTTGGCGCTCTTTAGAGAGACAATTAACATGCAGAGATTGCCTGACACTCACTGTAATTCCGTAGCCATGTTGGTTGTGGCATTACAGTGATTGGCTGGCCTCATAGCATCATCGGGTCTATATAAGACCTGGTGACCCTATGCTCGTCACAGTCTACCCAGGAAACAGGCAGAGTAGGAAGAGGTGCTGCTGAGTGAAGGACAGAATTGGCGGTTTATTAGTTAAGTATAGGTATTGCACAGCAAGATATATATCCATCTGAAATAACAGTCCTTCTGAGGACTAATCCAGCTGTATATATTACTGGTGATAGCAGGAGTTAGGCAGGCAGAGTTTGTGGACACTGTATACAACTGAATAGGGTCCATTGCACGTTCTGTCTGCTGCTGTTACAGATATCCCATAGACTTAGATATCAGGGCTAATTTTTTTTGCTCTTAATTCTGATTATTTGCTTAAAAAGCAATACAGTATACAATTTTACTGCTCCATTTGCTTTTTAGCAGTATACAGCCAGATTTTTTTTATTTTATTTGCATTGCTGTATTGTGGAAGCAGAGAAACTTGTCTACCATCAGACGTGATCCCATATTACTGCCGCAATAATCGTAACATTTTTTGCAGCGTGGCAAATATTACACTTTGTCAAGTATTCCACAGTGACGACACCGGGGAGATCACGCAATATCTCACCGTGCCATCACTGTGTCATGGATTTTGTCCGGAATTGCGAGCACATGATCCAGACTACTCACTTCTTGGGTATCGGCAAGCGAACAGTGAGAGTATGGCGTCACACTTTACGCCCTCTGTACAGTTACTGTCAGCTTCACGATAGCCCAATTAATATTATTATTCGCTGCCACCACCGTCCAGATATGAAATATAATACAGACCTGGGCGGACGCCTGCGGTCTGGTAGCGTATATGGCTTTGGGGGAGGGAATGATTACAGGACAAAAGAAACAGAACTATTAAATTTTATATTTAATCCAAAAGGGAGGCAGTGTTTAAGAAAAATATATAAAAGGATTTTACAAAGGAGACATTACAATACATAAGCAGTTACACAAAATATAGTAAGGATTAAGGAAGAAACTTACTATACGATCGCTGAGACGATTCAATATAGGTGGAGGAGGGGCTCCCTGATTTGATTAGACTTATTGAACAGGATCCGTTGCTTACAGTCCTTATACCCCTCTGGCAATGAATAAACCTCCAACCTCAGCAAACTATTTTATGCTTAAGGGAGAGACCTGTCCACACCCCCTTGTGCCGACAAAACAGGGGCTGGGACTCCACCCTTCAGGTTTGAATTAAAAATCTGTTTTTTGGGATAACTTATCGCTGGTTGATCTCAGAAGCCCAAAAGTGGTACCATATTTTCTATTATGATTTTACCTTCATTTAGAGACCTCACATGATATAGTTGCAGTCTGCTCTTCTGCGCCACAGCTCCTTGGTTTGGCTTACAGCAATGAGAAAATATGCATACGTTCCTTGGCTTTCCCTGCTACTAAAAATATAGGTCCCGTTATTATCGGACGTATGGAATTTACAACATTCCATATTTCGTATCGGTGCAGAAAATACTGCAACCTGTAGATGGGGAATTGTCCTAATTATTTGTGAGTGCCTTTGAACTTAACGAGTCATTTCCTCTTTCCTTCAAACTCTGACCTGCGAGAAGGTGTAAGTCTATCCCAGGTCTGTGTTAAGGGGAAATGCATTCGTATGTTAAGTGGGTCCTGTAGCCTTCTCTTTGTGCCAGCATCTGGCTAATTGGCCGCTTTTTCTGTGTGCTGAGACTTGCACACAGACTGCTGCGTGGAGTGTCAACTCTGGTCTCCTGACAAATGATGGATAAGGGAGGGGTGAGGGGACTTCAGGAGGGAGGGGCAAGGGTTAATATTTTAATATCTCCCTGACACACTCCATTTAAAGTCTGCCAGTTGTGTGTTGTTCAACCTATTCACACTTAGTTGCTGACCAATACCATATCTGTAACGCCACTGTCTAAAACCGTGGTCATCAGACGGGATCAGATATTACTTCACTAACAATCCAGAATTTTTTTGGAAGCATGCCAGATATTGCACTCCATTTAAAATTTGCCAGTTGTGTGTTGTTCAAACCTATTCACACTTGGTCGCTGACCAATATCATACTAATAGGCCACTGCCTAAAACCATGGTCATCAGACATGATGCCATTTTACTGCAGTAATAATCCTGAAATTTTTGGGAGCGTGTCAAATATACTCCATTTAAACTACGCTAGTTGTGTGTTCAAACCTATTCAGAGTTGGTCGCTGACCAATACCACATCTGTGAACAATGTTGTCAGAGTATTAAGCCACTTTTACGTATTGACAATAAAACATAAAAAAACTAAGCTAAAATGAATTTTCCTGGAAGAAATGTTAATGAACATTCTTTGCAGGGTAATGATTTGTATATAAGGCCAAATAAATAATAAAATATATGCAAGGTGGGGCATTTATATGGATACACCTAAATTAAATGGGAATGGTTGGTGAGATCAACTTCCTGTTTGTGGCACATTAGTATATGGGAGGGGGAAAACTTTTCCAGATGGGTGGTGACCATGGCGGCCATTTTGGATCCAACTTTATTTTTTTCAATGGGAAGAGGGTCATGTGACACGTCAAACCTATTGAGAATTTCATAAGGAAAACAATGGTGTGCTTGGTTTTAATGTAACTTTATTCTTTCATGAGTTTTTTTACAAGTTTATGACCACTTATAAAATGTGTTCAAAGTGCTGCCCATTGTGTTGGATTGTCAATGCAACCCTCTTCTCCCACTCTTGACACACTGATAGCAACACCGCAGAAGAAATGCTAGCACAGGCTTCCAGTATCCGTTGTTTCAGATACCGCACCTCTCGTATCTTCACAGCATAGACAATTGCCTTCAGATGACCCCAAAAATAAAAGTCTAAGGTGGTCAGATCGGGAGACCTTTGTGGCCAATTCAACTGGTCCACAACAACCAATGCACTTTCCAGGAAACTGTTCATGTAGGAATGCTCAGACCTGACACCCATAATGTGGTGGTGCACCATCTTGTTGGAAAAACTCCGGGAACGTGCCATCTTCCGTGCATAAAGAGGGCAAAACATCATCAGGTAGCAATTTCAGATATCCATTGGTATTGAGGTTTCCACTGATTAAGAATGGCCCCACTATCTTTTTACCCCATATACCACACCATACCATCAAGATACGAGATGTGCAGCATCTGAAACAACGGATACTGGAAGCCTGAAGTGGTCATAAACTTGTAAAAAAAACATGAAATAATAAAGTTACATTAAAACCAAGCACACCATTGTTTTTCTTATGAAATTCTCAATAAGTTTGATGTGTCACATGACCCTCTTCCCATTGAAAAAAATAAAGTTGGGTCCAAAATTGCCGACTTCAAAATGGCCGCCATGGTCACCACCCATCTCGAAAAGTTTTTCCCCTCTCATATACTAATGTGCCACAAACAGGAAGTTGATATCACTAGCCATTCCCATTTAATTTAGGTGTATCCATATAAAGGCCCCACCTTGTATATATAAACACTGCAGGATCTTTAGTATAAAAGCCAGACTCGCCAATGTAACCTCTTAATCCTTGCAAGCTTAAACACTATGTTCGCAAGGTAGAACGCAGCAGTGGTCGGTCCCCTAGACAATGAGCAAACGCCTTCATGATGATAGAGGCCACCATCTCCTTAGCTTGCTGGTACCTTTTTGTGGTAATGAGCTCGTCTCCAACCAGCCAGGAATATCCAGTGAATGGCACGCCATGGTTTGTTATTAGCACCCAGTACCAGAAGCAAAGCCATCTACAATTTACATATCTCAGGAATTTTATTTGGTAGACTGGCTGCTGTGGGATTTCTACTCACTTGGGAGCGTCAACAGGCAAAACAGCAAAGCGTTTCCATTTAAAAGTCCATTCTGGTTTATTACGGAGTCACAAAACCACCCAAAAGCAAAAGGAAAATAAACAGTTCAGACAAACAAAGTAAAAACGTTCTTTAGGCAAAATCTCTTGAGAACAATTTCTAGTCACATCGGCTGGAAAGCATTCAGTACACCGGCTCAGTTTGCAGATACAACACAGGAGGACCTCTTCCTCCTCACACAGAGACCATGTGTCAAACAACGGACTCCATTTTACCTTGTTAACCACACCCAGAGGTGAGGTATGTGGGTAGCCAGACCCGCCCATCTCTCCGGCTACTCGTAAAACCTGGACCCAGATGCACCAAACAATCCTCTTAGTGCTTATGTGCATTAGAGCAACATTCCAGTATTACATCACAGATGACAGCCATCTCTGTGATACATACCTCCCATCAACTGTGTCTGTTAGTCACCTTAAATAATCAATAAAGACCAAGCTCAACTATGGAAAAGAAGGGTGCCAGGAATACAACAAATGCGTCCATGTAAATAAAGATTCCGGCACACCAAATAATGTAGGAAAGTCTCAAATAGGTGATGAAATAATAGATGCTTTATTTCTCCAATATCAACTGGTTCAAATTGTGGTAAGTATACAGTTGCCCGCCCAACGTTTCAACCCCAACGGGGTTTTCCTCAGGGGCATCAGAGGCGCTTAAAAACCAGAAAATAAACAAAAATAAAGACATAAGTGTGATATAATATATTCGACAATACAATGAGTAATATACACCAAAAAAAAGGGTATATGTGGATGGAACAAGACAAGGGGGAAAAAATGGGGTGAATAGGGGGAGTGGGGGGGGGGGAAGGGTAAGACAAAGGGAGGAGTGGATGGGGGGGGAAAGTGGGGAGAACAACAGAAGTGGAGGGAAGAGGAAGCGATGTATATACAGAACAAAGGGGCAGAATGGTGTAAAAACAGGGAAAAGAATACCTAGTTGCTATGTACTGTTTAGTATCTGGGAGAATATCCCAGTAGCTGCAGAGAAGCTCAGGAAGAATCACAAAAATGAGAACCAGTAGTTGTAGTAGTAAGGGAAAAGAAATCAGCCGGCGATAGAAGCTGTGGACAAACAGTAAAGGAAAATGAGGTACCAGTAACTGGATAAAAAACCAGTGTCTAATCAAAAATGGACTTGCCTTAAGAAAAAAAGGTCAGTATACAGAGACCAGAGGTATTTCCAGCCGGTGGTGGTGTAGTGTCAAGAGTGTTAGCGGTGTTAAAGAGCGCTGTGTGACTCCCTGTTCCACCCCCACTCCTCCTATTCACCCCATTTTTTTCCCCCTTGTCTTGTTCCATCCACATATACCCTTTTTTTTGGTGTATATTACTCATTGTATTGTCGAATATATTATATCACACTTATGTCTTTATTCTTGTTTATTTTCTGGTTTTTAAGCGCCTCTGATGCCCCTGAGGAAAACCCCGTTGGGGTTGAAACGTTGGGCGGGCAACTGTATACTTACCACAATTTGAACCAGTTGATATTGGAGAAATAAAGCATCTATTATTTCATCACCTATTTGAGACTTTCCTACATTATTTGGTATGTTAGTCACCTTACACTGCTCAAACTTTAGTTTCTCACAAAGGAGCTGAAGACACCGAGTGCCAGTAGGAGCAAGTTTGTCATGTTTGTTACATATCAGAGGGAGAACAGAATTGGGCTTTGCCAAGGTGTCAGATTGCAGATCTTAAGTCTTATAGATTGCTGGAGCCAGTCCACAGTAAAAAAGCAGCCATAGTGTCCGGGAACCTTCACACAGACTTTTCTTAGCCAGGGCTGTTTCTTGGTGAGAATTGTATTTCACCACAGCCATACTCTTTAGGTCAGTGAAAAAGACTGGCATAGATGGAAACTGTATCTACTCTGGCTGTCATTTCTCCCAGGAAGCCCTCTAATACAGCTTGTTCCATAAGCAATGGCAGACCGTCCAATATCAGCTCACACTTCTCAGTGCTTTGACACACAAAGATCTTTACGCTTTGAATGTCATGACTACAGAGTTGGGCAATGGCCTGATCTGCAATGCGTTTTGAGAAAAAACGTGCATAAGCAAAGCCATGGTTTTGGCCACTGAAGGTCATCATTAAGCGAAGCTCATACAGCTTTCCCACAGACTGAAAGAGGGGTATAAATGCATCTTCATAGATCTCCTGAGGAATATTGCCAATAAAAATTTCAGAACCATGTGGAGGAGCTTCTCCAACCCAACCTATAGGGGGGCCTCCATATTTCCTTTGTCCATTCTCTTGCATACATTAGAGTTCCTCATCCACTCGATGAATCCAGCTTTATTTTTACTGTTCACAGAGTTGAACCATATTGGAGGCTCGCAGGCTGCACTGGCTGCTCCTTTCTGCTCCATGGCTCCTCTCCTGCAGTGGCTGTGTCTCTTTGGATAAAGCCATGCTACCAAGCTGATGGTCTGCAGAGTCTGATCTTTGATTCTCCTTGTAAAGTCTCTTTCAATTCTCTGTCTCTAATCTCCTGCTACAGAAGCATGTTCCTTAAATAGTTAAATTATCCTTTGAAGTACACATCTACAGGTCAAGGATTAGTGAGGGAATTATTCCACATGGCTCAGGTCTCATTGTTTGAGCCTTTAATCAAGTTACATAGTTGGTATAGCAAGAGGCTCTTGTTAATAAACATCTAGCTGGCTTTAGTATAATATGCAATTAGCATAGTAACAAACTTCATTGTTTCAGAACCAAGAGAAGACAACAATCAGGGTTATACAAATGCTGATGTGTCCTTCTTGACCCACCACAGAAATACGTTGCACCACGTTGGTACAAAGGGTAGATCCGGATCACGCGCCCTGTCTGGAGTAGTGTGACGTCAGGCGGATGACGGGGTGTGGATCCATCACAAGAGGCGGCAACGGGGAAATTATGCAGGGTCTCCCTGCTGCCGTTCCTTCACAGCAGTTTATAATCTTAAATCAGCCAGACAGTTAGTTTTGTTAAGCCAAGAGAAATACACTATTGTGTTTGTGTTGACTTGAGAATTTATGTGTATTTCTGTGGTGGGTCAAGAATGGAAGGCGCTTTTCTCCCTGCCATCAGTGTAGTGTTTTGCAGCAGGGAACTTATGCGCAGGCGCTGGCAAGGCAGTGATTCACTGCTGCCTGCGCGCAAATTCCCTGCTGCACAACACTACACTGACGGCAGGGAGAAGAGCGCCGTCCGTACAGAGTAAACAACGCAGGCGCGGGATCTGGCCGGGAACTGCACATCACAGGGCCCTGTGACTTGCCGGGGAGGTTGGGTGAGTATGGAAATAGACCTAGTAGGCGGGCAATTCTTGGCGTCCGGGGGACGCTAAGCTTACCTTATTTATCAAATTATTTCTGCTATTACACAGCAACCAGACCGCTAATATGAGCCATACAGGTAAGTCTAGATTCACATTTCTATCACCTGTATGCCCATATCAGCGGTCTGAAAAGTCCCAGGGGGTGACAGATTCCCTTTAAGAGTCAATTACCAGTTTAGATGGAAAGGCCTGGCTTTCGGGGGAAGGGCTGCCACATGGGAGGCTCTGGGCCCTCACTTGGTGGATGGACTTTTCCCCATACGTCTTGATGTCACAATCTCCCCAGGAAAAAAGACGCTGATGTCAGGGTTCCTGGAGTACTTAACCCCTCTGACTCACTCCCAATCCAGCCTTGTGGCTACGCCCAAATCTCCTCCCCTGGTCTCTCTTAGTTAAGAGACTCCCAAAACTAAAATGGGCTGTACCTCCTTACTGGATGGTCTTCGGGAACCGGTTCTGGTGTCAACGGAACCAGCCGGGCCCCTGCTATGGGTGGAGACCAAATACAGTGGCCCTGGGGGTTTCTGAAAGGCTGTGCCACATATCTCCCTATTCTTGTTTGCTGGGCGGTGAAGAAAGGAATGGTGATATTCTCCATTCTTTTAGGTTTACAAAAATTTATTTTGTGTATCACTCGGATGTATCGCCTTCCCTAATTTGATGTTGAATTATAGTTTCTTGAACAATAGAAGCACATAGTATGGGGGATAGGAAGGGACAAATCCTGTGTTGCTGCTTGCAGCTGCTAAGGGGATTGTCACTCACGCTTGCCGACCCCCTCCTTTGCAAGCTGCAGTGTTGAATTACATTGTACATGGAGATCTCGAATCACAGTCACGTAGTGCACAGTGATTGACAGGGGATTACCTTGAATATATTCACAGCTCCTTCATCACAGTAGTGGAGGGCCACAGTTAAAAATGTCTTTTCTATAATTAAGGAGTGAGTCTCCTAGACTGGTAATGCCCATGCACTAAGTGCATTGACCGAAAAACGTTGACCCCTGTGGGGTATACTATACATATATATTATATATGAAGTTAGAGGTAGGCCTCTAAAAATAGTTCCTACGCGCATCATGAACACCCTTCAAAAATTATGTGGGCGTTGCATGATGGTCACCCTGGTGATATGGTGGTGGAGGATGAGAAGGAGGAGGGCGACATAAAATAGAAGAAATCCTGAGACGTATATATTACCCATGTCTGCGTGTAAAGGGGTGCATGGGAATAGACCCCAAAAAAAACAAGCACTGGCGTTTATGTTCGATGCTATCATCAGGTGGTGTTGAGAAGTCTGGCCAATCCAGCCCTTTTTCATTTTGATAAGAGTCAGCCTGTCAGCATTTTCAGTTGACAGGTGAATGTGCCTATCAGTTATAATGCCTCCGGCAGCATTAAAAACCATCTTTGAGGAAATTATAGCGGACATAACTTCCAAAGCGTACAGAGACAGTTCATGCCATGTGTCCAGCTTGGATACCCAACAGTTGTAAGGCACAGAGAGGAATCATGGAGGACGCTGGTATGGTCGCCAAGGTAGTCCTTCAGCATCTTTGAAAACTTTTCCCTCCTTCTCAGAGTACCCCCAAGTATCAGGGCCTGGGCGCTGGGAGAGTCTGAGAAAACTGTCCCAGATATTTGACATTCCCCTGCCTCCGCCACATCTGATTTGTGTCTCCCTCACCTGTACTTCTTGGTTGTCCAATTCCCATCTGTGACCTCTGCCGCCAGTGTTGTTCGATGGGAATATTTTTTTTTAATAATGCATCAACAAGGGCCTGAACTGAATATCTACAAAAATGAACTCCTTCCGTTTCCTCCCTCTACTAACCTACCTGTACCTGACTTTGCAATTTCCTGTAAGGTGGTGCCACCATAATTCCCACTCGGCACGCCTGCTGCCTTGAAGTCATATTTGACAAGCCACTTTCATTCCCCATGGAAAATCACTCACTCATGTCAACGGCACCTTAAAAACATCTCCAAAATACGACCTTTTCTCACCTTTGATACTGCAATAACTCTTACTGTCGTTCTTATTCACTACTGCAGCTCTCTTCTAAACGGTCTCTCTCGTCTCCAATCCATTCTGAATGCAGGAGCCAGGGTCGCATTTCTATCAAGCTGCTTCACCAACGCCTCTACTCTTTGCCAGTCATTACACTGGTTAGGTTACTCATTTACTACAGAATACAATACAAACTCCTCTCTCCCACCAAGCTCTACACAGTTCTGCACGGCCCTATATCTCATCCCTGATTTCTGTCTATCAACCTTCCTGTGCACTCCGTTCTGCCATTGATCTAAGACTAACATCCTCCTTAATCCGAACCTCACACCTCCGTCTCCAAGACTTCTCTCGTTCCGCGCCAGTTTTCTGTAATTCCCTAGATGCGTACAAAGTGAGGGTCACAGTAAAGGCAGCGGAACATAAAGGCAGCCATGTGTGCCAGACTGCCAACAGCCAAGACTTCCCTGTCCATGTTCTCATTCTCTTCCTCCTCATTATCACCCAATGCACATTGAGAAGAGGCTGGGCTGTGTAGCATCACCCTGGATAGTTCCTTGTCCATCTCATCGTGCTCCACCTGCAATGCCTCCTCTTTAATAATAATAATAATAATAATTTTTATTTTTATAGCGCCAACATATTCCGCAGCGCTTCACAAATTTTAGGGGGGACATATACAGACAATACAGAATAAGCATATCTCATATCGAAAGGAGTGAGGGCCCTGCTCGCAAGCTTACAGTCTATGAGGAAATGGGGGAGACACAAAAGGTAGAATGTACATATATAGTATAATACAGCCTTAATATACTAAATAGGATAAATAATACATGGACTGGTCGCCTGCCAGTATGTGTGCAGTCCTGACAGAGGCTATTATGTGCATGATTGGTATGAACCTGAAATTGAAGAAGATTTTAAAATGGGGGAAAACTGGGACGGACAACTGGGATGGACAGATAGTGTGTGGAGGCGATACGCCAGTCTAAAGAAATGGGTTTTTAGGGTCCACTTGAAACTGTGGGTATTGGGAATTGATCGAATTGTCCTGGGTAGTGCATTCCAAAGAATTGGCGTAGCACGCGAGAAATCTTGGCGACGGGAGTGGGAAGTTCGGATTATGGAGGATTTTAATTTTAAGTCACTGGCAGAACGGAGGGCAAGTGTAGGGTGGTAGACTGAGACAAGGGAGGAGATGTAGGGGGATACTGAAGCATGGAGCGCTTTGTGGGTAAGCGTGATAAGTTTAAATTGAACTCTATATTGGATGGGTAACCAATGCAATAACTGGCACAGGGAAGAGGCATCGGTGTAGCGGTTGGCGAGGAATAGGATCCTGGCTGCTGCGTTAAGGATGGATTGGAGAGGGGAGAGTTTAGTAAGAGGGAGCCCGATAAGTAGAGAGTTGCAGTAGTCCAGACGGGAAAGAATAAGACCTACGGTAAGAGTTTTTGCCGAGTCAAAGGTGAGAAAAGTCCTGATTCTTGAGATGTTTTTGAGGTGTAGATGACATGAACGAGCGAGTGATTTGATGTGAGGAGTGAAGGAAAGATCTGAGTCAAAAATGACCCCAAGACAGCGGGCTTGTTGCTGGGGAGTAATGGTTGAGCCACAAACGGAAATGGCAATATCGGGCACAGGTAGGTTAGTGGAGGGAGGAAATATGAGTTCAGTTTTTGACAGATTCAGTTTTAGGCAGAGGGAGGACATAGTGTTAGACACAGCAGAAAGACAATCACTGGTCTTTTGTAGTAATGCAGGGGTGATGTCCGGAGCAGAGGTGTATAATTGGGTGTCATCAGCATAGAGATGGTACTGAAAATAGAATCTGCTGATTGTTTGTCCAATGGGAGCGCTGTATAAGGAGAAAAGAAGGGGGCCTAGGAATGATCCTTGAGGAACCCCGACAGTAAGGGGAAGGAGGGAGGAGGAGGAGCCAGCGAAAGACACAGAGAAGGAGAGGTCAGAGAGATAGGAGGAGAACCAGGAGAGAACAGTGTCCTTGAGGCCAATAGTGCGGAGCATAGTGAGGAGGAGTTGGTGATCCACAGTGCCGAATGCTGCAGAGAGATCCAAGAGAATCAGCAGGGAATAGTGACCATTAGATTTAGCTGTTAGTAGATCATTAGAGACTTTAGTGAGGGCAGTTTCAGTTGAATGTAAAGAGCGGAAACCAGATTGTAAAGGGTCAAGAAGAGAGTTGTCTGAAAGATAGCGGATTAGATGGGAATGGACCAGGCGTTCCAGGAGTTTAGAGATAAAGGGAAGATTGGAAACAGGTCTGTAGTTGGCCGTGCAGTTCTGGTCAAGGGATGTTTTTTTAAGTAATGGATGTATGCTGGCGTGTTTAAAAGAAGAGGGGAAGATACCAGATGAGAGGGAGAGGTTGAGAATTTTAGTTAGGTGAGTGGTGACAGCTGGAGCAAGGGACTGAAGGAGATGTGAGGGAATAGGGTCACTGGTGCAGGTGGTAGGGCGAGAAGATGCAAGGAGCCTGATCACTTCATCTTCCGTGACTGGTTCAAAGTCAGAAAGTGAGCAAGATACAATGTGGCGGGGGAGAGCATGCAAAACGTTTGGGGATTGGGAGAAAATTTCCTGTCGGATATGGTCAATTTTTTCTTTGAAATAATTGGCCAGATCGCCAGCGCTGAGGTAGGTGGTCGGGGCCTGTGCTGTTTGATTGAGGAGAGAATGAAATGTGTCAAAGAGTCGTTTAGGATTATTGGAAAGTGAGATTATGAGGTTGTTAAAGTAGGTTTGTTTGGAGAGGTGAAGCGCAGAGTTATGTTTTCAGCATAAATTTATAACGGAGGAAATCTTCGGGCAGATTAGATGTTCTCCACAGCCTTTCAGCGCACCTGGAACACCGCTGGAGAAGAAATGTTTGAGGTGTGTGCCAGGGTTGTCGCTGTCTATGCCGAATTGTTCTTTGTGTAGGAGGTGCGGCTTCATCCAGGGCGCATAGCATTATTTCGTTATAATGCTTCAATGCAGAGTCGGGACATGAGAGGGAGGAGATTGGGGCCAATGATGATTGCAACTGTTTCATAAATTTCTGAGTGTTAATGGCGCGTATATTTCTATAAGTGTGGAAAGTGGGTGGGGGTCTTGAGTAGAGTCACAGTTCTTGACAGAGAATGAAAGAAGATTATGGTCAGACAGTGGAAGGGGAGAGTTAGTAAAGTCATGTACAGAGCAAAGCCGGGAGAAGATCAGGTCCAATGTGTTCCCATCCTCATGTGTAGGAGAATTAGCAAGCTGTGAAAGGCCAAAGGAGGAGGTTAGTGATAAAAGGAGAGCGGCAGATGGGGAAAGCAGATAACCAATTGGGATTTTAAAATCTCCCATGATTATCGTGGGGATGTCGCAGGATAGAAAATTTGGAAGCCAGGCAGCAAAGTGATCCAAGAACTGACGGGAGGGACCTGGAGGGCGATAGACAACCGCCACTCGCAGGGAGAAGGGCCGGTAGAGTCTGACTGTGTGAGCCTCAAAAGAAGGGAAGATAAGGGAGGGTACTGGGGGGATAACCTGAAAAGTACATTTTGTTGAAAGAAGCAGACCAACACCTCCACCTGATGTTGGCAGGTCTCGGAGTATGAGAGAAGTGTAGGCCACCATAGGAGAGAGCTGCAGCGGCGGTGGTGTCCGACTGCTGGATCCAGGTTTCAGTGAGAGCCAGAAGGTTGAAGGAATTAGAGAGGAAAAAGTCATGGATGTAAGAGAGTTTATTACATGCTGAGCGCGCATTCCAAAGGGCACAGTTGAATGAGACAGAAGATAAACAGGGAATATTAATGAGATTAGCAGGGTTACTGAATGTAACAGGGAAAGAGTTAGTGTTATTATTACTGGAGGGTACTGTATTAGGAGAAATATCACCTGCGACTAAGAGAAGGAAGATATAGAGAGTGAGCAGCTGGTTGAGTGATTTGTGAGAGCGTTTCCTGTGTTGTATGGTGGGAATGAATGGATCTGTATGGTATAACATTGTGAAGAGATCATGACAGCTGTACATAGGAGAAGAGAGGAGTGAGGGGTTAATATGGATGAAGTCGGCAGAATTTGTGGGAGAACGGTGAATGTGGATGATTGTAGCAGCCAGAATGTAAATGGCACAAATACAAATGGTGAATACTGTTTAATTGTGAGCAGCGAACGTTTCAGTAGACAGTGAAGAGGGATGGTGATGCTAATTAGGGCGTGATCGCCGATCTCCATCTTTGTGGAATCCTTAAAGTTTTGGAGGACGGCACAGATGTTAGACATCCATGCCCAGTCATCAGCTATTATGTGCGGAGACTGACCTGAATTCCGATGGGTGTGTTGGAAGTTGGTACTCAACAACTGCCCTCTGCTGCTCACAAATCATTCCAAACATCTGCTACGTTAATTTCCAACGTTTGGTGACATCGCACACCAGTCCGTGAGCTGGAAGCTGCAAACTCTGCTGAAGCATGGCGAGGGCAGGGAAAGCTGTAGGTGACTTTCAGAAATGGGCAAACATAAGTCGTACTTTCACAAGCAGCTCAGGCACATCCGGGTAGGTTTTGAGAAACCGCTGAACCACTAGATTGAGGACATGGGCCAGGCATGGTACTTGTGCAAGCTTGCCCAGCTTCAGAGCCGCCACCAGGTTACGGCCATTGTCACACAAGACCATGCCTGGCTGTAGGTTTAGTGGTGACAGCCACAGATCTGCCTTCTCTGTTACAGCTTTCAACAACTCTGCAGGGGTGTGCGGTTTGTCACCTAAGCATACAGTCCTGCACATTGTTATTGGCAACCATGAAGTTTAATTACATAATCTGAAATATCTCCTAAAAAAAAAATGAATCAGGTGATGGAGGCTGAAGAGGAGGAGGTGGTGGTGCAGGAGCAACCGTGACTGACCCATGACCTGCAATCCTCTGCATCGGGAGGACGTGTTCCGTCCCAGGGTCCGACTGTGTCCCGATGTAAACAATATTAACCCAGTGTGCCATCAATGAGATGTACCGTCCCTGGCCACAAGCACTTGACCACGTGTTTGTGGTTAGACGGTCCTTCCCAGTAACTGCATTGTTGAGGGAACAGGAAATGTTCTGGGACACGTGCTTTTGTAAGGTGGGGACGCCACACCAGGCGAAATAGTGGCGGCTGGGGACTGAGAACCAAGGAACAGCTGCCACCATGAGGTTGCGGAAAGCTTCTGCCTCCGCGACCCTAAAAGGCAAAAATTTTAGTGCAAGCAGTCGAGAAATGTGGCAGTTTAGTATTGTGGCCTGTGGATGGGTGGCATCGTATTTGCGCTTCCATTCCAAGGATCCAGGGATAGGGACAACTGAACGCTTCTACAGAGCAAGAAAAACGCGCACACCCTTAAAAGACTGATTTGGCTCAGAGCAAGATTATCGCCAACAGAACTTACGAGTGCTTACTAGTGGAAAACAGTCCATATGTCATAGTAAAAAAGAGAGTAGAAGTAGCACTCACCGATTCTTCAAACTTCAAAGTCTTTATTTTAAGGTATCAAAAATTATTTGCAGGAGGGATGTAGCACAATGAACGGACGACGGCCGTTTGCGGTGTGTGCACTTCAACGGGTCTTGGAGTGCAGGTGGGTGGAAAAGAGTAGATTTAAATATTCTGCTTCACCCACAGGTACCCATCTGACCCTACCTGCAAACCCAATGCTGCATATCTGACTGTCTTTTCGAAACTGTATCTATGTCTCCCGGTATGTTCCCTGTATCCATTATCTGCTGTGTATCCACTGACCTCTGCTAATTTCATTCCATCTGTCCTTGGTATGTTCGGTCCAATCTGCATGTGGATCACCTCAATCCTTTGATCCTAATACACACTGGTCCCTAGCTGTCTGTTTCCTGAACTCATTTAGCCTTTGTGTCCTAATTACCCCCCCCCTCCACCCATGCTTCTGTGAGCAGTGCCCCTGCGACTCCTCCCCTCCTGCACACCTAATGTGCTAGCCAGAGCTCCATAAATCAAGGGATCTGGCTTTTAAAGGAGCTAAAAATGAAATATGCCAGAAGCGACCAGAAGGTATGGATAACTATCTACTATTTGTACTTAGATTCTCCTTCTCATTCACACTTAACATTCATTATGCTTACATATGCCCTTACTGTTTTTGCCCCACTAATCCTCACTCTCCTTCGCTATCCCCAAACCCCAGCACCCTCTAACCAAATCATCATCTCTCCTTCCCTCTTACCTCCCCACCTAACCTCATCTACAGACCTGCTCCTCAACCTCAGATCGATCCTATCAAAAAATAAAACCTGCTCTCCCTCTCTCTGCTTCTCCAAACTGCTGGCGACATATCTCTCAATCCTGGACCCCGACAGCTTGTACCTTCCACTAATTCCCCCACCTTTCACATCAAACCAACTGTAAACTACCACAACCTCTCTTACGCACCCGGTTCCCCCAACGCCCACCCCGCTGTTCTTTCTCTCCGGAGCACTCTGGAATGCACGCTCTGTCTGCAACAAGCTCCATTTTGTCCATTGCCTCTTTACCTCTCGTCATCTCTCCTTCCTGGGCATCACAGAGACATGGCTGACACCCTCTGACACTGCCTCCCCTGCTGCACTGTGTTACGGCGGCCTCCACTTCACCCTCACTCCTCGCCCTGGTAACAGACATGGTGGAGGAGTGGGTCTTCTCCTCTCTAACAACTGCACCTTTAGCCCTACTCCTCCTCTTCCCTCCCTTATTCTCCCTTCTTTTGAAGTCCACTCTGTCCTCATTTACTCTCCCTCCAACCTCCAAGTGGCTGTCATATACCGAACTATGGGCCCGATCACTGCCTTTATTGACCAATTCTCCTCCTGGCTTCTTTACTTTCTCTCTGCTGACATTCCCACAATCATCATGGGCGATTTCAACATACCCACTGACACTCGCCAGTCAGCAGCATCCAAACTCTTGTTGCTTACTTCATCCTTTGGACTTACTCAGTGGTCCTCCTCAGCCACCCACACAGACGAGCACACACTAGACCTGATCTTCATCCGACTCTGCTCCCTATCTAACCTCACAACCTCCCCCCTACCCCTATCTGACCACCATCTACTCACATTCTCATCCCTGTCCTCCTCACCTGTCACCATGTCCGGCAACTAGCACACCCCCACAGAAACCTTGCACATCTAGACACACACACACTCTCTGACTCTGTTCTACCACTGACATCCATATCCTGACTCCATGACACAGACAGCGCCACCGCTTTCTACAATGCCACTCTTGCATCACCTATTGACTCGGTTGCCCCTCTTGTGCATGGAAGGGCGCGTCGAGTCAACAGGCAACCCTGGCACGACAACCTCACTAAACAGCTTCAACAAGTGTCCAGGGTTGCGGAGCGGCGTTGGAAGAAAACACATACTCAAGATGACTTCACTGCATTCAAACAAGCAACACTCACCTCTGCTAAACAGGCCTACTTCACAACCCTCATATCCTCCCTATCCTACAACCCCAAACAGCTATTCAACACTTTTAACTCTCTCCTCTGCCCTCCACTGCCCCCTCCGACCTCCGTCATCTCTGCTGAGGAGTTTGCCACACACTTCAAAAACAAAATTGACCAAACACAGCAAGTCTTTACTGTCCGACTACCACAACTCCTTTATTTTCCACACCATTTCCCTACCCCCATAACCTCCCTTCCCAACATCACGGAAAGAGACCTTACTCGTCTCCTCTCCAAATCACATCTCACCACATGTGCACTCGACCCCATCCCATCTCCTCCCCAACCTCACCCCCCACACTCAACCCATCCCTAACCCATCTCTTCAACCTATCACTATCTTCTGGTACTTTCCCCGCTGCCTTCAAACATGCCACAATCACGCCCATCCTCAAAAAGTCATCCCTCGAACCAACCGCCTTGTCCAGCTATCGCCCCATATCACTGCTCCTATTTGCCTCCAAACTCCTTGAGCAACAAGTTCATGCTGAACTTTCCTCCCACTTTTAATCTAACTCTCTCTTCGACAAACCGACAATCCGGCTTCCGCCCCCACCATTCCACCGAAACTGCCCTTACCAAAATCACCAATGACTTACTTACAGCCAAAGCTAACAGACAATTCTCAGTACTCCTTCTTCTTGACCTGTCCTCTGCTTTCAATATAGTTGACCACTGCCTCCTACTACAGATCCTCTCTTCCTTTGGTGTCAAAGACCTTGCCCTATCTTGGATCTCCTCATACCTTTCTAACCGCACATTTAGAGTCTCTCACTCCCACACTACCTCCTCACCCCGCTCTCTCTCTCTCTGTTGGAGTCCCTCAAGGCTCTGTCCTAGGACCCCTACTCTTCTCAATCTATAATCTTGGCCTGGGACACCTCATAAAATCCCATGGCTTCCAGTACCATTTGTACGCTGATGACACCCAGATCTACCTCTCTGGCCCAGATGTTACCTCTGCTGTCCAGAATCCCAGCATGTCTAGCAGCCATATCCTCCTTCTCCTCCCGCTACCTCAAGCTCAATGTGGACAAAACTGAACTCATTATCTTTCCCACCTGATCTTTCTATCGCAATAAATTATATCACTCTTTCCGATGTACCGACAATCTGCTGCCTCGGAGTAACCCTTGACTCTGCTCTGTCCTTCAAACCCCATAATCCAAGCTCTCGCCACCTCCTGTCGCCTCCAGCTCAAAAATATTTCCAGAATCCGTCCTATCCTCATCCCTCAATCTACTAAACTGCTTGTGCATGCCCTCATCATCTCCTGCCTCGACTACTGCAACATCCTCCTCTGTGGCCTACCTGCTAACACTCTCTCCAGTCCATCCTCAACTCTGCTGCACGACTTGTTCATCTCTTGCCTCGCTACTCCTCTGCTACCCCCCTTTGCAAACCCCTTCACTGGCTTCCAGCGTATCTAGTTCAAACTACTAACACTGACCTACAAAGCCATCCATAACCTCTCTTCTCCATACATCTCTGAACTAATCTCTCGATATATTCCCTCACGTAACCTCCGGTCCTCCCAAGACCTCCTTCTCTCCTCCACACTTATTCGTTCCTCACGCAATCGCCTCCAAGATTTCTCCCGAATATCCCCCGTCCTATGGAATTCTGTGCCTCAACACGTCCGACTATCCACCACACCTGGATCCTTCAGACGGAATCTGAAAACCCATCTCTTCAAACAAGCTTACAGCCTGCCATGACCTTGCTTGCTGCCACCCCCAAAAACACCGGAGCTACTGCAACCCCCCAACCTACTGTCTCCTCCCCCATTCCTGTAGAATGTAAGCCAGCAAGGGCAGGGTCCTCTTCCCTCCGTACCGATCTATCATTGTTAGTTTGTTTATTGTAAGTGATATCTGTATTTGGTATGTAACCCCTTCTTATGTACAGCGCCATGGAGTCAATGGCGCTATATAAATTAATAATATCCTCACTCCAACCACCACCTGTCAAATCACCTCCTCACCGATCTGGACAAATAAACTACCACACAATACAGGGTGCATAAAAACAATTTCACAAAACACAGACATTTCAAATTTACCATTGAAGCATATAGGATCTTGTGCATTAGTCCGCATAATCCATTTTGATTCTGACATTAACAACAGTTTGATGATGATTACCACCTTGTGGAGGATAGGACACTTTTTCTATTCCTGCAAAACGCAGCACACTCGGGTCTAAACTGTGTTCTGCCCGAATGTGTTGAATTAGCCTGATGGAACCTTTTCCAGATGAAATAGATTTATAATGTTCCCTGAACCTTACATAGAGAGGTCTGATAGCATTTTAACATAGGAAAGACAGACAAGGACAAAAAATAACATATACCATAAATTTAGATTTACATGTAATAAGATCTTGAACTTGGTGATTTATATGCCCTATTTGGATATTTTTTTATACCAGGTGTAGATTGCAAATTGAGCATCTTCCACATTTATGGTTTCCTACAGGCTGCAAATCTCTTAACCAATTATTTGAACTAGTTTGTAAAAGATACCGGACTAAAATGTCCCTCAAACTAGTGCATTTTCTGTAAGTCACAATTGGTTTTTCTTTTGTAACCCTTGTTAATTCTCGATCATGGCCCAGTAAATGCTAATGTTTCAATATAGCAGAACAAATTTGACTATCCATAGGTCCATATTTAAAACTGAAAATGAATTTTTTCGTTTTCTCATTTTTATCAGTATTTTTACTTTTTAACCCCATTACCCCCGAGGGTGGTTTGCACGTTTATGACCGGGCCAATTTTTACAAATCTGACCACTGTCACTTATGAGGTAATACCTCTGGAACGCTTCAACGGATCCCGTTGATTCTGAGACTGTTTTTTCGAAACATATTGTACTTCATGATAGTGGTAAAACTTCTTCGATATCACTTGAGTTTATTTGTGAAAAAATTGGAAATTTGGCGAAAAATTAGAAAATTTCACAGTTTTAAACATTTTAATTTTTATGCCCTTAAATCAGAGAGATATGTCACATAAAATAGTTAATAAATAACATTTCCCCATGTCTACTTTACATCAGCACAATTTTGGAACCAAAATTTATTTTTATTAGGGAGCTATAAGGGTTAAAATTTGACGAGCAATTTCTAATTTTTACAATAAAATTTACAAAACCATTTTTTAGGGACCACATCATATTTGAAGTGACTCTGAGGGGCCTTTATGACAGAAAATACCCAAAAGTGACACCATTCTAAAAACTGCACCCCTCACGGTGCTCAAAACCACATTCAAGAAGTTTATTAACCCTTCAAGTGCCTTACAGAAATTTTTGGAATGGGGAAGAAAAAAATGAACATTTAACTTTTTTCACAAAAATGTTACTTTAGACCCCAATTTTTTTTTTTTTGCAGGTGTAATAGGAAAAAATGGACCCCAAAATATGTTGTGCAATTTCCCCTGAGCATGCAGATACCTCATACGAGGGGAAAAAACACTGTTTGGGCACACGGCAGGGTTCAGAAGGGAAGAAGCGCCATTTGACTTTTAGAATGTAAAATTTGCTTGAATAATTTGCGGACGCCATGTTGCGTTTGGAGAGTCCCTGATGTGTCTAAACAGTGGAAACCTCCCACAAATTACACCATTTTGGAAACTAGACCTCTCAGGGAACTTATCTAGATGTGTGGTGAGCACCTTGAACCCCCAGGTGCTTCACAGAAGTTTATAGCATGGAGCCGTGAAAATAAAATTTTCACATTTTTCCCACAAAAAAATGTTTTTCAGCCCCCAGTTTTGCATTTTCATAAGGGTAACAGGAGAAATTGCACCATGCAACTTGTTGTGCAATTTCTCCTGAGTAAGTCGATACCCCAAGTGGGGGAAAACCACTGCTTGGGCGCACGGCAGGGTTCGGAAGGGAAGGAGCGCCATTTGACTCTTTAAATGTAAAATTAGCTTGAATAATTAGCGGACGCCATGTTGCATTTGGAGAGCCTCTGATGTGCCTAAACAGTGGAAACCCCCCACAAGTGACACCAATTTGGAAACTAGACCCCTAAAGAAACATATCTAAATGTGTGGTGAGCACCCTTAACCCCCAGGTGCTTCACAGAAGTTTATAACATGGAAATGTGAAAATAAAAAAAAAATCTAACTTTTTCCACAAAAATTATCTTTTAGCCCCAAATGTTTTATTTTCACAAGGGTAAGAGGAGAAAATGGAATCTAAAAACCGTTGTGCGATTTCTCCTGAGTACGCCAATACCCCCATTTGTGGGGAAAATACACTGTTTGGGTGCACATCAGGGTTCAGAAGGGAAGGAGCACTGTGTGACTTTTTGAATGCAAAATTAGCTGGAATCAAGAGCGGACGCCATGTTGCATTTCGGGAGCCCCTGATGTACCTAAATAGTGGAAACCCCCCACAATTGACTCCATTTTGGAAACTAGACCCCTCAATTATTTTATCAAGGGGTATTATGTCCATTTTGAACCCAGAGGTACAACAGAATTTGATAACATTAGCTCTTCGTATTGACTAAGTTGTCATTAGTCTTGAGTGCAAGTGCTCACTACTTGAGTTTGCATCGGGTGCTCGGCTATGCACCATGTATCATGGGTGCATGAGTGACATGTTCGAGTCCCCACCCCGCATGTTTCACGGTTGTTAGACACCCAAAAAAAACATGCAGGGATCGCTCGTGCATGGCAGGCGATTCCAGCAACTTTTTTTTTTGCACGCGATGCACATGGGGCAGAGACTCGAACATGTCACTTGAACACCCGCGATACTGTGCATACCCGAGCACCCGACGCAAACTCAAGTAGCGAGCACTTGCTCTCAACACTGGTCGCCATATAGTCATCATTTTTTTTCTTTATTTATGAAAAAAATCCCAACCCTAACCCTAGCCCACTCCTAACCCTAGCCCACTCCTAACCCTAGCCCACTCCTAACCCTAGCCCACTCCTAACCCTAGCCCACTCCTAACCCTAGCCCACTCCTAACCCTAGCCCACTCCTAACCTTAGCCCACTCCTAACCCTAACCCTAGCCCACTCCTAACCCTAACCCTAGCCCACTCCTAACCCTAACCCACTCCTAACCCTAGCCCACTCCTAACCCTAACCCTAGCCGACTCCTAACCATAGCCAAACCCTAACCATAGCCAAACCCTAACCATAGCCAAACCCTAACCATAGCCAAACCCTAACCATAGCCAAACCCTAACCATAGCCAAACCCTAACCATAGCCAAACCCTAACCATAGAGTTTATTTTTTACTGATAATGAAAAAAGGGAGTTTCACGAGCTCACCTGAACAAGATCGTCTTGAAGCACGGATGTGAGGAACTACTCACAGTGATTCCATAACGTGAGACAAAGAACATAAGCCTTGCGTTCGAAACACGTTGCCCTGGCTATATAACATGACTATGGAATCTGAGTTTATAAAGTTTTTTCTACAATAAAAGGATTTTGGACTATTTAAGAAGCTGGAAATCTTCCTTTTTCTCACGTTTATTTTTTACGCTGTTCCTCGTGCTGTATAAGTGATTAGACAACTTTATTCTTCGGGTCGGTGCGATTACAGCGCTACCAGATTCATATCGGGTTTTTATGATTGACAGCTGTCACACACTAAAAGACGCTTTTTTTTGTTGCAAAGACTAGTTTTTGCATTGCCATATTTTGAGAGGTATAATTTTTCCATATTTTGGCCGACAGTCATATGATGGCTTGTTTTTTGCGGGACAAGTTGACGTTTTATTGGTACCATTTTCGGGCATATATATTACATACATACATATGATATATTTTGATCGCTTTCTATTCCGATTTTTGGGAGGCAGAATAAACAAAAAACAGCAATTCCAGAATTGTTTTTTGTTTTTTATGCCATTCCGTGTGTGGTAAAATTGATAAGGCAGCTTTATTCTTCGGGTCAGTACGTTTACAGTGGTACAGAATTTATCTTTTTTTATGTTTTGGCGCTTTTACACAAAAACTATTTTCTAGAAAAAATAATTTTTTGTATGGCTTTATTCTGAGAACTATAACTTTTTTATTTTTCGGACGATGAAGCCGTATAGCGGCTTGTTTTTTGCGGGACAAAATGACGTTTTCAGCGGTACCATTTTTATTTACATTCGTCTTTTTGATCGCGTGTTATTCCATTTTTTGTTTGGCAGTATGATGATAAAGCATTGTTTTTTGCTTTGTTTCTTATTTATTTTTTTTACAGTGTTCACTAAAGGGGTTAACTAGTGGGACAGCTTTATAGGTCAGGTCGTTCCGGACGCGGCGATACCAAATATGTGTACTTTTATTGGTTTATTTTTTGTTTTCCATAATAAATAAATATTGTGGGTAATATATTTTTATTTTTGGGGGATTATTTTTTTCATTTTTTTAAAAAATATTTTTACAATTTTTTTTTTTTTTTCACTTTCCTACACTTTTTTTTTTACTTTTACACATTGTCCCACTATGGGACTTTCACTTTTTGCAGCCTGATCAGCGGTATAGCATAGAGAGCAGCAGCTCCCTACGCCATGCAGCTTGTCAACGCTGCACATAGGGAGACATTACTTTGGTCATGCACTGCGCATGACCAAAGTAACTTCCTACCTCCTGGTAATAGTACATAGCTGGTCCTTAAGTCCCAGGGCACAGCTACGTACTATTACTGACTTGGTCGTAAAGGGGTTAATAATTAGTTTTGTGAATGAGAATTGGCTCTTTCTAGAGCTGTATGTAAAATATGTTCAGGATATACCCGTTGTAAAAAAAAACAGTCTTTTAATGCAGAAACCTGTGTTAGAAAATTCTCATCGTTGTTGATCTTTTTTAACCTAAGGAACTGGCTATAAGGTATGGCTTTTTTTGCATGCTGAGGGTGTGCTCTCCGGAAGTGCAACAGGGAATTTGTGGAAGCCGGTTTTCTATACGTCTGAGTCACTAATTTCCCATCTTTTACTTGTATTTTCACATCTAAAAATTGTAATTCCTGATCTCCATATTTGGACGTAAATCATATATTCATATCATTGATTTCGTTTAGACAAGTTACAAAGGCATCAAATTATGTTTGGGGACTTGACCAAATTATAAAAATATTGTCCACGTATCTAACAAAATTTTTAATATATTTAATAAAAGGATTCCTTACAGTAATGATAAATTTATCTTCCAGATAAGCCAAAAATAAATTAGCAAAAGAACATGCCATGGGCGTATCGGTGGCTGTCCCACTGTACTGAAGAAACCATCTGTCTAAAAAACTGAAGGCCTCTACCAGAAGGAACAATCCTGGCCACCATGTATGTGGAATCTTTGTATTCTAATATCCCACACAAGGATGGATTAAATGCCTGCAAAATCTTCATAGAAAATAGAGGAATTGTTGCTGATTCTGTGGTCAAACTTACAGAATTCATCCTCACCCACAATTACTTTGAATTTGATAACATATCTACAGGAAACTGGTACAGCGATGGGAAGTAAAATGGCTCCACAGTACGCAAATCTTTTCATGGCCAACCTTGAAAGTGGCTTTTTGTCCTCATGTCCCATCAGGCCTCTGGCCTACTATCGTTTCATAGACGATATTTTAGTCATCTGGACGGGGTCTGAGCAACAGCTGAAGAAGTTCCATGAACACTTTAATCAATTTCATCCCACCAACAACCTAACACTCGACTACTCCTGTACTGAAATTAACTTTTTGGACACCATCATCAAGCTACAGAACAATGAAATAGAGACATTCTTGTACCGGAAACCAATCGACCGTCCTACATACCTTAAATGGGACAGTTTCCATCCAAAACACATAAAAAACTCTATTGTTTACAGCCAAGCCATCAGATACAATCGGATATGTTCCAACCAGATGGATAGAGACAAACACCTTGATGGCCTCAGAAAGACCTTTTTGAAACAGGGCTACCATCCAAGAACAATTGAGAACCAGATTACAAGAGCCACCAGAATATCAAGGAATCATCTCCTACATTACAAAACCAAACAAGAAAACAACCGGGTGCCTCTAGTAGTCACCTACAATCCAAATCTGGAGGCGCTAAGAAGAGCTGCACGGAAACTACAACCCTTACTACAAAAAGATGCCCGATTTCAAAACATATTTCCAGACCTCCCACTTCTGTGTTTCAGGCAGCCCCCAAATCTAAGAAGCATCATTGTCAGAAGCTCCCTGTCATCTCTATCAGCTACAGGTACCTTTCTTTGCAACCAGAAAAAAATGTAAAACCAGTCCGTTTATAACGACCACAGACAAGATAAAGATTCCCAATTCACATCAGGTACCATTCCCAGGCACGTTCAGCTGTATCACATATAATGTAGTGTACTTAATTATATGCACCAAATGTCCAGCTGGGGGTGTTTATGTAAGGGAGACAGGGCAAAAACTTACAACAAGGATGAATCATCATCGCCACACAATAAAAGAAAAAAGAATAGATCTGCCTGTAGCCAAGCATTTTTGTTCCCCTGATCACAGCATAAAATACATGAAATTACTGGTATTAAAAGATAACTTCAAATCTCAAAGAGAAAGAAGAATCTCAGAATATAAACTGATAATGACCTTTGACACTTTCAGAGCAGGAATGAATGTGTCGCATGGATTTATGTCATTCTACATCAACTAAGGAATGTGTTCCTCAGACTCTCAGACCTGTGAGGTCATCACAACACTGGACACAGGACAATAAAACCTTCACACTCCTTATCTATTAACTGCTAAAATATCTATAGCCAGAACTGTTTATCTCTTCCATAATAACTCTGCTTTTCATCACCTGTCTTACCTATTGCATTTTTTGTGTCTTATTGTGTATAAATATGTGACTCTTCAGATTTTGTGGTATACTATGCCTGATGAAGAGACCTGAGTAGTCTCGAAAGCTTGCAATTTGTTACCATCATTTCAGTTAGCCATTAAAAGGTATCAACCACTGAGGACTCTCAAATCTAAATATTTTTCCAAGTACTTATAGATTTTGGGGATTGAGTACCAGTGGGGTTTAATAGGAAATTTTTTAGAAATTGTACCAACTTCTACTTGTCTCAAAAAGGATGACAATTCTTTTTGAAATTTAAAAGTTGGATCGGTGGGCAAAGACGGTAAGTACTGCTGTCTGCCAATTGCCTTTCGGCTTCTATTATATAGTAATCTCTAGTGAGCAAAACTATATTACCCCATTTGTCTGCTTTTTGTACTACTACATCCTTCCAATTTTTTCTCTCCTTTAGGGCTCTCAACTCTCCATCAGATAGATTTTTAGGTAAAACTGGGCAAATTAATGCTTCCACCTCTTTTATAACCAGATCGTGAAAAACATCGATCATGTTCCCTGGTGTAACTGAGGGCATATATGTTAAAGAAATCCCTTCCATAAATAGAGAAAAGTACTCTGTACCATGTGGTTCAATGGTCCTCTGTAGGTCAGAGTTCAGACTAACCAAAACTTTAGCATCCTTTTTTATTTTAGACATGTAACCAGGATCTAAATTATTCCCCATAAAACCTAATGGACCCATAGTACAAGGAGACTCTCTCTGTGGTACAGAGGACTTTTCTCCATTTATGGGAGGGATTTATTTAACATATATGCCCTCAGTTACACCAGGGAAAATGATCGATGTTTTTCACGATCAGGTTATAAAAGAGGTTGTGGCATTAATTTGACCAGTTTTACCTAAAAATCTATCTGACAATAAGAACAATACAATTAGACACAGACCAAGAATCCAAATTTATTGATTTTGTTTGCGATGCGATTTATTTCATTCTAAAACATAATGCCTTCAGTTTTTTAGACAGATGGTTTCTTCAGCACAGTGGGACAGCCATGGGTACGCCCATAGCACGTTCTTTTGCCAATTTATTTTTGGCTTATCTGGAAGATAAATTTATCTTTACTGTAAAGAATCCTTTTATTAAATATATTAAAAAATTTGTTAGATACGTGGATGATATTTTTATAATTTGGTCAGGTCCCTAAACACAATTTGATGCCTTTGTAACTTATCTGAACGAAATCAACGATATGAACATGCGGTTTACATCCAAATTTGGAGATCAGGAATTACAATTTTTAGATGTGAAAATACAAGTAAAAGATGGGAAATCAGTGACTCAGACGTATAGAAAACCGGCTTCCACAAATTCCCTGTTGCACTTCCGGAGCGCACACCCTCAGCATGCAAAAAAAGCCATACCTTATAGCCAGTTCCTTAGGTTAAAAAAGATCAACAACGATGAGAATTTTCTATCACAAGCTTCTGCGTTAAAAGACCGTTTTTTACAACAGGGATATCCTGAACATATTTCAGATACAGATATAGAAAGAGCCAATTCTCATTCACGGAACAAATTATTTAAAAGTAAAATACTGATAAAAATGAGAAAACAAAAAAATTAATTTTCAGTTTTAAACATGGACCTATGGATAGGCAAATTTGTTCTGCTATATTGAAACATTGGCATTTACTGGGCCATGATCGAGAATTAGCAAGGGTTACTAAAGAAAAACCAATTGTGACTTACAGAAAATGCACTAGTTTGAGAGACATTTTACCCCAGAATAATTTACAAACTTGTTCAAATCATGGATTAAGAGATTTGCAGCCTGTAGGAAACCATAAATGTGGAAGATGCTCAATTTGCAATCTACACCTGGTATAAAAAAATATCCAAATAGGGCATATAAATCACCAAGTTCAAGATCTTATTACATGTAAATCTAAATTTATTGTATATGTTCTTGCCAGCATTTTTACATAGGAAAGACAATCAGACCTCTCTATGTAGGGTTCAGGGAACATTATAAATCTATTTAATCTGGAAAAGGTTCCATCAGGCTAATTCAACACATTCGGGCAGAACACAGTTCAGACCCGAATGTTCTGCGTTTTGCAGGAATAGAAAAAGTGTCCTATCCTTCACGAAGTGATAATCATCATAAACTGTTGTTAATATCAGAATCAAAATGGATTATGCGGACTAATGCACAAGATCCTATGTGCTTCAATGATAAATTTGAAATGTCTGTATTTTTGTGAAATTGTTTTTATGCACCCTGTATTGTGTGGTAGTTTGTTTGTCCAGATCTGTGAGGAGGTGATTTGACAGGTGTTGGTGGGTGGAGTGAGGATATTTAAATCTACTCTTTTCCACCCACCTGCACTCCAAGACCCCTTGAAGAGCATACCGCACGTAACTGGTGTAGAGTGGGAGGCATCTTCGCCTGCTTCATGGATGGAGACTTGGCGTGCGCGTACAACAGTGGAAGAGACAGTGGTGTCGCAAGCAGACACTGTTTCTGCACCCTGACATTCGGCCCATCGACATCATCATCCACCACCTAGCCTTACAGTTCCGCACCCTGGTCCTCCTCCTGACTTTCTGGCAATTGTGTCTCATCATCATCCACCTCTTGCAACAGTAATTGCACTTTCCCATCGTCACCTTCAGGTGACCATGGCTGCGCAAATATTTGGGCATCACTACATGCGATCTTCTGTTACCCGCTTAAAGCGGACCGAGCCAGAGGCCAGAATCTATAAATGGAAAGGTTAACAGAACAGCTCTTCTGAGTGTCCAAGTGTGGGATGAGTTGTCTCTGGGCACTCGGCATGGTGGGAAGAAGGAGGATCAGTGTGAGGAATATGCCGACTCAAAGTAAAAAAAATCTCCCGGATCCGCACATTCATAACCTAGTCACGTAGGTTGAATAAAGGATGGTCCATCTAGTTCAACCTTTCTCCCCCAATTGTACTCCCTACACTAGCATACTAACTTACTGGGACTAGGCCTCACAAGTGTATTATTACCATTTTTATTATTGCTGCACTATTAATTAAAAATGAACCCGTTTATAATTTTTTTGATTAGTTTTATATTTTGTATTACTCTTATGATTCTAATAATGGTATTACTAAAATCCCTATGCCTAAATATGTTGATCCAGAAGAAGGCAAAAACCCCAGGACACATTCAGCCTCAAACAAGAATCTGCAAAAACACTAGTGCATTCCCTCATTATCTCCCATCTCGATTACTGCAACCTCCTGTTCTTTGGCCTCCCTTCTAACACTTAGACACCCCTCCAATCTATTCCTAAACTGTGCTGCCCGGCTAATCCACCTGTCCCCTCGCTATTCCCCGGCATCTCCTCTCTGTCAATGCCTTCGCTGGCTCCCCATTGTCCAGAAACTCCAGTTCAAAACCCTAACCTTGGCATACAAAGCAATCCACAACATGTCTTCTCCATACATCTGTGACCTTCTCTCCCAGTACAAACCTACACACAACCTCCAATCCTCACAAGATCTCCTTCTCTACTCCCCTCTTATTGTCACGGGTGTGTCAGATTTGACAGACAGTCATATGGGGTCCGGCTGTAGAAGGTTGCTATGTTTGGCCTTGCAAACATCTTCCTGATCCTTTCATGATCCCTCTCTCTCTAGAACCCAGCGGTGATTCTCACTTGGCTTGGGGATTATACCATTAGGACCCAGCAGTGATCCTCATCTTCTGCAGCTAATTACCACACCCTTGCTGTATCCTTATATACACTCTTTTTCTCCACAGAGTGCCTGGTGATAGACTTATCTATTCAGGCTTAAAATTCTAGTAGTCACTAGAATTATCTTGGAGTTCCTTCGTGGGTTGTTGCCTTGTTTTCCCCGGTGTCATCTTTAAGCTAAATGTATAAATGTATTCCCTTTGTTTGTTTTCCTTGTGTGTACTTTAGTTTGCAGTGGGGCTGACTATTGCTCCCCCCTTTCTACCTAGGGCCTAGCTTTAGGGTCAGCTAGGGCCAAGTTTCCTGCTCGGCAATACGTGCAGAACCTATATGAAGTCCATAGGGGAGTCAGGGTTTGTCATTTGAGCTGTTTAGGGGTCTTCACTCCCCACCTTTCCACACTTGTAGGGCACTTTTCCCTTTTCCTGTCGTTATACACTGGGTTTTCCCCATACCCAGCATGACACTTATCTCCTCTTCCCACAATCGCACACAAGAATTCTCTTGTGCATCCCCCCTACCCGGGAACTCTACCCCAACATATCAGACTCTCGCCTACTGTTGAAACCTTCAAAAGAAAAACTGTTACGCCCACGCCCGGACTGACTGGCGTGAGAGTGATTAGTGATCCCACTGTACCATGAACCGAGGAGTGCCTGGAGGGGCGTAACTAAGTATCAACCCGATCCGACCAGGGTCGCACGGCGGCTAGCGACTCCGTGAACCAGGGAGGAACCGAGCAGAGGGACCAGGTGCTACTCCAGGTCAGACCCCGGTCACAGCTGTTGACCCACACTGGGGAATGCAGGAACAGGCAGGTAAGACTGGCGTACAGACAGGTGGGTATTGGCAGGCACGGCTGGTATGCAGACAGGTACTGGTAAGCACGGCTGGAGTGCAGACAGGGAGATACTGGCAAGCACAGCTGGAGTGCAGACAGGCAAGTACTAGCAGATTGGAGCGCAGGCTGGATAGGGTCCAGTACAGACTGGGAGACAGGAACAGAGCCGCAGATGCGGTAGACAAGCAGAGTAAAGCGAAACCGCCGGAGCGGAGGACAAGGCAGAGCAGAGCGGAACCGCAGGTGCGATGGACAAGGCAGAGCAGAGAGGAGCCGCCGGAGGGGTGAGCAAGGCAGAGCAGAACTAAACCGCAGGTGCGGTGAACAAGGCAGAGCCGAGAGGAACCGCCGGAGTGGTGAGCTAGGCAGAGCAGAGAGGAACAGTCGGAGCGGTGAGCAAGCAGAGCAGAACTGGGCTGACGGTGCAGGCAGAGAGGACAGGGCTCTGTTCACTTGAAACAGACCGAAAGATACAGGAAGATAGCTAGAACACAGGAGGTAGATACGGAGGAAGAGAAAAGGGACAAGCAGAACCAAATACACACAAGGTACTTACAATGAAGTAGCGAGTGGACACAAAACTCACAAACAGAAGTACAGAGACAACGAGTAGGAGTTAGGTGCTGGTTCAGACACTGCAGGAAAAGGGAGGGAACGGATATAGAGATAAAACAGGTAACAGGCTAAGAGACAGTTCAGACAGGAACTGATACTGCAACGAGATACAGGAAATAGCCTGGGTATGCAGCCCCCAGACATGGCGGAAACAGACAAGTAGTCACAGATAACAGGTCTGGGTATGCAGCCCCCAGAGATGGCGGAAACAGAACTGGACCTGGCAACATCAGAGTCAAGGAGCACACTGAATGTTAGTGTTGCTCAGGCACCTCCTTCTGGGAGGAGGGGGTTTAAATATCCCGTGACTCACAGCAATAGGCTGGAGAAGCAATAGAGGTGCGCCCACAGCAGCTATAAGAATCAGGAAGTAACCGGGCCGCCGCCCTAAGCAGTCAGTCAAGAGACATGCACACAGCATGAACTGGAGCATGGTTTGCAGGCTGGACTGAAGGGTAAGATTGCGGTCTTGCATAGTGGGAGGTGGTGCACTATGCAAGCACGCCGCCAGGGATGTTACAGAAACCTGAAGACCCACCTCTTCCAACAAGCGCACAACCTGAAGTAACCCTCAATCCACCATACCGCTGCATGACCAGCTCCTCCCTCACTCATCCCTTGTAGACTGTGAGCCCTCACGGGCAGGGTCCGCTCTGCTCCTATACCAGTCGCCGTCAAATTTTTGTTCAAGATTATTATAATTGTTTTTGCAATGTATACCCCCTTTTCACATGTAAGGAGCTCTAATAATTAAAGAATAATAATAATGTGATCCAGACCATGTGGAAGACAGGGGGGTGGTGGTTGCAAACTGACTGGAAGCATTATTTATTTATCTACTATCCAACTAACAATCTTTTCACACTGGACTGGCTTCAATAGTGGTATTCCGCAGCCCTCTAGAAAGTGGGACAGGAAGCTAGGTCGACATGATGTGGGTGCATGTTGTGCTCTCTCAGCAGGCACAGTTTCATGTTGCACACGGCCTCTGCGTGCACCATCACCATTACGTCCACTTTCCCGTACCTTGCCACACGCCTTGCCCATTTTAAATGGAGTTAAATATTTGTCATGTCACGTTGCCAAAAATGTCTGTATTATTACTGCAGTAATTTAGGTTCACGTCTGATGACCACGGTTTTAGGCAGTGACCTGGAAGTCAGAGATGCTTCCAGGGGTCTTCCCCATGCTCTTACCATGTCATTTCAGCACTGTATGAATGCGTCTGATCATATCTCACACACACCACATGGGCAGATAAGGTAGTAAAATGTTAAAATTACATTTACTGGTGAAGGTGTTTTTCATTGTTGAAAGCAATGCAAAAGTGCAAATAACGCATCAAAAACTCTACGTGTGAACATAGCCCAAGGTGTGGAGGAGAATTTTTTTTTTTTTGGGGGGGGGGGGGGGTTATTTATTTTGCCTTATATGCAAGTCATTAACCTGGAAAGAATGTTCCTGAACATTTTTTTCAGGAAAATCCATTTTGGTTTTGTATGTTTAATTGTGAGTCCGTAAAAGTGGTGTAATACTCTGACAGCATTGTTCACAGCAGTGACCTGCGTATCAGAGATGCTTCCAGGGGTCTTCCCCATGCTGTTCCCATGTCATTTGAGCACTGTTCTCACAGATTTGGGCAAGTTTTAGGCCCGCTGCAGTCATCCAGGGTGGGGGGTGCAGGAAAAATGCTGAAGTTTCCCATTGACTTAAATTGGGCTCGTTGCTCGACCCGAGCAACAAGTACCCGAGCATTTTAGTGCTCGCTCATCACTAGTCCCTCTATTAATGTTGTTGATCCTTAGGGTCAGCTGCTACTGCCAGACGCGCCCTGGAGTGGTACCTGGCAGCTACCTGCCATACAAGCTTGACCCCACCACTAGATGCTAGAGCAAACACCAAGGTAGCTGCTTAGTCACGCCATTCAGGGTAAATCCAGTCTGTGTCACAGTGCGTTCATGAACCATGTGAGTCACAATAATTTTTTCTGGGCCTTTCGACGGGCCAAAGCAATGAACAACCACTGCTTCCAGCACTATTTCTAGAATATGATGGCGGCATGAAAACCACAGCATGTCCTTGCCAAGCTTCTGCTGCAGACATTTTCAGGCGCCGTTCCTGAAACCCATGTTGACAGATGTGGTATCAAAACAAATGCACTTCACAGTGTCAGTAACAATCCAGGTCACTGCTGCAGCCTAAACAGCATTAGCACAAACTTCTCCTGTTCTTTGGAAAGCTTTAGACCTCCAAGCAACTGATCAATGACAACTCCTGATGCCAGAAAGGGAAGATGGTCTACAGTTTTCCTGCTCCTGATGTCTTCTAAGAGCTTACCATCCTAGTGAATTGTTAAAAGGTACAGTTTGCTGAAACTCCCGTTTCAGGTTTAGTGCCATTGTCTGATGGCGTTTTATTCTATCTCCTTCGAACTGATGAATGATTTACATTGCAATCTGAAGGATCATGGCCAAGGTGCTGAAGGGTTTGTGTGAGAATTAATGCAGCATTTCTGTCACTCTTTGGCCACGTCAAGGCTTGCTGACAGTTTGTCATCTACTACACCGACTCTTCCTCTTTTGGCGTGTTTTGCTGACAGCAGTACCCCTGACGATTCAAATGTTTCATTGTCTTCCGTATCTGTATCTACTTCATCAGATGACGACTGCAACACCAACTTTTCCTCTCTCGCACTTCTTTCTTATCTCTCTTTCTTCAACATGTATTTTTTTTTTTCTCAAACTCTGTCAACCCTTCCCATTTTTCCATGGCCTCCAGTATGTGTCTGAGCTAGCAAAAACTCCTTGTCTTCAGGTATTCTTGTCATATCCATATCCTTAGCATGCATGATATCAAACAAGTTGTCTAAACCTGCTTTCCATTCTTCCTCCTACTTCAGACTATTAGAATGTTTAGCTTTCTTTTTCTGTTTTTCTTCAGCTTTTCATATTCTTTAAAGAGACTTTCCACTTTTTCAACCACGTTTTTTCAGTCTCGTGGGGATTCCTGCCTTTGCCCAGACATCATGAACATCATTAGTTGCTGAAGGAGCTGCATCATGAACTGTCAGTTCAGTCATTTTCTTGTAGTAGTAGGATAGTGACATATCTTCTCTCTCTCGGATGGTAGTTTAGTTGAAGATAAACCACTATCAGACATATGTCCAATAAGCCACAAAACTGTTTCGCTTCTGGTTGTTGGCTTTGACATACTGCAGTGCTAGCTGCTACAAGTGCTTCTCACTAAATTAGAATATCATCAAAAAGTTAATTTATTTAAGTTCTTCAATACAAAAAGTGAAACTTTTTGACTCTATATACGAGTTTCACTCTTTGTATTGAAGAATTAATTTTTTGATGATATTCAAATTTAGTGAGAAGCACTTGTATGTTTGATGTTTTATTTTTGTAACCCCTGTAAAGGCAGTATGGTGTACAGGAACTGATGGAAACAGAAACAGACCGTGCTCCTCAGTATGAGACATTAATCCTCGCAGAGCTGTATTTCGGTGGCAACCTGGGGAGGAGGAGGAGAACCAGGGGACAGTGTCGCTGGTGTGCGAGACAGTGTCGCTGGTGTGCGAGACAGTGTCGCTGGTGTGTACACACTAACGCATGCGCAGAGGAGCATATCGGTCTTTCATAGTCTACTGAAGGGAAATCATAGCGCCGATGTGCGGCCACATGGAGAAGCCAATAGCAGGACTTGTCAGATGATGCAATGGTCAGGTGACCGGGTCAGAGAACAAGCGCATCAGGCAAACAGAATAGTATATGACTACAGTCAGCGAGTGCACAGGTGACATATGATGGAAAAGCTCCTCAGTGCTGGAGCTGCTATTTCTGTACCAAATAATCCCTCTGACTCTAAAGTGCGGAGTCCCGGTGCTTCCCCCAGGACTGAGTCCTGTCCCCTCTATCACACAGTCCCTGCTCCCTCATTACCGGTCCCCAGTGCAGAGTCCCGGTGCTTCCCCCAGGACTGAGTCCTGTTCCCTCTATCACAGAGTTCCTGCTCTCTCATTACCAGTCACCAATGCAGAGTCCCAGTGCTTCCCCCAGGACTGAGTACGGTCCCCTCTATCACACAGTCCCTGCTCCCTCATTACCAGTCACCAGTGCAGAGTCCCGGTGCTTCCCACAGGACTGAGTCCTGTCCCCTCTATCACACAGTTCCCGCTCCCTCATTACCGTTCAACAGTGCAGAGTCCCGATGCATCCCCCAGGACTGAGTCCTGTCCCCTCTATCACACAGTCCCTGCTCCCTCATTACCAGTCCCCAGTGCAGAGTGCCGGTGCTTCCCCCAGGACTGAGTCCTGTCCCCTCTATCACAGAGTTCCTGCTCTCTCATTACCAGTCACCAATGCAGAGTCCCGGTGCTTCCCCCAGGACTGAGTACGGTCCCCTCTATCACACAGTCCCTGCTCCCTCATTACCAGTCACCAGTGCAGAGTCCCGGTGCTTCCCCCAGGACTGAGTCCTGTCCCCTCTATCACACAGTCCCTGCTCCCTCATTACCGGTCACCAGTGCAGAGTCCCGGTGCTTCCCCCAGGACTGAGTCCTGTCCCCTCTATCACACAGTCCCTGCTCCCTCATTACCGGTCCCCAGTGCAGAGTCCCGGTGCTTCCCCAAGGACTGAGTCCTGTCCCCTTTATCACACAGTCATTGCTCCCTCATTACCGGTCCCCAGTGCAGAGTCCCGGTGCTTCCCCCAGGACTGAGTCTAGTCCCCTCTATCACACAGTCCCTGCTCCCTCATTACCGGTCCCCAGTGCAGAGTCCCGGTGCTTCCCCCAGGACTGAGTCCTGTCCCCTCTATCACACAGTCCCTGCTCCCTCATTACCGGTCCCCAGTGTAGAGTCCCGGTGCTTCCCCCAGGACTGAGTCCTGTCCCCTCTATCACACAGTCCCTGTTCCCTCATTACCGGTCCCCAGTGCAGAGTCCCGGTGCTTCCCCCAGGACTGAGTCCTGTCCCCTCTATCACACAGTCCCTGCTCCCTCATTACCGGTCCCCAGTGCAGAGTCCCGGTGCTTCCCCCAGGACTGAGTCCTGTCCCCTCTATCACACAGTCCCTGCTCCCTCATTACCGGTCCCCAGTGTAGGGTCCCGGTGCTTCCTCCAGGACTGAGTCCTGTCCCCTCTATCACACAGTCCCTGCTCCCTCATTACCGGTCCCCAGTGCAGAGTCCCGGTGCTTCCTCCAGGACTGAGTCCTATCCCCTCTATCACACAGTCCCTGCTCCCTCATTACCGGTCCCCAGTGTAGAGTCCCGGTGCTTCCCTCCAGGACTGAGTCCTGTCCCCTCTATCACACAGTCCCTGCTCCCTCATTACCGATCACCAGTGTAGAGTCCCGGTGCTTCCTCCAGGACTGAGTCCTGTCCCCTCTATCACACAGTCCCTGCTCCCTCATTACCGGTCACCAGTGCAGAGTCCCGGTGCTTCCCCCAGGACTGAGTCCTGTCCCCTCTATCACACAGTCCCTGCTCCCTCATTACCGGTCCCCAGTGCAGAGTCCCGGTGCTTCCTCCAGGACTGAGTCCTATCCCCTCTATCACACAGTCCCTGCTCCCTCATTACCGGTCCCCAGTGTAGAGTCCCGGTGCTTCCCTCCAGGACTGAGTCCTGTCCCCTCTATCACACAGTCCCTGCTCCCTCATTACCGGTCCCCAGTGTAGAGTTCCGGTGCTTCCTCCAGGACTGAGTCCTGTCCCCTCTATCACACAGTCCCTGCTCCCTCATTACCGGTCCCCAGTGCAGAGTCCCGGTGCTTCCCCCAGGACTGAGTCCTGTCCCCTCTATCACACAGTCCCTGCTCCCTCATTACCGGTCCCCAGTGCAGAGTCCCGGTGCTTCCCCCAGGACTGAGTCCTGTCCCCTCTATCACACAGTCCCAGCTCCCTCATTACCGGTCCCCAGTGTAGAGTCCCGGTGCTTCCCCCAGGACTGAGTCCTGTCCCCTCTATCACACAGTCTCTGCTCCCTCATTACCGGTCCCCAGTGTAGAGTCCCGGTGCTTCCCCCAGGACTGAGTCCTGTCCCCTCTATCACACAGTCCCTGCTCCCTCATTACCGGTCCCCAGTGCAGAGTCCCGGTGCTTCCCCCAGGACTGAGTCCTGTCCCCTCTATCACACAGTCCCTGCTCCCTCATTACCGGTCCCCAGTGTAGACTTCTCCTCAGCTTCAGCTCTTACCTGTGGCCGCTTCCTACACAGAAAACCCTTCACTTCCTACAAGCCCCATCCTGCTCCTCCCCCATGTGACTGATCACATGACTATGACATCATCACAGGTCCTGGAAGCAGAAATGCAAAGGTTCCCGGAATAGAAAGGGTTGAGCCTAGAATGTATGGGTTGCAGTCAGTACCTGGAAGGAGCAGAATGTATGGGCTCCTGTCAGGTATATATTATTGGAGGCAGGAGAATGTATGGGCTCCTGTCAGGTATATATTATTGGAGGCAGGAGAATGTATGGGCTCCTGTCAGGTATATATTATTGGAGGCAGGAGAATGTATGGGCTCCTGTCAGGTATATATTATTGGAGGCAGCAGAATGTATGGGCTCCTGTCAGGTATATATTATTGGAGGCAGCAGAATGTATGGGCTCCTGTCAGGTATATATTATTGGAGGCAGGAGAATGTATGGGCTCCTGTCAGGTATATATTCTTGGAGGCAGCAGAATCTATGGGCTCCTGTCAGGTATATATTATTGGAGACAGGAGAATGTATGGGCTCCTGTCAGGTATATATTATTGGAGGCAGCAGAATGTATGGGCTCCTGTCAGGTATATATTATTGGAGGCAGCAGAATCTATGGGCTCCTGTCAGGTATATATTATTGGAGGCAGCAGAATGTATGGGCTCCTGTCAGGTATATATTATTGGAGGTAGCAGAATCTATGGGCTCCTGTCAGGTATATATTATTGGAGGCAGCAGAATGTATGGGCTCCTGTCAGGTATATATTATTGGAGGCAGCAGAATGTATGGGCTCCTGTCAGGTATATATTATTGGAGGCAGCAGAATGTATGGGCTCCTGTCAGGTATATATTATTGGAGGCAGGAGAATGTATGGGCTCCTGTCAGGTATATATTATTGGAGGCAGCAGAATGTATGGGCTCCTGTCAGGTATATATTATTGGAGGCAGCAGAATGTATGGGCTCCTGTCAGGTATATATTATTGGAGGCAGGAGAATGTATGGGCTCCTGTCAGGTATATATTCTTGGAGGCAGCAGAATCTATGGGCTCCTGTCAGGTATATATTATTGGAGACAGGAGAATGTATGGGCTCCTGTCAGGTATATATTATTGGAGGCAGCAGAATGTATGGGCTCCTGTCAGGTATATATTATTGGAGGCAGCAGAATCTATGGGCTCCTGTCAGGTATATATTATTGGAGGCAGCAGAATGTATGGGCTCCTGTCAGGTATATATTATTGGAGGTAGCAGAATCTATGGGCTCCTGTCAGGTATATATTATTGGAGGCAGCAGAATGTATGGGCTCCTGTCAGGTATATATTATTGGAGGCAGCAGAATGTATGGGCTCCTGTCAGGTATATATTATTGGAGGCAGCAGAATGTATGGGCTCCTGTCAGGTATATATTATTGGAGGCAGGAGAATGTATGGGCTCCTGTCAGGTATATATTCTTGGAGGCAGCAGAATCTATGGGCTCCTGTCAGGTATATATTATTGGAGACAGGAGAATGTATGGGCTCCTGTCAGGTATATATTATTGGAGGCAGCAGAATGTATGGGCTCCTGTCAGGTATATATTATTGGAGGCAGCAGAATCTATGGGCTCCTGTCAGGTATATATTATTGGAGGCAGCAGAATTTATGGGCTCCTGTCAGGTATATATTATTGGAGGTAGCAGAATCTATGGGCTCCTGTCAGGTATATATTATTGGAGGCAGCAGAATGTATGGGCTCCTGTCAGGTATATATTATTGGAGGCAGCAGAATGTATGGGCTCCTGTCAGGTATATATTCTTGGAGGCAGCAGAATCTATGGGCTCCTGTCAGGTATATATTATTGGAGACAGGAGAATGTATGGGCTCCTGTCAGGTATATATTATTGGAGGCAGCAGAATGTATGGGCTCCTGTTAGGTATATATTATTGGAGGCAGCAGAATCTATGGGCTCCTGTCAGGTATATATTATTGGAGGTAGCAGAATCTATGGGCTCCTGTCAGGTATATATTATTGGAGGCAGCAGAATGTATGGGCTCCTGTCAGGTATATATTATTGGAGGTAGCAGAATCTATGGGCTCCTGTCAGGTATATATTATTGGAGGCAGGAGAATGTATGGGCTCCTGTCAGGTATATATTATTGGAGGCAGGAGAATGTATGGGCTCCTGTCAGGTATATATTATTGGAGGCAGCAGAATGTATGGGCTCCTGTCAGGTATATATTATTGGAGGCAGCAGAATGTATGGGCTCCTGTCAGGTATATATTATTGGAGGCAGGAGAATGTATGGGCTCCTGTCAGGTATATATTCTTGGAGGCAGCAGAATCTATGGGCTCCTGTCAGGTATATATTATTGGAGACAGGAGAATGTATGGGCTCCTGTCAGGTATATATTATTGGAGGCAGCAGAATGTATGGGCTCCTGTCAGGTATATATTATTGGAGGCAGCAGAATCTATGGGCTCCTGTCAGGTATATATTATTGGAGGCAGCAGAATGTATGGGCTCCTGTCAGGTATATATTATTGGAGGTAGCAGAATCTATGGGCTCCTGTCAGGTATATATTATTGGAGGCAGCAGAATGTATGGGCTCCTGTCAGGTATATATTATTGGAGGCAGCAGAATGTATGGGCTCCTGTCAGGTATATATTATTGGAGGCAGCAGAATGTATGGGCTCCTGTCAGGTATATATTATTGGAGGCAGGAGAATGTATGGGCTCCTGTCAGGTATATATTCTTGGAGGCAGCAGAATCTATGGGCTCCTGTCAGGTATATATTATTGGAGACAGGAGAATGTATGGGCTCCTGTCAGGTATATATTATTGGAGGCAGCAGAATGTATGGGCTCCTGTCAGGTATATATTATTGGAGGCAGCAGAATCTATGGGCTCCTGTCAGGTATATATTATTGGAGGCAGCAGAATTTATGGGCTCCTGTCAGGTATATATTATTGGAGGTAGCAGAATCTATGGGCTCCTGTCAGGTATATATTATTGGAGGCAGCAGAATGTATGGGCTCCTGTCAGGTATATATTATTGGAGGCAGCAGAATGTATGGGCTCCTGTCAGGTATATATTCTTGGAGGCAGCAGAATCTATGGGCTCCTGTCAGGTATATATTATTGGAGACAGGAGAATGTATGGGCTCCTGTCAGGTATATATTATTGGAGGCAGCAGAATGTATGGGCTCCTGTTAGGTATATATTATTGGAGGCAGCAGAATCTATGGGCTCCTGTCAGGTATATATTATTGGAGGTAGCAGAATCTATGGGCTCCTGTCAGGTATATATTATTGGAGGCAGCAGAATGTATGGGCTCCTGTCAGGTATATATTATTGGAGGTAGCAGAATCTATGGGCTCCTGTCAGGTATATATTATTGGAGGCAGCAGAATGTATGGGCTCCTGTCAGGTATATATTATTGGAGGCAGCAGAATCTATGGGCTCCTGTCAGGTATATATTATTGGAGGCAGGAGAATGTATGGGCTCCTGTCAGGTATATATTATTGGAGGCAGCAGAATGTATGGGCTCCTGTCAGGTATATATTCTTGGAGGCAACAGAATGTATGGGCTCCTGTCAGGTATATATTATTGGAGGCAGTAGAATCTATGGGCTCCTGTCAGGTATATATTATTGGAGGCAGCAGAATGTATGGGCTCCTGTCAGGTATATATTATTGGAGGCAGCAGAATGTATGGGATCCTGTCAGGTATATATTATTGGAGGCCGGAGAATGTATGGGCTCCTGTCAGGTATATATTATTGGAGGCCGGAGAATGTATGGGCTCCTGTCAGGTATATATTATTGGAGGCAGGAGAATGTATGGGCTCCTGTCAGGTATATATTATTGGAGACAGGAGAATGTATGGGCTCTTGTCAGGTATATATTATTGGAGACAGGAGAATGTATGGGCTCCTGTCAGGTATAGATTATTGGAGGCAGCAGAATCTATGGGCTCCTGTCAGGTATATATTATTGGAGCCAGCAGAATCTATGGGCTCCTGTCAGGTATATATTATTGGAGGCAGCAGAATCTATGGGCTCCTGTCAGGTATATATTATTGGAGCCAGCAGAATCTATGGGCTCCTGTCAGGTCTATATTATTGGAGGCAGCAGAATGTATGGGCTCCTGTCAGGTATATATTATTGGAGACAGCAGAATCTATGGGCTCCTGTCAGGTCTATATTATTGGAGGCAGGAGAATGTATGGGCTCCTGTCAGGTATATATTATTGGAGGCAGGAGAATGTATGGGCTCCTGTCAGGTATATATTCTTGGAGGCAGCAGAATGTATGGGCTCCTGTCAGGTATATATTATTGGAGGCAGCAGAATGTATGGGCTCCTGTCAGGTATATATTATTGGAGGCAGTAGAATCTATGGGCTCCTGTCAGGTATATATTATTGGAGGCAGCAGAATGTATGGGCTCCTGTCAGGTATATATTATTGGAGGCAGCAGAATGTATGGGATCCTGTCAGGTATATATTATTGGAGGCCGGAGAATGTATGGGCTCCTGTCAGGTATATATTATTGGAGGCCGGAGAATGTATGGGCTCCTGTCAGGTATATATTATTGGAGGCAGGAGAATGTATGGGCTCCTGTCAGGTATATATTATTGGAGACAGGAGAATGTATGGGCTCTTGTCACGTATATATTATTGGAGACAGGAGAATGTATGGGCTCCTGTCAGGTATAGATTATTGGAGGCAGCAGAATCTATGGGCTCCTGTCAGGTATATATTATTGGAGCCAGCAGAATCTATGGGCTCCTGTCAGGTATATATTATTGGAGGCAGCAGAATCTATGGGCTCCTGTCAGGTATATATTATTGGAGCCAGCAGAATCTATGGGCTCCTGTCAGGTCTATATTATTGGAGGCAGCAGAATGTATGGGCTCCTGTCAGGTATATATTATTGGAGACAGCAGAATCTATGGGCTCCTGTCAGGTATATATTATTGGAGCCAGCAGAATCTATGGGCTCCTGTCAGGTCTATATTATTGGAGGCAGCAGAATCTATGGGCTCCTGTCAGGTATATACAGTCATATGAAAAAGTTTGGGCACCCCTATTAATCTTAAGCTTAATGTTTTATAAAAATTGGTGTTTTTGCAACAGCTATTTCAGTTTGATATATGTAATAACTGTTGGACACAGTAATGTTTCTGCCTTGAAATGAGGTTTATTGTGCTAACAGAAAATGTGCAATCTGCATTCAAACAAAATTTGACCGGTGCATAAGTATGGGCACCCTTATCATTTTCTTGTTTTAAATACTCCTGCCTACTTTTTACTGACTTACTAAAGCACTTTTTTTGGTTTTGTAACCTCATTGAGCTTTGAACTTTATAGCCAGGTGTATGCAATCATGAGAAAAGCTACTTAAAGTGGCCACTTGCAAGTTGTTCTCCTGTTTGAATCTCCTCTGAAGAGTGGCATCATGGGCTCCTCAAAACAACTGTCAAATGATCTGAAAACAAAGATTATTCAACATAGTTGTTCAGGGGAAGGATACAAAAAGCTGTCTCAGAGATTTAACCTGTCAGTTTCCACTGTGAGGAACATAGTAAGGAAATGGAAGAACATAGGGACAGTTCTTGTTAAGGTCAGAAGTGTCAGGACAAGAAAAACATCAGAAAGGCAGAGAAGAAGAATGGTGAGATCAGTCAAGGACAATCCTCAGACCACCTCCAGAGAGCTGCAGCATCAACTTGCTGCAGATGGTGTCACTGTGCATCGGTCAACTATACAACGCACTTTGCACAAGGAGAAGCTGTATGGGAGAGTGATGCGAAAGAAGCCGTTTCTGCAAGTACGCACAAACAGAGTCGGCTGAGGTATGCAAAAGCACATTTGAAGAAGCCTATTTCTTTTTGGAAGAAGGTCCTGTGGACTGATGAAACCAAGATTGAGTTGTTTGGTCATACAAAAAGGCGTTATGCATGGTGGCAAAAAAACACAGCATTCCAAGAAAAACACTTGCTACCCACAGTAAAATTTGGTGGAGGTTCCATCATGCTTTGGGGCTGTGTGGTCAATGCCGGCACTGGGAATCTTGTTAAAGTTGAGGGACGCATGGATTCCACTCAGTATCAGCAGATTCTTGGCAATAGTGTTCAAGAATCAGTGATAAAGTTGAAGTTACGCAGTGGATGGATCTTTCAGCAAGACAATGATCCAAAACACCGCTCCAAATCTACTCAGGCATTCATGCAGAGGAACAATTACAATGTTCTGGAATGGCCATCCCAGTCCCCAGACCTGAATATCATTGAACATCTGTGGGATCATTTGAAGAGGCTGTCCATGCTCGGCGACCATCAAACTTAACTGAACTGGAATTGTTTTGTAAAGAGGAATGGTCAAAAATACCTTCATCCAGGATCCAGGAACTCATTAAAAGCTACAGGAAGCGACTAGAGGCTGTTATTTTTGCAAAAGGAGGATCTACTAAATATTAATGTCACTTTTCTGGTGAGGTGCCCATACTTATGCACCTGTCAAATTTTGTTTGAATGCAGATTGCACATTTTCTGTTAGTACAATAAACCTCATTTCAAGGTAGAAACATTACTGTATCCAACAGTTATTACATATATCAAACTGAAATAGCTGTTGCAAAAACACCAATTTTTATAAAACATTAAGCTTAAGATTAATAGGGGTGCCCAAACTTTTTCATATGACTGTATATTATTGGAGGCAGCAGAATCTATGGGCTCCTGTCAGGTATATATTATTGGAGGCAGGAGAATCTATAGGCTCCTGCCAGGTATGTATTATTGGAGGTAGGAGAATGTATGGGCTTCTGTCAGGTATATATTATTGGAGGTAGGAGAATGTATGGGCTCCTGTCAGGTATATATTATTGGAGGTAGGAGAATGTATGGGCTCCTGTCAGGTATATATTGTTGGAGGCAGGAGTATCTATGGGCTCCTGTCAGGTATATATTATTGGAGGCAGGAGAATGTATGGGCTCCTGTCAGGTATATATTATTGGAGGCAGCAGAATCTATGGGCTCCTGTCAGGTATATATTATTGGAGGCAGCAGAATGTATGGGCTTCTGTCAGGCATATATTATTGGAGGCAGGAGAATGTATGGGCTCCTGTCAGGTATATATTCTTGGAGGCAGCAGAATGTATGGGCTCCTGTCAGGTATATATTATTGGAGGCAGGAGAATGTATGGGCTCCTGTCAGGTATATATTATTGGAGGCAGCAGAATGTATGGGCTCCTGTCAGGTATATATTATTGGAGGCAGCAGAATGTATGGGCTCCTGTCAGGTATATATTCTTGGAGGCAGCAGAATGTATGGGCTCCTGTCAGGTATATATTATTGGAGGCAGGAGAATGTATGGGCTCCTGTCAGGTATATATTATTGGAGACAGGAGAATGTATGGGCTCCTGTCAGGTATATATTATTGGAGGCAGCAGAATGTATGGGCTCCTGTCAGGTATATATTATTGGAGGCAGCAGAATCTATGGGCTCCTGTCAGGTATATATTATTGGAGGTAGCAGAATCTATGGGCTCCTGTCAGGTATATATTATTGGAGGCAGCAGAATGTATGGGCTCCTGTCAGGTATATATTATTGGAGGTAGCAGAATCTATGGGCTCCTGTCAGGTATATATTATTGGAGGCAGCAGAATGTATGGGCTCCTGTCAGGTATATATTATTGGAGGCAGCAGAATCTATGGGCTCCTGTCAGGTATATATTATTGGAGGCAGGAGAATGTATGGGCTCCTGTCAGGTATATATTATTGGAGGCAGCAGAATGTATGGGCTCCTGTCAGGTATATATTCTTGGAGGCAACAGAATGTATGGGCTCCTGTCAGGTATATATTATTGGAGGCAGTAGAATCTATGGGCTCCTGTCAGGTATATATTATTGGAGGCAGCAGAATATATGGGCTCCTGTCAGGTATATATTATTGGAGGCAGCAGAATGTATGGGATCCTGTCAGGTATATATTATTGGAGGCCGGAGAATGTATGGGCTCCTGTCAGGTATATATTATTGGAGGCCGGAGAATGTATGGGCTCCTGTCAGGTATATATTATTGGAGGCAGGAGAATGTATGGGCTCCTGTCAGGTATATATTATTGGAGACAGGAGAATGTATGGGCTCTTGTCAGGTATATATTATTGGAGACAGGAGAATGTATGGGCTCCTGTCAGGTATAGATTATTGGAGGCAGCAGAATCTATGGGCTCCTGTCAGGTATATATTATTGGAGCCAGCAGAATCTATGGGCTCCTGTCAGGTATATATTATTGGAGGCAGCAGAATCTATGGGCTCCTGTCAGGTATATATTATTGGAGCCAGCAGAATCTATGGGCTCCTGTCAGGTCTATATTATTGGAGGCAGCAGAATGTATGGGCTCCTGTCAGGTATATATTATTGGAGACAGCAGAATCTATGGGCTCCTGTCAGGTCTATATTATTGGAGGCAGGAGAATGTATGGGCTCCTGTCAGGTATATATTATTGGAGGCAGGAGAATGTATGGGCTCCTGTCAGGTATATATTCTTGGAGGCAGCAGAATGTATGGGCTCCTGTCAGGTATATATTATTGGAGGCAGCAGAATGTATGGGCTCCTGTCAGGTATATATTATTGGAGGCAGTAGAATCTATGGGCTCCTGTCAGGTATATATTATTGGAGGCAGCAGAATGTATGGGCTCCTGTCAGGTATATATTATTGGAGGCAGCAGAATGTATGGGATCCTGTCAGGTATATATTATTGGAGGCCGGAGAATGTATGGGCTCCTGTCAGGTATATATTATTGGAGGCCGGAGAGTGTATGGGCTCCTGTCAGGTATATATTATTGGAGGCAGGAGAATGTATGGGCTCCTGTCAGGTATATATTATTGGAGACAGGAGAATGTATGGGCTCTTGTCAGGTATATATTATTGGAGACAGGAGAATGTATGGGCTCCTGTCAGGTATAGATTATTGGAGGCAGCAGAATCTATGGGCTCCTGTCAGGTATATATTATTGGAGCCAGCAGAATCTATGGGCTCCTGTCAGGTATATATTATTGGAGGCAGCAGAATCTATGGGCTCCTGTCAGGTATATATTATTGGAGCCAGCAGAATCTATGGGCTCCTGTCAGGTCTATATTATTGGAGGCAGCAGAATGTATGGGCTCCTGTCAGGTATATATTATTGGAGACAGCAGAATCTATGGGCTCCTGTCAGGTATATATTATTGGAACCAGCAGAATCTATGGGCTCCTGTCAGGTCTATATTATTGGAGGCAGCAGAATCTATGGGCTCCTGTCAGGTATATACAGTCATATGAAAAAGTTTGGGCACCCCTATTAATCTTAAGCTTAATGTTTTATAAAAATTGGTGTTTTTGCAACAGCTATTTCAGTTTGATATATGTAATAACTGTTGGACACAGTAATGTTTCTGCCTTGAAATGAGGTTTATTGTGCTAACAGAAAATGTGCAATCTGCATTCAAACAAAATTTGACCGGTGCATAAGTATGGGCACCCTTATCATTTTCTTGTTTTAAATACTCCTGCCTACTTTTTACTGACTTACTAAAGCACTTTTTTTGGTTTTGTAACCTCATTGAGCTTTGAACTTTATAGCCAGGTGTATGCAATCATGAGAAAAGCTACTTAAAGTGGCCACTTGCAAGTTGTTCTCCTGTTTGAATCTCCTCTGAAGAGTGGCATCATGGGCTCCTCAAAACAACTGTCAAATGATCTGAAAACAAAGATTATTCAACATAGTTGTTCAGGGGAAGGATACAAAAAGCTGTCTCAGAGATTTAACCTGTCAGTTTCCACTGTGAGGAACATAGTAAGGAAATGGAAGAACATAGGGACAGTTCTTGTTAAGGCCAGAAGTGTCAGGACAAGAAAAACATCAGAAAGGCAGAGAAGAAGAATGGTGAGATCAGTCAAGGACAATCCTCAGACCACCTCCAGAGAGCTGCAGCATCAACTTGCTGCAGATGGTGTCACTGTGCATCGGTCAACTATACAACGCACTTTGCACAAGGAGAAGCTGTATGGGAGAGTGATGCGAAAGAAGCCGTTTCTGCAAGTACGCACAAACAGAGTCGGCTGAGGTATGCAAAAGCACATTTGAAGAAGCCTATTTCTTTTTGGAAGAAGGTCCTGTGGACTGATGAAACCAAGATTGAGTTGTTTGGTCATACAAAAAGGCGTTATGCATGGTGGCAAAAAAACACAGCATTCCAAGAAAAACACTTGCTACCCACAGTAAAATTTGGTGGAGGTTCCATCATGCTTTGGGGCTGTGTGGTCAATGCCGGCACTGGGAATCTTGTTAAAGTTGAGGGACGCATGGATTCCACTCAGTATCAGCAGATTCTTGGCAATAGTGTTCAAGAATCAGTGATAAAGTTGAAGTTACGCAGTGGATGGATCTTTCAGCAAGACAATGATCCAAAACACCGCTCCAAATCTACTCAGGCATTCATGCAGAGGAACAATTACAATGTTCTGGAATGGCCATCCCAGTCCCCAGACCTGAATATCATTGAACATCTGTGGGATCATTTGAAGAGGCTGTCCATGCTCGGCGACCATCAAACTTAACTGAACTGGAATTGTTTTGTAAAGAGGAATGGTCAAAAATACCTTCATCCAGGATCCAGGAACTCATTAAAAGCTACAGGAAGCGACTAGAGGCTGTTATTTTTGCAAAAGGAGGATCTACTAAATATTAATGTCACTTTTCTGGTGAGGTGCCCATACTTATGCACCTGTCAAATTTTGTTTGAATGCAGATTGCACATTTTCTGTTAGTACAATAAACCTCATTTCAAGGTAGAAACATTACTGTATCCAACAGTTATTACATATATCAAACTGAAATAGCTGTTGCAAAAACACCAATTTTTATAAAACATTAAGCTTAAGATTAATAGGGGTGCCCAAACTTTTTCATATGACTGTATATTATTGGAGGCAGCAGAATCTATGGGCTCCTGTCAGGTATATATTATTGGAGGCAGGAGAATCTATAGGCTCCTGCCAGGTATGTATTATTGGAGGTAGGAGAATGTATGGGCTTCTGTCAGGTATATATTATTGGAGGTAGGAGAATGTATGGGCTCCTGTCAGGTATATATTATTGGAGGTAGGAGAATGTATGGGCTCCTGTCAGGTATATATTATTGGAGGCAGCAGAATGTGTGGGCTCCTGTCAGGTATATATTATTGGAGGCAGGAGAATGTATGAGCTCCTGTCAGGTATATATTATTGGAGGCGGCAGAATCTATGGGCTCCTGCCAGGTATATATTATTGGAGGCATCAGAATGTATGGGCTCCTGTCAGGTATATATTATTGGAGGCATCAGAATGTATGGGCTCCTGTCAGGTATATATTATTGGAGGCAGCAGAATCTATGGGCTCCTGTCAGGTATATATTATTGGAGGCAGCAGAATGTATGGGCTCCTGTCAGGTATATATTATTGGAGGTAGGAGAATGTATGGGCTCCTGTCAGGTATATATTATTGGAGGTAGGAGAATGTATGGGCTCCTGTCAGGTATATATTATTGGAGGCAGGAGAATGTATGGGCTCCTGTCAGGTATATATTATTGGAGGCAGCAGAATCTATGGGCTCCTGTCAGGTTTATATTATTGGAGGCAGGAGAATGTATGGGCTCCTGTCAGGTATATATTATTGGAGGCAGCAGAATGTATGGACTCCTGTCAGGTATATATTATTGGAGGTAGCAGAATGTATGGGCTCCTATCAGGTATATATTATTGGAGGCAGCAGAATGTATGGACTCCTGTCAGGTATATATTATTGGAGGCAGCAGAATGTATGGGCTCCTGTCAGGTATATATTATTGGAGGCAGGAGAATGTATGGGCTCCTGTCAGGTATATATTATTGGAGGCAGCAGAATGTATGGGCTCCTGTCAGGTATATATTATTGGAGGTAGGAGAATCTATGGGCTCCTGTCAGGTATATATTATTGGAGGCAGCAGAATGTATGGGCTCCTGTCAGGTATATATTATTCAAGGCAGGAGAATGTATGGGCTCCTGTCAGGTATATATTATTGGAGGCAGGAGAATGTATGGGCTCCTGCCAGGTATATATTATTCAAGGCAGTAGAATCTATGGGCTCCTGTCAGGTATATATTATTGGAGGCAGCAGAATGTATGGGCTCCTGTCAGGTATATATTATTGGAGGCAGCAGAATGTATGGGATCCTGTCAGTTATATATTATTGGAGGCCGGAGAATGTATGGGCTCCTGTCAGGTATATATTATTGGAGGCCGGAGAATGTATGGGCTCCTGTCAGGTATATATTATTGGAGGCAGGAGAATGTATGGGCTCCTGTCAGGTATATATTATTGGAGACAGGAGAATGTATGGGCTCCTGTCAGGTATATATTATTGGAGACAGGAGAATGTATGGGCTCCTGTCAGGTATAGATTATTGGAGGCAGCAGAATCTATGGGCTCCTGTCAGGTATATATTATTGGAGCCAGCAGAATCTATGGGCTCCTGTCAGGTATATATTATTGGAGCCAGCAGAATCTATGGGCTCCTGTCAGGTCTATATTATTGGAGGCAGCAGAATCTATGGGCTCCTGTCAGGTATATATATTATTGGAGGCAGCAGAATCTATGGGCTCCTGTCAGGTATATATTATTGGAGGCAGGAGAATCTATAGGCTCCTGCCAGGTATGTATTATTGGAGGTAGGAGAATGTATGGGCTTCTGTCAGGTATATATTATTGGAGGTAGGAGAATGTATGGGCTCCTGTCAGGTATATATTATTGGAGGTAGGAGAATGTATGGGCTCCTGTCAGGTATATATTGTTGGAGGCAGAAGTATCTATGGGCTCCTGTCAGGTATATATTATTGGAGGCAGGAGAATGTATGGGCTCCTGTCAGGTATATATTATTGGAGGCAGCAGAATCTATGGGCTCCTGTCAGGTATATATTATTGGAGGCAGCAGAATGTATGGGCTTCTGTCAGGCATATATTATTGGAGGCAGGAGAATGTATGGGCTGCTGTCAGGTATATATTATTGGAGGCAGCAGAATCTATGGGCTCCTGTCAGGTATATATTATTGGAGGTAGGAGAATGTATGGGCTCCTGTCAGGTGTATATTATTGGAGGTAGGAGAATGTATGGGCTTCTGTCAGGTATATATTATTGGAGGCAGCAGACTGTATGGGTTCCTGTCAGGTATATATTATTGGAGGCAGGAGAATGTATGGGCTCCTGTCAGGTATATATTATTGGAGCCAGGAAAATGTATGGGCTCCTGTCAGGTATATATTATTGGAGGCAGCAGAATGTGTGGGCTCCTGTCAGGTATATATTATTGGAGGCAGGAGAATGTATGAGCTCCTGTCAGGTATATATTATTGGAGGCGGCAGAATCTATGGGCTCCTGCCAGGTATATATTATTGGAGGCATCAGAATGTATGGGCTCCTGTCAGGTATATATTATTGGAGGCATCAGAATGTATGGGCTCCTGTCAGGTATATATTATTGGAGGCAGCAGAATCTATGGGCTCCTGTCAGGTATATATTATTGGAGGCAGCAGAATGTATGGGCTCCTGTCAGGTATATATTATTGGAGGTAGGAGAATGTATGGGCTCCTGTCAGGTATATATTATTGGAGGTAGGAGAATGTATGGGCTCCTGTCAGGTATATATTATTGGAGGCAGGAGAATGTATGGGCTCCTGTCAGGTATATATTATTGGAGGCAGCAGAATCTATGGGCTCCTGTCAGGTATATATTATTGGAGGCAGCAGAATGTATGGGCTTCTGTCAGGCATATATTATTGGAGGCAGGAGAATGTATGGGCTCCTGTCAGGTATATATTATTGGAGGCAGGAGAATGTATGGGCTCCTGCCAGGTATATATTATTGGAGGTGGCAGAATCTATGGGCTCCTGTCAGGTATATATTATTGGAGGTAGCAGAATGTATGGGCTCCTGTCAGGTATATATTATTGGAGGTAGGAGAATGTATGGGCTTCTGTCAGGTATATATTATTGGAGGCAGCAGACTGTATGGGCTCCTGTCAGGTATATATTATTGGAGGCAGGAGAATGTATGGGCTCCTGTCAGGTATATATTATTGGAGCCAAGAGAACGTATGGGCTCCTGTCAGGTATATATTATAGGAGGCAGCAGAATGTGTGGGCTCCTGTCAGGTATATATTATTGGAGGCAGGAAAAGGCATGGGCTCCTGTCAGGTATATATTATTGGAGGCGGCAGAATCTATGGGCTCCTGACAGGTATATATTATTGGAGGCATCAGAATGTATGGGCTCCTGACAGGTATATATTATTGGAGGCAGCAGAATCTATGGGCTCCTGTCAGGTATATATTATTGGAGGCAGCAGAATCTATGGGCTCCTGTCAGGTATATATTATTGGAGGCAGCAGAATGTATGGGCTTCTGTCAGGCATATATTATTGGAGGCAGGAGAATGTATGGGCTCCTGTCAGGTATATATTATTGGAGGCAGGAGAATGTATGGGCTGCTGTCAGGTATATATTATTGGAGGCGGCAGAATCTATGGGCTCCTGTCAGGTATATATTATTGGAGGTAGGAGAATGTATGGGCTCCTGTCAGGTATATATTATTGGAGGTAGGAGAATGTATTGGCTTCTGTCAGGTATATATTATTGGAGGCAGCAGACTGTATGGGCTCCTGTCAGGTATATATTATTGGAGGCAGGAGAATGTATGGGCTCCTGTCAGGTATATATTATTGGAGGCAGGAGAATGTATGGGCTCCTGTCAGGTATATATTATTGGAGGCAGGAGAATGTATGGGCTCCTGTCTGGTATATATTATTGGAGGCAGGAGAATGTATGGGCTCCTGTCAGGTATATATTATTGGAGGCAGCAGAATGTATGGACTCCTGTCAGGTATATATTATTGGAGGTAGCAGAATGTATGGGCTCCTATCAGGTATATATTATTGGAGGCAGCAGAATGATTAGACTCCTGTCAGGTATATATTATTGGAGGCAGCAGAATGTATGGGCTCCTGTCAGGTATATATTATTGGAGGCAGGATAATGTATGGGCTCCTGTCAGGTATATATTATTGGAGGCAGCAGAATGTATGGGCTCCTGTCAGGTATATATTATTGGAGGCAGGAGAATGTATGGGCTCCTGTCAGGTATATATTATTGGAGCCAGGAAAATGTATGGGCTCCTGTCAGGTATATATTATTGGAGGCAGCAGAATGTGTGGGCTCCTGTCAGGTATATATTATTGGAGGCAGGAGAATGTATGAGCTCCTGTCAGGTATATATTATTGGAGGCGGCAGAATCTATGGACTCCTGCCAGGTATATATTATTGGAGGCATCAGAATGTATGGGCTCCTGTCAGGTATATATTATTGGAGGCATCAGAATGTATGGGCTCCTGTCAGGTATATATTATTGTAGGCAGCAGAATCTATGGGCTCCTGTCAGGTATATATTATTGGAGGCAGCAGAATGTATGGGCTCCTGTCAGGTATATATTATTGGAGGTAGGAGAATATATGGGCTCCTGTCAGGTATATATTATTGGAGGTAGGAGAATGTATGGGCTCCTGTCAGGTATATATTATTGGAGGCAGGAGAATGTATGGGCTCCTGTCAGGTATATATTATTGGAGGCAGCAGAATCTATGGGCTCCTGTCAGGTATATATTATTGGAGGCAGCAGAATGTATGGGCTTCTGTCAGGCATATATTATTGGAGGCAGGAGAATGTATGGGCTCCTGTCAGGTATATATTATTGGAGGCAGGAGAATGTATGGGCTCCTGCCAATTATATATTATTGGAGGTGGCAGAATCTATGGGCTCCTGTCAGGTATATATTATTGGAGGTAGGAGAATGTATGGGCTCCTGTCAGGTATATATTATTGGAGGTAGGAGAATGTATGGGCTTCTGTCAGGTATATATTATTGGAGGCAGCAGACTGTATGGGCTCCTGTCAGGTATATATTATTGGAGGCAGGAGAATGTATGGGCTCCTGTCAGGTATATATTATTGGAGCCAGGAGAACGTATGGGCTCCTGTCAGGTATATATTATAGGAGGCAGCAGAATGTGTGGGCTCCTGTCAGGTATATATTATTGGAGGCAGGAGAATGCATGGGCTCCTGTCAGGTATATATTATTGGAGGCGGCAGAATCTATGGGCTCCTGACAGGTATATATTATTGGAGGCATCAGAATGTATGGGCTCCTGACAGGTATATATTATTGGAGGCAGCAGAATCTATGGGCTCCTGTCAGGTATATATTATTGGAGGCAGCAGAATCTATGTTCTCCTGTCAGGTATATATTATTGGAGGCAGCAGAATGTATGGGCTTCTGTCAGGCATATATTATTGGAGGCAGGAGAATGTATGGGCTCCTGTCAGGTATATATTATTGGAGGCAGGAGAATGTATGGGCTGCTGTCAGGTATATATTATTGGAGGCGGCAGAATCTATGGGCTCCTGTCAGGTATATATTATTGGAGGTAGGAGAATGTATGGGCTCCTGTCAGGTATATATTATTGGAGGTAGGAGAATGTATGGGCTTCTGTCAGGTATATATTATTGGAGGCAGCAGACTGTATGGGCTCCTGTCAGGTATATATTATTGGAGGCAGGAGAATGTATGGGCTCCTGTCAGGTATATATTATTGGAGGCAGGAGAATGTATGGGCTCCTGTCAGGTATATATTATTGGAGGCAGCAGAATGTGTGGGCTCCTGTCAGGTATATATTATTGGAGGCAGCAGAATGTTTGGGCTCCTGTCAGGTATATATTATTGGAGGCAGGAGAATGTATGGGCTCCTGTCAGGTATATATTATTGAAGGCGGCAGAATCTATGGGCTCCTGCCAAGTATATATTATTGGAGGCATCAGAATGTATGGGCTCCTGTCAGGTATATATTATTGGAGGCATCAGAATGTATGGGCTCCTGTCAGGTATATATTATTGGAGGCAGCAGAATCTATGGGCTCCTATCAGGTATATATTATTGGAGGCAGCAGAATGTATGGGCTCCTGTCAGGTATATATTATTGGAGGTAGGAGAATGTATGGGCTCCTGTCAGGTATATATTATTGGAGGTAGGAGAATGTATGGGCTCCTGTCAGGTATATATTATTGGAGGCAGGAGAATGTATGGGCTCCTGTCAGGTATATATTATTGGAGGCAGCAGAATCTATGGGCTCCTGTCAGGTATATATTATTGGAGGCAGCAGAATGTATGGGCTTCTGTCAGGCATATATTATTGGAGGCAGGAGAATGTATGGGCTCCTGTCAGATATATATTATTGGAGGCAGGAGAATGTATGGGCTCCTGCCAGGTATATATTATTGGAGGTGGCAGAATCTATGGGCTCCTGTCAGGTATATATTATTGGAGGTAGGAGAATGTATGGGCTCCTGTCAGGTATATATTATTGGAGGTAGGAGAATGTATGGGCTTCTGTCAGGTATATATTATTGGAGGCAGCAGACTGTATGGGCTCCTGTCAGGTATATATTATTGGAGGCAGGAGAATGTATGGGCTCCTGTCAGGTATATATTATTGGAGCCAGGAGAACGTATGGGCTCCTGTCAGGTATATATTATAGGAGGCAGCAGAATGTGTGGGCTCCTGTCAGGTATATATTATTGGAGGCAGGAGAATGCATGGGCTCCTGTCAGGTATATATTATTGGAGGCGGCAGAATCTATGGGCTCCTGACAGGTATATATTATTGGAGGCATCAGAATGTATGGGCTCCTGACAGGTATATATTATTGGAGGCAGCAGAATCTATGGGCTCCTGTCAGGTATATATTATTGGAGGCAGCAGAATCTATGGGCTCCTGTCAGGTATATATTATTGGAGGCAGCAGAATGTATGGGCTTCTGTCAGGCATATATTATTGGAGGCAGGAGAATGTATGGGCTCCTGTCAGGTATATATTATTGGAGGCAGGAGAATGTATGGGCTGCTGTCAGGTATATATTATTGGAGGCGGCAGAATCTATGGGCTCCTGTCAGGTATATATTATTGGAGGTAGGAGAATGTATGGGCTCCTGTCAGGTATATATTATTGGAGGTAGGAGAATGTATGGGCTTCTGTCAGGTATATATTATTGGAGGCAGCAGACTGTATGGGCTCCTGTCAGGTATATATTATTGGAGGCAGGAGAATGTATGGGCTCCTGTCAGGTATATATTATTGGAGGCAGGAGAATGTATGGGCTCCTGTCAGGTATATATTATTGGAGGCAGCAGAATGTGTGGGCTCCTGTCAGGTATATATTATTGGAGGCAGCAGAATGTTTGGGCTCCTGTCAGGTATATATTATTGGAGGCAGCAGAATGTATGGGCTTCTGTCAGGCATATATTATTGGAGGCAGGAGAATGTATGGGCTCCTGTCAGGTATATATTATTGGAGGCAGGAGAATGTATGGGCTGCTGTCAGGTATATATTATTGGAGGCGGCAGAATCTATGGGCTCCTGTCAGGTATATATTATTGGAGGTAGGAGAATGTATGGGCTCCTGTCAGGTATATATTATTGGAGGTAGGAGAATGTATGGGCTTCTGTCAGGTATATATTATTGGAGGCAGCAGACTGTATGGGCTCCTGTCAGGTATATATTATTGGAGGCAGGAGAATGTATGGGCTCCTGTCAGGTATATATTATTGGAGGCAGGAGAATGTATGGGCTCCTGTCAGGTATATATTATTGGAGGCAGCAGAATGTGTGGGCTCCTGTCAGGTATATATTATTGGAGGCAGCAGAATGTTTGGGCTCCTGTCAGGTATATATTATTGGAGGCAGGAGAATGTATGGGCTCCTGTCAGGTATATATTATTGAAGGCGGCAGAATCTATGGGCTCCTGCCAGGTATATATTATTGGAGGCATCAGAATGTATGGGCTCCTGTCAGGTATATATTATTGGAGGCATCAGAATGTATGGGCTCCTGTCAGGTATATATTATTGGAGGCAGCAGAATCTATGGGCTCCTGTCAGGTATATATTATTGGAGGCAGCAGAATGTATGGGCTCCTGTCAGGTATACATTATTGGAGGTAGGAGAATGTATGGGCTCCTGTCAGGTATATATTATTGGAGGTAGGAGAATGTATGGGCTCCTGTCAGGTATATATTATTGGAGGCAGGAGAATGTATGGGCTCCTGTCAGGTATATATTATTGGAGGCAGCAGAATCTATGGGCTCCTGTCAGGTATATATTATTGGAGGCAGCAGAATGTATGGGCTTCTGTCAGGCATATATTATTGGAGGCAGGAGAATGTATGGGCTCCTGTCAGGTATATATTATTGGAGGCAGGAGAATGTATGGGCTCCTGTCAGGTATATATTATTGGAGGTGGCAGAATCTATGGGCTCCTGTCAGGTATATATTATTGGAGGTAGGAGAATGTATGGGCTCCTGTCAGGTATATATTATTGGAGGTAGGAGAATGTATGGGCTTCTGTCAGGTATATATTATTGGAGGCAGCAGACTGTATGGGCTCCTGTCAGGTATATATTATTGGAGGCAGGAGAATGTATGGGCTCCTATCAGGTATATATTATTGGAGGCAGCAGAATGTATGGACTTCTGTCAGGTATATATTATTGGAGGCAGGAGAATGTATGGGCTCCTGTCAGGTATATATTCTTGGAGGCAGCAGAATGTATGGGCTCCTGTCAGGTATATATTATTGGAGACAGCAGAATGTATGGGCTCCTGTCAGGTATATATTATTGGAGGCAGTAGAATCTATGGGCTCCTGTCAGGTATATATTATTGGAGGCAGCAGAATGTATGGGCTCCTGTCAGGTATATATTATTGGAGGCAGCAGAATGTATGGGATCCTGTCAGGTATATATTATTGGAGGCCGGAGAATGTATGGGCTCCTGTCAGGTATATATTATTGGAGGCCGGAGAATGTATGGGCTCCTGTCAGGTATATATTATTGGAGGCAGGAGAATGTATGGGCTCCTGTCAGGTATATATTATTGGAGACAGGAGAATGTATGGGCTCTTGTCAGGTATATATTATTGGAGACAGGAGAATGTATGGGCTCCTGTCAGGTATAGATTATTGGAGGCAGCAGAATCTATGGGCTCCTGTCAGGTATATATTATTGGAGCCAGCAGAATCTATGGGCTCCTGTCAGGTATATATTATTGGAGGCAGCAGAATCTATGGGCTCCTGTCAGGTATATATTATTGGAGCCAGCAGAATCTATGGGCTCCTGTCAGGTCTATATTATTGGAGGCAGCAGAATCTATTTGCTCCTGTCAGGTCTATATTATTGGAGGCAGGAGAATGTATGGGCTCCTGTCTGGTATATATTATTGGAGGCAGGAGAATGTATGGGCTCCTGTCAGGTATATATTATTGGAGGCAGCAGAATGTATGGACTCCTGTCAGGTATATATTATTGGAGGTAGCAGAATGTATGGGCTCCTATCAGGTATATATTATTGGAGGCAGCAGAATGATTAGACTCCTGTCAGGTATATATTATTGGAGGCAGCAGAATGTATGGGCTCCTGTCAGATATATATTATTGGAGGCAGGATAATGTATGGGCTCCTGTCAGGTATATATTATTGGAGGCAGCAGAATGTATGGGCTCCTGTCAGGTATATATTATTGGAGGCAGGAGAATGTATGGGCTCCTGTCAGGTATATATTATTGGAGGCAGCAGAATGTATCGGCTCCTGTCAGGTATATATTATTGGAGGCAGCAGAATGTATGGGCTCCTGTCAGGTATATATTATTGGAGGCAGGAAAATCTATGGGCTCCTGTCCGGTATATATTATTGGAGGTAGGAGAATCTATGGGCTCCTGTCAGGTATATATTATTGGAGGCAGCAGAATGTATGGGCTCCTGTCAGGTATATATTATTCAAGGCAGGAGAATGTATGGGCTCCTGTCAGGTATATATTATTGGAGGCAGGAGAATGTATGGGCTCCTGCCAGGTATATATTATTCAAGGCAGTAGAATCTATGGGCTCCTGTCAGGTATATATTATTGGAGGCAGCAGAATGTATGGGCTCCTGTCAGGTATATATTATTGGAGGCAGCAGAATGTATGGGATCCTGTCAGGTATATATTATTGGAGGCCGGAGAATGTATGGGCTCCTGTCACGTATATATTATTGGAGGCAGGAGAATGTATGGGCTCCTGTCAGGTATATATTATTGGAGACAGGAGAATGTATGGGCTCCTGTCAGGTATATTTTATTGGAGACAGGAGAATGTATGGGCTCCTGTCAGGTATAGATTATTGGAGGCAGCAGAATCTATGTTCTCCTGTCAGGTATATATTATTGGAGCCAGCAGAATCTATGGGCTCCTGTCAGGTATATATTATTGGAGCCAGCAGAATCTTTGGGCTCCTGTCAGGTCTATATTATTGGAGGCAGCAGAATCTATGGGCTCCTGTCAGGTATATATATTATTGGAGGCAGCAGAATCTATGGGCTCCTGTCAGGTATATATTATTGGAGGCAGGGAAATCTATAGGCTCCTGCCAGGTATGTATTATTGGAGGTAGGAGAATGTATGGGCTCCTGTCAGGTATATATTATTGGAGGTAGGAGTATGTATGGACTCCTGTCAGGTATATATTGTTGGAGGCAGGAGTATCTATGGGCTCCTGCCAGGTATATATTATTGGAGGCATCAGAATGTATGGGCTCCTGTCAGGTATATATTATTGGAGGCATCAGAATGTATGGGCTCCTGTCAGGTATATATTATTGTAGGCAGCAGAATCTATGGGCTCCTGTCAGGTATATATTATTTGAGGCAGCAGAATGTATGGGCTCCTGTCAGGTATATATTATTGGAGGTAGGAGAATGTATGGGCTCCTGTCAGGTATATATTATTGGAGGTAGGAGAATGTATGGGCTCCTGTCAGGTATATATTATTGGAGGCAGGAGAATGTATGGGCTCCTGTCAGGTATATATTATTGGAGGCAGCAGAATCTATGGGCTCCTGTCAGGTATATATTATTGGAGGCAGCAGAATGTATGGGCTTCTGTCAGGCATATATTATTGGAGGCAGGAGAATGTATGGGCTCCTGTCAGGTATATATTATTGGAGGCAGGAGAATGTATGGGCTCCTGCCAGGTATATATTATTGGAGGTGGCAGAATCTATGGGCTCCTGTCAGGTATATATTATTGGAGGTAGGAGAATGTATGGGCTCCTGTCAGGTATATATTATTGGAGGTAGGAGAATGTATGGGCTTCTGTCAGGTATATATTATTGGAGGCAGCAGACTGTATGGGCTCCCGTCAGGTATATATTATTGGAGGCAGGAGAATGTATGGGCTCCTGTCAGGTATATATTATTGGAGCCAGGAGAACGTATGGGCTCCTGTCAGGTATATATTATAGGAGGCAGCAGAATGTGTGGGCTCCTGTCAGGTATATATTATTGGAGGCAGGAGAATGCATGGGCTCCTGTCAGGTATATATTATTGGAGGCGGCAGAATCTATGGGCTCCTGACAGGTATATATTATTGGAGGCATCAGAATGTATGGGCTCCTGACAGGTATATATTATTGGAGGCAGCAGAATCTGTGGGCTCCTGTCAGGTATATATTATTGGAGGCAGCAGAATCTGTGGGCTCCTGTCAGGTATATATTATTGGAGGCAGCAGAATGTATGGGCTTCTGTCAGGCATATATTATTGGAGGCAGGAGAATGTATGGGCTCCTGTCAGGTATATATTATTGGAGGCAGGAGAATGTATGGGCTGCTGTCAGGTATATATTATTGGAGGCGGCAGAATCTATGGGCTCCTGTCAGGTATATATTATTGGAGGTAGGAGAATGTATGGGCTCCTGTCAGGTATATATTATTGGAGGTAGGAGAATGTATGGGCTTCTGTCAGGTATATATTATTGGAGGCAGCAGACTGTATGGGCTCCTGTCAGGTATATATTATTGGAGGCAGGAGAATGTATGGGCTCCTGTCAGGTATATTTTATTGGAGGCAGGAGAATGTATGGGCTCCTGTCAGGTATATATTATTGGAGGCAGCAGAACGTGTGGGCTCCTGTCAGGTATATATTATTGGAGGCAGCAGAATGTGTGGGCTCCTGTCAGGTATATATTATTGGAGGCAGGAGAATGTATGGGCTCCTGTCAGGTATATATTATTGGAGGCGGCAGAATCTATGGGCTCCTGCCAGGTATATATTATTGGAGGCATCAGAATGTATGGGCTCCTGTCAGGTATATATTATTGGAGGCATCAGAATGTATGGGCTCCTGTCAGGTATATATTATTGGAGGCAGCAGAATCTATGGGCTCCTGTCAGGTATATATTATTGGAGGCAGCAGAATGTATGGGCTCCTGTCAGGTATATATTATTGGAGGTAGGAGAATGTATGGGCTCCTGTCAGGTATATATTATTGGAGGTAGGAGAATGTATGGGCTCCTGTCAGGTATATATTATTGGAGGCAGGAGAATGTATGGGCTCCTGTCAGGTATATATTATTGGAGGCAGCAGAATCTATGGGCTCCTGTCAGGTATATATTATTGGAGGCAGCAGAATGTATGGGCTTCTGTCAGGCATATATTATTGGAGGCAGGAGAATGTATGGGCTCCTGTCAGGTATATATTATTGGAGGCAGGAGAATATATGGGCTCCTGTCAGGTATATATTATTGGAGGTGGCAGAATCTATGGGCTCCTGTCAGGTATATATTATTGGAGGTAGGAGAATGTATGGGCTCCTGTCAGGTATATATTATTGGAGGTAGGAGAATGTATGGGCTTCTGTCAGGTATATATTATTGGAGGCAGCAGACTGTATGGGCTCCTGTCAGGTATATATTATTGGAGGCAGGAGAATGTATGGGCTCCTGTCAGGTATATATTATTGGAGCCAGGAGAATGTATGGGCTCCTGTCAGGTATATATTATAGGAGGCAGCAGAATGTGTGGGCTCCTGTCAGGTATATATTATTGGAGGCAGGAGAATGTATGGGCTCCTGTCAGGTATATATTATTGGAGGCGGCAGAATCTATGGGCTCCTGACAGGTATATATTATTGGAGGCATCAGAATGTATGGGCTCCTGTCAGGTATATATTATTGGAGGCAGCAGAATCTATGGGCTCCTGTCAGGTATATATTATTGGAGGCAGCAGAATGTATGGGCTCCTGTCAGGTATATATTATTGGAGGTAGGAGAATGTATGGGCTCCTGTCAGGTATATATTATTGGAGGTAGGAGAATGTATGGGCTCCTGTCAGGTATATATTATTGGAGGTAGGAGAATGTATGGGCTTCTGTCAGGTATATATTATTGGAGGCAGCAGAATGTATGAGCTCCTGTCAGGTATATATTATTGGAGGCAGCAGAATGTATGGGCTCCTGACAGGTATATATTATTGGAGGCAGCAGAAACTATGGGCTCCTGTCAGGTATATATTATTGGAGGCAGCAGAATGTATGGGCTCCTGTCAGGTATATATTATTGGAGGCAGGAGAATGTATGGGCTCCTGTCAGGTATATATTATTGGAGCCAGCAGAATCTATGGGCTCCTGTCAGGTATATATTATTGGAGGCAGCAGAATGTATGGGCTCCTCTCAGGTATATATTATTGGAGGCAGGAGAATCTATGGGCTCCTGTCAGGTATATATTATTGGAGGCAGGAGTATCTATGGGCTCCTGTCAGGTATATATTATTGGAGGCAGGAGAATGTATGGGCTCCTGTCAGGTATATATTATTGGAGGCAGCAGAATCTATGGGCTCCTGTCAGGTATATATTATTGGAGGCAGCAGAATGTATGGGCTCCTGTCAGGTATATATTATTGGAGGCAGCAGAATGTATGGGCTTCTGTCAGGCATATATTATTGGAGGCAGGAGAATGTATGGGCTCCTGTCAGGTATATATTATTGGAGGCAGGAGAATGTATTGGCTGCTGTCAGGTATATATTATTGGAGGCGGCAGAATCTATGGGCTCCTGTCAGGTATATATTATTGGAGGTAGGAGAATGTATGGGCTCCTGTCAGGTATATATTATTGGAGGCAGGAGAATGTATGGGCTTCTGTCAGGTATATATTATTGGAGGCAGCAGACTGTATGGGCTCCTGTCAGGTATATATTATTGGAGGCAGGAGAATGTATGGGCTCCTGTCAGGTATATATTATTGGAGGCAGGAGAATGTATGGGCTCCTGTCAGGTATATATTATTGGAGGCAGGAGAATCTATGGGCTCCTGTCAGGTATATATTATTGGAGGCAGCAGAATGTATGGGCTCCTGTCAGGTATATATTATTGGAGGCAGGAGAATGTATGGGCTCCTGTCAGGTATATATTATTCAAGGCAGGAGAATGTATGGGCTCCTGTCAGGTATATATTATTGGAGGCAGGAGAATGTATGGGCTCCTGCCAGGTATATATTATTCGAAGCAGTAGAATCTATGGGCTCCTGTCAGGTATATATTATTGGAGGCAGCAGAATGTATGGGCTCCTGTCAGGTATATATTATTGGAGGCAGCAGAATGTATGGGATCCTGTCAGGTATATATTATTGGAGGCAGGAGAATGTATGGGCTCCTGTCAGGTATATATTATTGGAGGCCGGAGAATGTATGGGCTCCTGTCAGGTATATATTATTGGAGGCAGGAGAATGTATGGGCTCCTGTCAGGTATATATTATTGGAGACAGGAGAATGTATCTGCTCCTGTCAGGTATATATTATTGGAGACAGGAGAATGTATGGGCTCCTGTCAGGTATAGATTATTGGAGGCAGCAGAATCTATGGGCTCCTGTCAGGTATATATTATTGGAGCCAGCAGAATCTATGGGCTCCTGTCAGGTATATATTATTGGAGCCAGCAGAATCTATGGGCTCCTGTCAGGTCTATATTATTGGAGGCAGCAGAATCTATGGGCTCCTGTCAGGTATATATATTATTGGAGGCAGCAGAATCTATGGGCTCCTGTCAGGTATATATTATTGGAGGCAGGAGAATCTATAGGCTCCTGTCAGGTATGTATTATTGGAGGTAGGAGAATGTATGGGCTTCTGTCAGGTATATATTATTGGAAGTAGGAGAATGTATGGGCTCCTGTCAGGTATATATTATTGGAGGTAGGAGAATATATGGGCTCCTGTCAGGTATATATTGTTGGAGGCAGGAGCATCTATGGGCTCCTGTCAGGTATATATTATTGGAGGCAGGAGAATATATGGGCTCCTGTCAGGTATATATTATTGGAGGCAGCAGAATCTATGGGCTCCTGTCAGGTATATATTATTGGAGGCAGCAGAATGTATGGGCTTCTGTCAGGCATATATTATTGGAGGCAGGAGAATGTATGGGCTCCTGTCAGGTATATATTATTGGAGGCAGGAGAATATATGGGCTGCTGTCAGGTATATATTATTGGAGGCGGCAGAATCTATGGGCTCCTGTCAGGTATATATTATTGGAGGTAGGAGAATGTATGGGCTCCTGTCAGGTATATATTATTGGAGGTAGGAGAATGTATGGGCTTCTGTCAGGTATATATTATTGGAGGCAGCAGACTGTATGGGCTCCTGTCAGGTATATATTATTGGAGGCAGGAGAATGTATGGGCTCCTGTCAGGTATATATTATTGGAGCCAGGAGAATGTATGGGCTCCTGTCAGGTATATATTATTGGAGGCAGCAGAATGTGTGGGCTCCTGTCAGGTATATATTATTGGAGGCAGGAGAATGTATGGGCTCCTGTCAGGTATATATTATTGGAGGCGGCAAAATCTATGGGCTCCTGCCAGGTATATATTATTGGAGGCATCAGAATGTATGGGCTCCTGTCAGGTATATATTATTGGAGGCATCAGAATGTATGGGCTCCTGTCAGGTATATATTATTGGAGGCAGCAGAATCTATGGGCTCCTGTCAGGTATATATTATTGGAGGCAGCAGAATCTATGGGCTCCTGTCAGGTATATATTATTGGAGGTAGGAGAATGTATGGGCTCCTGTCAGGTATATATTATTGGAGGTAGGAGAATGTATGGGCTCCTGTCAGGTATATATTATTGGAGGCAGGAGAATGTATGGGCTCCTGTCAGGTATATATTATTGGAGGCAGCAGAATCTATGGGCTCCTGTCAGGTATATATTATTGGAGGCAGCAGAATGTATGGGCTTCTGTGAGGCATATATTATTGGAGGCAGGAGAATGTATGGGCTCCTGTCAGGTATATATTATTGGAGGCAGGAGAATGTATGGGCTCCTGTCAGGTATATATTATTGGAGGTGGCAGAATCTATGGGCTCCTGTCAGGTATATATTATTGGAGGTAGGAGAATGTATGGGCTCCTGTCAGGTATATATTATTGGAGGTAGGAGAATGTATGGGCTTCTGTCAGGTATATATTATTGGAGGCAGCAGACTGTATGGGCTCCTGTCAGGTATATTATTGGAGGCAGAAGAATGTATGGGCTCCTGTCAGGTATATATTATTGGAGCCAGGAGAATGTATGGGCTCCTGTCAGGTATATATTATAGGAGGCAGCAGAATGTGTGGGCTCCTGTCAGGTATATATTATTGGAGGCAGGAGAATGTATGGGCTCCTGTCAGGTATATATTATTGGAGGCGGCAGAATCTATGGGCTCCTGACAGGTATATATTATTGGAGGCATCAGAATGTATGGGCTCCTGTCAGGTATATATTATTGGAGGCAGCAGAATCTATGGGCTCCTGTCAGGTATATATTGTTGGAGGCAGCAGAATGTATGGGCTCCTGTCAGGTATATATTATTGGAGGTAGTAGAATGTATGGGCTCCTGTCAGGTATATATTATTGGAGGTAGGAGAATGTATGGGCTCCTGTCAGGTATATATTATTGGAAGTAGGAGAATGTATGGGCTTCTGTCAGGTATATATTATTGGAGGCAGCAGAATGTATGAGCTCCTGTCAGGTATATATTATTGCAGGCAGCAGAATGTATGGGCTCCTGACAGGTATATATTATTGGAGGCAGCAGAAACTATGGGCTGCTGTCAGGTATATATTATTGGAGGCAGCAGAATGTATGGGCTCCTGTCAGGTATATATTATTGGAGGCAGGAGAATGTATGGGCTCCTGTCAGGTATATATTATTGGAGCCAGCAGAATCTATGGGCTCCTGTCAGGTATATATTATTGGAGGCAGCAGAATGTATGGGCTCCTCTCAGGTATATATTATTGGAGGCAGGAGAATCTATGGGCTCCTGTCAGTTATATATTATTGGAGGCAGGAGTATCTATGGGCTCCTGTCAGGTATATATTATTGGAGGCAGGAGAATGTATGGGCTCCTGTCAGGTATATATTATTGGAGGCAGCAGAATCTATGGGCTCCTGTCAGGTATATATTATTGGAGGCAGCAGAATCTATGGGCTCCTGTCAGGTATATATTATTGGAGGCAGCAGAATGTGTGGGCTTCTGTCAGGCATATATTATTGGAGGCAGGAGAATGTATGGGCTCCTGTCAGTTATATATTATTGGAGGCAGGAGAATGTATGGGCTGCTGTCAGGTATATATTATTGGAGGCGGCAGAATCTATGGGCTCCTGTCAGGTATATATTATTGGAGGTAGGAGAATGTATGGGCTCCTGTCAGGTATATATTATTGGAGGTAGGAGAATGTATGGGCTTCTGTCAGGTATATATTATTGGAGGCAGCAGACTGTATGGGCTCCTGTCAGGTATATATTATTGGAGGCAGGAGAATGTATGGGCTCCTGTCAGGTATATATTATTGGAGGTAGGAGAATGTATGGGCTTCTGTCAGGTATATATTATTGGAGGCAGCAGACTGTATGGGCTCCTGTCAGGTATATATTATTGGAGGCATCAGAATGTATGGGCTCCTGTCAGGTATATATTATTGGAGGCAGCAGAATCTATGGGCTCCTGTCAGGTATATATTATTGGAGGCAGCAGAATGTATGGGCTCCTGTCAGGTATATATTATTGGAGGTAGGAGAATGTATGGGCTCCTGTCAGGTATATATTATTGGAGGTAGGAGAATGTATGGGCTCCTGTCAGGTATATATTATTGGAGGCGGCAGAATCTATGGGCTCCTGCCAGGTATATATTATTGGAGGCATCAGAATGTATGGGCTCCTGTCAGGTATACATTATTGGAGGCAGCAGAATCTATGGGCTCCTGTCAGGTATATATTATTGGAGGCAGCAGAATGTATGGGCTTCTGTCATGCATATATTATTGGAGGCAGGAGAATGTATGGGCTCCTGTCAGGTATATATTATTGGAGGCAGGAGAATGTATGGGCTCCTGTCAGGTATATATTATTGGAGGCGGCAGAATCTATGGGCTCCTGTCAGGTATATATTATTGGAGGTAGGAGAATGTATGGGCTCCTGTCAGGTATATATTATTGGAGGTAGGAGAATGTATGGGCTTCTGTCAGGTATATATTATTGGAGGCAGCAGACTGTATGGGCTCCTGTCAGGTATATATTATTGGAGGCAGGAGAATGTATGGGCTCCTGTCAGGTATATATTATTGGAGCCAGGAGAATGTATGGGCTCCTGTCAGGTATATATTATAGGAGGCAGCAGAATGTGTGGGCTCCTGTCAGGTATATATTATTGGAGGCAGCAGAATGTATGGGCTCCTGTCAGGTATATATTATTGGAGGTAGGAGAATGTATGGGCTCCTGTCAGGTATATATTATTGGAGGTAGGAGAATGTATGGGCTTCTGTCAGGTATATATTATTGGAGGCAGCAGAATGTATGGGCTCCTGTCAGGTATATATTATTGGAGGCAGCAGAGTGTATGGGCTCCTGACAGGTATATATTATTGGAGGCAGCAGAATCTATGGGCTCCTGTCAGGTATATATTATTGGAGGCAGGAGAATGTATGGGCTCCTGTCAGGTATACATTATTGGAGCCAGCAGAATCTATGGGCTCCTGTCAGGTATATATTATTGGAGGCAGGAGAATGTATGGGTTCCTGTCAGGTATATATTATTGGAGGCAGCAGAATGTATGGGCTCTTGTCAGGTATATATTATTGGAGGCAGGAGAATGTATGGGCTCCTGTCAGGTATATATTATTGGAGGCGGCATAATCTATGGGCTCCTGTCAGGTATATATTATTGGAGGTAGGAGAATGTATGGTCTCCTGTCAGGTATATATTATTGGAGGCGGCAGAATCTATGGGCTCCTGTCAGGTATATATTATTGGAGGTAGTAGAATGTATGGGCTCCTCTCAGGTATATATTATTGGAGGCAGCAGAATGTATGGGCTCCTGCCAGGTATATATTATTGGAGGCATCAGAATCTATGGGCTCCTGTCAGGTATATATTATTGGAGGCAGGAGAATGTATGGGCTCCTGTCAGGTATATATTATTGGAGGCAGGAGAATGTATGGGCTCCTGTCAGGTATATATTATTGGAGGCAGCAGAATCTATGGGCTCCTGTCAGGTATATATTATTGGAGGTAGGAGAATGTATGGGCTCCTGTCAGGTATATATTATTGGAGGTATGAGAATGTATGGGCTCCTGTCAGGTATATATTATTGGAGGCAGCAGAATGTATGGGCTCCTGTCAGGTATATATTATTGGAGGCAGCAGAATGTATGGGCTCCTGTCAGATATATATTATTGGAGGCAGCAGAATGTATGGACTCTTGTCAGGTATATATTATTGGAGGCAGGAGAATCTATGGGCTCCTGTCAGGTATATATTATTGGAGGTAGGAGAATGTATGGGCTCCTGTCAGGTATATATTATTGGAGGCAGGAGAATCTATGGGCTCCTGTCAAGTATATATTATTGGAGGCAGCAGAATCTATGGGTCCTGTCAGGTATATATTATTGGAGGCAGGAGAATGTATGGGCTGCTGTCAGGTATATATTATTGGAGGCCGCAGAATCTATGGGCTCCTGTCAGGTATATATTATTGGAGGCAGCAGAATGTATGGGCTTCTGTCAGGCATATATTATTGGAGGCAGGAGAATGTATGGGCTCCTGTCAGGTATATATTATTGGAGGCAGGAGAATGTATGGGCTCCTGTCAGGTATATATTATTGGAGGCGGCAGAATCTATGGGCTCCTGTCAGGTATATATTATTGGAGGTAGGAGACTGTATGGGCTCCTGTCAGGTATATATTATTGGAGGTAGGAGAATGTATGGGCTCCTGTCAGGTATATATTATTGGAGGCAGCAGACTGTATGGGCTCCTGTCAGGTATATATTATTGGAGGCAGGAGAATGTATGGGCTCCTGTCAGGTATATATTATTGGAGCCAGGAGAATGTATGGGCTCCTGTCAGGTATATATTATTGGAGGCAGCAGAATGTATGGGCTCCTGTCAGGTATATATTATTGGAGGCAGGAGAATGTATTGGCTCCTGTCAGGTATATATTATTGGAGGCGGCAGAATCTATGGGCTCCTGCCAGGTATATATTATTGGAGGCATCAGAATGTATGGGCTCCTGTCAGGTATATATTACTGGAGGCAGCAGAATCTATGGGCTCCTGTCAGGTATATATTATTGGAGGCAGCAGAATGTATGGGCTCCTGTCAGGTATATATTATTGGAGGTAGGAGAATGTATGGGCTCCTGTCAGGTATATATTATTGGAGGTAGGAGAATGTATGGGCTCCTGTCAGGTATATATTATTGGAGGTAGGAGAATGTATGGGCTTCTGTCAGGTATATATTATTGGAGGCAGGAGAATGTATGGGCTCCTGTCAGGTATATATTATTGGAGCCAGCAGAATCTATGGGCTCCTGTCAGGTATATATTATTGGAGGCAGCAGAATGTATGGGCTCCTCTCAGGTATATATTATTGGAGGCAGGAGAATCTATGGGCTCCTGTCAGGTATATATTATTGGAGGCCGGAGAATGTATGGGCTCCTGTCAGGTATATATTATTAGAGGCAGCAGAATCTATGGGCTCCTGTCAGGTATATATTATTGGAGGCAGCAGAATGTATGGGCTTCTGTCAGGCATATATTATTGGAGGCAGGAGAATGTATGGGCTCCTGTCAGGTATATATTATTGGAGGCAGGAGAATGTATGGGCTCCTGTCAGGTATATATTATTGGAGGCGGCAGAATCTATGGGCTCCTGTCAGGTATATATTATTGGAGGTAGGAGAATGTATGGGCTCCTGTCAGGTATATATTATTGGAGGTAGGAGAATGTATGGGCTTCTGTCAGATATATATTATTGGAGGCAGCAGACTGTATGGGCTCCTGTCAGGTATATATTATTGGAGCCAGGAGAATGTATGGGCTCCTGTCAGGTATATATTATAGGAGGCAGCAGAATGTGTGGGCTCCTGTCAGGTATATATTATTGGAGGCAGGAGAATGTATGGGCTCCTGTCAGGTATATATTATTGGAGGCAGCAGAATGTATGGGCTCCTGTCAGGTATATATTATTGGAGGTAGGAGAATGTATGGGCTCCTGTCAGGTATATATTATTGGAGGTAGGAGAATGTATGGGCTCCTGTCAGGTATATATTATTGGAGGCGGCAGAATCTATGGGCTCCTGCCAGGTATATATTATTGGAGGCATCAGAATGTATGGGCTCCTGTCAGGTATACATTATTGGAGGCAGCAGAATCTATGGGCTCCTGTCAGGTATATATTATTGGAGGCAGCAGAATGTATGGGCTTCTGTCAGGCATATATTATTGGAGGCAGGAGAATGTATGGGCTCCTGTCAGGTATATATTATTGGAGGCAGGAGAATGTATGGGCTCCTGTCAGGTATATATTATTGGAGGCGGCAGAATCTATGGGCTCCTGTCAGGTATATATTATTGGAGGTAGGAGAATGTATGGGCTCCTGTCAGGTATATATTATTGGAGGTAGGAGAATGTATGGGCTTCTGTCAGGTATATATTATTGGAGGCAGCAGACTGTATGGGCTCCTGTCAGGTATATATTATTGGAGGCAGGAGAATGTATGGGCTCCTGTCAGTGATATATTATTGGAGCCAGGAGAATGTATGGGCTCCTGTCAGGTATATATTATAGGAGGCAGCAGAATGTGTGGGCTCCTGTCAGGTATATATTATTGGAGGCAGCAGAATGTATGGGCTCCTGTCAGGTATATATTATTGGAGGTAGGAGAATGTATGGGCTCCTGTCAGGTATATATTATTGGAGGTAGGAGAATGTATGGGCTTCTGTCAGGTATATATTATTGGAGGCAGCAGAATGTATGGGCTCCTGTCAGGTATATATTATTGGAGGCAGCAGAGTGTATGGGCTCCTGACAGGTATATATTATTGGAGGCAGCAGAATCTATGGGCTCCTGTCAGGTATATATTATTGGAGGCAGGAGAATGTATGGGCTCCTGTCAGGTATATATTATTGGAGCCAGCAGAATCTATGGGCTCCTGTCAGGTATATATTATTGGAGGCAGGAGAATGTATGGGTTCCTGTCAGGTATATATTATTGGAGGCAGCAGAATGTATGGGCTCTTGTCAGGTATATATTATTGGAGGCAGGAGAATGTATGGGCTCCTGTCAGGTATATATTATTGGAGGCGGCATAATCTATGGGCTCCTGTCAGGTATATATTATTGGAGGTAGGAGAATGTATGGTCTCCTGTCAGGTATATATTATTGGAGGCGGCAGAATCTATGGGCTCCTGTCAGGTATATATTATTGGAGGTAGTAGAATGTATGGGCTCCTCTCAGGTATATATTATTGGAGGCAGCAGAATGTATGGGCTCCTGCCAGGTATATATTATTGGAGGCATCAGAATCTATGGGCTCCTGTCAGGTATATATTATTGGAGGCAGGAGAATGTATGGGCTCCTGTCAGGTATATATTATTGGAGGCAGGAGAATGTATGGGCTCCTGTCAGGTATATATTATTGGAGGCAGGAGAATGTATGGGCTCCTGTCAGGTATATATTATTGGAGGCAGCAGAATCTATGGGCTCCTGTCAGGTATATATTATTGGAGGTAGGAGAATGTATGGGCTCCTGTCAGGTATATATTATTGGAGGTATGAGAATGTATGGGCTTCTGTCAGGTATATATTATTGGAGGCTGCAGAATGTATGGGCTCCTGTCAGGTATATATTATTGGAGGCAGCAGAATGTATGGGCTCCTGACAGGTATATATTATTGGAGGCAGCAGAATCTATGGGCTCCTGTCAGGTATATATTATTGGAGGCAGGAGAATGTATGGGCTCCTGTCAGGTATATATTATTGGAGGCAGCAGAATGTATGGGCTCCTGTCAGGTATATATTATTGGAGGCAGCAGAATGTATGGGCTCCTGTCAGATATATATTATTGGAGGCAGCAGAATGTATGGACTCGTGTCAGGTATATATTATTGGAGGCAGGAGAATCTATGGGCTCCTGTCAGGTATATATTATTGGAGGTAGGAGAATGTATGGGCTCCTGTCAGGTATATATTATTGGAGGCAGGAGAATCTATGGGCTCCTGTCAAGTATATATTATTGGAGGCAGCAGAATCTATGGGTCCTGTCAGGTATATATTATTGGAGGCAGGAGAATGTATGGGCTGCTGTCAGGTATATATTATTGGAGGCCGCAGAATCTATGGGCTCCTGTCAGGTATATATTATTGGAGGCAGCAGAATGTATGGGCTTCTGTCAGGCATATATTATTGGAGGCAGGAGAATGTATGGGCTCCTGTCAGGTATATATTATTGGAGGCAGGAGAATGTATGGGCTCCTGTCAGGTATATATTATTGGAGGCGGCAGAATCTATGGGCTCCTGTCAGGTATATATTATTGGAGGTAGGAGACTGTATGGGCTCCTGTCAGGTATATATTATTGGAGGTAGGAGAATGTATGGGCTACTGTCAGGTATATATTATTGGAGGCAGCAGACTGTATGGGCTCCTGTCAGGTATATATTATTGGAGGCAGGAGAATGTATGGGCTCCTGTCAGGTATATATTATTGGAGCCAGGAGAATGTATGGGCTCCTGTCAGGTATATATTATTGGAGGCAGCAGAATGTATGGGCTCCTGTCAGGTATATATTATTGGAGGCAGGAGAATGTATGGGCTCCTGTCAGGTGTAACGGGTCCGGGAGGCGGAACCTCTGAGCTACTATACAAGGGGGCGGCCCTTGTAAGGGAGCGGGTGGCAGTCTCTGGGTGAACGGACAGGGAGTTACGGCAAGTGATCAGGGCAGTCTCTGGGTAAGGGGTAGGTACGACCTGTGATGGCAGAGCCTCCGGGTAGGCTAGCAGGCAGATGGTAGATGTGTGCTCCCAGGTGAGCAAGCGAGAGTCTCTGGAATAGCAGGTGGTCACGGCACGTGACGGCGGAACCTCCGGGCTGGCAGGCAGGTAGGTAACGGAGAAGCGCTCCCAGGTGAGCGGGCAAGAGTCTCTGGAATAGCTGGTGGTCACCGCACGTGACAACGGGACCTCCGGGCTGGCAAGCAGGCAGGTAACGGAGATGCGCTCCCAGGTGAGCGGGCAAGAGTCTCTGAGATAGCTGGTGGTCACAGCACGTGACAACGGAGCCTCCGGGCTGGCAAGCAGGCAGATAACGGAGAAGCGCTCCCAGGTGAGCGGGCAAGCTGGTCCATAGACAGACTGACCGGAGTAGTAAGGCAGACCGTCGGACCTCAGGCAAGCAGGCAGGTAGCTGATATGCGCTCCCAGGTGAGCGGGCAGGCTGGTCCTTTAGACAGACTGACAGGAGTAGTAAGGCAGACCGTCGGACCTCAGACTGGCAGACAGGTAACAAGTATTCAGGCAGGAATCAGGCAGGTAACTGGCAGGTAAACTAGCAGGAAACTGGCAGGAAACTGGCAGGTAACTGGCAGGTAACTGGCAACGGGACCTGAGGGCTGAAGCACAGGTGAGACACAGGTGCAAACAACATTGCTCGGGCACCTCCATTTTGGAGGAGGTGCCTTATATATGATGAAGTCCTCCGGCCATTGGCCGGGGACTCCTTAGGACGGCGCGCGCGGCCCCTTTAAGAGGAGGGGAGCGCGCGCGCGCCCTAAGCACAGGGGCCGGGAAGGAGCGCGCGCTGAGAGCAGAGCGGGAGGAGGACGCTGGGAAGGAGCGCGCGCTGACAGCAGAGCGGGGAGAGGACGCTGGGCACGGAGCAGAGCGGTGAGGGGAGCAGCGTCCCTGCCTAGCAGAGGGCAGGGACGCCAGCGCTACAGTACCCCCCCCTTTAGGCCCCCCCTTTTTTAGGCCAGACAGAAATTTAGCTAGGATGAGAGGGGCATGGATGTTCTCCCGGGGCTCCCACGTTCTCTCCTCAGGACCAAACCCCTTCCAATCTACCAGAAAAAAGGTCTTTCCTCTTACCCTTTTGGTGGCAAGAATGTTCTCTACCTCAAACTCGTCCTCAGCAGAAACCGGAGCAGGAGGCGTACCTGTAGACTTGGAAAAAGAGTTAAGCACCACAGGTTTGAGGAGAGACACATGGAAGGAGTTAGGGATCCGTAAGTTGGCCGGGAGTTTCAATTTATAGGCCACCGGGTTGATCTGACTGATGACCTCCAGTGGGCCGATGAACCGAGGCCCTAACTTATAGGAAGGGATCTTGAGCCGGACATATTTGGACGAGAGCCAGACTTTATCCCCAGGGCGGAATTGAGGAGGGTCCAGACGTTTTTTGTCAGCGTGTCTTTTCATACGCTCGGATGACAGAAGGAGTGCGGACCGGGTACTCTCCCATATGGAGGAAAATTTGTTAACAAGAGATTCCGCAGCCGGATTGTCCGCCGAGGTGGAGACGGGAAACGGGATCCGAGGATGCTGACCGTAGACTACAAAAAACGGGGATTTGGAGGAAGACTCGCTCTCGTGATTGTTGTACGAGAATTCGGCCCATGGCAGGAGATCCACCCAGTCAGAATGGTGGGCATTAACGAAGTGCCGAAGGTAACTGGTCAGGTTCTGATTGATCCGCTCCACTTGACCATTAGACTGTGGGTGGTAAGCGGAGGAGAAGTCCAGGGTGACGTCCAGCAATTTACAAGTGGCTCTCCAGAAACGGGAAGTGAACTGTACCCCACGATCCGACACGATGTGACGGGGCAGGCCATGAAGACGGAAGATGTGGCGGATAAAGTCTTTAGCCAGCTCGGGTGCAGACGGAAGACCTGGCAGTGGAATGAAGTGAGCCATCTTGGAGAAGCGGTCAGCGACCACCCAAATGACCGTACAACCGGCAGAGACGGGTAGATCAGTAATGAAGTCCATCGCTATATGCTGCCAGGGGGCAGCAGGTACTGGCAGAGGTAGGAGGCGGCCGGCCGGCAGGTGTCTCGGAACTTTGTTGCGGGCGCAGGACACACAGGCAGAAACAAAGTCTATTACATCCTTGTGCAGGTTAGGCCACCAGTAGTGCCGGGTAATAAGCTGGAGGGTCTTTTTCTGACCGGCGTGGCCAGCTAGTTTAGACGAATGACCCCAGTGTAGGATCTTCTCCCGATCAGGTACTGGTACGAACGTCTTACCAGGAGGAAGACGATTTAGACTCACGGGAGCCACCTGCATTACTCTGGCGGGATCGATGATATGTTTCGGATCCTCCTCGAGATCAGACACCAGAAAGGACCGAGACAAAGCGTCCGCCTTGACGTTTTTGTCAGCCGGGCGAAAATGAAGGACAAAATCAAAACGAGCAAAAAACAAGGACCACCGGGCTTGGCGCGGGTTAAGTCTCTGGGCATGCTGGAGGTAAGCCAAGTTCTTGTGGTCAGTGTAAATTATTACCGGGTGAAGAGCCCCCTCGAGCAGGTAACGCCACTCCTCCAATGCCAGTTTGATGGCCAATAACTCTCGGTCTCCTATGGAATAGTTGCGCTCAGAGGAGGAGAAGAGTTTAGAGAAGAAGCCACAAGTTACCATCCTCCCGGAAGATGATTTTTGAGTAAGTACCGCTCCGGCTCCAGAGGAGGAGGCGTCAACTTCCAGGAAGAACTGCTTGTTGCCATCTGGGCGATGCAGCACCGGGGCGGAAGAGAAGGCCTGTTTAAGGGAAAGAAAGGCCTCCTCTGCTTCGGGTGGCCACTCTTTGGGATTAGTACCTTTACGGGTGAGCGCAGAAATTGGGGCCGTCCGGGAAGAGAAGTGTGGTATGAAGAGGCGGTAGTAGTTGGCGAAGCCCAGGAATCGCTGAATGGCCTTCAACCCCTCCGGTTGGGGCCATTTCTCGATGGCAGACAGTTTCTCAGGATCCATTTGTAGGCCGGTCTGAGAGATAATGTAGCCCAGAAACGGAAGCGAGGTCTGCTCAAAGAGGCACTTCTCAAATTTAGCGTAGAGATGGTTCTGCCTTAGCCTGAGCAGGACCTGACGAACGTCCCTCCGGTGAGTCTGGAGATCCGGAGAGAAGACCAAGATGTCGTCCAGGTACACCACTACGCAGGAGTAGAGAAGGTCCCGGAAGATGTCATTGACCAACTCTTGAAAGACGGCAGGAGCGTTACAGAGACCAAAGGGCATTACCAGGTATTCATAGTGGCCGTCCCGGGTGTTGAATGCCGTCTTCCATTCATCCCCCTGACGAATACGAACCAGGTTGTACGCCCCACGGAGGTCCAGTTTGGTGAAGATCCTAGCCCCCCTCAGGCGATCAAATAATTCTGGAATGAGCGGAAGGGGGTACTTATTCTTCACCGTGATCAGGTTTAGGCCTCTATAGTCTATACAGGGACGGAGAGAACCGTCCTTCTTTTTGACGAAAAAGAAGCCTGCTCCCGCCGGGGAGGTAGATTTCCGGATGAATCCTCTGGCCAGATTCTCCTCAATATATTCGGACATTGACCGGGTCTCAGCAGCGGATAAAGGATAGATACGCCCACGGGGAGGAGTAGTACCGGGTAGCAGATCGATGGGACAGTCGTATGGTCTATGTGGTGGTAATGTCTCTGCCTCCTTTTTATTAAAGACATCTGCATAAGACCAATAAGGAATCGGAAGTCCAGGTAGATTAGCTGGGGTAGGAGAGGGACGGACGGGATGGACGGGAACCAGGCAGGTTTTATGACAGTCTTGTCCCCAGCGAAGGACCTCTCCGGTTTGCCAGTCTAGCACGGGTGCATGTCTCTGGAGCCAGGGCAGACCTAGCAAGAGGGCGTGAGAGAGTCCAGGCAGAACATGAAAGGAGATACTTTCAGAATGCAGCATTCCCACCTGCAGGGTAATGGATTCAGTGATGAGTTGAATGGGGCGAGGTAAGAGGCCCCCATCCACGGCAGCGACAGACAAGGGTACAGCCAGAGGTTTGGTGGGGATGCGGTATTTCTCAACCAGGGACTGTGAAATAAGGTTCCCGGCTGCTCCAGAGTCAAGTTGGGCTAGTTCGAAATAACGGTTCTCCCCGTAGATGATCGAAACTGACAACAGCAGGGATGGAGAGGATTTATTCTTGTCTAGGTGGACCTCTCTGAGCGAACCTAGACACAGGCGTTTCCCGACCTCTCCGGGCAGGCACGGATCCGGTGCTCCTTACTGCCACAGTAGAAGCAGCTCCCCTCGGCACGGCGTGAGTCCTGACGGGTTTTGACCATCTTGGTCTGGTCGACCTGCATAGGCTCAGGAGAGTGTACCTGGGGAGAGATGGAGGGAATGACGGGTTTCTGGAAAGTAGGAGCTAAACGTGGAATCCTTCTCTCACGGGTGACCTCTTTGGCACGCTCCTGGAACCGTAGGTCAATCCGGGTGGCAAGGGTTATCAGATCATCGAGAGAGGTAGGAATGTCCCGACCAGCAAGTTCATCTTTAATACGACCGGACAGACCCTCCCAGAAGACGGATACCAGAGCGTCGTTATCCCAGGCCAGCTCCGAGGCAAGGGTGCGGAACCGTATGGCATATTGGCCCACGGTGAGACCCTCCTGACGGAGGCGTAGCAGAGAGGATGCGGATGAGGTCTTCCGTCCGGGTTCGTCGAAGACTTTCCGGAAAGCCGAGAGAAAAGCAGGCAAGTTGGACACCAGGGGGTCTCCTCTCTCCCATAGAGGATTTAGCCAGGCCAGGGCCTCCCCGGTGAGATGGGACATGATAAAGGCAATTTTGGCCCGGTCGGAATTAAACTGATGGGACAAAAGTTCAAAGTGCAGGGTGCACTGATTTATGAAGCCCCGAGCCTGGACGGAGTCGCCTTCGAAGCGAGGAGGTGCAGACAGCCGGGGACCGGGATAGGTTACCATGGTATTAGTGGGTAGCGGAGCTGCCGGGTTGCGAGTCATGGTACTGGCAGTGGCTGCAGGTGGTGCAGTCAGAGTGTCCAGGCGAGTATTGACATTCCGCAGGTGACCCAGGATGGACTCCTGTTGGGACCTTTGACGGGACAGTTCATGACACAGGTCCGTGAGTGAGGGAGCTTGGGTGCCACCGGGTTCCATGGCCCGAGCAAACTGTAACGGGTCCGGGAGGCGGAACCTCTGAGCTACTATACAAGGGGGCGGCCCTTGTAAGGGAGCGGGTGGCAGTCTCTGGGTGAACGGACAGGGAGTTACGGCAAGTGATCAGGGCAGTCTCTGGGTAAGGGGTAGGTACGACCTGTGATGGCAGAGCCTCCGGGTAGGCTAGCAGGCAGATGGTAGATGTGTGCTCCCAGGTGAGCAAGCGAGAGTCTCTGGAATAGCAGGTGGTCACGGCACGTGACGGCGGAACCTCCGGGCTGGCAGGCAGGTAGGTAACGGAGAAGCGCTCCCAGGTGAGCGGGCAAGAGTCTCTGGAATAGCTGGTGGTCACCGCACGTGACAACGGGACCTCCGGGCTGGCAAGCAGGCAGGTAACGGAGATGCGCTCCCAGGTGAGCGGGCAAGAGTCTCTGAGATAGCTGGTGGTCACAGCACGTGACAACGGAGCCTCCGGGCTGGCAAGCAGGCAGATAACGGAGAAGCGCTCCCAGGTGAGCGGGCAAGCTGGTCCATAGACAGACTGACCGGAGTAGTAAGGCAGACCGTCGGACCTCAGGCAAGCAGGCAGGTAGCTGATATGCGCTCCCAGGTGAGCGGGCAGGCTGGTCCTTTAGACAGACTGACAGGAGTAGTAAGGCAGACCGTCGGACCTCAGACTGGCAGACAGGTAACAAGTATTCAGGCAGGAATCAGGCAGGTAACTGGCAGGTAAACTAGCAGGAAACTGGCAGGAAACTGGCAGGTAACTGGCAGGTAACTGGCAACGGGACCTGAGGGCTGAAGCACAGGTGAGACACAGGTGCAAACAACATTGCTCGGGCACCTCCATTTTGGAGGAGGTGCCTTATATATGATGAAGTCCTCCGGCCATTGGCCGGGGACTCCTTAGGACGGCGCGCGCGGCCCCTTTAAGAGGAGGGGAGCGCGCGCGCCCTAAGCACAGGGGCCGGGAAGGAGCGCGCGCTGAGAGCAGAGCGGGAGGAGGACGCTGGGAAGGAGCGCGCGCTGACAGCAGAGCGGGGAGAGGACGCTGGGCACGGAGCAGAGCGGTGAGGGGAGCAGCGTCCCTGCCTAGCAGAGGGCAGGGACGCCAGCGCTACATCAGGTATATATTATTGGAGGCGGCAGAATCTATGGGCTCCTGCCAGGTATATATTATTGGAGGCATCAGAATGTATGGGCTCCTGTCAGGTATATATTACTGGAGGCAGCAGAATCTATGGGCTCCTGTCAGGTATATATTATTGAAGGCAGCAGAATGTATGGGCTCCTGTCAGGTATATATTATTGGAGGTAGGAGAATGTATGGGCTCCTGTCAGGTATATATTATTGGAGGTAGGAGAATGTATGGGCTCCTGTCAGGTATATATTATTGGAGGTAGGAGAATGTATGGGCTTCTGTCAGGTATATATTATTGGAGGCAGGAGAATGTATGGGCTCCTGTCAGGTATATATTATTGGAGCCAGCAGAATCTATGGGCTCCTGTCAGGTATATATTATTGGAGGCAGCAGAATGTATGGGCTCCTCTCAGGTATATATTATTGGAGGCAGGAGAATCTATGGGCTCCTGTCAGGTATATATTATTGGAGGCCGGAGAATGTATGGGCTCCTGTCAGGTATATATTATTAGAGGCAGCAGAATCTATGGGCTCCTGTCAGGTATATATTATTGGAGGCAGCAGAATGTATGGGCTTCTGTCAGGCATATATTATTGGAGGCAGGAGAATGTATGGGCTCCTGTCAGGTATATATTATTGGAGGCAGGAGAATGTATGGGCTCCTGTCAGGTATATATTATTGGAGGCGGCAGAATCTATGGGCTCCTGTCAGGTATATATTATTGGAGGTAGGAGAATGTATGGGCTCCTGTCAGGTATATATTATTGGAGGTAGGAGAATGTATGGGCTTCTGTCAGATATATATTATTGGAGGCAGCAGACTGTATGGGCTCCTGTCAGGTATATATTATTGGAGCCAGGAGAATGTATGGGCTCCTGTCAGGTATATATTATAGGAGGCAGCAGAATGTGTGGGCTCCTGTCAGGTATATATTATTGGAGGCAGGAGAATGTATGGGCTCCTGTCAGGTATATATTATTTGAGGCGGCAGAATCTATGTGCTCCTGCCAGGTATATATTATTGGAGGCATCAGAATGTATGGGCTCCTGTCAGGTATATATTATTGGAGGCAGCAGAATCTATGGGCTCCTGTCAGGTATATATTATTGGAGGCAGCAGAATGTATGGGCTCCTGTCAGGTATATATTATTGGAGGTAGGAGAATGTATGGGCTCCTGTCAGGTATATATTATTGGAGGTAGGAGAATGTATGGGCTCCTGTCAGGTATATATTATTGGAGGTAGGAGAATGTATGGGCTTCTGTCAGGTATATATTATTGGAGGCAGCAGAATGTATGGGCTCCTGTCAGGTATATATTATTGGAGGCAGCAGAATGTATGGGCTCCTGACAGGTATATATTATTGGAGGCAGCAGAATCTATGGGCTCCTGTCAGGTATATATTATTGGAGGCAGCAGAATGTATGGGCTCCTGTCAGGTATATATTATTGGAGGCAGGAGAATGTATGGGCTCCTGTCAGGTATATATTATTGGAGCCAGCAGAATCTATGGGCTCCTGTCAGGTATATATTATTGGAGGCAGGAGAATGTATGGGTTCCTGTCAGGTATATATTATTGGAGGCAGCAGAATGTATGGGCTCCTGTCAGGTATTTATTATTGGAGGCAGGAGAATGTATGGGCTCCTGTCAGGTATATATTATTGGAGGCGGCAGAATCTATGGGCTCCTGTCAGGTATATATTATTGGAGGTAGGAGAATGTATGGTCTCCTGTCAGGTATATATTATTGGAGGCGGCAGAATCTATGGGCTCCTGTCAGGTATATATTATTGGAGGTAGTAGAATGTATGGGCTCCTCTCAGGTATATATTATTGGAGGCAGCAGAATGTATGGGCTCCTGCCAGGTATATATTATTGGAGGCATCAGAATGTATGGGCTCCTGTCAGGTATATATTATTGGAGGCAGCAGAATCTATGGGCTCCTGTCAGGTATATATTATTGGAGGTATGAGAATGTATGGGCTTCTGTCAGGTATATATTATTGGAGGCTGCAGAATGTATGGGCTCCTGTCAGGTATATATTATTGGAGGCAGCAGAATGTATGGGCTCCTGACAGGTATATATTATTGGAGGCAGCAGAATCTATGGGCTCCTGTCAGGTATATATTATTGGAGGCAGGAGAATGTATGGGCTCCTGTCAGGTATATATTATTGGAGGCAGCAGAATGTATGGGCTCCTGTCAGGTATATATTATTGGAGGTAGGAGAATGTATGGGCTCCTGTCAGGTATATGTTATTGGAGGCAGGAGAATGTATGGGCTCCTGTCAGGTATATATTATTCGAGGCAGCAGAATCTATGGGCTCCTGTCAGGTATATATTATTGGAGGCAGCAGAATGTATGGGCTTCTGTCAGGCATATATTATTGGAGGCAGGAGAATGTATGGGCTCCTGTCAGGTATATATTATTGGAGGCAGGAGAATGTATGGGCTCCTGTCAGGTATATATTATTGGAGGTGGCAGAATCTATGGGCTCCTGTCAGGTATATATTATTGGAGGTAGGAGAATGTATGGGCTCCTGTCAGGTATATATTATTGGAGGTAGGAGAATGTATGGGCTTCTGTCAGGTATATATTATTGGAGGCAGCAGACTGTATGGGCTCCTGTCAGGTATATATTATTGGAGGCAGGAGAATGTATGGGCTCCTGTCAGGTATATGTTATTGGAGCCAGGAGAATGTATGGGCTCCTGTCAGGTATATATTATAGGAGGCAGCAGAATGTGTGGGCTCCTGTCAGGTATATATTATTGGAGGCAGGAGAATGTATGGGCTCCTGTCAGGTATATATTATTGGAGGCGGCAGAATCTATGGGCTCCTGACAGGTATATATTATTGGAGGCATCAGAATGTATGGGCTCCTGTCAGGTATATATTATTGGAGGCAGCAGAATCTATGGGCTCCTGTCAGGTATATATTATTGGAGGCAGCAGAATGTATGGGCTCCTGTCAGGTATATATTATTGGAGGTAGGAGAATGTATGGGCTCCTGTCAGGTATATATTATTGGAGGTAGGAGAATGTATGGGCTCCTGTCAGGTATATATTATTGGAGGTAGGAGAATGTATGGGCTTCTGTCAGGTATATATTATTGGAGGCAGCAGAATGTATGAGCTCCTGTCAGGTATATATTATTGGAGGCAGCAGAATGTATGGGCTCCTGACAGGTATATATTATTGGAGGCAGCAGAAACTATGGGCTCCTGTCAGGTATATATTATTGGAGGCAGCAGAATGTATGGGCTCCTCTCAGGTATATATTATTGGAGGCAGGAGAATGTATGGGCTCCTGTCAGGTATATATTATTGGAGCCAGCAGAATCTATGGGCTCCTGTCAGGTATATATTATTGGAGGCAGCAGAATGTATGGGCTCCTCAGGTATATATTATTGGAGGCAGGAGAATCTATGGGCTCCTGTCAGGTATATATTATTGGAGGCAGGAGTATCTATGGGCTCCTGTCAGGTATATATTATTGGAGGCAGGAGAATGTATGGGCTCCTGTCAGGTATATATTATTGGAGGCAGCAGAATCTATGGGCTCCTGTCAGGTATATATTATTGGAGCCAGGAGTATCTATGGGCTCCTGTCAGGTATATATTATTGGAGGCAGGAGAATGTATGGGCTCCTGTCAGGTATATATTATTGGAGGCAGCAGAATCTATGAGCTCCTGTCAGGTATATATTATTGGAGGCAGCAGAATCTATGGGCTCCTGTCAGGTATATATTATTGGAGGCAGCAGAATGTATGGGCTTCTGTCAGGCATATATTTTTGGAGGCAGGAGAATGTATGGGCTCCTGTCAGGTATATATTATTGGAGGCAGGAGAATGTATGGGCTGCTGTCAGGTATATATTATTGGAGGCGGCAGAATCTATGGGCTCCTGTCAGGTATATATTATTGGAGGTAGGAGAATGTATGGGCTCCTGTCAGGTATATATTATTGGAGGTAGGAGAATGTATGGGCTTCTGTCAGGTATATATTATTGGAGGCAGCAGACTGTATGGGCTCCTGTCAGGTATATATTATTGGAGGCAGGAGAATGTATGGGCTCCTGTCAGGTATATATTATTGGAGGTAGGAGAATGTATGGGCTTCTGTCAGGTATATATTATTGGAGGCAGCAGACTGTATGGGCTCCTGTCAGGTATATATTATTGGAGGCAGGAGAATGTATGGGCTCCTGTCAGGTATATATTATTGGAGGCAGCAGAATCTATGGGCTCCTGTCAGGTATATATTATTGGAGGCAACAGAATCTATGGGCTCCTGTCAGGTATATATTATTGGAGGAAGCAGAATGTATGGGCTTCTGTCAGGCATGTATTATTGGAGGCAGGAGAATGTATGGGCTCCTGTCAGGTATATATTATTGGAGGCAGGAGAATGTATGGGCTGCTGTCAGGTATATATTATTGGAGGCGGCAGAATCTATGGGCTCCTGCCAGGTATATATTATTGGAGGCATCAGAATGTATGGGCTCCTGTCAGGTATATATTAATGGAGGCATCAGAATGTATGGGCTCCTGTCAGGTATATATTATTGGAGGCAGCAGAATGTATGGGCTCCTGACAGGTATATATTATTGGAGGCAGCAGAATCTATGGGCTCCTGTCAGGTATATATTATTGGAGGCAGCAGAATGTATGGGCTCCTGTCAGGTATATATTATTGGAGGTAGGAGAATGTATGGGCTTCTGTCAGGTATATATTATTGGAGGCAGCAGACTGTATGGGCTCCTGTCAGGTATATATTATTGGAGGCAGGAGAATGTATGGGCTCCTGTCAGGTATATATTATTGGAGGTAGGAGAATGTATGGGCTTCTGTCAGGTATATATTATTGGAGGCAGCAGACTGTATGGGCTCCTGTCAGGTATATATTATTGGAGGCAGGAGAATGTATGGGCTCCTGTCAGGTATATATTATTGGAGGTAGGAGAATGTATGGGCTTCTGTCAGGTATATATTATTGGAGGCAGCAGACTGTATGGGCTCCTGTCAGGTATATATTATTGGAGGCAGGAGAATGTATGGGCTCCTGTCAGGTATATATTATTGGAGGTAGGAGAATGTATGGGCTTCTGTCAGGTATATATTATTGGAGGCAGCAGACTGTATGGGCTCCTGTCAGGTATATATTATTGGAGGCAGGAGAATCTATGGGCTCCTGTCAGGTATATATTATTGGAGGCAGCAGAATGTATGGGCTCCTGTCAGGTATATATTATTGGAGGCAGTAGAATCTATGGGCTCCTGTCAGGTATATATTATTGGAGGCAGCAGAATGTATGGGCACCTGTCAGGTATATATTATTGGAGGCAGCAGAATGTATGGGATCCTGTCAGGTATATATTATTGGAGGCCGGAGAATGTATGGGCTCCTGTCAGGTATATATTATTGGAGGCCGGAGAATGTATGGGCTCCTGTCAGGTATATATTATTGGAGGCAGGAGATTGTATGGGCTCCTGTCAGGTATATATTATTGGAGACAGGAGAATGTATGGGCTCTTGTCAGGTATATATTATTGGAGACAGGAGAATGTATGGGCTCCTGTCAGGTATAGATTATTGGAGGCAGCAGAATCTATGGGCTCCTGTCAGGTATATATTATTGGAGCCAGCAGAATCTATGGACTCCTGTCAGGTATATATTATTGGAGGCAGCAGAATCTATGGGCTCCTGTCAGGTATATATTATTGGAGCCAGCAGAATCTATGGGCTCCTGTCAGGTCTATATTATTGGAGGCAGCAGAATGTATGGGCTCCTGTCAGGTATATATTATTGGAGACAGCAGAATGTATGGGCTTCTGTCAGGTCTATATTATTGGAGGCAGGAGAATGTATGGGCTCCTGTCAGGTATATATTATTGGAGGCAGGAGAATGTATGGGCTCCTGTCAGGTATATATTCTTGGAGGCAGCAGAATGTATGGGCTCCTGTCAGGTATATATTATTGGAGGCAGCAGAATGTATGGTCTCCTGTCAGGTATATATTATTGGAGGCAGTAGAATCTATGGGCTCCTGTCAGGTATATATTATTGGAGGCAGCAGAATGTATGGGCTCCTGTCAGGTATATATTATTGGAGGCAGCAGAATGTATGGGATCCTGTCAGGTATATATTATTGGAGGCCGGAGAATGTATGGGCTCCTGTCAGGTATATATTATTGGAGGCAGGAGAATGTATGGGCTCCTGTCAGGTATATATTATTGGAGACAGGAGAATGTATGGGCTCTTGTCAGGTATATATTATTGGAGACAGCAGAATGTATGGGCTCCTGTCAGGTATAGATTATTGGAGGCAGCAGAATCTATGGGCTCCTGTCAGGTATATATTATTGGAGCCAGCAGAATCTATGGGCTCCTGTCAGGTATATATTATTGGAGGCAGCAGAATCTATGGGCTCCTGTCAGGTATATATTATTGGAGCCAGCAGAATCTATGGGCTCCTGTCAGGTCTATATTATTGGAGACAGCAGAATCTATGGGCTCCTGTCAGGTATATATTATTGGAGCCAGCAGAATCTATGGGCTCCTGTCAGGTCTATATTATTGGAGGCAGCAGAATCTATGGGCTCCTGTCAGGTATATATATTATTGGAGGCAGCAGAATCTATGGGCTCCTGTCAGGTATATATTATTGGAGGCAGGAGAATCTATAGGCTCCTGCCAGGTATGTATTATTGGAGGTAGGAGAATGTATGGGCTTCTGTCAGGTATATATTATTGGAGGTAGTAGAATGTATGGGCTCCTGTCAGGTATATATTATTGGAGGTAGGAGAATGTATGGGCTCCTGTCAGGTATATATTGTTGGAGGCAGGAGTATCTATGGGCTCCTGTCAGGTATATATTATTGGAGGCAGGAGAATGTATGGGCTCCTGTCAGGTATATATTATTGGAGGCAGCAGAATCTATGGGCTCCTGTCAGGTATATATTATTGGAGGCAGCAGAATGTATGGGCTTCTGTCAGGCATATATTATTGGAGGCAGGAGAATGTATGGGCTCCTGTCAGGTATATATTATTGGAGGCAGGAGAATGTATGGGCTGCTGTCAGGTATATTTTATTGGAGGCGGCAGAATCTATGGGCTCCTGTCAGGTATATATTATTGGAGGTAGGAGAATGTATGGGCTCCTGTCAGGTATATATTATTGGAGGTAGGAGAATGTATGGGCTTCTGTCAGGTATATATTATTGGAGGCAGCAGACTGTATGGGCTCCTGTCAGGTATATATTATTGGAGGCAGGAGATTGTATGGGCTCCTGTCAGGTATATATTATTGGAGCCAGGAAAATGTATGGGCTCCTGTCAGGTATATATTATTGGAGGCAGCAGAATGTGTGGGCTCCTGTCAGGTATATATTATTGGAGGCAGGAGAATGTATGAGCTCCTGTCAGGTATATATTATTGGAGGCGGCAGAATCTATGGGCTCCTGCCAGGTATATATTATTGGAGGCATCAGAATGTATGGGCTCCTGTCAGGTATATATTATTGGAGGCATCAGAATGTATGGGCTCCTGTCAGGTATATATTATTGGAGGCAGCAGAATCTATGGGCTCCTGTCAGGTATATATTATTGGAGGCAGCAGAATGTATGGGCTCCTGTCAGGTATATATTATTGGAGGTAGGAGAATGTATGGGCTCCTGTCAGGTATATATTATTGGAGGTAGGAGAATGTATGGGCTCCTGTCAGGTATATATTATTGGAGGCAGGAGAATGTATGGGCTCCTGTCAGGTATATATTATTGTAGGCAGCAGAATCTATGGGCTCCTGTCAGGTATATATTATTGGAGGCAGGAGAATGTATGGGCTCCTGTCAGGTATATATTATTGGAGGCAGGAGAATGTATGGGCTCCTGTCAGGTTTATATTATTGGAGGCAGGAGAATGTATGGGCTCCTGTCAGGTATATATTATTGGAGGCAGCAGAATGTATGGACTCCTGTCAGGTATATATTATTGGAGGTAGCAGAATGTATGGACTCCTATCAGGTATATATTATTGGAGGCAGCAGAATGTATGGACTCCTGTCAGGTATATATTATTGGAGGCAGCAGAATGTATGGGCTCCTGTCAGGTATATATTATTGGAGGCAAGAGAATGTATGGGCTCCTGTCAGGTATATATTATTGGAGGCAGCAGAATGTATGGGCTCCTGTCAGGTATATATTATTGGAGGTAGGAGAATCTATGGGCTCCTGTCAGGTATATATTATTGGAGGCAGCAGAATGTATGGGCTCCTGTCAGGTATATATTATTCAAGGCAGGAGAATGTATGGGCTCCTGTCAGGTATATATTATTGGAGGCAGGAGAATGTATGGGCTCCTGCCAGGTATATATTATTCAAGGCAGTAGAATCTATGGGCTCCTGTCAGGTATATATTATTGGAGGCAGCAGAATGTATGGGCTCCTGTCAGGTATATATTATTGGAGGCAGCAGAATGTATGGGATCCTGTCAGGTATATATTATTGGAGGCCGGAGAATGTATGGGCTCCTGTCAGGTATATATTATTGGAGGCCGGAGAATGTATGGGCTCCTGTCAGGTATATATTATTGGAGGCAGGAGAATGTATGGGCTCCTGTCAGGTATATATTATTGGAGACAGGAGAATGTATGGGCTCCTGTCAGGTATATATTATTGGAGACAGGAGAATGTATGGGCTCCTGTCAGGTATAGGTTATTGGAGGCAGCAGAATCTATGGGCTCCTGTCAGGTATATATTATTGGAGCCAGCAGAATCTATGGGCTCCTGTCAGGTATATATTATTGAAGCCAGCAGAATCTATGGGCTCCTGTCAGGTCTATATTATTGGAGGCAGCAGAATCTATGGGCTCCTGTCAGGTATATATATTATTGGAGGCAGCAGAATCTATGGGCTCCTGTCAGGTATATATTATTGGAGGCAGGAGAATCTATAGGCTCCTGCCAGGTATGTATTATTGGAGGTAGGAGAATGTATGGGCTTCTGTCAGGTATATATTATTGGAGGTAGGAGAATGTATGGGCTCCTGTCAGGTATATATTATTGGAGGTAGGAGAATGTATGGGCTCCTGTCAGGTATATATTGTTGGAGGCAGGAGTATCTATGTGCTCCTGTCAGGTATATATTATTGGAGGCAGGAGAATGTATGGGCTCCTGTCAGGTATATATTATTGGAGGCAGCAGAATCTATGGGCTCCTGTCAGGTATATATTATTGGAGGCAGCAGAATGTATGGGCTTCTGTCAGGCATATATTATTGGAGGCAGGAGAATGTATGGGCTGCTGTCAGGTATATATTATTGGAGGCGGCAGAATCTATGGGCTCCTGTCAGGTATATATTATTGGAGGTAGGAGAATGTATGGGCTCCTGTCAGGTATATATTATTGGAGGTAGGAGAATGTATGGGCTTCTGTCAGGTATATATTATTGGAGGCAGCAGACTGTATGGGCTCCTGTCAGGTATATATTATTGGAGGCAGGAGAATGTATGGGCTCCTGTCAGGTATATATTATTGGAGCCAGGAAAATGTATGGGCTCCTGTCAGGTATATATTATTGGAGGCAGCAGAATGTGTGGGCTCCTGTCAGGTATATATTATTGGAGGCAGGAGAATGTATGAGCTCCTGTCAGGTATATATTATTGGAGGCGGCAGAATCTATGGGCTCCTGCCAGGTATATATTATTGGAGGCATCAGAATGTATGGGCTCCTGTCAGGTATATATTATTGGAGGCATCAGAATGTATGGGCTCCTGTCAGGTATATATTATTGGAGGCAGCAGAATCTATGGGCTCCTGTCAGGTATATATTATTGGAGGCAGCAGAATGTATGGGCTCCTGTCAGGTATATATTATTGGAGGTAGGAGAATGTATGGGCTCCTGTCAGGTATATATTATTGGAGGTAGGAGAATGTATGGGCTCCTGTCAGGTATATATTATTGGAGGCAGGAGAATGTATGGGCTCCTCTCAGGTATATATTATTGGAGGCAGCAGAATCTATGGGCTCCTGTCAGGTATATATTATTGGAGGCAGCAGAATGTATGGGCTTCTGTCAGGCATATATTATTGGAGGCAGGAGAATGTATGGGCTCCTGTCAGGTATATATTATTGGAGGCAGGAGAATGTATGGGCTCCTGCCAGGTATATATTATTGGAGGTGGCAGAATCTATGGGCTCCTGTCAGGTATATATTATTGGAGGTAGGAGAATGTATGGGCTCCTGTCAGGTATATATTATTGGAGGTAGGAGAATGTATGGGCTTCTGTCAGGTATATATTATTGGAGGCAGCAGACTGTATGGGCTCCTGTCAGGTATATATTATTGGAGGCAGGAGAATGTATGGGCTCCTGTCAGGTATATATTATTGGAGGCAGGAGAATGTATGGGCTCCTGTCAGGTATATATTATTGGAGGCAGCAGAATCTATGGGCTCCTGTCAGGTATATATTATTGGAGGCAGCAGAATGTATGGGCTTCTGTCAGGCATATATTATTGGAGGAAGGAGAATGTATGGGCTCCTGTCAGGTATATATTATTGGAGGCAGGAGAATGTATGGGCTCCTGCCAGGTATATATTATTGGAGGTGGCAGAATCTATGGGCTCCTGTCAGGTATATATTATTGGAGGTAGGAGAATGTATGGGCTCCTGTCAGGTATATATTATTGGAGGCAGGAGAATGCATGGGCTCCTGTCAGGTATATATTATTGGAGGCGGCAGAATCTATGGGCTCCTGACAGGTATATATTATTGGAGGCATCAGAATGTATGGGCTCCTGACAGGTATATATTATTGGAGGCAGCAGAATCTATGGGCTCCTGTCAGGTATATATTATTGGAGACAGCAGAATCTATGGGCTCCTGTCAGGTATATATTATTGGAGGCAGCAGAATGTATGGGCTTCTGTCAGGCATATATTATTGGAGGCAGGAGAATGTATGGGCTCCTGTCAGGTATATATTATTGGAGGCAGGAGAATGTATGGGCTGCTGTCAGGTATATATTATTGGAGGCGGCAGAATCTATGGGCTCCTGTCAGGTATATATTATTGGAGGTAGGAGAATGTATGGGCTCCTGTCAGGTATATATTATTGGAGGTAGGAGAATGTATTGGCTTCTGTCAGGTATATATTATTGGAGGCAGCAGACTGTATGGGCTCCTGTCAGGTATATATTATTGGAGGCAGGAGAATGTATGGGCTCCTGTCAGGTTTATATTATTGGAGGCAGGAGAATGTATGGGCTCCTGTCAGGTATATATTATTGGAGGCAGGAGAATGTATGGGCTCCTGTCTGGTATATATTATTGGAGGCAGGAGAATGTATGGGCTCCTGTCAGGTATATATTATTGGAGGCAGCAGAATGTATGGACTCCTGTCAGGTATATATTATTGGAGGTAGCAGAATGTATGGGCTCCTATCAGGTATATATTATTGGAGGCAGCAGAATGATTAGACTCCTGTCAGGTATATATTATTGGAGGCAGCAGAATGTATGGGCTCCTGTCAGGTATATATTATTGGAGGCAGGATAATGTATGGGCTCCTGTCAGGTATATATTATTGGAGGCAGCAGAATGTATGGGCTCCTGTCAGGTATATATTATTGGAGGCAGGAGAATGTATGGGCTCCTGTCAGGTATATATTATTGGAGGCAGCAGAATGTATGGGCTCCTGTCAGGTATATATTATTGGAGGCAGCAGAATGTATGGGCTCCTGTCAGGTATATATTATTGGAGGCAGGAAAATCTATGGGCTCCTGTCCGGTATATATTATTGGAGGTAGGAGAATCTATGGGCTCCTGTCAGGTATATATTATTGGAGGCAGCAGAATGTATGGGCTCCTGTCAGGTATATATTATTCAAGGCAGGAGAATGTATGGGCTCCTGTCAGGTATATATTATTGGAGGCAGGAGAATGTATGGGCTCCTGCCAGGTATATATTATTCAAGGCAGTAGAATCTATGGGCTCCTGTCAGGTATATATTATTGGAGGCAGCAGAATGTATGGGCTCCTGTCAGGTATATATTATTGGAGGCAGCAGAATGTATGGGATCCTGTCAGGTATATATTATTGGAGGCCGGAGAATGTATGGGCTCCTGTCAGGTATATATTATTGGAGGCAGGAGAATGTATGGGCTCCTGTCAGGTTTATATTATTGGAGGCAGGAGAATGTATGGGCTCCTGTCAGGTATATATTATTGGAGGCAGCAGAATGTATGGACTCCTGTCAGGTATATATTATTGGAGGTAGCAGAATGTATGGGCTCCTATCAGGTATATATTATTGGAGGCAGCAGAATGTATGGACTCCTGTCAGGTATATATTATTGGAGGCAGGAGAATGTATGGGCTCCTGTCAGGTATATATTATTGGAGGCAGCAGAATGTATGGGCTCCTGTCAGGTATATATTATTGGAGGTAGGAGAATTTATGGGCTCCTGTCAGGTATATATTATTGGAGGCAGCAGAATGTATGGGCTCCTGTCAGGTATATATTATTCAAGGCAGGAGAATGTATGGGCTCCTGTCAGGTATATATTATTGGAGGCAGGAGAATGTATGGGCTCCTGCCAGGTATATATTATTCAAGGCAGTAGAATCTATGGGCTCCTGTCAGGTATATATTATTGGAGGCAGCAGAATGTATGGGCTCCTGTCAGGTATATATTATTGGAGGCAGCAGAATGTATGGGATCCTGTCAGGTATATATTATTGGAGGCCGGAGAATGTATGGGCTCCTGTCAGGTATATATTATTGGAGGCCGGAGAATGTATGGGCTCCTGTCAGGTATATATTATTGGAGGCAGGAGAATGTATGGGCTCCTGTCAGGTATATATTATTGGAGACAGGAGAATGTATTGGCTCCTGTCAGGTATATATTATTGGAGACAGGAGAATGTATGGGCTCCTGTCAGGTATAGGTTATTGGAGGCAGCAGAATCTATGGGCTCCTGTCAGGTATATATTATTGGAGCCAGCAGAATCTATGGGCTCCTGTCAGGTATATATTATTGGAGCCAGCAGAATCTATGGGCTCCTGTCAGGTCTATATTATTGGAGGCAGCAGAATCTATGGGCTCCTGTCAGGTATATATATTATTGGAGGCAGCAGAATCTATGGGCTCCTGTCAGGTATATATTATTGGAGGCAGGAGAATCTATAGGCTCCTGCCAGGTATGTATTATTGGAGGTAGGAGAATGTATGGGCTTCTGTCAGGTATATATTATTGGAGGTAGGAGAATGTATGGGCTCCTGTCAGGTATATATTATTGGAGGTAGGAGAATGTATGGGCTCCTGTCAGGTATATATTGTTGGAGGCAGGAGTATCTATGGGCTCCTATCAGGTATATATTATTGGAGGCAGGAGAATGTATGGGCTCCTGTCAGGTATATATTATTGGAGGCAGCAGAATCTATGGGCTCCTGTCAGGTATATATTATTGGAGGCAGCAGAATGTATGGGCTTCTGTCAGGCATATATTATTGGAGGCAGGAGAATGTATGGGCTGCTGTCAGGTATATATTATTGGAGGCGGCAGAATCTATGGGCTCCTGTCAGGTATATATTATTGGAGGTAGGAGAATGTATGGGCTCCTGTCAGGTATATATTATTGGAGGTAGGAGAATGTATGGGCTTCTGTCAGGTATATATTATTGGAGGCAGCAGACTGTATGGGCTCCTGTCAGGTATATATTATTGGAGGCAGGAGAATGTATGGGCTCCTGTCAGGTATATATTATTGGAGCCAGGAAAATGTATGGGCTCCTGTCAGGTATATATTATTGGAGGCAGCAGAATGTGTGGGCTCCTGTCAGGTATATATTATTGGAGGCAGGAGAATGTATGAGCTCCTGTCAGGTATATATTATTGGAGGCATCAGAATGTATGGGCTCCTGTCAGGTATATATTATTGGAGGCATCAGAATGTATGGGCTCCTGTCAGGTATATATTATTGGAGGCAGCAGAATCTATGGGCTCCTGTCAGGTATATATTATTGGAGGCAGCAGAATGTATGGGCTTCTGTCAGGCATATATTATTGGAGGCAGGAGAATGTATGGGCTGCTGTCAGGTATATATTATTGGAGGCGGCAGAATCTATGGGCTCCTGTCAGGTATATATTATTGGAGGTAGGAGAATGTATGGGCTCCTGTCAGGTATATATTATTGGAGGTAGGAGAATGTATGGGCTTCTGTCAGGTATATATTATTGGAGGCAGCAGACTGTATGGGCTCCTGTCAGGTATATATTATTGGAGGCAGGAGAATGTATGGGCTCCTGTCAGGTATATATTATTGGAGCCAGGAAAATGTATGGGCTCCTGTCAGGTATATATTATTGGAGGCAGCAGAATGTGTGGGCTCCTGTCAGGTATATATTATTGGAGGCAGGAGAATGTATGAGCTCCTGTCAGGTATATATTATTGGAGGCATCAGAATGTATGGGCTCCTGTCAGGTATATATTATTGGAGGCATCAGAATGTATGGGCTCCTGTCAGGTATATATTATTGGAGGCAGCAGAATCTATGGGCTCCTGTCAGGTATATATTATTGGAGGCAGCAGAATGTATGGGCTCCTGTCAGGTATATATTATTGGAGGTAGGAGAATGTATGGGCTCCTGTCAGGTATATATTATTGGAGGTAGGAGAATGTATGGGCTCCTGTCAGGTATATATTATTGGAGGCAGGAGAATGTATGGGCTCCTCTCAGGTATATATTATTGGAGGCAGCAGAATCTATGGGCTCCTGTCAGGTATATATTATTGGAGGCAGCAGAATGTATGGGCTTCTGTCAGGCATATATTATTGGAGGCAGGAGAATGTATGGGCTCCTGTCAGGTATATATTATTGGAGGCAGGAGAATGTATGGGCTCCTGCCAGGTATATATTATTGGAGGTGGCAGAATCTATGGGCTCCTGTCAGGTATATATTATTGGAGGTAGGAGAATGTATGGGCTCCTGTCAGGTATATATTATTGGAGGTAGGAGAATGTATGGGCTTCTGTCAGGTATATATTATTGGAGGCAGCAGACTGTATGGGCTCCTGTCAGGTATATATTATTGGAGGCAGGAGAATGTATGGGCTCCTGTCAGGTATATATTATTGGAGGCAGGAGAATGTATGGGCTCCTGTCAGGTATATATTATTGGAGGCAGCAGAATCTATGGGCTCCTGTCAGGTATATATTATTGGAGGCAGCAGAATGTATGGGCTTCTGTCAGGCATATATTATTGGAGGCAGGAGAATGTATGGGCTCCTGTCAGGTATATATTATTGGAGGCAGGAGAATGTATGGGCTCCTGCCAGGTATATATTATTGGAGGTGGCAGAATCTATGGGCTCCTGTCAGGTATATATTATTGGAGGTAGGAGAATGTATGGGCTCCTGTCAGGTATATATTATTGGAGGCAGGAGAATGCATGGGCTCCTGTCAGGTATATATTATTGGAGGCGGCAGAATCTATGGGCTCCTGACAGGTATATATTATTGGAGGCATCAGAATGTATGGGCTCCTGACAGGTATATATTATTGGAGGCAGCAGAATCTATGGGCTCCTGTCAGGTATATATTATTGGAGGCAGCAGAATCTATGGGCTCCTGTCAGGTATATATTATTGGAGGCAGCAGAATGTATGGGCTTCTGTCAGGCATATATTATTGGAGGCAGGAGAATGTATGGGCTCCTGTCAGGTATATATTATTGGAGGCAGGAGAATGTATGGGCTGCTGTCAGGTATATATTATTGGAGGCGGCAGAATCTATGGGCTCCTGTCAGGTATATATTATTGGAGGTAGGAGAATGTATGGGCTCCTGTCAGGTATATATTATTGGAGGTAGGAGAATGTATTGGCTTCTGTCAGGTATATATTATTGGAGGCAGCAGACTGTATGGGCTCCTGTCAGGTATATATTATTGGAGGCAGGAGAATGTATGGGCTCCTGTCAGGTTTATATTATTGGAGGCAGGAGAATGTATGGGCTCCTGTCAGGTATATATTATTGGAGGCAGGATAATGTATGGGCTCCTGTCTGGTATATATTATTGGAGGCAGGAGAATGTATGGGCTCCTGTCAGGTATATATTATTGGAGGCAGCAGAATGTATGGACTCCTGTCAGGTATATATTATTGGAGGTAGCAGAATGTATGGGCTCCTATCAGGTATATATTATTGGAGGCAGCAGAATGATTAGACTCCTGTCAGGTATATATTATTGGAGGCAGCAGAATGTATGGGCTCCTGTCAGGTATATATTATTGGAGGCAGGATAATGTATGGGTTCCTGTCAGGTATATATTATTGGAGGCAGCAGAATGTATGGGCTCCTGTCAGGTATATATTATTGGAGGCAGGAGAATGTATGGGCTCCTGTCAGGTATATATTATTGGAGGCAGCAGAATGTATGGGCTCCTGTCAGGTATATATTATTGGAGGCAGCAGAATGTATGGGCTCCTGTCAGGTATATATTATTGGAGGCAGGAAAATCTATGGGCTCCTGTCCGGTATATATTATTGGAGGTAGGAGAATCTATGGGCTCCTGTCAGGTATATATTATTGGAGGCAGCAGAATGTATGGGCTCCTGTCAGGTATATATTATTCAAGGCAGGAGAATGTATGGGCTCCTGTCAGGTATATATTATTGGAGGCAGGAGAATGTATGGGCTCCTGCCAGGTATATATTATTCAAGGCAGTAGAATCTATGGGCTCCTGTCAGGTATATATTATTGGAGGCAGCAGAATGTATGGGCTCCTGTCAGGTATATATTATTGGAGGCAGCAGAATGTATGGGATCCTGTCAGGTATATATTATTGGAGGCCGGAGAATGTATGGGCTCCTGTCAGGTATATATTATTGGAGGCCGGAGAATGTATGGGCTCCTGTCAGGTATATATTATTGGAGGCAGGAGAATGTATGGGCTCCTGTCAGGTATATATTATTGGAGACAGGAGAATGTATGGGCTCCTGTCAGGTATATATTATTGGAGACAGGAGAATGTATGGGCTCCTGTCAGGTATAGATTATTGGAGGCAGCAGAATCTATGTTCTCCTGTCAGGTATATATTATTGGAGCCAGCAGAATCTATGGGCTCCTGTCAGGTATATATTATTGGAGCCAGCAGAATCTTTGGGCTCCTGTCAGGTCTATATTATTGGAGGCAGCAGAATCTATGGGCTCCTGTCAGGTATATATATTATTGGAGGCAGCAGAATCTATGGGCTCCTGTCAGGTATATATTATTGGAGGCAGGAGAATCTATAGGCTCCTGCCAGGTATGTATTATTGGAGGTAGGAGAATGTATGGGCTTCTGTCAGGTATATATTATTGGAGGTAGGAGAATGTATGGGCTCCTGTCAGGTATATATTATTGGAGGTAGGAGAATGTATGGGCTCCTGTCAGGTATATATTGTTGGAGGCAGGAGTATCTATGGGCTCCTGTCAGGTATATATTATTGGAGGCAGGAGAATGTATGGGCTCCTGTCAGGTATATATTATTGGAGGCAGCAGAATGTATGGGCTCCTGTCAGGTATATATTATTGGAGGCAGCAGAATGTATGGGCTTCTGTCAGGCATATATTATTGGAGGCAGGAGAATGTATGGGCTCCTGTCAGGCATATATTATTGGAGGCAGGAGAATGTATGGGCTGCTGTCAGGTATATATTATTGGAGGCGGCAGAATCTATGGGCTCCTGTCAGGTATATATTATTGGAGGTAGGAGAATGTATGGGCTCCTGTCAGGTATATATTATTGGAGGTAGGAGAATGTATGGGCTTCTGTCAGGTATATATTATTGGAGGCAGCAGACTGTATGGGCTCCTGTCAGGTATATATTATTGGAGGCAGGAGAATGTATGGGCTCCTGTCAGGTATATATTATTGGAGCCAGGAAAATGTATGGGCTCCTGTCAGGTATATATTATTGGAGGCAGCAGAATGTGTGGGCTCCTGTCAGGTATATATTATTGGAGGCAGGAGAATGTATGAGCTCCTGTCAGGTATATATTATTGGAGGCGGCAGAATCTATGGGCTCCTGCCAGGTATATATTATTGGAGGCATCAGAATGTATGGGCTCCTGTCAGGTATATATTATTGGAGGCATCAGAATGTATGGGCTCCTGTCAGGTATATATTATTGTAGGCAGCAGAATCTATGGGCTCCTGTCAGGTATATATTATTGGAGGCAGCAGAATGTATGGGCTCCTGTCAGGTATATATTATTGGAGGTAGGAGAATGTATGGGCTCCTGTCAGGTATATATTATTGGAGGTAGGAGAATGTATGGGCTCCTGTCAGGTATATATTATTGGAGGCAGGAGAATGTATGGGCTCCTGTCAGGTATATATTATTGGAGGCAGCAGAATCTATGGGCTCCTGTCAGGTATATATTATTGGAGGCAGCAGAATGTATGGGTTTCTGTCAGGCATATATTATTGGAGGCAGGAGAATGTATGGGCTCCTGTCAGGTATATATTATTGGAGGCAGGAGAATGTATGGGCTCCTGCCAGGTATATATTATTGGAGGTGGCAGAATCTATGGGCTCCTGTCAGGTATATATTATTGGAGGTAGGAGAATGTATGGGCTCCTGTCAGGTATATATTATTGGAGGTAGGAGAATGTATGGGCTTCTGTCAGGTATATATTATTGGAGGCAGCAGACTGTATGGGCTCCTGTCAGGTATATATTATTGGAGGCAGGAGAATGTATGGGCTCCTGTCAGGTATATATTATTGGAGCCAGGAGAACGTATGGGCTCCTGTCAGGTATATATTATAGGAGGCAGCAGAATGTGTGGGCTCCTGTCAGGTATATATTATTGGAGGCAGGAGAATTCATGGGCTCCTGTCAGGTATATATTATTGGAGGCGGCAGAATCTATGGGCTCCTGACAGGTATATATTATTGGAGGCATCAGAATGTATGGGCTCCTGACAGGTATATATTATTGGAGGCAGCAGAATCTATGGGCTCCTGTCAGGTATATATTATTGGAGGCAGCAGTATCTATGGGCTCCTGTCAGGTATATATTATTGGAGGCAGCAGAATGTATGGGCTTCTGTCAGGCATATATTATTGGAGGCAGGAGAATGTATGGGCTCCTGTCAGGTATATAAGATAAGATAAGATAAGATAAGATATACTTTATTTTATCCCGGAGGAAATTGCGGTATCACAGCAGCAGAACACAGATCTCGAACATGACACATATAATAACAAAACATTTGGAATGCTTTAGACATTGCTTTTCAGACATTTGTTAAACACATATATTATTGGAGGCAGGAGAATGTATGGGCTGCTGTCAGGTATATATTATTGGAGGCGGCAGAATCTATGGGCTCCTGTCAGGTATATATTATTGGAGGTAGGAGAATGTATGGGCTCCTGTCAGGTATATATTATTGGAGGTAGGAGAATGTATGGGCTTCTGTCAGGTATATATTATTGGAGGCAGCAGACTGTATGGGCTCCTGTCAGGTATATATTATTGGAGGCAGGAGAATGTATGGGCTCCTGTCAGGTATATATTATTGGAGGCAGGAGAATGTATGGTCTCCTGTCAGGTATATATTATTGGAGGCAGCAGAATGTGTGGGCTCCTGTCAGGTATATATTATTGGAGGCAGCAGAATGTTTGGGCTCCTGTCAGGTATATATTATTGGAGGCAGGAGAATGTATGGGCTCCTGTCAGGTATATATTATTGAAGGCGGCAGCATCTATGGGCTCCTGCCAGGTATATATTATTGGAGGCATCAGAATGTATGGGCTCCTGTCAGGTATATATTATTGGAGGCATCAGAATGTATGGGCTCCTGTCAGGTATATATTATTGGAGGCAGCAGAATCTATGGGCTCCTGTCAGGTATATATTATTGGAGGCAGCAGAATGTATGGGCTCCTATCAGGTATATATTATTGGAGGTAGGAGAATGTATGGGCTCCTGTCAGGTATATATTATTGGAGGTAGGAGAATGTATGGGCTCCTGTCAGGTATATATTATTGGAGGCAGGAGAATGTATGGGCTCCTGTCAGGTATATATTATTGGAGGCAGCAGAATCTATGGGCTCCTGTCAGGTATATATTATTGGAGGCAGCAGAATGTATGGGCTTCTGTCAGGCATATATTATTGGAGGCAGGAGAATGTATGGGCTCCTGTCAGGTATATATTATTGGAGGCAGGAGAATGTATGGGCTCCTGTCAGGTATATATTATTGGAGGTGGCAGAATCTATGGGCTCCTGTCAGGTATATATTATTGGAGGTAGGAGAATGTATGGGCTCCTGTCAGGTATATATTATTGGAGGTAGGAGAATGTATGGGCTTCTGTCTGGTATATATTATTGGAGGCAGCAGACTGTATGGGCTCCTGTCAGGTATATATTATTGGAGGCAGGAGAATGTATGGGCTCCTGTCAGGTATATATTATTGGAGCCAGGAGAATGTATGGGCTCCTGTCAGGTATATATTATAGGAGGCAGCAGAATGTGTGGGCTCCTGTCAGGTATATATTATTGGAGGCAGGAGAATGTATGGGCTCCTGTCAGGTATATATTATTGGAGGCGGCAGAATCTATGGGCTCCTGACAGGTATATATTATTGGAGGCAGCAGAATGTATGGGATCCTGTCAGGTATATATTATTGGAGGCCGGAGAATGTATGGGCTCCTGTCAGGTATATATTATTGGAGGCCGGAGAATGTATGGGCTCCTGTCAGGTATATATTATTGGAGGCAGGAGAATGTATGGGCTCCTGTCAGGTATATATTATTGGAGACAGGAGAATGTATGGGCTCTTGTCAGTTATATATTATTGGAGACAGGAGAATGTATGGGCTCCTGTCAGGTATAGATTATTGGAGGCAGCAGAATCTATGGGCTCCTGTCAGGTATATATTATTGGAGGCAGCAGAATGTATGGGCTCCTATCAGGTATATATTATTGGAGGCAGCAGAATGTATGGACTCCTGTCAGGTATATATTATTGGAGGCAGGAGAATGTATGGGCTCCTGTCAGGTATATATTCTTGGAGGCAGCAGAATGTATGGGCTCCTGTCAGGTATATATTATTGGAGGCAGCAGAATGTATAGGCTCCTGTCAGGTATATATTATTGGAGGCAGTAGAATCTATGGGCTCCTGTCAGGTATATATTATTGGAGGCAGCAGAATGTATGGGCTCCTGTCAGGTATATATTATTGGAGGCAGCAGAATGTATGGGATCCTGTCAGGTATATATTATTGGAGGCCGGAGAATGTATGGGCTCCTGTCAGGTATATATTATTGGAGGCCGGAGAATGTATGGGCTCCTGTCAGGTATATATTATTGGAGGCAGGAGAATGTATGGGCTACTGTCAGGTATATATTATTGGAGACCGGAGAATGTATGGGCTCTTGTCAGGTATATATTATTGGAGACAGGAGAATGTATGGGCTCCTGTCAGGTATAGATTATTGGAGGCAGCAGAATCTATGGGCTCCTGTCAGGTATATATTATTGGAGCCAGCAGAATCTATGGGCTCCTGTCAGGTATATATTATTGGAGGCAGCAGAATCTATGGGCTCCTGTCAGGTATATATTATTGGAGCCAGCAGAATCTATGGGCTCCTGTCAGGTCTATATTATTGGAGGCAGCAGAATCTATGGGCTCCTGTCAGGTCTATATTATTGGAGGCAGGAGAATGTATGGGCTCCTGTCTGGTATATATTATTGGAGGCAGGAGAATGTATGGGCTCCTGTCAGGTATATATTATTGGAGGCAGCAGAATGTGTGGGCTCCTGTCAGGTATATATTATTGGAGGCAGGAGAATGTATGAGCTCCTGTCAGGTATATATTATTGGAGGCGGCAGAATCTATGGGCTCCTGCCAGGTATATATTATTGGAGGCATCAGAATGTATGGGCTCCTGTCAGGTATATATTATTGGAGGCATCAGAATGTATGGGCTCCTGTCAGGTATATATTATTGTAGGCAGCAGAATCTATGGGCTCCTGTCAGGTATATATTATTGGAGGCAGCAGAATGTATGGGCTCCTGTCAGGTATATATTATTGGAGGTAGGAGAATGTATGGGCTCCTGTCAGGTATATATTATTGGAGGTAGGAGAATGTATGGGCTCCTGTCAGGTATATATTATTGGAGGCAGGAGAATGTATGGGCTCCTGTCAGGTATATATTATTGGAGGCAGCAGAATCTATGGGCTCCTGTCAGGTATATATTATTGGAGGCAGCAGAATGTATGGGTTTCTGTCAGGCATATATTATTGGAGGCAGGAGAATGTATGGGCTCCTGTCAGGTATATATTATTGGAGGCAGGAGAATGTATGGGCTCCTGCCAGGTATATATTATTGGAGGTGGCAGAATCTATGGGCTCCTGTCAGGTATATATTATTGGAGGTAGGAGAATGTATGGGCTCCTGTCAGGTATATATTATTGGAGGTAGGAGAATGTATGGGCTTCTGTCAGGTATATATTATTGGAGGCAGCAGACTGTATGGGCTCCTGTCAGGTATATATTATTGGAGGCAGGAGAATGTATGGGCTCCTGTCAGGTATATATTATTGGAGCCAGGAGAACGTATGGGCTCCTGTCAGGTATATATTATAGGAGGCAGCAGAATGTGTGGGCTCCTGTCAGGTATATATTATTGGAGGCAGGAGAATTCATGGGCTCCTGTCAGGTATATATTATTGGAGGCGGCAGAATCTATGGGCTCCTGACAGGTATATATTATTGGAGGCATCAGAATGTATGGGCTCCTGACAGGTATATATTATTGGAGGCAGCAGAATCTATGGGCTCCTGTCAGGTATATATTATTGGAGGCAGCAGTATCTATGGGCTCCTGTCAGGTATATATTATTGGAGGCAGCAGAATGTATGGGCTTCTGTCAGGCATATATTATTGGAGGCAGGAGAATGTATGGGCTCCTGTCAGGTATATAAGATAAGATAAGATAAGATAAGATATACTTTATTTTATCCCGGAGGAAATTGCGGTATCACAGCAGCAGAACACAGATCTCGAACATGACACATATAATAACAAAACATTTGGAATGCTTTAGACATTGCTTTTCAGACATTTGTTAAACACATATATTATTGGAGGCAGGAGAATGTATGGGCTGCTGTCAGGTATATATTATTGGAGGCGGCAGAATCTATGGGCTCCTGTCAGGTATATATTATTGGAGGTAGGAGAATGTATGGGCTCCTGTCAGGTATATATTATTGGAGGTAGGAGAATGTATGGGCTTCTGTCAGGTATATATTATTGGAGGCAGCAGACTGTATGGGCTCCTGTCAGGTATATATTATTGGAGGCAGGAGAATGTATGGGCTCCTGTCAGGTATATATTATTGGAGGCAGGAGAATGTATGGTCTCCTGTCAGGTATATATTATTGGAGGCAGCAGAATGTGTGGGCTCCTGTCAGGTATATATTATTGGAGGCAGCAGAATGTTTGGGCTCCTGTCAGGTATATATTATTGGAGGCAGGAGAATGTATGGGCTCCTGTCAGGTATATATTATTGAAGGCGGCAGCATCTATGGGCTCCTGCCAGGTATATATTATTGGAGGCATCAGAATGTATGGGCTCCTGTCAGGTATATATTATTGGAGGCATCAGAATGTATGGGCTCCTGTCAGGTATATATTATTGGAGGCAGCAGAATCTATGGGCTCCTGTCAGGTATATATTATTGGAGGCAGCAGAATGTATGGGCTCCTATCAGGTATATATTATTGGAGGTAGGAGAATGTATGGGCTCCTGTCAGGTATATATTATTGGAGGTAGGAGAATGTATGGGCTCCTGTCAGGTATATATTATTGGAGGCAGGAGAATGTATGGGCTCCTGTCAGGTATATATTATTGGAGGCAGCAGAATCTATGGGCTCCTGTCAGGTATATATTATTGGAGGCAGCAGAATGTATGGGCTTCTGTCAGGCATATATTATTGGAGGCAGGAGAATGTATGGGCTCCTGTCAGGTATATATTATTGGAGGCAGGAGAATGTATGGGCTCCTGTCAGGTATATATTATTGGAGGTGGCAGAATCTATGGGCTCCTGTCAGGTATATATTATTGGAGGTAGGAGAATGTATGGGCTCCTGTCAGGTATATATTATTGGAGGTAGGAGAATGTATGGGCTTCTGTCTGGTATATATTATTGGAGGCAGCAGACTGTATGGGCTCCTGTCAGGTATATATTATTGGAGGCAGGAGAATGTATGGGCTCCTGTCAGGTATATATTATTGGAGCCAGGAGAATGTATGGGCTCCTGTCAGGTATATATTATAGGAGGCAGCAGAATGTGTGGGCTCCTGTCAGGTATATATTATTGGAGGCAGGAGAATGTATGGGCTCCTGTCAGGTATATATTATTGGAGGCGGCAGAATCTATGGGCTCCTGACAGATATATATTATTGGAGGCAGCAGAATGTATGGGATCCTGTCAGGTATATATTATTGGAGGCCGGAGAATGTATGGGCTCCTGTCAGGTATATATTATTGGAGGCCGGAGAATGTATGGGCTCCTGTCAGGTATATATTATTGGAGGCAGGAGAATGTATGGGCTCCTGTCAGGTATATATTATTGGAGACAGGAGAATGTATGGGCTCTTGTCAGGTATATATTATTGGAGACAGGAGAATGTATGGGCTCCTGTCAGGTATAGATTATTGGAGGCAGCAGAATCTATGGGCTCCTGTCAGGTATATATTATTGGAGGCAGCAGAATGTATGGGCTCCTATCAGGTATATATTATTGGAGGCAGCAGAATGTATGGACTCCTGTCAGGTATATATTATTGGAGGCAGGAGAATGTATGGGCTCCTGTCAGGTATATAT